>NC_043756.1:24617622-25217622 GCF_902148845.1 Salarias fasciatus
TACCTCTGTTCTTTCTATTTTTCTATCTTGTAGCTGATTCTCCCTTACTCCCTCTTCCGTGTATGTTCTCTTTATTTTATTTATTTTATTTTTCGCCTTTCCATACGCTTCAATGCGTCTCGGTCTCTCTCTGCACAACTTGTGTTCATCTATCGCCATCTAGTGTAGAATCCGATGCCTGGCAGTTTGCTGTTGAGTACTTGCAAACGATCATAGAAATATGTTTTTGTGGGTTAAAGAGTAAGTCACCACTTTTTTTTACATTAGTGAATACCTTTATCAGGAAATAACTTTTGCACAAATGTTTGATCTCAAAAAAAAAAGTCTTGTGTAATAGTATTTCGAGTGAAATGTTGCATAAACAGCCTTCTAATGTTGGAAGCTATGCTATTTGCTTTCTTGCTGAGAGAGAAATGAGACAGTCAATATCACTATCACGTCTGTGCAGACACTGATTATCTGGACAATCTGTCAAAGTCCAGAGCAGCTGTCTGACCTGCTGGCCTAAATACTAATCACTGCGAGGAAGAGCCACTATTTCCACCCTTATTATCCTCTTTCTGATAATTACACAGAAATGCTCAGACTATAGTGAAACATACATTTTCCAGCGCTTTCCACCTATCAGCTGTGTAGTAATTCTAGTCTTTGTCTGAACTGATTAGTTTTGCTGTATGTAAACAAGCTGGTCTTATGAAAGCGTGCAGGAATCACAGCCCAGTTTGTTGGACTGACATGTGGAGAAAAGGGGCGGTCACGTGCAGCGTTGTGCAAGCAACAGCAGACTGGTACATGCAGTTTTTCCTTGAAAAGTAAAGGAGTTCCTTTGATCGATATTCAAAAAAAACTGTCTTCTTTTCGTAATATTGTGCATTTAGTTTCACTTTTGTGGTGTTGCTGTGGCAGATTGAGCTGTCATCACAGCGTGTCTGATCGATTCAATAATTCAGCTAAACAAATCTTATCCTGTGTAATCTGGATGTTGCCGGGAATCTACAGTCAGGCAGTGTCACATAATCACTCCTGTCATGTTCATCGTGGCTTCATCAAACATCACGGTTTTATTTGTTCTCAGCTCATGTCATTCTAGTTTATCTGTGGTTTTAATCTCCTCTCTCTGTCCGTGTCTGTGTCTCAGATACTCTGCTTTCTTTTCAGGCGTTTCATCGCTCCATCCTACTTCCTGATTGTCTCCTGCTTTGCCTTGTTGAACCCTCTCATGCATTAAAGCCTTGTCTCTACCAGTTGGTCTCATCTAATTGTCTTGTGCACTCTTTTTGCTCCATCATTGCATCTCATTCCAGCCTTCCGTGTCTCTCATGACACATCTTGTTAAGAATTTGTGGTTTCAGTCATTGGTTTTCTCATTAAGTCTTCATCTGATCCCTTTTTATACCTCTGCTCTCTGGCTGAACGTTGAGTTTTCATAAATATTTCTAAACTACTCTGTCTCTTGAGTCAGAGATTTGATTTCAAACTGGCATTGTGTCAGATGTTAGCAGATCCTGAAAGAAAGATTATGAACCAATTAAAACAACTCTGGAACTATAAAGAATTTTGTTTTAGATGTAACAGAAATTATTTGAAATCAGAAAATAGTATTAAAAACATTATGAGAAGAAGGGTTGTAGACTATCGGAGGATTTATTACATATTTCAAATGAAGCTTTATGGATTTCAACAGCCCCTGATGTTATTATCTTATAATGAGATTAGGAAATCTGGTGTCCCACTACCAACTCTCACCGGCCATGGAGGTGCATGGTGGTTTAACTATGGAAAGATGGAGCTTCATCCTCCTGCATTTCGAGAAGGCCTGTTCTAAAGTATCTCTAGTCTAAAAAGCATGCCTTCAGCAGACAGAAAACTATTTTCCTCCGGTGAAATGCTTCTTTTCCACTGCAGGTATGACACAGATACCTGGCCAAGTGCTGCCCAAACCGAAGGATGTGTTGAGAACACACTTCTCTGCCTTTTGTACAGGTCTTTATTCCACTCCTCCTGTTTGTTCAGTTTTCCCGTTTCTAACAGAATACACTAACAGCTGCAGCAGATTTTTCTATTGTTTTGATGGTGTTTCAAAAAATAGATGAAAAACTATGTTGCAGATAACAAGGTGTGTTTTCTTTTCTTGTAACAATGCAGAGTACCTCACTGTAAAGCTGCTGGATTAATGATGAGTAAAGAATAGACTTGTCTCAGTTGTGTAGCTTCAAAGAAAGGTGGAAAACAACAAACAACATAAAAAATGAGTTTGTGTATGTTCTCAGTTGTCAATTCTAATGAAAAAAAGTCTTTGTGTTGCTTTTAAGCAGAAATTGTCAACCTATATTATTTAAGGTTAACGTCCAGAAAAGTAACATGATGTTGATCAACCTTAAAAAATACTTTAACTGTCTTTCTAACTTCTGGCCTCTACCCCATCTCTCAAGAGAACCATTAGAATGCTTATTGAAGTGGTTATAAAAAAAAAAAAATAAGATGACCCCCCCCCCCACCCCCCATGGTTCAGAGGTTCAGTTCCGCCACTCATCCTTCTCTACAGTCCCCCCATGCTTTCATTTCCTCCTTCCTGCAGCGTCCTGCCTTATCATTTGTGTGTCATTTTCCTCCCTTCACCTCCTCTCCTCGCTGTGGGCAAACTGCTTCCTCAGAAGTGTTAGAGGAACAAGTGAGCAAAGACACCTGAATGCCGCAGGCCAGGAGCTGTACTGCCTCTTTAGTTCATTCCAGTGTGTGAGTTTGTTTGTGGTCCAGGTGTCACGTGTGTGCATGCATGTTTGTACACAAGTTTTCTTAAGCGTCCTAACCATATGAGTTTGCAGGGCTATAAAGTATTATGCCAATCAGTTCGTCTCCTCGCTCATATAACCGCATCCTGCATTTAAAATCCTCGTGTAGGCAGGCCTTACTGCAATTTACCTGGTGGGACGGGCTCTAAAAACACTTAATGGACAAATTCATTGTCCACACACTGTCTCTATGGGTACTACCTACAGTATCCTAATAACATTTGTGATTTTCAGACTTGTCCTCAGTGCTACCTTGACTTTGACCTTTGGCTATTTTAGTGGAACTGGGGTCGGCAACCTCTCTGACCAAAACAGCCGCTTTTGTAACTTTCCACAAAATCAAATTTAACTGGAGTCACAAAAAAACAAGTTTAGCCTTTTAAATGAAGCTAACGTAGCTTATAAAGTTTTACATATATAGCTCTGATATATGTACAACAGCTTTATGTTATGTTGTATTTCTAAAGTTTCAATAACAATTCAGGATGGTAACGAATTCATTACAATTTATAATCTTCTTTTATCTGATTTTAGTGGTTTCACCCTTCTTTTTTATTATTGTTCATTTCCCCTTTCATCTAATTGTCCTCACAGTAGGGATACAGCGAAGGCTTGTAGCCTATGATTTGAACTTTAACCCTTATGGGGGACTCATATGAGCACTGGAGAACTAAAGTCCCCCACTCTGTGCTGCTACTGATAGATCGAAACAAGCGTGAAAAGATATGAGGATGATAAAAGCACCCATTTTTGATATAACCATGCAATCGCCTTTGTCCGAAAGTGCAAAACTCACCAAAATCTGATGTTTCCACATCAGTTATATATGTTTCGAAAAAAATTCCGAAATGGAATTAATTTCTTACTGAATTTCAAATCTGCAGCCTTACTTAGTGCTACTGCTCTACAGTGATGCGTTGTGGATTATAAAAAGTACCCGAGCACATATTCCCATGTACTGCGTTTGAAGATATCAACTACATGGAGAGGAAGTATTAAACATGAGAGGAAAGATGGTATAAACGAACAACTTGTGACCCTCAGTAAGGAGCCGTAACCCTGAGCTGTGAGCCAGTGTTCAAGACAATAGTGTGCCTTCAACTTTGTGCCAACAGTTAAACAATGTGGGAAGGCTAACTTCCTCTCTCAGCAAAAAAAAAATGTCACTGTGCTAAAGATAAGGCCAATAATCTAATGGCTTTCCCGTTTGGCTGTTGGAAATATTTGTGTGTGTGTGTGTGTGTGGCGTGCCTGCCAGCAGAACTCATCTTGTTGCATTTTTTTTCTCTGTTTATATCCATCCTTTCACTCCTGTCTCTGCAAAAACAATAAGTGAGACACAACCTGTAATACAATAATTGCTAATAACATGAAATGTGTAACTGCAGTGCAATGGTGGCCCAGAGGCTAGAGAATTAGATTTGGGATTGGGAGTTTACAGGGTAGAATCCCACAGCTGATGTGTCACCACAGTAGGTCCATGAGCAAGACCCCCTAACCCTCATCAGCTCCCGGAATGCTGTAAAGTGCCTACTCTTCTGCACCATAGAAAACGTACTGGTCAACACTGAAAAAGGTATTTCCCCAAGGGGATAAATGAAGTATGATTAGCTTATTTTTACATGGAAAGAAGTGAATAATAACAGTAACTTTCATTTGATTCAGGATGTCTCAGGGACACCCTGTAGGCCGGTCAAGTGGAACTAAAGGGCCACAAATGGTTCTGGAACCTTATGATGCTCAGGTCTGGTGTAAGTAAGCACAGTGGTTCTCAAACTACTCTTTTCACACTGTCTTCTCGCTCTTTTCACCTGTGTGTATCACCTGAGAAATGTTGTGCTCTTCAAGTACCTCTATTATTGGAAATGGACTTATTGCTTAAACTTATTTAATATATAAAATATGAATTTCACATATTTTATATTGTTTTGATTTCATTGGCATTATAAACACACACACAAACGACTTATACCCCCACATGCCACTAGAGGCAATGCCGCGCGGCATGGTGAGATGCAGTGATATCAGTGCAGATATTTGAGACCGTCCCTGAACGCATCACAGTGTGGCATTATCAGTGCAGATATTTCCGAGCGTCCCTGAACGCAGCACGGTGTGGTGGGAGAGGCTCCGTGTTGACTCACTCGGCTCACTGTGGCCGCCGCTCTCAAAGTAGCTTCCAGACTTGTTAAAGCTGGTTCATTTGACAAAGTGTCAATAATGTAGCTCTACCTGTAGCCACGTGTTTACGCCCCGAAAGGAAAGCGCGTGTGGTTCTCTCACATCGTGCACGATGTGGTTTTAGTTTTAGATTGACCAGATAAAGAGCTGAAGTTCCTCCGTGTGAGATGGGTAACGTCAAGCTGACCAGAGGCAGCTCCTTCAGCCAGTTAGCCTTCTCGTCAGCTGACTGAACATTAAAATATGAACGTTCATCGACGCCTTTGGAACAAGTCGCTGTTTGTGCGTGCAGCTGCTTAACAACCGAAGCGGGGAGCTGTGAGCCTGCAGCTCGTCCCGGCTGCAGCGCTGGCCTAGGAAGCTAGCAGAGAGCTAGCTAGTTGCACGGCTGGCTCATCCGCCAAAGTAAGTATATTTACACTCATTAACAGCACTCCGACAGCTTTGTGGAAGTGGGTTTCAAAGTGGTCACCGCTAATCTCTGAGTTAGAAGGGCTGCTGAAATGCTTTTGCCGACTTTATGAGCCACGCAACGTGAACTTGTGTGTATGCGCGATGGGCGTGTGCGGCTGCTAGCGTGAAGTTAATCTATTGAAGCTGCAGCTAACAGCAAAGATCACGGCCTTGATGGGTTTGTGTTGCAGCAGAGGTTAGGATATTTGACTAGATATCAGCCTGCCAGCCTCACTCTGCTTTCTGGGAGATTGCCAATGTGCAGCACAGCACCGATTATGTTAGAAATACAATGCTGCATTTCTTTATTTACCTTTAACAGTCCTGGCACTATGAAGGTGCCCTACTAGATTGGTATCTCAAGTATCAAGGTAAATACTAAATTGTCATCCATCTAATTTAAAATGTAGAAGTGGAAGATTTTGAATATTTTTCAATGAAATGAAGGGATTTTATCAAACATACATGGCAACATGAGGCATGAATGTAAATACAAACAAAACAGAAGGTATGTGAACAAAATGAAATGCTAGCATACTGTAGCATCTAAATACACTTTGCACCACTAACTCATATCAAAGTTCAATTTGAGCACCCACTTTTTTTTCCTCTTTCTCTTTTTTGATGTGCTGCTCATTGCTCATTGCCCCTCTGTGATAGTCTTCTTCTGATTCTTAAATCTACAAGAATGAATGAGTTTCAGGTATTTACCTGGTGTATCATTCCCACTGGATTACCATTATCTGTGGATCTCTGGTAATTTGTAAATTACCTCTCCATGTCTGTGTTTGACAGATGATGTGTGGACGCTGCGAAATCCATTGCTGTTATCCATTGCTGTCTAGAAAGTGTGAAGTTTCGTTTAAAATGATCACTTTTCATATGATGTGTAGGCAGTAAATGTGTCAGTGCATCTACGTGACTTGAGATCAGTGAGCAGCGTTGAGGATAACGGCTGTCAGGGCGTTTGTAATAAACCTGCTCAAAATGTTTCTTCATGCATACTGCTACGCATGTCATCCATCGCAATGTTTGAGTGAAAACTCATTTTCGTTTGAGAAAAGTGTTGTTTGCACAGCAACATAACAAAAACAATAGCCGTTCACACAGAAATGCTGCAAACCCTGTAGTATTCATGTATGACCACTAGTGGCTGCTGCTGGTTTTTGTAATGAAAATACACAGAGAGCAATACTCTATAAGCATAAACAACGGCGAGTACACAGACATTTGTACAGACAGGCAACAAAGTTGCATTGCTATTATAGATAACTCAAACTAACAAGTCACACGTAGAATACAGACTGGGACTCATGACATTCTGGAAACCACCATTGTTGTTATTGTCCACCCCCTCCCGCCTGTGCAGAAGAACTAATTACTATGGTCAAGGTGTGCGTGCGCAGTAGCAGTGTTTCTACACCGTCTACAAAGAGACGAAGCCCGGGCATTTTCAGAAAGTTGCAGTTTTTCCCCCCATTTTTGAACAGTACCACCTTAGGAGCCATTTTCTGTGGCTCCGAGTGCCGTTGTCATGTGAACAGGCCCCTTTTGTTGGAAAGTTTTGTGTTTTCATTTAATGAGTTTGCATAGCTTAAAGACTGCAGGAAGGAATTGAAATCCCATTTTCCATTGTAGTACCTTTAGAAGGAATTTCATACTGAATAGATTAGTAGCTTATAAAATCGTTGCAGTCTAGTACCAAACAGCTGATTATATCAATATGCTGCATTGAAGCGTTTTGTTAAAGAAATATTATATTTGAGTTGGTTTAAACACGGATGCTGGTGGAATCGGATGTCGCAGCCTATGAAGCAACAGGCTTTTCGTCTGCAAGCTCTGTGCAATAAATGTGAGTTTTTACTTCTGTTCACCAAAACAAAAGTGAAAATGTGAATTTGTTATTCCTTATAGTTTTTATACGTTGATTGTAATAATCCGATCCAGTGCTGCTGAAGGTGTTATTTTTTTCTGTACCTCTCAGTTGAAAGGAAAATGTGTTTAATGAGCACCTCAGTGGAGTAAACCTATGGCCGACAGACCCCGGGGGGGTGCGACAACATATTTTGATGATCTAGTAAAAGCAACTTCTTGTTCAGAAAGTGTTGATGTGTCACTTTCTTCACTTCCTCATATTGGAGCAGCTGCTTCTACTCACTGTTTGTGTTGATCTGTGTTTACTACACGACCTTTTTGCTGGTTTCTGCAGACTGTGGCATCAGTGCACTGACAATCACATTCACTTTTGTGTCTGTTTTGAGTCAAGGTGGCTGACACGAGTCTTTCTGATTAAAAGACATGAATCATGCTTCTTGAAGAGAAAAAAATTGTTATTTAACGACAGAATAACACAACAATGCAGTTATCATAATTATCCAAGTTTAGAAATATTTTTAAATTGTTTTGTAAAAAATTGTGAATGAACTCAGATCTGGGTTGTAATGTTGTAAAGATCAGGAAAGCAGTTCCTACTGCCATCAGATCACCGCTGCAGGTCACCGTGCATGGTCTCTAACCCCAATTGTTAAGTTTGCGCCAGGAAGAACATCCGACTTAAACTTGCCAAATTAAACATGTGATCTCGCAATAGACTGTGGTGAACCTGGGAGAGAGCAGCCCAAACTCAGATTCATGTATATTGTGGGAAAGCTGTGAAAGTCTGGTTTAGAATCCCATTAAGTGTGAAACTGAAAGCTGTATTATTCCCAACCCCAAGGATGAGACGAGCCACACTTTTTTGCATGCACAGCGTCTGTCCTCTCGCCCACAGCAAACTGCACTTCTCCAGATTTGCTTGGCTGTCCATTAATGCTGAGCCTGGTTATGAGGACTGACCACAGTCCGTCTGCTTTTGAGGAGTGTCAGTTTTATATTTTTCTTTTCACATGACTGTTTTTTGGGAATTTCAGTCATTTTTTCTTATCCACTCCTAATTGAAAACATTTTGCCAAATGTCCTTTTATCATTTTATCCAACATTTGCACACTGAAACTGACCCATGATGGAGCAATTTCTGGGAATGATCGGTGCATGCAATATATTGACAACTGACGAATTTTACATCAGCTACTGAGACGCTACACCAGGATAATTAAATTGATGCATTGATTGTCGGTATGTCAGATGAATGAAAAGCCGAAGTTGTTATTTCCTTCTAAACATCTACATACATTTTGCTACTTCATCCTGGTTCAAATCATGTGGGATGAGATTCATTTCTGGTGTAATCATGTTGTTGATGCCATCATAGCCCGGACCAAATCACTTTTTTTTTTTTTTTTATGGCCCCAAATTCCTCAACAAATCTCTTCCTCACAGATCAGGCCCAAGCGTCAGAGTTTTACAAGTTTAGCACTATTTTCAACAGTCTACTGGCCTCCTGGGTTTGGCCGTGTTTCTATCGACAAGGGATGCACTCCATCATAGTTTTTCTCTTTTTTTTTTTTTTTTTATTTATTTCTCTCCCAGTTGTAGTGAAGACTGGTAACGGCTCCCCCTTTTTTCCCTACACCCCAGCCCACTTGATTTAACACAAACTTCCAACAGTTACAGGAGAAGATGAATACATAAATAAAAATGATAGTATATTGCCCTCATGAGCAGAAAACTCAACCTATAGCAGTTTGTTCAAGTCTATTGGCAGAATGCATCAGTGGTTTCAATTTCAATATACCGCAAAGCCCTAAACAATATGAGCTTTCCATTCATTCATTACCGGTGTACCTAATTTTCTCAAGGTTCAAGAAAAGCATCAAATCTTTGAGCCATGGAGACACTAAAGAGAAAACGGTCTTCATCAGTCGTCTCCTCTGTACTAATAAAGCTGCAGCAATGCTAGTTATTTAATAGCCTTGTCATATTCTAAAGATGGCTGTATGCACACAATGGCAATATAGTGCTTAATGCCTCAGGAAGGTGTTTTTGAAAACAGCTGTCCAAGGAAAGGACCAGAACATGTTTGCTAGCATCATTAAAAGGCATTAAAAGTTGGTTCTATTGGGGTAAAATGTGGACAAACTATAGTTGGAAATATATCGAGCTTAAATTGTGTCAGTTTCAGTCTGGAGCAGGATTTGCTGTTATTTACTCCCATTCATCATCATCTCTTGCAGTGCAGAGTTGTTTTAAATTTGTATCTGGTCAACCGATATTCATTTTGGTATACATTTTAGAAATAGGGCCTTTCTAGGACTCGTCTGGATCTTAACATATCTGTATAGATATATATTTGTGTTCCTGGTTCACACAGCTGCACCATTTCCTGCCAAACTGTTTTAACGCTGTTTGAGTTATCGCAGAAAGAGGATTATGATGACGCTGTCGCTCCTTTTGCATCAATAAGCTACTAATCAAGCAATACAGCTTATAGCGAGGGGTGCACGTTCATTATTTGGCCTACCTGTCGTGAGCAGCCATCATTCACACTCACCGCTGGGGGCTGGGATTAGTGCGTCGCGTGTAGCGGGTCAGTATGAAAATGGCTTTACGGTCACGGAGCAGCGGAGCTGATCCCAGTCGACCATGGGTGAAGGCAGGGAGGGTACGCTACCCTGGACGTCGCATGCAGCAGCTCCAGGCAGTTCACCTCATGGCGTGTGCAGGTGGAAGTGAGAAATCTGGTTCACAACTTGAAATCGTGACGCAAGACAGCAAACCAATACAGTGACGTGCAACCAAGCAAATGTCCAAGTTGTGTGTTTTGATTGTGCGATTTACTTTAAATCTGTAACTGTTTAGGTAGTACTTCATGTTTTAAATATCTAAAACTCCTTTTAGGATTTTTTTTTTCCTGCATGTGAAAGTGCGTATGTGGCAGGTGCATGGTTACATATTTTCCATGAGGACTGGGCCCCGGCAGCGACTTATTGTGCTCCATTAACCCAGCTCTTAGATGGATGGAACGCCGTCTTGGAAACAAAGCGAGCGATAGGCTCACTGAATAACAGCTAATTGAAAGACGGGATTTAATTACGCTGCTTATCTTCTCCTAAGTGCCGTCTCGATATATCTGTCTGGGACGACGATGAGTTCAGACTTCACCGTCTCAATCTCAACTTGAGTAAATAATGAGATAAGAATGCGTGATGCACAGTTGGAATAATAAAACCTCATGTATGGGTTTATATTGAAGTGGATAACTCGCACAGAGCAGCCTGTTTCTGAATTAGATTTACAGATTTTATAACCTCTCTCCCAGACAGAGCTTCCTCTGTGCTGCAGCTTTACGTAAGGCTTTTGATAACAGTTTATGCAACAGATCATACCATGTCTCCTCATCAGATTTTTACATTTATCACACTTTGCTGAGAAAGGGGGCTGTGGTACTTCCTGCTGATGTTGTCCTTTGCACTGATTGAAAGGTGCGTGTTGTTGACGGCCACCCTGCCAGCCATGGATGCTATGACCGACACTTGCCCTGCGGTACACCAAAACGGGACCGCCCACCGGGAGTCTGTGGACCCGACGCCGGCGGCAGCAGTATTGAGGCTCCACTTCTACCACAACAGCCAAGGAGCGGGCGACAGCGGCGGCCCGCTCAGCTACCCTCCTGGGGACTATGTGACTGAGGAGCTGTGTATAGATGCTGCCAAGGCTTGCAGTGAGTACCCAAGCTCCAGAAGTCCGAATAAACACACACATGCATGTTATCAAAAGGCCAAACTGAAGCCAAGCATTCATTCAACGTCATGCTTTATTTCCGGTTTGTCTCACCTGCTTCGGGATATTTAAGGATAAGCTAGAATTTGGCTGTAATTATCTCCAACAGAGTCCAGACTTTACCTGCATGCTGGCTGTGATGACAAAACAAACACTTCAAACCTTTCAGTCTACCTTGACCTTTTTTCACTTGTGTTGGTACTGGAAACAAATAGTCTGCATCCTGTCTGACAGTGTGTGTTCCTTAAAGCTTTTTTTTTTTTTTTGGTTCACTGTAGGTATATCACCGCTCTACTGCAGCCTCTTCGGCCTCTTCAGAGAGCGGGACCGTTTGTGGTTTTCACCAAACCACATCTTCCAGCTCGACGACTCGGCTTCTGAAGATCTGTTTTTCAGAATACGGTAGCATTATGTTCACTTTCTTCACCATTTCACATTTTCTGTGCCCGTGAGACTCACTGAGTTTGACCCCCCCCCCCGACTCTTTAATCACCACAGGTACTACTTTCCTGGCTGGTACAGTGGGGGAGCGTCCCGGTCGTATCGGTACGGGGTCACCAAGGGGGCAGAAAGCCCTGTACTTGATGACTCTGTAATGTCATACCTGTTCTTTCAGGTAAGCGTGCCCTCCTCGTAACGCAGACGCTGTGACAGGAAGTGACTGCTTCATATGTGGGGTGGTTTATATGATAATATTGAGGGAAATGATATGAATCCCTGCAGCAAAGCTCATATAACAAGCGCTCTGCTATCTGTTGGGTGGAGCATGAGTCGCTTTAACTTAGCCTTTTCCTGAGAGAAAAATGATGAAGTGACAAACTGTGCTGCCTGTGATTTTTATTCTCCTCCTCTGAAATGATATAACATGCAAACAAAGAGCAGCAACTGCACAGGGAGAGCGGATTGTATTGAAGTTTCATATGGACGCTTTAATAAGTATGTTTTCTTGATCAAATTCATTGTGTCATTTGGTTTCGTGAGATTACTGGACGCAGCTTTATATTGTAATCACAGCCCAAAAAATATCAATGAAGCAGCATCAGTCGCTAACTGAGTAGCTTCAGCGTTAAGGCCTCACTGTGAAGATGGACTTGTGAAAACCGCCCAAAAAATCTAGTCCAGTCATTTGTTGCATTTTTTAGATGCCAAAGAAGTGAAAGAGAAAATATAGGTGACAAATGTTTAAAAACTAGTGAAAAAATCCACAAAATGGTTCATAAAACAGAAAAATTACTTTAATACTGTAAACCAGGGGTGTCAAACATCAGGCCCATGGGTCAAAACCTCAGTGATCAGAGCAGTCAAGAAATTTCAGCCGTTTAGAATAAGCAGACATGGTTTTGTTTCACCCAGCAGCAAAGTTACAGTTTACTGTGTTTGTCCTTTATGGGCTGCCATCAAATGGCAGCAGCGTAATGTTAGGAGAATAATTTGCTCCCTGTGTAAACATTGTACAATTACAAGAATGCAGATCTCAGGTGAGTGCTCACTACTGAAACTGTTGACCACTGGTCTAATAAATTAGTTTTGAAATTAGTCGACTTCATCAGCACGTTATTACGTTGTATATTATATGTTGTAGTCCAAATGCATTGTGAAGCAGTCATTTTGTGTTGGCTCTGTAGCGCCTCACCAGAATGTTATGTAGGTGCACCCAGGCAGCTCAGGCCAGTAATATGACAGCAGTTCAGTCCTGCCTCACCTGGAGGATAATCTGGATTTATGCCAGCGAAAATCTACCCCGGAGGCCCGGGATATGTCTGAGAGGGAGGAGTTATGCCACGCTGCAGGGGTCATTTGAGCACATTATGAGTCTGGAGCCTTTCAGCCATTACTCATGCATGCTTCCATTCATACTAATCAGATGTTGCTTTCAGCTGGTGAAGTATACGTTCAATTCCTTGCAGTCTGATTGGGAGCTGAAGCTGTTCAAAATTACATTTGTGTATATAGAGATAAGTGTGGTGTGTCTGTGTCCTAACTGATTGGTGTACAGACGTACTGCACTCACACCTGTGTTCAGTCTATGAACAAAGCATTTTACCTGCAGTAGCTACAGCTGCTGTGTTCCTCTCCTCTCCGCAGTGGAGGTATGACTTTGTCAACAGCTTAGTGAAGATCCCCAACTCCCACGAGACCCAGGAGGAGTGCCTCGGTATGGCTGTGCTCGACATGACGAGGACGGCCAAGGAGAGGCAGATGTCGCCTCTGGACATCTACCACACTATAAGGTACTATCGGCAGTCATCTGAGTGGATGGGATCGTGTAGGGGAAGTGATTGTGTTCAGATTTTTCCCAGAGCTGTTAATCATCAGTTTGCGCAATAATCTTCTCGGGATTTCCCCTATTTGTAAAGGGCGTAAATTAATGTCTTCAGCACACATGTTGAGTCAGCAGTCCTTGTTTTAAATGCAGCAAGTGTTCATGAAATTTGATCCTGCAGAGAAAATTATTAAAAGTTCAGGTAATATATTGTAACAATCTGATGCCGTTCTTTTTAAATTGCAACTTGCAGCCTCAACCATGTTTTCAGTCTAAACAGTGCACAGTTCCAGTCTTCTGGAACATTGAGTGGGAATCTTTGGTTTTTCATTGGTTTGTGTTTTATTAATGCCAGATGCCAGTTAAGACAGTTTAATCTCTTTAGGTATAATTTCAAGGCATTTGTTCTAAAACTATCCATATTGTTGCAGCTACAAGTCCTTCCTGCCGAAGGACATGAGAGCTCAGATCCAGGACTGCAATTTCCTGACGCGCAAGCGGATCCGCTTCCGCTTCAAGCGCTTCATCCAGCAGTTCAGCCAGTGCCGGACCACACTGCGCGATCTCAAGCTCAAGTACCTCATCAGCATGGAGTCTCTGGAGAAGGCCTTCTACACGGAGACGTTCCCGGTCAAGGAGCCGTCCAGCGGACAGGTCATCCTCCACGTGGCGGCAGACACGGGCATACAGTGGTGTCGGGAGAAGATGAAGGACTCGGACCAGGTTGGTTCCAGCGACAGCTGGCATTGCGTCGGAGACGGCATTCAAATGTGCACCAAGGAAGCTGAAGTTACTGCTCTCCAGTTTATTAAAGAGCAGAAATGGAGAGGCAATTCAATCTCTGGACAGTGGGAGTGAAAACCCACCCAGGCACAGGGAAATTGTGCAAGTTCCACGCAGAAACATTTCCAGATTTTAACTGGAGATATTCTTACTATGAAGCAAGACGGCAAACCACGACTGTCAG
Organism: Salarias fasciatus; assembly: GCF_902148845.1. Taxonomy (NCBI): domain Eukaryota; kingdom Metazoa; phylum Chordata; class Actinopteri; order Blenniiformes; family Blenniidae; genus Salarias; species Salarias fasciatus. The sequence continues at coordinate 24,631,937 of NC_043756.1, forward strand.
TTCCTCTTCCTGCTGGTGTGAAGAGTTGAGTCTGAGGGTGTTTTCACACCTACCCACTTTAGCTCGACCTAACAGAGTTTTTGGACCGAGCACGGCGCGGGTGGTCTCGCAGTGGCTTGGGTCGACCTGGGGTGCGGCGCGGCGATGTGTGAAAGCGCACCGGCTTTAGCTCGACCCAAAGTCTAGATATTGCGCCTTTATGAACCACACAGGCACCCGTAATCAGCTCAATCCCAGGAAAGTGATCACATGCCATAATGGCAGAAAGAAGAAAGTCTGTGCCGCTCACCCTCTGGCAGACTCGCATGATAACGGTGCTTTTGTGTTGTTTTTTTCACTGGTTGTTGCGTGATTTTAGCCCCGCCCCTTTCCTTTTTTGATTGACAGGTAAGTGACAAGCTTGCACACGTGTTTGATTCTTTGCGGTTCCATAGCAGCGGCGCACCAGACAAATTTACCAGTATTTTTTTTTTTCAGCGTGAGAAATACAATGTGTGGCGTGAGTGCGTGACAAAAAAGCGAAATGCGTGACTGTCACGCGAGACTTGAGAGTCCTTAGCAAGGCTGCTGTTTTGGTTTTACACCAACTTCCGCCTGGTTGTCATGGATACCCCACACTTCCCTTGTTTAGAGCGGCTGATCTGGGCAGTCATGAAAAGCATGTGTGAAAAGGGACCGTATTAGTTGAAAATTGAAACATTTCATCGTTTTTACTGGTGCGGCTGCCTTTGGCTCGACCCAAATATATGTGAAAACAGCCTAAAGCTTCACTTTTGATATGCATTCGGTGAGTTTTTACCTGATAAAAATCCCTCCACAATCATCCAAATTACCTGATACTGCATTTATTTCAGCGCACATTGTGTGTTGCATCTATATTTTAACCTGGTTTGTGTAACTCAGCACTGTGTGGTGCTGGAGCCAGTGAAAGACGGAGGCGTCCCGGACCGGCCCCAATCTCAACGCTTCAAACTCCCCCCAAATTAGTAAACAAGGAACTTATAGATGCCACTGTTATCCAAGGAAACACGCAGGCTAAGAGAAGAGATTAAATGCATGATTGATGGAGACGACACAAATGAAGAGAAATGCAACTCTGCAGCATGTGCTGTGTTCTGCAATAAACTGCATTTGTCATGTCAATCGTTATAATTCACTGTTCCGCCCAATGTGGAACACCTGACAACCATGGCGTGTTCCCCAGAGCTTTTATCAGCTCCGATCGGTGTTCACACAGGAATGAAATGCTCCTTTTATAAAACTGTTTCTTCTGTGTTTCAATTGTTTGTTGTATCAACAGGAACTTCAGACTTTGTGTGACTTTCCTGACATCACTGATATCGGCATCAAACAGGCCAACAAGGAGGGCACGGCAGAGAGCCGGGTGGTCACCATCAACAAACAGGACGGCAAAAGTCTGGTAATTTCACTTCATCACACAGTTTGCTTTCCGTTTGTTTGTTTTTTTTTCTATGCAGGAATAAATCATGATAAACATGCGGTGTGTCTTGTTTATATCGCCGTATCTCACTGAACCACTTTGGATGTCTTTGCTTTTAATATTTCAGGAACTGGAGTTTCCCAACCTGTGTGAAGCCCTCTCGTTCGTGTCCCTGATCGACGGCTACTACCGGCTGACCACAGACGCACATCACTACCTTTGTAAGGAGGCGGCCCCCCTCCGGCTCGTCGAGTCCATATCCTCTCACTGCCACGGCCCCGTCTCGTGAGTATTCGCGAAAAATCAGATTGGAATGATTTAATCAAATTGATTTACATGCCTGTTAAAAAATAATAAATTAGATTTGTGTATGACATTGTGGAAAGTTTTCTTTTTCTTCTGATTTTGAGAAGATCCTAAATTTCCATGTGATCCTCAACTGGTGACACTGCGTATTGGCTCCACTATTAACAGACAACTCTGCCTTTTTATATCTGTTCAAACCTTGGTTCTGAAGTTAATGTCAGGGTAATGAGACTATATTTGGATAGTCGTAGGAATTGAAGACAGTATTCAAACTCTTCACTCATAAATAAATATTTGTCAAACAACAGATGAATAACGTCAACACATCATATCCAGACTGACATTCAGCTCGTCTGCGCCTGGACAGAGTTGGGATTGTCATTTGTGTGTATTTTTGCACTGAAGCAGAGTAATATTGATTTAGTTGTGCTTTGTGTACAATTATTGACAAATTAGTTCAGCTGTTGTAAATTTATTTTCTTTTCACATTCTTCATCCCTATCCAAACACTATGAAATGTTTCAGCTTGTCCTTAGTTTTTTTTTTTTTTTTTTGCTAGATCAACAGCTGTTTGCTTATCTGTAATTGCAAATGCATATATTAGTAAGGGGCTCTTCTAAGGTTGCTACAGCAGAGCACGTGATCTACTTGATTGATAAGGCGTAACTTTATCGTTTAAAATCCTTCCTGACGTTGGTGACGAACGACCAGCAGCGGAATTTATACTTGGTGTGAATGGTGAACAGATTTGTTACTTTAGAGTTCTTCTTCAGTTTTGTCTTTACAAAAAGACAAAACATTTTTTCTTTGTAAAACCTTTAGTAAAAGTTATTGTAAAACTTTTCTCTCCTCTTGTATTAGCTCTGCGTGTAGAACAGGGAGATTTTATTTTGCTGTTTATGGTATAGTGTGTCAGTTTTGAGCAGCTCCTCTGAACGGTGCACACTTCACTTTGCTCACAGATCAAAGAGGGACACAATTTTTAAAACCACAAACGTCACCGACAGTACTGTGGAATGAATTTAGACGGGTGTAAAAAGAAAAAGCAAAATTAAATGTTGCACCGATTTATTATAATCACTGGCAGGGGAAAAAAAACAGAAATCCAGACTTTGAGCTGACGTATTTTAGCCTCTCTGAGCTTCTGCACAGCCCTGGATGTACAAATCGCGCTGCTCGAGGAGGGAATACGAGATCACCTTTTGATACTTAAAAAAATGCAGCTGAAATCCTCAAGCGTTTCTCCGCCGGTTGCAGTTTGCACCCCCACATTTTACATATTCTTTTTCTAACTGCTCTGCGTGTTTTGCTGCTGCAGGATGGAGTTTGCCGTCAACCGGCTTCAGAAGTGCGGGAACAAGCGAGGGCTTTACATCCTGAGATGCAGCCCAAAAGACTTCAACAAGTACTTTCTGACGTTCCCTGTTGAGGTATGTGTCACTCACCACTGCTGCTTTATTTGAGTTGAAGTGTGGTTTAGTTTAGACTGAAGATGTAAAATGTCTTTACTTCTATGTTGGTCACTTCTGATATCTGGGTATATACAGTGGAATTTATCCTGTTTTCTCTGATTTTTCTTTGCCTCTTTGCTGTTTTGCTTTTAATTCCTGATGGAAATTTAAGTTATACTGATGATTTTTACAAGTTTTTTTTTCTTTGTTTTTATCATCAATTTTATGAGACAGAAAAGATGTCCCAAGCAAAATAAGATTCTTATTTAAAGGAGTAGTTGCCAACCTCAGTGTCACTGTGAAGCTAAACTGTGGGGGAAACTTTGACTTTCACAACAACAGCTAAAACAGTCTTATTTATGGTTTTATTTCTCCTGTAAAAATGTAATTTTGTCATAAACAAACTGCAATGCAGGTATTTTTATCAGCCACCAGCTGCTCAAAATAAATGTGAATTCTACATAAAAACGGCGGGGAAGAAAAAATAATGTTATCATTCATTAAACATCAGAACTGTGTCTCTCATACAAAAAAACGGCTGCCTGCTCCTGAGCCTATTTGGAAAATAACATTCTAAAAGGAGCGCAGGCCTGTGCTCGTAGGTGCCAAGTAAGCATGCTAGAAACTCATCATAATAAATCATTGAATGCAACACTGTGTCAGACATGTATGGAGATTCAGGAAGAGTCCTAAGATAACATGTTGCCTAAATTCAACAAGTGGAGCATAACAGAAGCATGCATTCGCGGAACTCACTCATGGCAGTTCCATGGGAAGAACTGCACCACAATCGAGTAGTTGGGGAAAAAAAAAAATAGGTGCTGATCAATAATTTTTCACCCACGTTTATATTCTTGCAACACATTGGTAAATTATTACAACCGCTGCATCTTGATCTCAAGTATTTCCCAAGCCTGATGACATAACCCAAAGAACGTGAGATCCACATTTAATCAGAGGTAATGACAAGCAGATTCTTTGCAGTAAGTGGGACAAAGAGCAAAACACACATAAAACCAAAAGGCTTCTCTCCACCGCTACACTACTATTACCCAATGTGTGCACACTCACGCGTGAAATCACATGCACATTGTACTGTTGCGTGCTCAAGCAATACTGTGCTGAGATTGTAGAGCAACACAGCAGGGAAACAACCTGCCCCTCAAGGCTGGCTGCATCAGCAAGCATGAGAAGAATAACATAACCAAGTCCTCCTTTTCGTAGTCGCACAGCAGCTCTGAATTACTTTGCGGCATGACTTTCCAAAGGTTGTCAGGACTCATGTTAACAAGCAGATATCTGGAAGATCTCATGATGTTTTCGTTCCAGCTCTCCTCTTAGCTCCGTAGTAGGTGTACTCTGATCCAGCTGGCCCCTGAACACACCATCAAGAGACAAATTAATGCTCCACATTTGCGAGAAGAAATTACAAGTGTATTGCTCTCTGCGAACATTAATGATGCCATTAGTGGAATATATGGAACCATAATGCAAAAAGATTGTCGTTTATTGTTTTGTGTCTTTCTAAATGTGTTTCCTTCAGCCCCCCTGGTAGTTGAAGAAACTCTTGTTCCAGACACCACCTCTACTTGAGCGTTAATTATTCACATCTAAAGAATGTTGCAGTCTCCTGTAATCATTTCTTTAAACAGTGAAGCTTTTCACTTCTCCAGAACACTGACATTTTGTTGGTGTTGCTGTAGTCGTGTGCAGATTGATCCAAAGAAACTAGTCCCCAGTAATGACCAAATCTGATGTTGTTGGATCGATTCTCATGATTAAAGCAAGTTTTACATGCAAGATGATTATTTTTAAAGAAACATTCTACATAACCTACCAGACTTTTTTTTTTTCCTGCGGTTGCTTGATAAAACTACTTCTTCTTCCACCTATAGCTGTGACGGTGTCCTTGGGTTGATTAACTACAGGTGTGCCTAATCAACATTCATGATGTATTCAGGGAAAACTGGGAAAATTTTGAATTTCTAAAGTTTGGAGATTAAAAAAAAAAAAGAAAAAGTAACATCTCTCAACAAAATAGAAATTTTCAGATTCCACTCTTAGATTTAAAGGTGGATTCCTTAGAAGAGCTCTATGATCTGTGGTCTTTTTGTCTGAATCATCAGCACATTTAGTCATCACACGACCTTACACACACACACACACACACACACACACACACACACACACACACACACACACACACACACACACACACACTCTGGTTTGCTGTAACTGTGAACCAATTGCTGTATTACACTATTATCAGTTATATTGCATTATTTCTGGTTTGTTATATTTTAAATTTGCTGTGTGAGAGGAGCCACTGTCCAATCTCATACATTTTATAATGTTAAAGGATGCTCATTTTATTTTAATATATATTTTACTGCCAATAGCTTCACTTTTTCATAATTTTATTTAAAAAAAAAAAATAGGATTGACTTTGTGAATCAGCCACCAAAGACAGGCTATGTGAATGTTCTTATTACTGGCAAAAATGTGGGTTTAAATGTGTGAATCGCCAACATTTAGTTAATTTTTCTCATGTAAAGTATCTGTAGAAAATGTTACTTAATGAAAGCTTGTTTTGCAAATTTATGTAGACAAAGGATTTTGCTTGTTCTTTCACTTGGGTATGAAAATCCAGATTGTAAAGTAGCTAAAAAAATGCTGTGGTTATTTGTAGTATGTTATTTCCACTACTTGCCTTGCAGTCCAGTAAAGATAATGTCAACTTTCCAGACAACGTCACTCATCGCTGAGTGATAGCGAGAACAAAGTTGCCTGACATTTATCGAATAGGTTTTCCACTGAGTTTGTTGCTGTCAAGTCAACACTGACAACATGGAAATGAAAGTTTCCCTTCTGGCAACTTAGTTTCCAGCTCAAGAAACACACCATGAGAAGCCGATATGAGCAAAAACGTTGAACTTTATCTTCTGTGACAAGAGTATGGTGGCTTAGTTTTCATTTTGACCCTCCTTTAAAAAGAAAAAAAAAAAAAGAAAAACATTAACATTTTTGGACCAAATGTCTGTCATCTCACTGACAACTGTGGTTTAGATTGTGGAAATAAAGTCAGCAGTACCTGATACCATTCTTACAAGCTTCCCCTCATCCTGAACATTTTGTGTTTGTCTTGCTCAATACTTACAGGGTCCAACTGATCGACCTGGAGACCAGAAACTCAAACTGTGTTTCCTCTGTTTTGTCCCTGCTAGGCGTACGACACTGTGGAGTACAAGCACTGCCTGGTAACCAGGTCTGCCTGCGGAGAGTTCAATCTCAGTGGAACCAAGAGGAACTTCAGTAGCCTGCAGGAGCTGCTCCTCTGCTACCAAAAGGAAACCGTGCGCTCAGACGCCATCACTTTCCAGTTCAGCAAGTGCTGTCCTCCTAAAGCCAAAGGTACGCTGCTGGCCGCCCAGCGATGCACCAGAGGTTCATCGTGTTGCTGCTCGGTGTCATCTTGGTTCATCGAAGTTGGCCTTAGGCTGAGGTTGGAGTCATTTTCAGTAGTAAGTGTTTTTGTGTGAAAACAGCCTCTGTGAGTTCTTAACATCGAGGGGGAAGTTATCTTTGTGAGGTTTTCAGCTGAGGAGGAGTTACAGATTTTTTAAACTGAAGCTGTTTGTTTACTCAAAAGTTCAAAGAGTCACACACTTGAATTCAGACTGTTCAATTTGTTCCTTTCTTTCCGTATAAATGTACCTCTGTTCGAGAGTTGAGAGTCATGATGAGAGTTTGAGAGTCAGGGTGTTTCCCTGCTTGATGTTTTCTGGTCGGGATCGTCAAATGGACTGTTTGATAGTTGAGAGCGAAAGTTCTCTTATGTGTTGTTGTTTTTGTCCAACGGAGCATTGAGTAAACCTGGCAGAACGGGTACCTGAAGCATGTGAGTTTTTGTCAAAGACAGAACGCACCGGGCAAAGAGAAAGCCAGCGTGTTTGAGAACCATGTGTTCGGTCATTTTGTCTTTCTTCACATGGCCTTACTGCTCTGTCTGGAATTGTTTCGGCTTGACCAGCAAGAATTCAAGACACATTCTAAAAATAAGATCATCCTAAAATAAAAGATCAAAGTTTTTATTTTAGCTGCATGACTCACTATTATTTGATTAAACGTTGCTATGAATGCGTTCTGTTGATCCCACATGTGATTTTTTTGGGAAAAGCAGGTCAATAGTTTTGCAATAGCATCACTCAGCCCCCGGCATGCTTTCATAACTCTGGGAATAATGTAAATTAGATTTCAGGAATTCTGCTGACCGTGGTTCTGCTGACCCTGCTGACATGGTTGGGCCGTTTGAATGAAAGAATTCATTGATGATTTGCTGAGTTCACTGTCGACGTGTTTGAGTCGTATTTCGTCATTGCGGTAAATAGGCCCGGGCGATACGGCCCCAAATTCACATCTCGGGGGTTTTTTTTGGGTGGGGAGGGAAATGACATTCGATATATCGGTGTATTTTTGCTGCACAAAATAATTGCTGGAAAAAAAACGTAACATGCATTAATAAAATACAACATATGGTTTATGCCAGCTTTGTTAAGCTCATTTAAATTCAGGGTGAAACTAGAGAGGATCAGGCCAGTGAAGTGACGGCACCGTAATGCACAAATATCCACAAATACATCTGTTCTAGTGCAAATACGTGTAACACGGGCATTAAAATGTAGTATCTTCAACTTGAGTACAGTTTCAACATCATCATGCCAGTGTTAAACTTTGTATCCTGCTGCTAAATACAGTGAAACGTCTCTTTCAGTCCTGCTGCAGCGAAAAATGGAACAATTACTTCTTTTCCACCCAGAAGAAGCAGGGGCTATTTGAGTGCTGGTGCTTGTTCCGGTGCTCAGATTCACATCAAGCACCTCTAAAAATTTTATTTTTCTGTTGACAACAAGCCAAGTGGGAGCAGCGTCATTGCTTCACCGTAACGCTTCAGTACGTCACTGCATCCGTTATACATCACGCTAAAACCCTTGTAAGAATCTGGCTGTTCGCGTTATGATTCTCATGTGGCCTTTGAACAGCGTCTAATCATTAATGACTGACATTTCACAGAAGAAAAGTGTAACGGTATACTGTGTTCATGAATGCTGCAGGTGTCAGCGGTATATAGGAGCACAGATGAGTGTCCTGGATCCAGAAGAGATCTGGGCCATTTCTACCTTCATTGTAAACATAGTTTGAGAAACTTTTTCCCCGAAGACGGCATAACCTTCTCCAGTAACCCAGTGTCACCTGATTTGTCTGATTTTCACAGACATACATAAAGAAGCACACAGATTCTCTTGAACTGCTCACGTCACCTGGTGAGAAATTTGGAGGAGCTAAATCTCTTCCCTCCATCCACAGAAAAGTCCTGCCTCCTCGTGTGCAGAAGCAACAAAGGCTCCGAAGTGCCTCCTTCTCCATCCCTGCATCGGCACAACATCAGCCAGATGGTTTTCCACAAGATCCGCAAAGAAGACCTGGAATTTGTAAGTCCTCGGCCTCTTCGTGACCGTGACAAGCCTCCACTTCCTTTATTGAATGTCCCCTGCGGCGTGTTGTCATCGTGGTTCAGACTTACACGTGAAATGTGTGCCGTATTGATCTTCCTGTCAGATGGATAGTCTGGGTCAAGGGACGTTCACAAAGATCTTCAAAGGGGTCCGGAAGGAGCTGGGAGACTACGGGCTTGTGCACCAAACCGAGGTCGTCATGAAAGTGTTGGATCAGGCACACAGGAACTTCTCTGAGGTCAGTGGCTCCGGAGACCAACAAACGATGAATTCAGGATCGTTTTTTTGTTTGCATGCCCCAGATATTGTTATAAGGCAAAGTTTGCACACTTGACTAAATCAATACTTATTTTCCTGCATTTTGCTCACAAAGAGCCAAAAATCCCCCATGAGGCTGAGCTCTACTTTCAGGTGTCGCTAAGATATAAATAGTTTCATACAGAGACGCTGGACTGCATGAATGTAATTCACATTCAGATGAAAACATTAGGATCCCCATCGGCTGCAGCAGCCGCTGCTAATCCTCCTGAGGTCTGACACATGTAGACGCTTAATGCACACACCAGGACATCACTGCAACAAACAGGAGTAAAATATATGAAAATCTAAAGAAACTGAAAAAGAAAAAAAAGTAATTTCTGCCTTTGAATCAGTTAATATGCACAACTAATAAGTTTTAGAACACCTCAGTTTTTCAGGTTATTTAATCAGGTTCATGTCATTGAAATCCAATGTTTGAAATGCTACAAAGGAAAATGGTGCACTGCTCAAGATAAACTTTTCAAAAAAGAACAAGGTTATAAAAAAACGTTAAGAACTTTACCAAAACACCTTTTCAGGAAACAAAAATTGGGTTAACGGAGGCTCATGAAGCCTTGAAAGGTGGTGCTGCTGCAGTAATTCCTTTAGGTTTTCCAACTTTTCTGGATTACTGACGGTTAAAAAATTATTCGTGACACTTTTTAGCAAGTCCCCAAATCTAAGTGCTAGAGAGTGGACTGATGTTAGTCTGGCTCTTTTTAAAGGTTTTGGCTGCCGACAGGAGGGGCCGAAATTCTCTTTAACAGTGTATTTCAACCAGATTGATGAATCGTCACGTTCACAGTAACAGTCAGGAATATTAAGTCCCATTAGTCTTGGGTATATCACATTAACAGAAACAAACTAAGCAACATAAATCTTTCTGAAAATGTCAAATCAAATGGGCCCTTTTCGGTCCCCCTTGCCGCGACTGCTGAAGCTGTGTGTTGTGTGTGTGTGTGAATAATTGTTTTTCTTTCTCTCTTTGCAGTCTTTTTTTGAAGCTGCCAGCATGATGAGCCAGTTGTCCCACAAGCACCTGATCCTCAACTACGGCGTGTGTGTCTGCGGAGAAGAGAGTAAGTCCGCTGTGGTTCGAGTGCCGCCCGGCTCCCTAATTGTTTAAGAAGCACGGTAGTTGGATCCAGCGATGGCGGGCATACCTCTGCGCCTCGCTGTAATCTTCACTATTAGCCCGGCGGCCCAGAGCAGTGATCGCATCATTAGCATGGTGGGCTATTCTTAGGAGGATTATAATACCCTGGCTTGGAAAGGCTGCGTTCACCTCGCAGGACCTGCACTGCCCTGCGGACATCCGCTCAGGTAGTGGTACGTTTGGCAGAGGGCATTTCAGGACCGGCCTGGGCGCTGATATGTAGGAAATATAATCCAGCTCTGTGCTGCTTTAGTAATCCGCATGATGCTTTACCGTGACAAAGGTTTGAAAGTGCTACTCTTCACCACCAGCGATCAGTTTTGAAATAAGACGGATAAGATGTACTCATTGTCCACGGATTTTTGTTTTTCATTCTGAGCTGCAGATTCCAAAGAGATAAATACAGAATAGGGAAAAAAAATTTGATTAACTTTTTAAACTCCTTTTAAAAGCTTTGATTTTTTTTTCCCGATGTAGACTGGCTGTGTAAAAATAGTAAAAATACATGTGGAATCCGAAGCAATTAAATCAAGTTGTTTGTTGGTTGTTTTTTTTTTTTTGTTTTTTTTTTTTTTTTCTTTTCCTTTAGGGGGCGTGGTCTATTACAAAATGTATGCCGTAACACCGATCATATGAATGTAATTAAAAGTTGCAACAAAGGGGACATACCAGAAAAGAAATTGAATTTTACAGGATTAATTCAAATTATACTCAGAGCAGCAATAAACAAGTCTTTTCACTTTTAAGGGTTCATCTCTTCCAGCCACAGCTTGGAAAAATAAGCACACATCTCATTCAACTATTTTCATTCAGTTTACGCTGTGATAGAAGTGACTTCAACACTGAATAGATCTGCAGAGATCCATAAGCGCGACTGACAGACTGCCATCGTGTTTGCTTCTGCTGTGCTCTAGTTCAAGCAGAAACACCTCGGTGATTTTAAGCTTCACCAGAAGAAGCAATAAAGTTTTTCTCTGTGGCTCAGAATAATTTTAAGAATTGTCATGTACATGTGTCACACTGCTGATATTCAAGAGAGCAACTTAAGGTTTCAGTGCGGGGATCCATTCGAAATTTATACCTCTACCTATTACTTGAATTAAAAAAAATAAATCTTGTATGCACTGATACAAAACAAGAATCTGCTCTGGTGCTTGACGATGATTTAAATGATAATGATTTGAAGTTTTGACTTGAAGCTGCTTCTTCTCCAGACATCATGGTTCAGGAGTACGTGAAGTTTGGCTCGCTGGACACGTACCTGAAGAAGAACAAGAACTCCATCAACATCCTGTGGAAGCTGGAGGTGGCCAAGCAGCTGGCCTGGGCCATGAACTTCCTGGTAGAAATCCACTTCAGTGTCGCATTTGTCGACTTGCACCGGTCTTGGGTTATTTTGAGACCTCTGTACGTTTGTGTGTCTGCAGGAAGAAAAGCATCTGGTTCACGGAAACGTGTGCGCGAAGAATGTTCTACTGATCAGAGAGGAGGACCGCAGGGCGGGGAACCCCCCGTTTATAAAGCTGAGCGACCCAGGGATCAGCATCACTGTCCTGCCTAAAGAGAGTGAGCAGAGTTCTGTGAAGTGGTGATAATCCTGTTTGGCCAGCAGGGGGCAGCAGATACCTAATGGAGATGGTCTCTGAAAGCTTCATGGCTGTGGATTAATTACTGTGACCAAAAACTAAAAATACACATTGAAAGATTCTGATTTTTATTGAATAGAATAAAGTATTTTTCAAGTATTAAAACAAAAAAAAAGGATATGTGTTGGTAATTAATGTTAAAAACTACTAAGTAGAGAAAAGAACAAAGCATAAATACGTCTTTACTTGCACCCTCTGCTGATGTGTCTTGTATGTGATTAAATCTTTGTTATCTGATCAGTCCTGGTAGAGAGGATCCCTTGGGTGCCCCCCGAGTGTGTCGAGGACCCTGCCAAGCTGAGCCTGGCCGGGGACAAGTGGAGCTTTGGCACCACACTGTGGGAAATCTGCAGCGGCGGGGAGAAACCTTTAGCCACGCTGGACAACTCCAAGGTACGGCTCAGTGCTGTGACCGGAAAAATATCCGGTCCGAAGGTTTCTGGATGACAGACGGACCTCGGTACTCCGACAGCAGGTAGACTGATGAACATGATCAGTTTAAGTTACTCGCATAAACAAGTCGGCATATTTCTGGATTTCTGGATTCATGCAGAGAACAAGGTGTTCTGCTTGGAATCTTGCCGAGGGCATGTTCGACCGAGTTTTGGTTTTGGCACACCTGCGTTAACCACCCGCTCTGTGCTTCCCAGAAAACCCTGTTCTATGAGCATCGCCACCAGCTGCCCGCTCCGAAGTGGACCGAGCTGGCCAACCTGATCACCAGCTGCATGGACTACGAGCCCACCTTCAGGCCCACGTTTCGCGCCGTCATCCGAGATCTCCACAGCTTGTTCACACCAGGTCGGTGGCAGCAATCGCTCTTGATTTTGCCGTGACCGGATCAGGAATGTAGGTCACACAGGCGTGGAATTTCCCGATTGCATAAGCGCGTGGATCACGGCGTTTCCACAAACCTGCCGGGCAGCAGCGAGCCCGGCCTCTTCTCTCAGGAAGTGTGGGGTGACGAGTCGAGCCGGGATCATGTTAAAGGGATTCCTCTCCATACTGGACACGGTTACATAAGGTCGAAGGAAAGGGCAGTAAACCACCTCCCGAGCAGATGCATGTGTGTTAATGTGCCTGTGGATGAGAATAGAAATTACAAGAAAGAAAATAGGGTTGAAATGTTGCTATTAAATGTTGGTTTGTTTGGTTTCAGCGTAGATTCCCTTCACGCAGCTGAGCTCATGTTTCCCTCTTGTGCTCTGCAGACTATGAGTTGATCGTGGACAGTGACATCCTGCCCAACAGGACGGTGGGCTCTGGCTGGACCACTGGAGGGTTCGAGAACCAGGAGCCCGCTCAGTTTGAGGAACGACACCTTATATTTCTGCAACAGCTGGGCAAGGTATGTTCTCAGAGGAAAACCAAGACTTTGGCACTATGTGACATACTTGATGTTAAATCACTTTTTCAGATTTTTTGCACATGAGAACAGTTATTCTGATCATATCTTTTACATGCCAGTTCATGGCTGGTTGGGTTTCTGCTGGCATTCACACTGAGGTACGCGTTGAATTGTATCTCGGTTCATCGGTTTCTTTTCAATCAGGGAAACTTCGGCAGCGTGGAGATGTGTCGCTACGACCCGCTCCAGGACAACACGGGGGAGGTGGTGGCCGTGAAGAAGCTGCAGCACAGCACGGCCGAGCACATCCGCGACTTCGAGCGGGAGATCGAGATCCTGAAATCTCTCCAGCACGAGAACATCGTCAAGTACAAGGGCGTCTGTTACAGCGCCGGTACGTCACTCGGATGTTCCACATTATTCTGAAACTGGATTCACGTTGGTGCATATTGGACTGTGATTATTCATCTGGAGTAGCACCTCTCAACGGAACGAACATTCAGATCTTGTCTGCATATATACAATCGAGAATTATTTTCTTTTTTGAAAATGAAATGAAATCACCGTCAGTCTTAATGTTTAGTGGAGAAGGAACGGTTTTACTGCTGGTAAAATGCAGGATCACAGCTCTTCCAGCCCCCATATTCAGTCGAGCTTTCTGTTTTCCGTGTGTTTTAGGCCGACAGAACCTCCGTCTCATCATGGAGTATCTCCCCTTTGGGAGTCTGCGAGATTACCTCATTAAAAACAAGGAGCGGATCGACCACAAGAAGCTGGTGCACTACACCTCTCAGATCTGCAAGGTACGGCCGCCTCGCCCGTTTCTGCGGGATTTGAGCGGTTTTGCTGAACTTCATCTTCTCGTTCCCAGTTGTCAGGTGTTTGTTGCCCTGTAAACGGGCTTGATGGTCGAAATGTTGTGTTTTCAGGGTATGGAGTACCTGTCGAGCAAACGCTACATCCACAGAGACCTGGCCACGAGGAACATCCTGGTGGAGAGCAAGCTGAGGGTGAAGATCGGAGACTTCGGCCTCACTAAAGTTCTGCCTCAGGACAAGGAGTACTACATGGTCAAGGAGCCTGGAGAAAGCCCCATATTCTGGTCAGACTCGCTTAGAAAATGCTGAAGCCCCTTTTCCATGTCGTCACCTGATGAATACTTCATAGTTTAGTTTTTACATGTAACCATTTTCTTTCTTTTCTGCAAAAGTAATATGAAAAAGAATTGTGTTGCGTGAACAGTTGCAGCCATGCGATTTACAAATTACAAACTAAGCTGCCTTTAAACTTTGAGTCTGGATGCATGGTAACAAAAAACTACAGCTGGTGCTAAAATAGCAGAAAAGCTTTCCAAGGAATTGCATCATTCGAATAATGTGTACGACTGAAGGCTTGTCTTCCTCCAACGCCGCAGCCTCTCTCTGTTTAGGGTTTTTGGAATTCCGGGAGTTATCCCGGCAGGCTTTGAGTCTGACGTGTTCCTCCAGCTCCTCCTCCACATGACGAGCTGTTGTTTTTTCCAGGTATGCCCCCGAGTCACTGACGGAGAGCAAGTTCTCGGTGGCGTCTGACGTCTGGAGCTTTGGAGTGGTGCTTTATGAGCTCTTCACCCACAGCGATAAAAACTGCAGTCCTCCTGCAGTAAGTATGAAGAAATGCTCGCGTGTAGCCGCTCATCTTTCATGGACTCACTCAAAAGATGAGAAGAAGAAAAAGTCCATTTTTGAAGACTTTCTCATAGATTACACACACACACACACCCCCCTTGGTAGGTTTGCAATAAGAGGAGGTGAAATCACTGTGATTTAAATCTTGATATAAGAAATTTTTCCTACAAATTTAGAAAATTATAAATGAAACTGCACAGTGAAAAAGCTGCACACCTGCAGTGTAAATCCAGTTTGAATGAGACATGATGGAAGCCTTCCCAGCTGAGGGCGTCGGTTAGAAGATTGACGTGTTATTTGTGTACAAGACTTGCTTTTGTTCTTGGTGTTCATGCTGTACCAGAACAAACCCTGCTGTTTGAGTCCATGTTGTCAGACTCCTCTGAAAACCTTTTTCACCTCACCTCCCCTCACCTGAGCGGCCGCTGTTCAGGGCGTGGACGGTGAAAACCTGCTCCGACAGCCACGGCTTGACCTCATTATCCACACCCAGGATGAAAACCGGTTCTAGATTGACGATTTGTGTTTCCATAAGACAAGATCGTGATGCTACATTCAGGTTTATGTTGACGGCCTGGACAGCTTCCGTCCCGGTTTGTGATGAAGCATCACCATCGTCATCATCATTCACTCTCCTCCTCTTGCTCAGGTGTTTATGTCGATGATGGGGAACGATAAGCAGGGCCAGCTGATCGTCTATCACCTCATCGAGCTCCTCAAGTCAGGCAGCAGGCTGCCTCAGCCTCTGGGCTGTCCCACTGAGGTAACACACACACACACACACACACACACACGTTGTTGGTTTGTCGTAAACATGTACAGTAAATGTGTTTATATTGGTTAACGATTAATTAATTTGTTTGAAATTTGATATCGCTGATATAAAAACTGGTGTTGAGACACCGTGAATTGATGCATCCAACAGGTTTACAAACATTTCTTTTCTTGCATTTTTTTTTTCTGTTGTTTTTGGAGAAATAAGCCTATTCTACCATTGATGTCTGTGGAGGAAAACCAACTTTACTGATCTTATTCAATATTCTAATATTCCTAAATAATTTTTTTTCAGTTGTAGCAACATTTAAAATACATGATGCATCATTTTGATGCTTGTGTGTCTTTGCATGGACTGCCCCTATAAACCTGCACTGCCTCACTCCCTTCTCTTTCCCTCAGATGCACGAGATCATGGAGGAGTGCTGGGACAAAGACCCCTGCTTGCGTCCGTCCTTCAAGGAGCTGGCGCTGCGCATCGACTTGTTCAGAGACAGCAAAGAGTTTTAGAATCACCCCAAGTGCCGCGCTCCCCTTCAGCCGAGACACGGCTCGGTGTGGCAAAAGGGACAGAGGCCAAAGAAAAGCTCCTCCTCCTCCGGGGATCCACTGGGAGAGCAGAGGATCCGCTCGTTATCTACTGCCAGGGTGCCTTTAATCAAGGCACCGACAACCCCTCCTCCCTCCGAACGGGAGGATGGGATGATGGGACGGTTGAAGAAACCTGTTAATGTGCTGAATCAGCGTTTTAGAGGAGCGTGTGTAGCCACTGTGAGTAGACTGTTGCCAGGCCCCAAGCTGCACATGCTTGTTGCAAACAGGTTCTGTGTGTGTGTGTGTGTGTGTCTGTGTGTGTATGAGAGACTGTGTTTGTGTGCGCGAGGGTGTGTAGTGGTCCTACAAAGCGCTAGCGGGGCTAGCTCTTCTGCCATCCCCATCACCCAAAGAGAAATAGGCTGGGAGATCTGAATGTTTTCTATCTGTGTGTATATACTTACAGTGTATTTGTGTACATATGTCCAGAAAGAATTTTATAATTTTATAAAATGAAAATATAGTGAGTGCTATATTTCAGCTGCCGGCACGATGCCGTTGTAAAAGAAGTACATACAAAGTGATTTTAAGAAAAAGTTTTCTGTTTTCAATGTGAGAGGTGGTGTGAAGATTAAAGAACAGTTTAATCCAGATCTGCTCCTTTCGTCTTTTGTTTTCTCACAGAGGAAAATGAACTGGGACACTGCAGTGAGCTGAGAAACGCAGGTCAAAATGAGTCAGAGCAGCTCTGGCACAGTAAAGTGTACCAACAAAATCTGCTTATGTAACTGCGGTAATAGGAGAGGTGTGTGTGTGTGTCTGTGAGTGTGTGTATCACATGACCTGGCAGTAAAAGTCAGGACTCTTTCAGTAGAGATGCACAAAGCAACACTGAGCTATTTGATCAGCAGTGGAGTCACAATGATATGTATTAGTGATGGAAAGCCTTTTCATGAAAGCAGCAGGTGAATTAGGCTGTAGCTCAATGGAATGCCACCGTTTTTTTCTTTTTTTTAATCTGAACATTCCCAGGAAAAGTCGATTTCATAGATTTCTACTCAAATGAAATGGTTTAAATTGACTGTCAAAATTGTAAATAAGCTTTAATGAGAGGGAAAACTTTGATCTCTTTACAGTTGAACATGAGGAATGGTTCCTCTCCTATTTTTTTTCTCTCGTATTTTGTCTAGAATATTTGTTTTCGTCAGTTTTTTCAAATCTGAGCAATTAGTTGATCAGCTGTAACTCTGGAGTTTCTCTCTGAGTCAAGCAAGGATGTGTTTCAGCACAAGTCCAGAACGGCGTGTAAAGAAATATCACATTATTAATGCCATCACTGCTGACTTGCCATTGTTTTCCTTCCAGATCTGGGTTTATTCTTCTATATTAACCCTGAACTTGTGTCTACAGCAGCTGCTGATACAATGTTAAATTCTTGACCTGCTAACATCCAGATCTGAGCATCGTCCTCCAGTTCATTCTATTTGAATCTAAAGCCAAGAAGTGTTTTCTCAATCTACAGCCACGACATCACATACATTCCAATGTCATGCTGAATGGGCCAGATCATTAAAACAGAGCCAGAATAACCTTGAAATTTAAAATGCAAAGTTTTGTTTTGTTTTTTTGTTTTGTTTTTTTTATTATGTTGTGCAGAGTATATGTGATGACGAAAAAAAAAAATATTAAAAAAAAAAATGTGTGGAGCAGGGGATTGGCCCTCCGCCTGCTCCTTCAAATACTGGCATCACTTCACAGCTCTGCACGTGCATTAATTCAGTCTGGTTGAGCTCGGGAGCACGCAGAGCTGGAAGACGACTCCTCCTCCTCCTCCCTCTTCTCCTCCTCCTCCTCCTCCTCCTCCTCCTCCTCCTCCTCCTCCTCCAGGCTCCGACTGTCCTGAGTCCACTCTGGAGCAGCTTTGTCCGGGGCAGACATGTGGAGGACACTGGGAACAGGACGTGAGTAACGTGAGACATTTAATTATTTTTGTGAGTGTCTGGTTTGCACGCTGCTGTGTGTTTTTAATATATTTTTCACCTCTTATTATTATTAACATAATTAAGAGTACTGAATCTCACTCAAATAGCCCCATTAAAGCTGTTAAGAATTTCTCACTTTTAAATAATACTTTAATCCACTCAGTTTTCTAATAAATCAGGTTTTGTGCCTATTTTTTGTGTTCATTATAAAGCCATACAGAAGAAGCAGGGGCGTCTCCAGAGAGCAGGGGGCCGGGTTGGTGGTGGGGGGTCCAGAATTCAGACAACGATAGAATGAAACTGTTTACCACATTTATTTTTCTTCTTTATTACATACAATCGATGAAAGTTTACAGTACAAACGCATCTTAAATTGGGGCTGTTGTTTTTCTGTAGAAGATGATCTTAACTTACAGATTTTCCCCGGTCCTTTGAAATTAAGACATCTGCATTGATAAGAATATACACACAGGGACTGTAAAAGGGTGTGGATGAAAAGTGTCAATTTAAAGATGTGTAAGTTCTGAAAGATGCTGAAGACTGACTCCAAAAAGTCTGAGAAGTTTAAAAAATCTTTAAATAATCCAAGTGGAATTCCCCATTTTTAAATCCTTAAATGAGTGGCCTAAAATGGGGTTTTAACTTCATTCCATTTATTATTTATTGAAAATATAAAGGTGTACCACTATTACATTTCAATCTTCAACTTGATATTGTGAAATTTGACATTTTCTAAATCAGAAGTGCTTCTTATCTGCTGTTGAGGTTGGCAAATGTAGCATTTTTCGCAGTATGAGGACAGACGATGCCTTAATGGCTTAAAGAAAACCACACATCCATCCTTTTTCTGTGTTGCTTTATACTGACAGTCGATCCCAGAGAAAACCGGCAGTGAGAAAATATGAATTCCACACATCAGTTCTCTCTGGAGAGGTTAAGCACACTGATTCCACATGTGCTCATATTCACTCGGGGAAGCGGCCGGCGTGGGGCCCCGCTGCCTGACGGCGGGCCCAATTAGCATGACGTGAGTCATAAATCCCCCATCGGGGTCACGTGTGCCCTGCAGATGTAGTAATTGTTTGGTTTTGCAAAAAAACGTAGACATTTTCATCCCGTGGCCCCTGAGCTAAAATGTGTTTAACATCACTGATCTGCACAATCCACGTGTTCATCTGCATGAAAAAATGTGTTTCTTAACAATATGAATCTGTATTAAACACAGCATTATTGCAGGTAGTGTGAAAATCGTTAGCTCGCTGCAAAAAGCAGTATTTTCATCTGTGTAAAAATACAGTTTCACACACTAATAACTAAAGGGAAGAACTACCTGACTGGTGACTCCAGCTCTGAAACCCCTGATGTGTAGCCAGTGTTATTCTGTCTGACAGCTGCCTGACATCTGTGTATTTTGCAGGTTTTAGTGTCTGCACTGATCATTCGTCATTCTCTTTTCTTTTTTTTCTTTTTAAGGCTGAGGCAGTAAAGAGAGCGAGTGGCCCCCTGGAGTCTTGACTGCCATGAAGTCCAGGATAGTTCGGCCCCCCGATGGGGGCTACGGCTGGGTGGTGGTCATGTCGGCCTCCATCATCATGGGCCTCACCACCGCCGTCCTCAAGAACTTCGGCCTCTTCTTCCTGGAGATCCAGGCGCACTTCGGGGTCCTCACCAGCACCACTTCCTGGGTCACGTCCACCACCATCGCTGTGTTCCACCTCTTAGGTACAGCCCGTGTTCTCCTGGGATTATTTCTTCAGTGTAGGGAGGTTTCCACAACTGATGCTCCCTCCTCTCCCCAGCTCCTGCTGCCAGCACGCTCACCTTGCGGTTCTCTCAGAGGGTGGTCATCATCACTGGGGGTCTGCTGACTTTCCTCGGGGTCTTGCTGGCCTCTCTGGACCTCAGCCTGCCATGGCTCTACTTCAGCCTGGGCATCCTGCAAGGTAACTAAACTCCCATGAGCGAAAACCAGCCTCTAATGAGAGCTCCTGTCTTCATGATGGGGAATTAATATTAATATAAACTCAGTGTTTTTTTTCCAGCAATTCTTTCATCTGTTTTACTCGGATGATCTGTGTTTTTTCTTCAGATTAATTTTTGTGATCCTTCCATATGAACACATACAGAAGTAGAGAAGAAAAGCCTGGGTTAAGTTACTGAGTTGGATGGCAGATGCCTGCTTCACTGTGAGGCCTGACAGAGAGAGATAACAGAGAGACATGTTGGTCCTGTTTTGGTAGAATCGTCTTTTCAAATGAACACTGGCTGATTCTAACATCACAACTTTAAAGGCATGCTTATATTTCGTGCTGAGGCTGATGTCCTGAAGTAAAACAAATTGATTTATAGACCAAAAAAATGCAACGCTATCTACATATATTTCTTTTGAAATGTAAATCATGGCTCTGCTTTGTTATTTTTTTCTTTGCAAGCTTTACATTCAAGTTGTGACAAATTAATGGCGGCCTTTCGACAAAACATCTCCTGTCAAACGTAACGCGAGAAGGTAAATCACAGTCTGACACTGATGCTGTCAAACATCCAGTCGTTCACATGCAGGCAGCAGGTCCAAAACCCGAGGACTGCAATAAAATGGTTTGATTGATTCATGTCACTTTTTAACATTTTGTTGGAAAGATCGCTGTTGTTCATGCCAGCTTTGGTTTTACTTGGCGTCGGATCAGGAAGAAAGCCTGTGAAGTCATCAGGAGTTTTGGATTGTGGGAGCAAAACAGTGAAGCCGCACACAGAAAGGAATGAAGGAACATGAATGTTTGATGGTCTGAAGTGTCTGTTTTCCAGGAACTGGTTTCGCCTTCTCCTGGCTCCCGGCCAACAGCATGGTGAGCCACTACTTCTCCCGATGGCGGCCCATCGCCATGGCCACCGCCAGCGCGGGGGAGTGCGTCTTCGCCTTCTCGTTCAGCCCCTTCTTCCAGTGGCTCATCGGGATGTACGGCTGGCAGGGCGCCTTGCTCATCATCGGAGGCCTGCAGCTCAACATCTGCGTGTGCGGCGCGCTCATGAGGCCCCTGAACGCACCGCAGACCGACGCCCTTCACGAAGGAGACGCCGCCGCGCCCTCAGAAAAGAGGAAGACTATTTTCCAGTGCTCCCTCCTGAGAAAACCTGAACTCTGCCTCTACTTCGTCTTTGCCATCCTGTCGGCCGCGGGGATCTTCATCCCGCCGCTCTTCATGGTCGCCTTCTCCAACAGCCTGGGGATCGAAAACTACTGGTCGGCGTCCATCCTGTCCGTCCTGGCGCTGGCCGACCTGGTGGGCCGGCTGACCTGCGGCTGGCTCGCCAACCTGCGGCTGATGAGGAACCTGCAGCTGCTCACCATGGTGACCACCCTGTACGGCGTGGTGCTCCTGCTGCTGCCGCTCAGCCACAACTACTGGGTGGTGGCGGCGTTCACCGCGCTCTACGGCTTCCTGTTCGGCTGCACCATGGCCATCCACATCACCGCCATCGTGGACATCGTGACCCTGGAGGGGTTTGACAGCGGACTGGGCCTCTTCATGTTGTTCAGGAGCATCGGGGGCTTCGTGGGTCCGCCTGCTGCCGGTGAGGAGGTCGCGGTTCTCCAGAGAGACAATAGTCAATGTGCTGCTGTAACAGCGCCACTTACTTTTCAGCTGTATTACTTCTGAAATGTCAGTGTTCTCATGCGTTGTCCTCCCCTGGCAGGGTGGTTGGTGGACCTCACCAGCGACTACAGTTGTGCCTTCTACCTCTCAGGCCTCTGCCTCGTCTTATCGGCCTTCTTCGTCGTGCTGGTCGACCGCCTCGTTCAGAGGAGAAAAGCCGCTGAGGCCCAAACCGAGCGGTCAATGGACCGGAGGAGCTAACAGGAAGAAACAGGAACTGTTAGGTGACAGCTTTACCAGACCATGAGGTGTTGAGAAGAAGACTCTGGGTTGTGGTCATGTGTAGTTTTAAAGGGACACTATGTAATTGTGGAGTCCAGCCTCTGTTGCAGCTGTTTGTCTTTCTGTGGCTGTCATGGAGGACGGAGTCACATGGGTCCACTTGGGGTTCATTGGAACCCCAAATGGAGAAAACCTTATAAAGTTGACTCCACCGATGCGGCGTATTTGTGTGAACTATCCCTCCTGCCTCATCTTCAGTACTTCTTCTTGTGGTATTTCAGGGCTAAATAGGCCGGGGAAGTTGGATGACCAGCTGACTCAAGTAAATGTACAGAAAGCTCATCACAAAGACATCTAAACCTAGAATATAAAGTTAAATTGATCAAAATTTAATTGAAATACGACATAAAATCTCTTAAAACCTTCACTTCAGCTTTATATCACACCATTATATTATCTTCCTGCAGTTTTTTTTTTTAACTAAATTGGGTGTAAAACGTTTGTCTGCATCATGTCAAACCTTTCTCGGATTGGAGTTGGAGCAAATGCAGAGTGGGCTATTTCTAAACTGCCCCGGGGTATTTACAGCAGCAGGAGGAAGCGCAGTATTTACGAATGGATCATGTTCGTGTTTAGAAAATGTCACCGAGCTTCTATGTTCTTTTCATCCTAACTGCAGACACGGCAATCAAACTAATAGACTGGCAGGTTTTTACATGTTTATGACAGACAAGCTATGTTTTCTTCATCCAGGCCACAGTTCTCAGCAGCTGGAACAAATAACGCAGTAGATACTGGATAGTTGAATATTTAAAGGCTGTAAAGACCTAAAATACTCAGGCGTGAGGTTCCTGGAATGATGAGAAATGGTTCATGATTGAGAGGAAGTTCATGACGGAACGGGCTTTGGAATCTCATCAGTTTTTTTTTTTTTTTCATCCCTGTACAGTTCAGGTGAATTACGAAGATTAGGTTCTTCATTTGATGCTTGAAAATGTTCCAAATATCCTGCTGCTGTCCACACGGTTAAAACATTTAATTGACTGACAGCACTAGTGAGGATACAAATAAACCGTTATAAGCTACGAGAGATCTTAGGATGTCAAAAACAAGTTTTAAAGATTTCAGTTTCCATATCTAAGTTCATTGTACATTTTTTTAAAGCTCTGACATTCTGTGTAAAGTAAATGTTTTATTTAATCATTTCACAAGATTTCATAGTATTGAAAACACTGAGTGTGAAGGAGCTAGCAGGTGTTACTGTTACAACAGGTACATCATTCAGCCAATGCTTCATTTCCTTCACTGTTATAAGTATTGAAATTGGCTTCATGTTGACACTGTTGTCACTTTCACTAGTAATTGGTTTTGTGAAAATATGGAAGTTTTGATCATGTGCAGTGTTCCCCACAGCAAAGAAAACTTTAAATTAAAGGTTATTGTGAGACTAATTTAGCTGTCCGGCAGATCGGCGGCATTTTAATTCTTTTTTTTTTTGTTTGCAGTCCACCATATGTAGGTCAGACTGCTCATGTTTTAACCTTCTGTCAAGCAGTCATGTGCTTTCAAATCTTTTGAGCTCTTTCACACATTTTCCAAAAATAATAAAACTTTGCACTGATGGTTTTTAAACTCTTGACTGTTCTTTCCTTGATATAACTACTGAAATCAGAAGGGTCTGTGGCTGAAACTGAGTTCAAACCTGAGGCCACTGGTCCTGTGTTGTGGATATTCGTGCTATGTGCGCCACACATCGCTCAGATGTTTCGAGTGCAGTTACATAACCGACTTCTCCAACCAGCTCTGACTGGTTTCAAGCTGCAGAAGTCGTCACACCCAACCGTGAATCTGTGACTTCTAATTTATTGTGCTGTTAAAAAGAAAAAAACTGAGAATGTTGTTCTTGTTCCACAGGTGGCTTATCTCCAGCATAATAATAGGCTTTCTAAAGAGACGGCTGCTTTACAGTTACCAAAATTTGTAATTTTGCAATGAAAATATGAAAAAAAACGTGGAATTTCCCAGATTTCTGCATTGATTGGTCATAACATTTGATCTAATTTAAATCAAAGTCATCCGCATGAACAACCACAGGGTGCTTCATTGAGACAAGAATTATATTAATATTGTAATAATTAAACATGCACCGTTGAGAATATGTGAACTCCTCAGCTGATGACTCGAGAACTAACTGATTTTCACGAGAAGCATCTGCTGGTATAAACAATGGCTGCAAGACTGAAATCAGCAGAGACTTCACTTTCAAACTGCATAAAGCTGGAAAAGTTTCAAATCTGTCCCGACTTTGGATTTTCCTCCAAACATTTGGGAAAAGGTGAATCATCATTGTGGACCGTGGGTGACTGAGCACACAGTCAAGTTGACACAAAAGGTACAAACTAACACAGGATAATGAATGTCCTGAAGGCTCGAGGGCACTACTGAAGTGGTTAGTGTCTATTTATTGGCCTGGTCTAGCTTTAGTAAAACATTGAACAGACTCTGGATCCAAGGCAGGTTTTCACTAAATAACATGACCACACTCCAAATATGACAGTCTACAACATCACTGCCAAAATCTTTGTCATGTTGGATGTTCCTCCAGCAGCGATACTGAAACGATTCAATCCACAGGTTTCCGTACTTTACCCACAAGCACTGTGCATGTGGATATGTTTGAAGACATAAAACCATTTTAATATATTGTGTGAGATCACAATTTAAAGCAGCTTGATGCAGAAAAGTCAAGCAATTCTAATGGTTCTCATTGTTATACTTTCTTCCTTAGGCATCTTAGATCACCCAAAATGACTATTATTTCTATGCATCTTTATATAATAATTATGTCATGGAGCTTTATTCCCAGATTTTGACTTGATCTTTTAAAATATTAAGTTAATGTGACTAATTTTTCCATAACTTCTTTAATTTTTCTATTGTATAATCATTAGACCAATAACCTAACAATTCAACATATTTTCCTTTCCTCTATTTTCAAGTTACGAAGAGAATTCAGTCACTCACTCAATTGGTGTTAATTATAAAAATGTGTTTTTAGAATTAACTGCTGTCGGTTAAAATGGACAAAATAAAGTGGAATAAATGATCTGCTGGGGGATTTTAGCATGCATGCAACACTGAATGTTTCCACCAGAGGGCAGTGTTGTTCATCTGTAGAGACGCTTCCCAGAGAAGACAGGAACAGAAGTTAAAGACAAAACGAGTTTAATACACAAATGGTTTGTAAAGACAGTTAAGATTAGAAAATCCATTTAAAATTACCACATCCTCATCTACTTTGTCAAGAAAACATCACAACATACATTAAACATTTTCACACATTGAATACATATTAAAAAAAAAAAGTCTATAAGAACTAGAACTTCTATTGTTTGTCAGAATTTTGGAATGAAAGAAAGGGGGGAAGCCAACTATTTTACACATCAGAACAGAGGCACTGAGGTCTTGTTTTCTCTTCTTTCTTTTTTTTTTAAATCAGTAGTAGGAGTCAAGAAATTAACTGAGCTCAGCTCAACGTCCAGTTTCTCGAGAGAGAGGTGTTACAGAACAGCCTCTGTGGCGATGGGTGCGCTTGTTAACATGGAAAGGTAAAAAAAAAAAAAAAAAAAGATTCGCACCTTTGGTCCATTGGAAAAGTTTGAGTTCATTGACCCCGATGAGGAGGGAGCAGTGAGGCAAAGCCCCGTCCCGATGTCCACAGTCTCACAGACTTCCCCTGGTCGGCCCGTTAACGGGACCTGACCCCGGCACCGAGCAGCGGCCGTCTGTGAGGTCTGAGTGGCTGGAAAGCAGAGTGGACATCGGGACCGAGCAGCGCACGGCGTCTACGACGACGCCCGCTTCTCCTCGTACGGGGACTCGTACACCTCCATGGGCGGGCAGGTGCACACCAGGTTCTGGTCCCCGTAGATGTCGTCGATCCGGGAGATGCTGGGCCAGAATTTGGTCTCGGGCCTGATGAATGACTGTTCAAAGGAAAGAAAGAAGGGATAAGAAACATGAACATGGACTGTTGCACTTGCACATCTCAGTTCTGACCACTAGATGGCAGAAAAGACTGCAACTTTACTGGAGCAGAGTCAGGACGTGTCGAAGTTCACACTCACCAGGGGGAAGGCGGCGTACTCCCTGGAGTAGGGTCTGTCCCAGGTGGAGGAGCTGATGCAAGCCAGAGAGTGAGGAGCCATCTGCAAGGGGGGAAAAAAAAAAGCATGTGAGGACCTCGGGGTGCACGAGAGACTGGACTCAGAAGTAAAGCTGGAGGCGTGCCTTCAGCGGGTTGATGCGGGAGTCCATCCTGCCCTCCTCGATGTCTGCGATCTCCTGTCTGATGCCCAGCAGGGCGTCGCAGAAGCGGTCCATCTCGGCTTTGTCCTCCGACTCGGTGGGCTCGATCATGAGCGTGCCGGCCACAGGCCAGGACATGGTGGGAGCGTGGAAACCTGAAGGGCAAGAAAGAACCTCACATCAGCAACAGCTTCTACTGGAACCCAAACTACAAATCAAACTCAGCCCACCGTAATCCTGCAGCCTCTTGGCCACGTCAACCGCCTCGATGTTTGCCGTCTTCTTGAACGGCCGAACGTCCAGAATGAACTCGTGGGCTACAAAACCTGTTGAGAAATAAAAGGCATTTACATCTTTTCCGAGAGCTTTCTGTCTTTAACGTTAACCGCAGGCGTTAAGTGGGCGACTTCACCTTTCCTGCCTCTGAAGAGGATTTTATAGTGACCCTCCAGCCTCTTGGCCATGTAGTTGGCGTTGAGGATGGCCACCTCTGTAGCGTGGAGCAGACCCTTCGAACCCATCATCTGCAACGTACAGGTCAGACATCAGCAGGAATCCTAATAATAATATAGAGCATCTTTACAGAAAGCACTGAACTGGCCGAGCTGCACATGGCATCCCCTCGGCACTCCCTCCTGATGAACCGCAGACAAATGGTGAGTGTGACACTCATTAACCACTCGGAGCGACTGTGACCTTCCTCCTCAGCCACTTTATCACAAATCCACACTTCAGCGCATGTGACTCTGGGATAAACTTTACATGAGCGGCACGTGACGGACAGAAAGACGTGGACTTTAGGAAGGAAGGCCTGGAGCTGATCTGATGCATCACGGCTCCAGTGAGCAGAGCCGGAGATCCGCACGGACCTTGATGTACGCCCAGGAGATGGGCAGGATGGCGCTGGAGCCCCAGGGAGCAGCGCTGATGGTTCCCAGGGAGCTGCTGGTGTTGACAGACTGCATGGGGACCACCGGGTGGCTCGGCAGGAAGGGGGCGAGGTGGGCCTTCCTGTTGGGGGGGAACGCGTCGTCAGGGTCACATGAAGGCACGACGACAACTTCTAAACCAAAAACATCATGTTCACGTTCATAGTTTCCAACATGGTTGGATAAAACCAACCAGGGACGAAAAAAATCCCCAACAGTTTTGATTAAACCATAAAATCATTAAATCTTTGGCACAAAATGAGGCATTTTCTGATTATGACAAGGTGCCAGTGAT
This sequence comes from Salarias fasciatus, assembly GCF_902148845.1. NCBI lineage: Eukaryota > Metazoa > Chordata > Actinopteri > Blenniiformes > Blenniidae > Salarias > Salarias fasciatus. The sequence goes on from NC_043756.1 coordinate 24,659,462, forward strand.
TTTTCTTTTTTTCTGTTCTTTTCTGGTAACACACACTGCAGCGTTCAGTAGCAGCATATCTGTCTCTGGTTTCCTTTCCTCTCTTGCGGTTTTCCGAATCTTTAAATCTCTGCACTCTCAACTCAAACTATGTCAGCCTAGAGACTCGTGAATCAGATTATTTGATAATAGCAAGCTTGAGGTGGCTGCTGATCTGAAGATATATCGCAAATTTTCAAGTCACTGTAGTACAGACTGAGGTAATTACAGTGGAACTACTGAAAACAGCTTTTCCTTTTCAAAGAAAACTTGGACATTCAGCATTGTGTCACTCAAGAGTTAGCTCTTCAACAGGTCTGTCCATACATACACAAGTGAAGACATCCTTCCACTCAAAAAGTCACTAAACCGTGCCAAGCGCTCATAGCTCACAATGGCACTTACACTCCGATGGGGCCCATGCCGGGGCCTCCTCCACCATGAGGGATGCAGAAGGTTTTGTGCAGGTTCAGGTGAGACACGTCGGAGCCGTAATCTCCGGGACGACACAATCCCACCTGGAAGATTTGACAGTTCAGAACACGTTCGCTTCGTTACTGATGAGCTGCAGCTTACTGGAACCATGCAATGTCAAAATCCGCCCTCTGATCTTCACTCTCCCTCTGATCACGACACATCAGTGATTACATGATGATTACTACAAAATGTCATTAGGCGAAACTCCCTCTTTCACCTAAGGGGGCTGCGTCTGCGGATTCTTCAGAAAATGGTACAAGCTATCATCTCCATACCACAAAGACCAAAGGTTTCCCATTTATAGCATGATAACATATCAATAAACCTTTATCTTATTAGCGTTCAGTTTTCCACATGTGCTCTCTTATGGAAAGCTTCAGATTCTCGTTTTTCTGCTGCCACCTCTTCTAATCCCACCTGAGCATTCATGTTGGCGCCGTCCAGGTACACCTGGCCGCCGTTCTGGTGGATCAGGTCGCAGATGTCCCCGACGTGCTCCTCGAACACGCCGAAGGTGGACGGGTAGGTGATCATCATGGCTGCCAGGCTGGCCTTGTGTTTGTCCACCTGAGGGGAGAGAAGGGGGTTCAGGAGGAATCAGTCAAACGCTGAAATCCCTCAAAGCTTTAGACGTTGGTGTTTAACCCCACCAGAGCTTTGAGGTGTGCCAGGTCGATGTTTCCGTCTTTGTCCACCTCCACCACCTGGACCTTCATGCCCGCCATCTGAGCGCTGGCCGGGTTGGTGCCGTGCGCCGACTTGGGGATCAGACAAACCTGGAATGGACAAGGAAATGAAATCCGAGCAAACAAAACCATCAGGAGTGTTAGCAGGTTGTGTCTGGAGGCTAAAGCAACACAAAACTGAGGAATCTGCAGAAAATACTTTGGGAACAGTTATAATACCCCAGATTACATACTTAGAAAGTTTTTGGGTCGGGAATTTTGAGTGAGAAAATCTGTCCTACACTCACCTCTGACATGAATGTGTAACTTGCACTCAGGCCACTAATTGATTTTACCCCTTATTAGGGAAAACTGGGGCACTTGGACCTGTGGGTTGGCTAACCTTGACATCTGACTGCCTGTAAAAAACACCCTCCCATGTTTTCCCATTTCACAAAGTCTTAGAAGCCTCCAAATATGGCATCTTGGAAGCCGGCAGCCTATAGTGGGATGACAAATTTTTCAGCCCCTTTGTTTGCACAAACGGCAGTTTGGACCTTGACTGTTTCCAGGACGCAGGCCACCAAGATGTTAAAGCACAAGTTGCACACAGGGGTGGAAAAAAAAAGAAAAAAATCTTGAGTCAGCTGGCCTTTAATCTGACTTTTATTACCTCCCGTCCTCACGTTCCTGCCGGTCAGCACAGTATCACACTGACAGAGCTCCACTACCGACAAGGAAACCTAAACATGGTGATCACCGATGTCAAAGTGACCTGTTGTAACCTGTGAACAATAAATCTGACTGACAGGACTCGACACTGATAGGGAGGAGACGCCGTGTGGCCTCCGCACTGTTAACCTGTGCCAGCAGGACAATAACGCTGCTGATAAATCATATCCACTTATCGGCAGGTAATACTGGTTGTGATGACTGGTCCTGTTGATGTCTGAGAAAAGGGTTGTGTGTGTAGCAGCTCAAATGAGGAGTAAACTAAAAAGAGCTTGGAAGGAAATCTCTCCTGTCCTCAACACACTCATGGTACATTTTGGCTCATTTCTGGAAGATTTGACTTTCTCCATCAATCTGAAATGGCTGAAACCAATGCTAGCTTCTTCTTACATTTCCTAAAAAGCTGTAAACACTTAATAGTACAAATGAGATTATTTCCTCAATTTAAAAAATGAGTAGACCAAAAAGAAAATGGAAATTTCTCAATGTGTATAGCTAAAATACTTAGCTAAATCTTATGCGAATGTCTTAGAATGTGCAGCAGTTCAGAACAAGTGTGTCTACACCAATGGATAGAAAAATACTGACATAAGAGTCGGCCTATTTTCCCTAAACCGTACCTGCTGCATATCACATAAATACTGATTCAATCATCCTAATCTGTGTGTTAAAGGTGAAGACCAGATCGGGGGACACACTCACACTTCTTGAGCTCTCGCCCTTTGAGTTCAGGTAGGCTTTTATGGCAGCCAGACCAGCATATTCTCCCTGAGCACCACTGCAAAAAAAAAGAAAAAAAAGACAAACAGGTCATGTATCACACACACACCTTTACTTCACAGTCCGAAGTCCGACCTGCAGACATTACCAAAAGAGGAGAGAAGGATGGAATGAAACGCCGAGCTGGAGATAACTCAGCATAGAGTGGTGTGCTGCACTGCGGCTGATAAGAGGCCACGGAGGCCAAACCTAAAATCTAACGCATTCCTGAACCTTTCACGGCTGAATACATCTGAACTCTGAGACAAAAGGTCTCTGCCTCTGATCGACCTTCGGGAATTATCTTGAGCTCATTTCTTATGAACAAACCAATCAGGCCATTCTTAACTTTGCACACTGATTTAATTTACACAGGCTCAAACAAAGCCAAACCAAATCAAAATCAGCCTCAGAATGTTCTAATTTAAACTTTTTCAATATCAATCCTTGGATTGAAGACAAGATTTTATGTGAAGGCTTTAAATAAGTTACTGCATGTTTATATAATTGCTATAACTACACCAGTTATTACTAAATGGACAACTTTCCTGTAGACCCAAAAGACAGGACCGATCACAGTGGCTTGAATCCAGGAGGATATTGTATTTTGATTTGATGTTTTATTGTATTGTGATGCTCTGGTCTACTCTCCATATGACTGTCTATTCTTCTTCCTGGTATGGTGGTTAGCTCCATCTCATTTTGTTGCAAATATTATATGTTCAAGAGTTGTTTTTTTTTTTTTTTTCTAATTTGACTGTCTCTGTGAGGGATGATTGTTTTGTTTTCTACATGGTCAGTGTGACCAAAAAACTACTTTTGTACTAGATACTCCTTCAAAATGTAATATTTACTACACCTAAAAAATAAACTCCATATGTCGCATGAAAAATGCTAAAAGGCATCAAGTCTTACTCATAAAAACTAAGTGCACGTGACAGAAGCGGCGGCGCTCGGGCTTTGCGGTCTCACCTGTTTGGCTGGAAGGAGATCTTATCGTAGCCCGTCACCTCACAGAGGTCCTTCTCCAGCTGTCTGAAGAGCTTCTGGTAACCCTCCGCCTGGTCCAGGGGCACGAAGGGGTGGATGTTGGAAAACTCCCTCCACGTGATGGGCTGGAAGCGGAGAGTTCACCGTGAGACGGAGGGAGCGGCGGGGAGGGGGGCCTCAAGGGAATAACCGGCGTACTCACCATGAGCTCCGAAGAACTGTTGAGCTTCATGGTGCAGGAGCCCTGCGGAGGAACACACCAGTTTAAAACCGGCAGACTTCAAAAAGTGGACGGTCTGCTGTGTGAGTGTTGGGCGGGACGGACCAGGGGGATCATGCTGTGAACCAGGGAGAGGTCCTTGTTCTCCAGGCGCTTCATGTAGCGCACGATGTTGGCCTCCGAGTGGTAACTGAGGGGGAAAAAGAGAAAGAAAGCAGGGACGACCCGTTACTGAAGCTCAAACACCAGACAGGGGGGAGTCAGCACTTTTTACAAGACAAAGAATAAACAAGGCAGGGCACGGACACGAGAAGCTCTGATGCAAGATTATTTTATGGTGCTGATAAAGATAATGTGTTACGCAATACTCCCAAGCTGCTACAAATGCAGAAAACTGAAGATAAATCCAAGTGGATATACAGACTCAAACCGAGTAAAAAGCCAGTACTAACATCCTTATCAATAAAATATTAACAGCAGGATCAGCGTGGGTTAATCAGACGACAGATAATGAAGAAAAGAAAAATCAGAACATCAGTACATATAAAAAAAATCCTTCATCAAAATGTGAAAGTTGATCTTAACTTTTTCAAAATATCTTTATAGAATTTCGCGTCATTCAAACCAGATTTAATGTCTGTAAAAATAATCAATACCACCTAAATAAAAATCCATTCTTTTATAATCTGCATTATTATTTAGAATTATGAAAATTACTCCTAATGGTGTGCAGGACACATCGATGTAGTTTCTAATTTCAGTGGAATTCTTCGTTCATTACACATTCCTGAGTGATAGTTTATGAAGTTAGCTGAAATCAGAAAACCTACATTGATATTTGTCCTTGAGGAGTTTTTTATGCAATGATTCTACTGATTAATGAATCACAGATCGTTTCACGTCACTGATTCTCAGTGAGGCAGTTTTTGTGCGAACCATTAAAAAAGTCCTGAAACTTTCAGACGTGCCAGAAAAGTGTTGCAATTGACTGTTATTTAAACTGATATTTCCCTGGAGAGGAAAAAATTAAAACTACTCAATCACAATGAATGAAAATGTAACAATATCTGGAGGTGTCCCAGTTTTGAAAATTCAGGATTTTTTTTTTTAACCAATCAGAATCATGTCCTGTTATTAGGACATGATTCTGTTAAAAATAACCGCACAAAAAAACAGAAAAACGTTTTGTAATGTTTTTAAAATACTGAGGTAAGAAACAGTTTTCAACTAAAGGCAATTATCTCGTAGTTTCAACTTGGAACAAATAAACACAGAAGAAATGTTACTGAAAACAGAAAGACAAGCACAAAATATAGAATTAAAAGACAGTCATATAATGACGAGTAATATTAAAGACAGTGATACTACATAATTGAAGATGAATATAAATAGATGGTATCCACTTCATCCATGTTTATGTCAAACAATCCAATGTTCAATACATTAAATGAAACCTGAGCGATCTCAAAGGCTTCAGGCAACACTAAGAGTTTTTGTTTTGTTTTTGGAGCTGCAGCGCAGATAATCATAGATAATAACTCTTAAAATGTGACTACCAAAATAGAATCAGCGCTATGAGAGCGTCAATAAACCAACCTGTTGAACACCTGGTGAGTCAGGTACTTGCTCGTCCTCTTGAAAGGACTTCCCATAATGCCTTTCACCCTCTCGCCCATCTTTTCGGCAATCAGCTCCTGTACGAGTTACAGCAAGTTAAAAATGCAGAAAAGGTTTAAAAGGCTTCATTTTCAACAAATGGGTGAGGAAATGAACGTAAAGCAACGTACAGCAGAGGATTCGCAGCCAAACACCCAGAGCAAGTCGTCCAGGTCCCTCTCAGTCACCGTCTCATCCAGAGAGACCCCCAGCTGTTCAGAGAGATCAGCATTCAGAACATTAAAGCTTTAAAAACCACCTATCGAACCTTTCCTATTCACATTGTCACTTTGAATGACAGAATAAAAGTAAGTAAAAGGTGAGTTGTGCAAACAACATAAAAAAAGGACAAAAAATGTTTATTCACATATAATTTGCAGCAGCTGCAGGTTTGTAGACACCTGAGGCGTCCAGGCATGTCTGAATCTGAGCCATCTCTATTTCCTTTAGAAATCAAGCTCAATAAAAATATCACTTGCAACAAGCAAGTATGAACGGCTCTTTACAAGGCCTTTAGAGACTGTTCTGTGAGTGAACTGTTGAACCATCATGCTGGTGGTGAAGTGCTCCAGATATGAGTTAAGTCACATTTTTTAAAAGCCACACCAATTCTAATGAATCTTTGGGAAGCTTTAATGCGATCAGTTCAAAAGCTAAAAGCTAAAGGCAGTCTGGACGTACGCCACAGACTCTGCTTTCACAAGTAAACCAAACTGCACGCATTGTGTTAATGCCAAAAACAGGAAATAAATCAAAGTATATTTATGATTCTGTTCTTGAAAGGAGACAAACTGATATTTTTAGACAGCAAAACTTATAATCAATGGAAAAATGTCAAATGTGGCACCTTTAATCTTAATCCATACATGTTGCACACCTGGTTTCACACTAATTCTATCTCAGTGACACTTCAAAGAAAATTATTCCTGAGCTTAAACTTCCGTTTGTTCCTTTTCATCATCATATTACAGGCTGAACCCCAAACAACTGTATAATGCTTGTTTCAGTAGAGGATGTCACTGTGCAAAGAAACGGATGAAGCAGTGGGTCGGCGCTCACCACGCCCTCAGAGAAGACTCGCAGGTTGATCTGCCGCTGCTCGGCCCGTTCCAAGATGTCTTTGGCTGCGACGCTGCAGTTAATCTTCAGCGTGTCGAAGAACATGTCGCTGTGCAGCCGGTGTCCGGCTCGCTTCAGACCTGAACGGCAGTGTGAGGGGAGGAGACGAGGGTCAGGATGGGTCCAGCAGCTTATGGCAAAAAAATACATAATCTTTGATGTTCCAATAATTTCTCTACTACCAGCAGGTCAGAAGTGGAGTCTCTGAATGCTATTTTACCTTCAGCAAGGATGAGGGCAGCGTTGTGAGTCCTCTCAGCGATGTGTTTGAGTCCCTGGGGTCCGTGGTACAGTGTGAACATCGCAGCCATGTTGGCCAGTAGAGCCTAAAGTCAATAAAGAAAAAGGCAAACTGGTAATATTTCCTTCTGAAGCTTCCTCCTTCACCATGAATAGTCATTAGACGTGCGCCTCACCTGTGCAGTGCAAATGTTGCTGGTCGCTTTATCTCTCCGGATGTGCTGCTCTCGGGTCTGCAGGGCCAGACGATACACCTCCTTCCCAGCAGCGTCTCTGAAAATGGTCAAACATGCAGCTCTTCAAGAAAACGTGGCGGGTCTGGATCACTTATTTCATGTCTGTGAAGCAGCGTCGCCTCTCACCGGGTCACCCCCACCATCCTGCCCGGCATCATGCGCACCAGGTTCTCCTTGACGGCGAAGAAGGCGGCGTGAGGGCCGCCGTAGCAGAGGGGGACCCCGAACCTCTGGGAGCTGCCCAGCGCGATGTCGGCCCCGAACTCTCCGGGCGGGCGCAGCACGCAGAGGGCGAGCAGGTCAGTGGCACAGCAGGCCAGGGCCTGCAGGGGACGGGGAGCAGAGCACGTGTTTGTGCAGTTCGGTACAGATGAGTCAACCTAACTGGAAAAGCCACTCTGGAGAAAGAAAGAAAAACACCTGGCTTTGTTCACATTTAACAAACAGCTGAAGGCAAATAAAAACTAATTCACGCAGAGAGAGTGATTTGTGACAGAAGAGAGGATGTTTAGGAGATGCTACATTTAGAATCAATGTGACATTTTCAGGTTTTTAGGGGAAAAAAAGGCATTATTTCCCAGTTTTGTAGCTAAAGTTGGGTTAGAGGTTCTTTTTTCCCAGAAAGAAAAATTGGCAAACTGATCAATTAATCATTAAACACTAAAAGCTGGCTCAGGTCCTCCAGATTTCCCACAAATGAGGAGGACTGATGTGAAGTGCCAGCTTGGCAGGGAGGTGGGAGCGGAACTGAAGGAAGGATCGACTGTCTGAACAGCTTCTGGCAGCATAAACAGCACAGCCTGGTGAACGTTTGTGTCACATTTATGAGCGCTGACTCACCCGACTCCACAACACCTTACTCCAGTTTCACTTTTACTTGTTGTTCATCTTCGGCAGACAAGTCTTCAATCCAAGACTTAATTCTCTATATCTGCCCGTTTCTTTGAAACCCTTCAGACTTGTGAATGGCATTATTTGTGTGGCGTGATGAAGTGCAGATCTGCTGCAGCCTGACAGGTTTTACAGCACCCTCACCCCTCCTTTGTGCGCCCGATCCACGAGCGTGGTGAAGTCCTCCACCCTGCCGTCGGTGTCCGGGTACTGAAAGAGGACGCCGCTCACGTCTTTCCCGCTGAAGTCCATCTCGTGAGGCAGCTTCAGAACCGTTTTCACTCCAATATAGCTACAACACATCAGAGTCTGGTTAATAGGCCTCTCTGCACACAGCTCTGGGGATCATTTTATGTGAACATAGTAAATATTTATAAGACGAATCTGACTTTCTTGATGGTGATGTTAATGTTAGTTCATTAGGCTCATGTGTTTATGCCTGGATTTCCATCACGTGTGTCTGCACTTCCAACCAGCAGCATCTCAGGAGCAGTTTAATTAGTGTACACAGAAATCATATATTGAGTCAATCGTAGTATTTCTGTGGCCCACTCATAATCACACTTTTTCTTTCACAAATAATTTCTGTTCTGGTGACTTTTATGAGCATGAATGCAGTTAATGCATCCTTATGATCTCTTATGAACGAATCCTCGGATATTTCTACGGTCTCCTTTTACAGAATCCTGCTCGTCCCAAACATGTACAAAATCGGTGTTCTCTCTTTGGCTTTAACTGTGAACAAAGTTCTGTGAAAATAATCTCTTCAGAGTGTTGTGAATAAAGCCGTAATAAACACAGAGGTAACATGACTCAGTGTGTTGATTATTCACTCATTTTTTTGCAGGCCATAACTTGATAAATATGCAGTTGTGACTCAACAACTGTTTACGACAAAGTTGTCTGACAGTTGCTGAACGGATCAAATAACTTGTGAAACTGATCGAGATTCAGAAAAGTCTTGATCAAACGGCACTTTTTAAAATCTCCGTATGTAATAAAATGAAGACGCAAGCCTGAAATACACATTAGTTGTTGAGTACAGAATATACGGATGTGAAATTCTTTCCATCCTTCTAAAGTGTCTGTCTAGTCAGAACAGAATGTTACAGCGAGGCCAAACGTTTGCAGAAACACAGATTCTCCAAGTGTTGAGGCCCTTCTGCAGGTATTTTCACCTAAATTGAGCCAGTCTCAGACTGAACCACTGTCCGCTGAGGATTGGACTTTTATTTTTTTTCCTGCTGATTTGACAAGAGTTGCATTTCTTTCAGCCAATGCATGCATTCCACATACTTGGCTCGGGTCTGCACCACAGCGATGGTCTGGGGGTGGCAGCGTGGATCGATGTAGAAGGTCCTTCTTTTGTTCTGCCTGTGAATAAAAAGTAGACCAGATGTGAGCCTGAGATCAATGTCATTCACTGCAGGAACAGCAGAGTGTGTGAGCACCTGTGGCAGAGCTGCATGGCCTCGGCGGCGGCCGTGCCCTCGTCCAGCAGCGAGGCGTTGGCCACAGGCAGGCCCGTGATGTCGCAGATCATGGTCTGGTAGTTGAGGAGGGACTCCAGGCGACCCTGAGAGACCTCGGGCTGGTAAGGCGTGTACTGAGTCACCCTGAGGACAGAAGGGGACACAATGAGCCAGCAGACTGAGTCTGGACCGGAGGACAAAAGGCACAAGGTGGAAGGAATGCGTCACTCCGGGACTTTGGGGAGCAGGGGCGGCAGATTTGGACCGGGGTGAAAGAAAATGCTGTTCGGTCGTCAGTGGGAGAGTTTCACATCATCAGTTCCCATTTGAGTTTAACTCAAGTCACAAGCACTCCACGAGCAGCGCGCTATTCTTCAAGTTACTGTAGCATCCTACGGCAGGGACTTATTTAGTGGAAAGAACAAAAAAATCTCACCAGCCTGCATTCTCCAGCAGGTTGCGCTGGATGGGCGGAGGCACGGAGCAGTTGTAGTAGCCCATGCCGATGTAGGACCTCCACACTTTGTTGTGTGCCGCAATCTTCTGCAGAGACTCCAGAATCTCATTCTCACCTGAAAAAACATTTACAGAATTTAACTGCCACACAACAGGAAACACCAAAATGTTTGAAAATTGTAAACTACATTGCAAACATGCCGCTTTATTTTAAGTTTCTCTATATCAGCATCGATTTTTCACTCAATGGAATCCATTGGAAAGTGAATAATAATGGTTGTTTAACATCAGACGCATTTCATGATTCATATAGCTGAAAAACAAATCCAAATGAGAAAACATCTCACTGGATTTCAGTAAAAACATTCAACCACTCTCTCACCACAGCATACAGTACTGCATACAGCCTTTATATTTATATACAGATAAAGCACCTTAACACATACATTTACCCTATTTACTCATGAAATCTCAGACTTACATCAATACCATCATCTGGGAACACTGAGAAATGCAGAAATTACCCAACAGTCGCTTTCTGTATAAATGGTTATTTGAGGAATCAACCATGAGATTCAGCTGCATCAAATGTTTTCAGTCTCTTTGTCCAACACTGGGGGATGAAACAAACAAAACGACCAACGATCTGGTGGGGAGCGATGTGTCTCTCACGTGAGAGACCGACTGCATAACAGAATCAGGACAATGAATGTGGAGTGCGGTCAGATGAGGTCAGGCGGGACAAATACAGCTGGAAACTGCACTGATGGTTCAACTTTACTTCATCTGATATTTCAGTGGATTAAAAACTTTGGGGAAAGAAAACTGCAGAGCTATCTGAGGTCATGCTGCCTGATGAAGAGATTATATAAATACGTACAGTATATATACATAGTTCATGGATAAATGAAACCTATGTCTCTACAAACACATTTCAGTTCACAGGAACATAAAGCCCAATTTCATCTAAGTGGGCTGGACGGGTAAACTAGTGCCATAATAACGTTTAAATTTAGTTTTAAGTTTTTTCTTTGTTGTGGTGCAGAGTACATGTCATGAAAATATCAACTTTTTCACAAAAATCAAACATTTACAACTAAAACTGGCTAAAATGTCAATATAAAGCCAATTTTAAATATAGCTTCTGGTGCAACATACAGTGATATTTCTAACCTTCTCTCACAGCTGTTGAATAATGCACGTTTGCCAATTCATCCTGACAGCATGGCTTTGAGGCTAGTTTGATAGCATCTTTGGTGTTTCAGCTTGGATCTCTGTTGAAATCAGTTCATGTTTTGTTTGTTTTTAAGTCAATGTTTGCTTTGAATTTTCCACAGTGTGCTTGGTGGTTTGGTTGCTCAGGTTGGAGCATCTTCTGATCCTGGTTTTACGTTTGACACGTGTGGCATTAACCCAATCATGTGCGAAACTGCTTCCCACACATATTCTTTCAAATATTAATATTATTCATACCCTAACTCAGAAGTCAAAGTGCTGCCAGCACTTATTGACTGCAGTTCAATATATACACACAGAAAACACCTCATTTAGTATGTTTTTATTGGATTAAATAGGATATGACACCAACTCTCTTCATAAAAGGGGAAAGAACATCCCATTGAAATACACGTGTCCCTTATTTCTGCCCATGTCACATTCAGGCCTCTCCTCCTCCAACAGCACAGAGCCATAAAGTTTCCTTCCTGATGTTATTTAGCCCCATTCCCCACTGCTGTCAGAGGCTGGCCGTGCACTGGCAGAGCTCCTGAGATTCCTCTGGCCTTCCTGGCTGCCTAGCAACTCCCAGGAATGGACAATACGGCCCGTCGGAAGCCAGCACCCCGACTACTCCTGCTTTGTCAGGAAAAGAACGACACCTCCAGCCCTGGTGTGGAAAAAGGGACCGTGGCCAGTGCAGACGTGGATATTTACAGCTTCTTTTAAATTTATTTATTTTTTTAAAAGGTAAAAATGAGACATATGAAACTCAAAGTAAACCATGAAGCTGTTAATTTGCACAGCCACAAAATTAAAATGAAATATCAGTGGATGGTTGACAGCTTTAAAGCGAGTTGGTGGTGAGAGTGTGAGCTCATTTCAGTGGGGAGAGACAGCTTTCCCATGGTCCCCGAGTTCTACAGAGCAGCAACAACAACAACAAAAAAAAAAAAAAGCCTGATTCAGAAGCATCCAGGAAGCCTATTGTTGAAGAGAGAATCCCTCGCTGGCTTTGCAAAGCGAAGCCCTTCAAAGCTGAACAAGCAGAAAAGCGGCACGGCCTCCAGTTTGCTCCTTCAGCACGGCTCGTCGCAGTATGCGAGTGGGCAGAGTCGGAGGAGAGGCCGACGCCGGGGCGCGTCCGAGGACACTCATTACCTGACAGCAATCGCCAAGGCTTATCGACACGGCTGTGCTCGCACAGTGAGAGTGTGGACAGTATCTCCCTCACGGGTCAAACGGTCCTGCATGAATGACTCAAACTATCTGAGCCTCAGATTAGGGAAGAATCGCGTCAGCACACTGGCAGAGGTGTTACGACACGCGACACACCTCTCCAGGAGTCAATGAGACGGCGAGGAGCTGAAGTGGGCGGCAACTCTGTGTCAAAGTTTATCATATCCCCGGCAGGATGACACTGTAACAGAGACACGGCCATTCATAGAACACATGAAAACAATCTGCAGCTCTGCATTCTGATAGGAACAGCTTGATTTCTGCAAATATGTTAAACCAATTTGCAGATCTGTTACTTTATCTCAATCACTCCTTGAGGCTGTTAGAAGTTGGCACCAGCATTGTTCCTGTTTTTAACCATCAATCATTTGCACCAAAGGCAAGAAAAACAAGTATTCTGATTGCAATGAACCTCAGTTTGATGGGTTTCTTAAATGTCATTTCTAGTTATATCTTGATGATCTAGCAAAAAATAAAAGAAAAACTGCTAATATTGAGAATTGGAGTTTAAGCATATCTATTCATCTTTAACTTATTATTATTTCCACACTCAGAACTGCAACTCAAGAGAAATTGCAGGCAGTGGCCATCTCATTGCCATGTAGAACTGTTCAATATTAATCATCGGAATGCTCATAGAGGCTTCATCTTAATATATTTGAGGTTTCACCAAGCAACAGTGTATCATAACAAACACAAATATCTTTGCAACCTTTAATATGCCCAGACTCCAGACTGATGGCAGCTAAGTGTCATGGTTGGTTTGTCCTACAGTATGGTGCTGTACCCCAAAAAAAATCATTCATACAGCAACAGAAATAATGTTTAACCGATTACTGCTGATTCGTTGGTAGGAAGACGGAGCCTCTGCCTGCAAACATGCCAAAAATGTGCAAACGTCAGCTCCTCGTGCAGCAGAGCTGCAGCCCTTCCTTCATGTTGTAATAATCACCACCTGGGGCTTCAGGGACGTGGAACAAGCATTGATCATGCTGGCAAACAGAAAGTCACTGATCGCCTTTATTTCTTAACATTTGACATTCACGGCCAAGAAAAACGGTTTGATTTGAGCAAACTTCAGTTTTACTACTTTTTATTGACAATATTCTGATTATTCTGAGGGATCTCAGAACCGAAGTGCCCATCTCAGACATTTTTCCCAGAGTTTGCCTTTTCTTCTCTAATCTGCACACTCCCAACATTGACATGAAGGAAATTGCAGGCAGTGAGCACTTTATTAGGCCCGATGAAGAATCTTAATGGGATCCAGCACAGCAGCTCAGCCACAAATCATGTGTCGATAAACCTTCATTTCACTGTGTGTTGATATTTGAGGGCCTAGTTTGTCCAAAATATGAGAAACACAGATGGAAATCAAGCGTGGGGATGATCTTGACTACAAGAAAATTGCCCCCTTGGAAACCAACATAAGATGCGAGCAATATTGTTGTTCCCCAGTTTAAAAAACATTGCTTCTGTTTTCTTTCAGTTGTCTTCTCTTGCTATGGCGCAAACTGAAACCTCAGATTTGCGTGAATCAAAGCCACTGTGGTGATCTGAAGCTGTGAAGAATATTATGACCTCTGTTAAAGCACAATGCATCAGGTCACATTATAAAGAGGATGCATTTGCATATGAAATCATGTTATTTCAGAGCTGACAAAGAAGCAGTCGCAAACAGGGTTAAATCACCTTAAAGCTCTTTTCTTGTGTTAATCTGGCTCCTAATGATATTTAAATATGTGTGTTTTTTTTCAGAACACAGGGATCTGATCCTGACGACTGCGTGGGAAATCAAATAAATAAAGGGGGAATAAACCAACAGCATCCAGGCAAATCTAATGCAAAACATGCCAAAGTCACCTTATTAGGAACCCTTTGGGCTGTGATGTAATGTGAACGCTGTAACCAGATTGAACTGGACTTGGGACTGGAGCTTCAAGGCTAAACTTTACACTCCAGTTGCCATCCTATGAGCATCGGCTTCCCAACAGGAGATTGGTGCCGCTCGCCGAGTTTCGCGAAAACAACTCCTAATATGTTCAAAGGAAGACTTAGCCGGGGAGAGCAGTCCGTGGCGCACAATAGAGGCGCAACCTACATTTCAGCCACTCGCTCGGCTTCATTTAACGGCCGCTGGATGTGAGAGAGAAAGAGGAAAAAGGGCTCGCCGTGCAGAAATAGCGAGAGATGAGCTCGATGAACGGGGCTTTATGAGGGATATTTAGCGGTTTTTACGCAGGATGCGCGCAGAGGACGGCGCAGTGTTTGAGCGTTCCGGATGCAGAAATGACTAAATGTAACACACGTTTATAATGAAATCAAGAGCAAACTTACACACTGGATCGTCCAATTTCATGCTGCGCTGCATGCGGATGGAGGATGGAACTGTGTTTTCGATCAACTGGTCGATTGACTGTGTGGGATGGAGAAAAAGGGGGGATTTTTAAATAAATAAAATAAAAACAACTGAGTGATGTGAACAATATGAGCGACGAGTGACAAATCTCACCTCCAGTCCCAGGGCGTCCAGCATTTCTCTCTTCTCGCGCTCACCTGGCCCGATGTGCCTCTCTGTGAAATCGTCGTGTCTGGGTAATATTCTCTCGATCTGTCTGGAGGAGACGGCCGCGGACGTCCTGAGAGCCCGGGATGCAGCAGCCCAGCTGTGCGGGGCGCCGCTCCGAAGTTTCCACACCACGCGGCTCTTGTCCCGCAGATGCCCGCACGGCGCGCCGCCGGGACTCAGCGACCTGGCCAGGAGGATCCCCCAGGACTTGGCGCAGCTCTGCATCGTTTAAACTTTGGAAAAAAACAGACAACCCCACCGAGCAAAGACGGACGAGCCCCTGGCGTGGCGCGATGCGATGAAGCCTCCCCGATCCGCGCTGGAGACACAACTCCTTCAAACTGCACGGACTTTATACATCCACACCAATTGCACAACTGCGAGCCAATGAGCGCGCGGACGCTCCGTGACGCAGCGACAAGCCCCGGCGGGGCGGCTCCATCCTCTGCGCCGGACGCGCACCGACTCGGGAGACGCGCCCCCAAAATGAAGGAAAATCGTTTGAAAATTTTAAATAGAATCTATCCCTCAGATGTTTTTTTTTAATCTAACGATTTGGTTTTGAGAATAATAACCGCTCATTTTGTAATGAACACACTGAAACAGATCACAGTTCTATGAATGTATGTATTCTGAAGCCTTTTGGGATGACTTGCATCACGGTTATCTCAGTACTCGTATGTACCAGCTCCTGCTTTTGAATGTGAAAATATTTTGTATGGATTTGTAGTTAACAACTTCTTGCTCGACATGTTAGTGAATGTCAGTGTAATATTAGGAGCATTTTTCATACACAAATGCAGATATCTAAAATGTAAACCTATTTTTAATATGTTTCTTAAAGAAATGTCTCTATTCTTCTCATCACTGAAACATATGAAAAAACGAACTGCTGTGAAACTTTTTAACATGATTGAAGACATCAAACTCATGGACAACCCCTAACCCATGGGACATTCATGTGGACAGACCCCTCTTATTTTATTATTTTTATTTTATTTACTCTTTTCTTTCTATGTTGTATGGCTTTTCGTGTTACTTTTCGTACCTCTTTGTACGATTGTTGATCCTGCCTTGGTTCAATAATAATAAAAAAAAGACTCCGGAGACGTTTCTGCTGCTTTGTATTAAGCTATCGTTCCCTTCTCTGCACTAGCATGGGAAGGGGGTGCTGCCGGGGCTGCAGCCCCCCCTAGTGGCGGCTGCAAGCTGTAGTACTTTACATTAGCATTGAAAAATAATTCCAAAATAATTAGAAATATTCATTTGTAGCAGATTTTTTTTAATTAACAATTCAGTGGTTCTCAAAATGTGGGGGGAGCATCCCTTGAGGAGCGTCAGAGAGCTTCATTCAAACAGCATACTGTTATTTGGCAAAGCATGATAAAAACAACTATAAAGCTTTTTATCACGTTTGAGAGATTGTTTGGTTTTGTCCTTTGAGAGCCTCTGCTTAGATTTTTGCAGCATGTTCTTGTTGAACAGGATATAAATACACATAAATAATCCCTAACCACTGGCTGCTTGTTAAACCGAGGGGTAGAGGGCATGTGGAGGGGGTCCTGACATATTCTGTTTTCCTTTGAAGTAAGGACGGCAGCACGGCTGCTACAATCTAATCTACTTCAAACTCAAGGACCAAAGACCAAATCCAGCCCTCCATGTTTTTTTTGGTTTTTTTTGTTTTTTTTTTGTGGCACCCCAAGAACTTGAAATTTGTGAAATTACTTAAACATAGTCCAGCAGCCACATTAAACTGCATTCATTGAAACACCCAGACTTTTGTTCCCATCAAAATGATGCCATCCTGCTTTGAGATGCAATGTTCCAATCTTGTTTTGGTAATATTTAGTTTTGGTAAATATTTAAGGTTAAAAATTAAATGACATGAAAAAATCATGCAGAGGGAAGAAAATTACATGAGAATCCATATTCAAAAAATATGTTTGTGCCAAAACTTTATCTGTTGAAACATTGTCAAAAGTCACCATTGCATTGGCATACAAGAAACCAATAAAATAGCATCTGACGGAACACCACAAACTGAGTTAGTAGCTGTGAGGCAGCAGTATAATCAATATAACAGGTGTCTCTGACACTCATGCTGTTGAACCTGTTTTACAAATCTTCAGATGCAACTTTAGAGCAAAGAAGAACAAATGAAATAATACTGACACTTATAGTGTCATTTATAGAATAAACTGACATCTCTTCTGTGCCAAAGAACCTCTTTCATCTGCAGCCTGGTCTTGGTCGAGATATCCAAAGTCAATATTCTCATAAATGAGCACTTATAGTATTGTAGCACTTTACTGAGCTTGGCCACCTCTTCACCTGAGGCTCAAATGTTTCTTAATTTGATAGATCTCTGTAGTTTGGTAAACAGTTAATAGAACATTGTGTAAATGAGAGAAGGTGAGTGAATACCCCACCTAGAAAAAGTTCATCATAATGTAATAACTTTATGCTATTCAGGGCTCCAGACTAACTTTTTGAACTCTGAGCACAGTGGCCACTAACTTAAAATTTTAGGAGCGCATGCAGAAGATTTAGAGACACACATTGAAATCAACCTCAATCAATCAAGTTTATTCTTTGGTGTTTAATAATTAAAGTAAAAAGAAAAAGAAGCAAATTTCATCCATATTAACATTTACACTCACCGAAAGGATTTAGGCTGAAGTTTGACACTTATTTCACCAAACCCTAAAGACATAACTTAAATCAAGACATAGCAAGTCCGTAAGACATCAAAATTTTGAACTACAGCTTGCATAAAGTTACAACTGTATATAAATTCTATGAATTAATCTATACAATATTCACACATATACATCAACAAAACTGTCCATGTACATCTAAAAATGTGTTCCTTACTTGCAAAGTAAATATTCACATTTCCTCTCATTCTCACTGTATTACTAATAAATACTAGGACAAGAAATGCTGAAACTATAATGTTTTCAATTCACATTTTGTTGTGCAGAAGTTAAAACACGACAGCTGACTGGTTGCAGTAACAGGAACAGTAAGAAACATAACTTCTGTCTACAGTTCTTCCATCCCTGAGAACAGATCATCCTTGGTGGGAGATCAGGGCCTTGTGTCGGCCAGCCTTTGTAATTTGGCCTCCTTGTGAGTTGAGCTTGACTGAGCCACATTTGTACAGCTTCCTTGGCATCAAAGTCACCAGTGCTCAGTCCCTCCATACTTACTCTAATGCTGCCCTCAGTGTCCACATGTACTAGTGACCCCTGACAGTCATAATAACCCCAAGACCCGCCTCTTTTCACAAGTAAGCCAATCAGGATGGTCATTCCCCTCCCGCTCTCACACACATTGGCCTGCCTTCTTCTTCTTTGGTGCCCATCTACTTTTGTCTTCTTGTGGAGTTAAAGTCGGTTGGTAAACCAGCTCATTTGCACATTACTGAGCAGAAGTGTGGAGCAGAACTTTGTCAGTGACAAAAAATACACACGCATCGCACACACAAAAATCAGTAGATCTACTGGTTGCACATGTACAAATAGATTAAACATTTACTCACACTGTCTCAAATTTTGGTTGCAAAATGCGACCATTTAGTCGCATTCTGGAGCCCTGCTGTTTATCAAAGTAGGATTAAAGTTTTCAGTTTCACTGCTTCAGTCCCAGTTTTGTTTTTTCGTTTTTTTTAAATCTGTAACTGTCAACATAATGTGACTTATCTTTTATCTTGTCCTTTTTGCCTTTGAAACTCCACAAAATAAAGCGGAACGAGATGAACCGGGACCCCTACAGTTTCCAGAGGACCATAAGGAACATGGACCTTTAGAAATAAAAGAGGAAAAAGTAGAACTAGAACCTCTAGAAGTAAAAGACGAAAAAGAAGAACAAGGACCCATACAGTTTCCAGAGGACCACGTGGAACATGGACCTCCAGAGACTGAGGAGCAGGAGGATCCCGGTACCAGCCAGACGGGAGCGCAGCCTATTGTGAAGTTTGAAAGTGAAACCTTTCAGGTTCCTCCTGCTGAGGAGCAAAGTGACCTGAGTGAGCCAGAAGAAGTAGTGGACACTGACCAGGTCCCCTCTCAGGACTCAGGACAGCTTCTTCGTGAGCAAACAAGTGGGGAAATCGTTCGTAAAAAACGAAAGCCATGTCGGAAGGCACTAGTCACTGGTCAGAAGAAAACTTGTGAAACATGCGGGAAAAGTTTCAGTACACAGGGTAATTTAATGAAGCACACAATAATTCACACAGGTGAGAAACCATATCCATGTGAAACATGTGGGAAAAGTTTCACTCAACACAGTCATTTGTTGGTCCACATAAGAACTCACACAGGTGGGAAAAGTTTCAGACATCAGAGTACTTTGTTGCGGCACATGAGAAGTCACTGACGTGAGAAGCCCTGTCCTTGAGAAATATGTGTGAAAAGTTGGAGACAACCTTGTTCCCCCCCCCCCCCCCCACAGTATGAATTAAAGAGTGGACGTGTGTGGGTGTGCGTGTGTGAAGGTGCGAGTTGCATTTTATTGTATCATTAGTGTGTTTATTTCTATTTTTTTGCTAATTTGGTTTATTGTTTCACTTGTCAACCCGTAAGCGTTTTATTTTCCTTCCCCCTTCAGCGGCTGGGGGTCAGTGGTGGCGTGCTGGTGCCCGGAAGGTGGCATCCTTCATTGTTTGCTGTGTGCGGTGGTGGTTTGCTTCACTGGGTGTGGTTTGGTTTGATTTGCTTAACTTTTGTTTAATGGATCGCTTCCCCCCACATTAGCTTATGCCCATCCACTTGGCCTCAGCCGAGAGTCAATTCCTCCCTCCTTCCCTGGGTTCTGTGTGAGTTTTAAAGTATGTATTAGGTACTTTTAAACATTCATTGGTTGAATAAAAATTGTATTTTTTTAAAGTTGGAACCACATCTCTGTCTTCAAATGAGCAACGAACCTGTGTGCTTTCAGTACTAATTCCCTGGGTGAAAGTCCCAGGGTGGCATTGTCGAGTCTTATAACAACAATTCATACCTCTCCTCCCACAGTAACTGAACTAATATTCCTCCTCTCGCCACATGTGCTTTACCTAAAAACACTGATGTTGACTACAATTTGACCGATAAGTTTTCAGTGACATCATACTGATCTGTGCTAATATTATGAGGATGCATTTCCCAATGCTGTTGAAAGGGAATACACCAGCTGTACAAAGTGTCTGTGCAAAAGATAGAACAAATCGAAATCTCTACTCCATGCAGATTTTTTGGTCAGATCTGTTGTTTGGGTGTAACGAACAGAATCAGAATCAGAATCGTCTTTGTTCGCCAAGTGCGTTCAAAACATACAAGGAGTTTGTTTCTGGCAGGTGGTATCGCTTCACGGGAAAGAAAGTAAAAGCAGCAGCAGAGTGGCATTATGTCATAAAAAAATAACAATAACTCTCTATATAAACTTAAAGGATAAGTTCAGTTAAAACAGTTTTCACATTGTTTATAGAACGAAGTAGAACAATATATTCACCAAGAAGGGTTTCCTGATTCAAACAGTGCTTCGGGAGAAATTTAGATCCAAAATCGAGTTGCAGACATCCATGTACTGTTAGCCAATGGGGCATGTGTGGCGCCGGCCCCCAAAACGGCTTTAATTGTCCAACCAAGCAAGAGCAAACTAGACTCCAACTATTTCACCAAGTCTACAGGTGGACTCACTTGAGGTGGAGTCTGATCTGCTCCTGTTTGGTTGCAACAAAAACCAGCAGCCACAACAGCCCATTCTGGACCGGGTGGGGGGGCCCTCTCTACAAGGACAATCTCTCACATCTGGCTCAGTGTAATATGGGCAACCTGGTGGGTTTCCGTCTCTTGTATGCAGATGATGTAGTCGTTATTTCACCATTCTCAGCTAGATTATAACAACTGCTTGGAGTCTGCTGGGAATATGGAGAGGAATGTGACATTATGTTAAATGTAAAAAAGAGCGTGGTTGTGATTGTGAGGACAGAGGATCCCTCTTTCTATATTACTGGAAGCGAGTTTCACACTGTTGACAAAGTCTTATAACTTGGTCATGTGATCATGAAAAAAACGTTGTGATATGACGATATTAAAAGGCAGAATTGTAAATTTTATGCACAAGCTGGCACATAAATTCACCATGTGTGTTTACCAGGTAAAAATAACCTTATTTAAAGCCTACTGCATGCCACTGTACAATGTTCACTTGTGGTGTAGTTACAGAAGAGTCAAATTTACAAAGCTGCAGGCTGCATAGAACAATGCACTGTGTTTATTATTGTTTGTTTATTATTGTTTATTATTGAAGGCTCCACAGTGCCAGTCAGCTGTTTGTGTTGAATAATGTGTTCACTATTAATACTCTCATCAGAAATCCGGTGTATATATTTGTGGTGAGACTGAAACACATTAGTCTCCAGTCTCATCACAAATTGTAAATGTCCAACAAAAAGCAAAAAAATTTGGATATCTTGTAATAATGTTGAACAGTTTTCAACTGATATAAATAGAATTTGTCTTCAAATTATATCTCAGTACATTCAAATATCAAACCACGAATAAGTTATAAACCATCTTGAAATCATTTTCTTCCCAGATGGTATTTTATTCCTTTTTGAAGTAGCCAGACAAGCTGATGTCAGATTTAATGTTGTTGGTTTTGGAAAGTTATTGGGAAACTTTAACATATTGAAAAGTCCTGGTTGTGACTCAAAACTTTAGTCCAATTAAAAATTCACAATATATCTACAACAGATCATGGATAAAGTTGAATTTTCAGATGAAGTTCATCCAGTGTGTGGATACAGAACACAGTGATGGGTAACAGCTTTAATGTCAGTTATTGAATGGAGGACAGTCTGCCTAATGTCACCACTGAGAAGATGGATGCATATCGATTATGACTCCGACATTGCCCAAAAGCACAAAGCTGGCCTCAAAAGAAAGATATGATTTTATTCAAAAATTAAATTTACACTTAAAGCTTTTATTTTTCTCACCATCTCTTAAATGTAGTTTTAATCATACACAGTGCAGGTCAAAGAGGTCACATTCAGCAGCAAATTTGATTAACACAAAAATAAAACACACACCTCTACATGTACGAGGATACATATTGATTAAGACGCTGTTATGTTTTATTGTGATGGACAAAATCCAGCAGGTTAAACCTCTAAAAAGTGACATACAGTCATAGCAAACATAGTGTGTGGTTAGTTAATTGCTTTTTGAGAGTGTAAGGCACTGCTCACGTACCATGATGCATGAACCAGTGTGGAAATACTTCGCTTGTTTGGTTACAAGTCTCTGTCTGATACAAAGTAAAATCCTGTCCTCAAGGACACCTTCAAACCATGGAAATGCTTACTGAGTGCTGGTTACTGAACCTTTTTTAGGTGCAAAAGGATGGACTTCAGCTGATAAAGAACTGCATATTGCTTTAACGTACTAATCCTTTAAAGATCAACAAAATCAATTGAACTGTCAGACAGGACAGATCATTTGCGCTGTCGAACTGAGTCGCTCGCCTCTGATCTGTTCTCCTCTTCTTGTGACCTGCAGAGATATAAAACAGTTTTGTTTTTTGTTTTTTTTCATCAGAAGAAATTGCAAATATATCAGTCAAAGTGATGAAACATCTCCAGAAAGCCTGCTGGTGTACTCACGCCGTGTCCTTCTGGTCATCATTCAGCTCATTTTCTAAAATTAAAAGAGATGATTTAAAGTTAAGTCACAGAGAGTCTCCAGTAACAGAGCTTATTAGAATTAATACAACATGATTCACAAAATATCTACAGGAGTTCCAGGTACCAATACACCTATCCAAAGAAACAAGTCTATAAATCATGAAGGAACCGGATAATTCTGAACAGAAATCTGTCAAAGGAATCAAAATAAAAAAAAAATGCAGCTGTACACCACAATCTATCCAATAAATCAGAGAGTTCTGCTATCTGGTCACCTGTTGTGAGGTTTTTCTTGGACTGGCTCTTCTCATAGAGCAGAATAGCAGCAACCAGGACAACAACTTCAGTCAGGATGGCGATGAAGGGCTTCAGGGGCTCCATGATGGTGATGACCTTCAGCACAGACAGGAGGAAGCAATGACAGCTGTCACAGTCAGCGTTATAGCTCGGTTGTGACTAAAAGTAGACCTGGCATCACTTCGCTGGGCTCCCTCAGTTAGACATGTTGTTTTAATATCCTTACAGACATATTATTATTGTCCTGGACAATGAAAAGTAGAAACTTAAAGAATCTGGTGATGATTTAATATCTCGTGCTTTATTAGCAGCCAAAATAGACTGATTGAAATTGATCCAAGCAGACAGAAGGTGTGTATGTGAAATATCTTCATCCACGGCTGACCTTTAGCTCCACGTGGCTCATCGCGGTGCCGATGGCGTACACCGCACCACAGTAATACAAGCCGGAGTCATCCCTGGACAGGTTATACACCGTCAGCTTGGTCTTCCACTCCATGACTGTGATTTCATAGTGAAGAACATCTGCAGCAGGGAGGATCTGCTCCTGTGATATCCACAACAGCAGTTAACAGCCGTTCTATGTTTACATTTTCAAAACACAGTCATCAAAGTGTTGCTGCTGTCTTCAGTTTAACAGACTGAAAGCACATTCATATCATGACCTGGATCGGCATTACATGAGAACTTGATTGAATGACTAATCAAGATTACTATATGTACATTACCTCAGTTCAAATATCAACAAATGTGAATACTACTGAGTGGTTTAACTCAGTTTTATTTTTGCCACTCACATGTGAAAGTGAAAATCTTTTAACATCTGTAACTGTAATTCAGGTAATGTCCTCAGTAGCCATGGTACACTGATACAGCCTACCTGAAAATTCAGTTTTATTTCTGATATAGAGTGTGTCATATACATACTTCCCTCAAAGATCAAATTTAGTACAGAAATCAAGGATAAGTCAATGTAGTTCCCTCAATTTGTCATTGTGGCTTTTACGTTTCATGAGAGTTCTACCGGTGCATCTTTAAGTTTTGTAATACTGAATCAGCACTGGAGTAATCTGAAATCAAACATATCACTGTGTAAGGTGGCAATAAAATAAAATTGTGGGTAGTTTCCTCACCTTATCTGTCCCATTGTCCTTGTACCAGTTCCAGGTGTTGGGTTTTGGCTTGGTCTCCTCCATTTTACAGGTGATCACTGTAGTGTCACCTATGTAGCTCACTATGGGCTTGTCTCTCACATCCCCAATCTTTGGGACTACAGGGAAATAGTGAGTTTAAAATGAGTGATAATTCTTATTAATGAGCAGTTGAGACATCTGTAAAATGTCAGTCAGATAGTTATCAGTTTAGATCACATTGAAATACTATTACATTCTCAACCCCTTTTAGCATTAATGCACTTTTTAAAAATACTTTTGTGGTACATGAAACCCGCTGCAGAGACAACACTATTGCTTTTTCAGCAACTCTGAAGTAACTGTAGTCCATTTTAGAGTAAAAACTAGTAGCAGTAATCAAGTACTAGATTAAATACTGTAACTCACACAACACTGGTAGTTACACAAACCACTACCTACCTGCCAAGATAAAGTCAATTTTAGCTTCATTTCCAAACATGCATGAGTAATTCCCAAGACTTTCCTCATTGACAACACGAACCCTGAGAAGCACAAACAAGACAAGACGATTTGTAGTGAATCTAAAGTTGGAAGAAATTCATTCAAAGCATGACTGTTTTGCAACTTCATGCCTTCTGAAATGTAATAATTCAACCAAAATATGTAAAACATGTATACAAGATCTACACTTTTTAAACTAGTAGATAAAACCTTGAGATGAGGCGCTCACACTCGTCTGAGATTATACTGCTCGTTCTCCAACGCCACTGTGAGACGGCTATCCTGAAGTTCCTCCCCGTCCTTCATCCAGTGGCCTGTGACGTTTGGGGCTTTCTTCTGATTGCCGGTCCAGGTACACTCCAGAGACAGGACGACAGGATTCAACAGCTCGATTTTCTCAGTGTGACTTTCACCTGGATAAAGTTTAGAAGAGGGGTTTTAAGAGTAACATATGTTTATAAGTTAAAGGTGCTGTAGGCAGGATTTTGCTAGTCAATGCTAATTTTTCTGTGTTTTCTTTGGATTAAATGTTAGAGTATCCATTGATAATCCTTTAGGAGTGTAGCATAATTGCACTACCGCGAGGGCGCAGCGTTTCCATCTGTCTCTGTTCTGAGCTGAAAAGCAATCTCGACAGCTCCAGGTATCTTTGACCAATCAGAAGAGCCCCTGAGGCTCTAACCCTGATTGGTCGAGGGGCGTTCGTCACACGTTCTTGTGGGAGGGGCTTAACTTGCGTAAGGGTGTGATTTCAGAGAAAACAGGACAGGATTGGCTGTGCTGGGTTTCAAATCGCCATCTTAGACGGGTCAAATCGCTTGCTTAGGTAAACCTAAGCAAGATGGCGGAGATGCTGAATCCTGCCTACAGCACCTTTAATTACAGATATATATATATATATATATATATATATATATATATATATATATATATATATATATATATATATATATATATATATATATAAAGAGAGAGAGAGAGAGAGAGAGAGAGATAGCTGTGTGCTAAAGCACATGTTATAAATTTAACTTGTCACCATCAAATTCAGTAATATATGTGTTGTTAAGAATAATAGCTAAAGGTTGTATTCCCAACAAAAAAAGGAAGGGAAAAGGGACTTAAACGTCACAACAGTTACCTTTAAGGATGACACTTCTCACATCTGTTGGCAGAGGAGTCGTGGGAACCAATGGTGTTGGAGTTAGACCTGGGGTCTCTGATAGGAATACAAAACACTTTAAATTGACAATTCAACATATTTTTCTGTACAAAAGTCAATAAATATCAGTGCAAAAAAGGCAGAAACTCATAAATGTCATTGCCAGCGTCACTGAGGAGCTGCTTTATCTCTCCAGACAGAAGGAAAGGCTCAGACATTAGACATGCCTGCCTCCACAATGAATTGCTTCATTAAAGTCAGGTGCACAAATGGTCACCTAATACAACCATAAAATCTCACATGCACCTGCTGAATATAATTTCATTCTTGAAGTGAAACCCGTTTACTGGCTTTGTTCAGCAATTTTGAATAGAATAGACTAGAATAGAATTTTGCTGTCACCACAGAAGCAAAGTAAAAAAAAAACAAAACGGTTTTTACAGCAGTGAAATGTAGTTTACAGCATCCTCTGCAATAGACTAGAATAATTTTAATATAGATGTGAGGAAAGAGAGTGTATAAAATATTCAAACCCAGTCAAGATTAGGAATAAATGCACGAAAAAGTATTTATGTGCAATTTCTACATTCAGTGCAGATCTAAGTGCTGAGGTATGTGCACAGCAGACTGTGTGTGGAGGAGGAGTTGGGTGCAGTGAGGGTGTTGCTGGTGTGATGACTCTCACAGCCTGCAGGTAAAAGCTTCAGGTGGTTTGTTTTTATCTTTAGTTCCTTTAACCAGGAGAACAGGGGGTGTCCAGGGTGAGCGGGGTCTGCTGTGATGAGTCTCAACTTTCTCCTGAAGTCAGTAAAAATGTCCTTTAGGAGAGGTAGAGTGGTCCCAATAATTTTCTCAGCCGCTCCCACCACCTCATGAACTCACACACACACAAAACACACACACGCAGTGCCATGCGACGCGCTCAGTCCATCTTAAAGAAATGTAAGTGACTTTCACTGCTGATGTGAGAGCGATGACTGTTCTGCTTTATTTGAAGAATTTAATGCACTCATGTTCTGTGTTTTGGGGTAGTTCCCCCTCCTCCTGTGTGCAGCCCCCTCTTGTTTCCATATGCTCACTCTATGTTTGTGCTCTCCTCGTGCACATGTGAAGTGTTTCTTGTTGGATTCTTCTCACTCATCCACTCCTTTTCACTCCCGTCAGCCTCAGCACAGCTAAGACGCCCCCCCCACTCCTCTTTTTGCCACGGTGATTTTATTGGTCCCTCCCTTCCTTTCCAGAGCCAAATCCACAATGTAAAATGTTATTTTTAATCATTTATCTATTTCATTTTTCCCTATAGGCTCACTAAAAAACAACAAGCGATCAAGACCATTCAAAGTAAATTATGTAAGGTTGATGAGATCTGCTGACATTGACTCTGTCTTTCCTTCCTCACAAGGTTACAGTCACATTTAGCAGATAAATGAAGAGTCAGATCAGAGCTTGAACAAAACCACACAGCAGTTATTAATACAACACAAATTTCATTTACTTGCACTGATGCGTCTGCAGGAGACGAGAAGCAGGAGGATCTGGAAGGAGAGCTGAGTCCAGGAGGCCGACATGGCTGTTTCCCTCCGTCCTCCCAGCGAGCAGGTTTCTCACTCTGAGTCTGTTCGCCTGCTGCTGCATCGCCTCCACCGCCACACACCCTCCCTCCTGAAGCTGCTCCAGTGACGCAGCCATGATATCACCCCGCTGACTCCATCATCCATTATTCAGACACACAGTCTTGATGCCTTCCTGCAGTGTGTCCCATCCTGCAGGCTGGGCACAATGTGAAAAGACAATCCTTCTATTTTAATGCATGGGTAGTTTTAACTCTTCTGCTCCACATGGTGTTAGTTAAGGTATGGCAAACAAATAGCTGCTCACCGCCAATTTTACCCTGACAGAATATAGTTCCTTGAATTTTACAAAAAATACTGAGTTTAACCCTTGTTGTCTCATATGATCAACTGATCTGTATCTTGATGTAATAAAGCTGAAAAGAAAAACACCTTTCTCTAAATGTATATGATCTTTTTTTCATTTCTTTAAGAGATGGTGATTCATCAGGCAGGGACAGATCCACCGGGTTGACTGGTCCTCCTACAGTGACACAGTGATTCCCATATTCATTTTACACATCGGTGTTATTTGATTTATGTCTTCTGGTTAGGATTATTTTATGCTTCAAGCTTGAATTTATCAATCATCTTAGATAACTTTAATATTTGATGTTCATCATACCATTATGAATGCTATTATTATGTGTAATGATCATTGATGGATTATGAATTTCTAAATATTTTTGTTTCATTTAAAAAAAACCCAAAGAGTTTGAATAGATTAAGAATGACTGAGTTGAACTCTTTCATCTTGTGTCTTACTCTGACTTCAATAAACCAACCATTGTCTGAGAGCATCAGACTTAAAACTGCTCTGACAGTAACTTCCAGGCCAGCACACCTTTCCTAACAGGATGTTCTGCAGAAAAGAAAAGAAAAAAAATCTTCCAATTATACTTAGAGAATGAACTCACACTGAACTCACACATGTAATCTTTCTCTTAAAAAGGCCCCATTGTGACTTGCTTTTGACTTGTCTCTGTACGTGTCCAACTCCATGCCGCAGAACTGTACAGGCAGTTAATAAAATCATACCTCGCTCAGTATTTTTCCACTTTTCTCCTCCATTTTACACATTTGCAAGCAGACCTTGTGTTTGCTGAATTTCGGCTGAATTTCCAAATTTCCAAGACACACGAGGTGCTCAGAAGTGGGATCCCCAGAAGGACCAGCGCCGGATGGTGACTGATGGTCTGAAGCCATAATCTGGATTTGCCAATTACCTTAAAAACTCAGAGGACATGAGGACCGGAACCTGCTGGAAACTGACGGTCTACTCGGGGTCTAAACAAACTTCCCCAAATTCTAAAGTAGTAACATTCAATCCAAACCTTTTATTTTGACAAGATTTCTGGAGAACGTTTTTTAAAAGATCCCGGAAAGTGGAAGTTTTTGCAAAATTGATTGATTTTGAAAATCAAACAAATACATAATCCCATTTACGTTGTTTCACTGTTCATGAAACTGCAGCACATGAAATGACAGAGGATTTACTTTCTGCTCAGTGAACACAGAAATGTCGCTGACTTGTGTGTTCAAACACTTTCTGTGTTTTTGGTTGGATACAAACTAGCAGCCCATTCTTTTGTGAGCACAATTCTTCTCATTTCATTTTTGGGTGAAAGGAATCCTCAAAGGAGACTGATGGGTCTGAATGAGGAGGAGCAGGTCCTGGTGGAGCTGTGTGAAATCAGATCACTCAGCTCACCCCCACAATGGCCGTTATATAAACCGACAGGTCAGAGAGGCCTGCAGCAACTCGAGATGTTTAGAAGTGAAACAAGCGCAATTCTTTATGAGAAATTAATGAAGAAAAGTGAATAAATTTCACCTTTAACAAATGGGATTTTCTTTATGATCCTGATAATGGATTTATTTCTATTTTTTACTTTTTATCTACATAAGGAATAATACTGAATGTAAGAAATACTGCAAATGTTCTAAGTTTGATTCAGCATGAGATTAAGATTTCTTTAAAAGTCATTTATTTAACAAGAACAGAAACTGTTTCATACTGTCAATATTTGTAATGATTACAATAAGAGATTGAAGGGAAAAAAACTCATAGAGCCTCATTCAAATTAAAACTTTTTTTTTTTTTTTTTTTAAGATTGCATTGGGTCTGGTTTCATTCATTCTTTTTACCTGTAGGTGGAACTTTGTGCTTCCACTGGGCTGACCTGACTCACTACTGCTGACCAGTGGATCTAAAGAGTCATCACATGAATTTCAGTTGATTTACCTTTAATCTACCACCACTACCATCTGGAAGCCTGACATGGTGGATTGTCCCTCAGGATGTGATGTTTCACTGTCACCCCAGGAAATGATATCAAAACAGTTGTGAAAGTCCCAGTTCCTGCTGCGACCTGTTCTCAAGTCACTGAAGCTGAACTCTTCTGGAAACTTTCACAGTGAAGAGTAGGAACACACACACACAAGCACACACACAAGCAGGAGAAGCGTGACTGGCAGCTGATTCGGTTGGCTCGAACAGTTCTTATTTCTAATTTTAAAGACACCTCGGCTTCACGCCTTCTCAGAACTGTATCTCAGTGAAAGAAGCAATCAATCATGACTGGTACTATTTGTCAAAATGAGAAAATTATTAATAAACTTTGAAAAGGACAGAAGACAAGACAGCTCAGGTTGCATGAACAATACTTAGACGATGCTAAATACACAGAAATAACAGCACTACTCCATAATATACTCAAATGAATGTCTACAAAAAACACACTGGTGTTTTTCAGGTTCTGTCCACCTTCGATGCTGCTTTATCTAGGATCACAATGCACTGTGGTCCAGGTCAGTCCAACACCCCCACCCACCCCGCCATGATATTCTTGACGTGAGGCGAAAAGGTCCTGTGTTCTTTTCAGATTTGTGGTTTTACAATGAAATTAAAAGCTTTGGTCTTGGATGATTGAATGATTTCACTTTGTGAGCCTTCCTTTGGGAGAAATGCTCTCATTTGGCCACTGGGCACCATGAATGTGAGGGGGGCAATGACGCCCAGCAGGTGGGACAAAACTGCACAAACCACAGGCATCAACAGGAAAGAATGACACAGCTCCCTCTGGTGAGGTCTAACAGTATCTTATAATATGTCCCAAAACAAGGGACGTGGTTTTAAACATGCATTGCAGAGAAAAATGTTGCTCCTGCAGCTCAAACCTTTAATTTCACCTTTCAAACGATTCATTCATCAGGTTATACCTCGCATAGAGAATAGAAATCTGAATCAAGATCTGGGCGTACACTCTTTCTAGAGAGGAAATTTCTCTTTGGATTGTAAGAGGAAGCAGCAAAACCCCAGAGAAAACCCACACATGTAGAAAATGCAAACTCAACTAGGAAAAACTAAGATTTAACGTGACCCTAACCTGACTCGCAGGTTTCAAACGCTCAGTTATTGGGCGAGGCACAGTAAGTCCTTGAGATGATCTCTATTCTTACACAACCTAAACCAGCCCTTCTTGCTGTAAAGCTGTGATATAAACACTGAGCGAGGCCCCTGAATGAAAGAGATTGTAAATATCTGGCAGTGTAAGACATTTTGGTGTGACATACGATAAAATTCCAAAAAGACTACAAAAAAAACCTACTTTCTTGACAAAGTTTCTCCTCATACTGTTCCACCCGTCTGCTCATACTTGGCCTTGTTGAAATACTGTTGCACCTACATTATGACCGATCTCCTGTCTGGATCTTAGCTTTTCTCTGAATTAAATGGAAATGATGAAGAAGCTACAAAATCTTTGAAGCAGCGACCTAAAATGTACTTTTCCATGTTGAAGAGCTGCAGTGACTCAGAGGCGGCTTCACTGCTGCTGCAGCTGCAGACTGTTGATAAACACCGTCTGCACCTCGTTGATATCGTCCCCGGCCTCTATGGGGATGCTGTGCCGGTCCGGCGAGCTGGAGAACCTGCCGGACTCCAACGGCGCCCCGTACCGACACTGGCCGGCGTTCTCATAGTAGGAATCCCCGCACCCCCCCGCCGCACCCGGGAGGCTCTCACAGATGTCTGCGTAAGGGTGCTGAGGGGAGAGGCGGTTGCAGTCCGGGGCCTGCTGGGAGCCCAGGTGCAGGTGGAGGCGGTGCTCCGGCCCGGGGCTGTGACAGGGGCTGTGGCAGGGGCTGTGAGGGATCAGGCAGGTCTGCAGGCAGCTGTTCCGCCGAACGGCCCGGTGCAGGTCCAGCCGGGCGATCAGCGGCTTGCCGATGTTCACGCTCCTGGTCCAGTGGATGGGATGGCCGTCGTCCATGGCAGCGAAGGTGCCCTGAAGACACACGGTGAAGACCAGCTCCTCCTGAGGCATGGAGGGAGGAGACGGTCAAACTCAAGGAAATTTCTTGATGAGAATCACTGATTTAGAACAAAACGAAATACGAACAAGACGATAATCATTTCAGAATATTAGAAGGAGGGAGGGAGCATCCACATGGAATAAGAATTTACCAGTCTCAAACATCAACGTAATCATAACATAAGATCATCACATTGGAAAAGTATTTCTCCCTTAAAATAAAGGCGTCCATACTTCTGGAACCTAGTTGTCTTTATGAGGATTTACCCTGAGCTTCTGCAGCGAGCTGATCCTGGTATAGAGGCAATGCTGCGGCAGGCTGCTGGACAGCAGGTAGATCCCCGTCTCCTCCGGAGTCTCTCTGTTCATCTCTTTGGGATCAACGTCCAGATCCTGCAGCAGCAACACAGTTTCAGGCCACATCTGACAAGATCAGCGTCTGGAGAGCAGAGTCTGAGCCGCACTGCGCTGAACCTGAGAGAAGTCCGTGACGTGGGCCTGGCAGAAAGACATGTCCTCAGGCTTCTTGACGATGTGAGTGTAGATGACCAGCACGTTGGAGAACTCGGCGGCGAAGCCCAGCTTGATCTGAGCGCCGCAGTCAAAGTCGAGACACATGCTCTCAGGAAGATCTGGAGGGACACACACACACACACACACACTGCCAACTTTCTGCCAAAAACTGAACATTTTTCCTAATGCTCTAAAGGTGACAACACTGCAACAGAGATATTTGTATGCCTATGCATCATATCACTATGCTTCTTCTGAATCCACTCTTGCACCAACCATGTTCATGTGTGTTTTGGTTATTTATTTTCATTTCATTTACATGAAAAAAAAGACATTTTTGTGACTCCAAACTCACCATGAGCTTTCGCCCACTGGCGGCTATGCACGTGGGCGAGATTGGCGCCGTCGCTGGGCAGAATGGGATCGGTCAGCGCTCTCCTCTCTGACAGACTGCTGCGGATCTCCAGAGCCTGTTTCCCCTTTGTGGCATCAAACTGACCCATGTCTGAGCAGAAAAAACAGAAGAAATCCAATACAGACTGTTGAGTAATAAATGATAAGTGCACCAGCCCCTCCAGAGAGCGCTCCACTTTGAATCAACTCATCTTCCTGACCTCAAATTAGAGGTACTTAAACCAAATCTTAGATGGAATTTAAAAAAATGGATCCTTAATTAATTGTTCTTCATCTTAAAGCAAACACCATGAATCCATAAGCAAGCCACTACAGCTCTGACATAAATAATGCAAAGCAAGCTGCATTAACACGAGAACCCAGAGAGATGCAGCTAATGTTCAATCAATAGGCATTTAATAGGATCCAGAAATAGTTTCTTGGTTCATAACAGCCCGATTGTTTTCTTCTACTGTCTTCCGTCTCGTACCCTCAGCGACTCTGTCCAGCACCACAGTGATCTTCTCGTTATCCAGCAGCCGCTTCTTCAGAAACTTCACAAACACGCCGTTGGTGAAGCCGGTGGAGCTGAGCTCGAAGGCCTCAGCATCCTGGCACCTAATGAGGGGTGAAGGAGGGAAATGGAAGAGAGAGAGTGAACCTTTTAAACTCTGAGTAGATGAACTTTGTGCACATTTGAGGCCTTACGTGGCATATCCAAAGACAATGTTGGCTGTAACCCTCAGGACGACGTTCGGAGTGCTGTCATCGTGAATGTTCCTGGAAAAAAAAAAATTCTAATATGTAATTAAAGCAGTAAACCTCTATTAGGCCTCAGCTAGATGGGAAACACCACTTTAACTAGCCTTCTGTGGTATAAAGGCTGCCAAATACCAGAGACATAACCTCCTGTGGCCTACCTTTGCCTCCTTTAGGTTGATTATTTTCACTACAACAGACAACACAATTTATTTCTCTTTTAATGGGGATCAAATCTACTTATACTGGATAAAAAACATCAAATAAATGTCTTAACATCTAAGTAAGGTAGGGCTGTCAACTCTCACAAACACGACTTAAAACTCACAAGAGTACCTCTGAACTCTCCAAGTAGTGATTTTAGATCAATTGTGCAATTTCTTTTTCCCAAAAGTACAAAGTTACTGTTGCTGAGTGATCTGTATGCAGTAAATATTTTTACTTTATGTTGTTTTTGGAACTCTTCGTATTTCAGCTGTTGTTTATTCAGAGGCGAGTTGGGGAAGGTTTTCGGGATGGACACAATGGAAGTGGAAGGTATTTTTGTTCCCCCTCGTCAAACTCATCAAATACACAATCCAACAACCCCAAAACACTTTGGTGGACACGTTATAATCCGCACATTCACTACGCTGTGGAACACCAACAAATAATATTGTAGCGTTACGACATTGAAGCAAATACTGGGAACTACTTTTTCTTTTGAAATCACTACGCCCAGACGCCATATTTAGTAAGTAGTTCCGTATTAGCAATCTTCGCATAAACAACTCAATCTGGTAATTCTGCATTAATATTTCACAGCGTAGTGAATGTGTGGATTATAACATGTCCACCAAAGTGTTTTGGGGTTGTTGGATTGTGTATTTGATGAGTTTGATGAAGGGAAGCAAAAATACCATCCAGTTCCATTGTGTCTGTCCCGAAAACCTTCCCAGACTCACCTCTGAATAAACAATAGCTCGCCCTCACAAAAAAAGTAAGTATGCTGTTCGAAATGACTAAGGAATTGTGCTAAATGGGCCAATTTGCCAAAATGTTGAAGCATCCCTTTAAGCCTCAGACTGACCTCTTGCGGCACATGTCCAGCAGGAAGATGTTGAGGCCGGTCTCCTTCTCCTGCATCAGCTGCAGGATGCTCTGCACACACAGACAGTTCGCCGAGTGGTACGGGTTTGGCGCGTCCACCGGCACCATGAAGCTGTTCCCGTAGTTCTCGTAGCCGTGGCCAGCGTAGTACAGCAGTCCTGCAGAGTGATACAGTCATTACAGTTCACATCAAGGCCACCGACTGTAGCCTGGAAACGAGCCGCTGTACCATAAACGCCCTTGTGGAGCAGCAGCAGGAACTCGTCCACGGCGTTCCTCATCTCGGACTCGGTGAGGTCCAGCAGGGAGACCACCTTGAAGTTGAGCTGCCGCAGGAGGTTGGTGAGCTCGTACACGTCCACCATCGGGGCTTTGAGCTGCGGGTGGTTCTGGTACGACAGGTTGCCGATCAGCAGGGCCACTTTGTCAGTCGCTGGCGTAATGAAAAGAAAAACAAAAAGCGGGACAATGCAGTTAGAGATTTGTTTTGCACGCACTTCACAGCAACTTCATCTTCATGTGATCATATTTCTTCTGATATTTGGAGGGTTTTTGCCAACAGGGTTACAATCATTCTGAGATCCGACAAAAAGAGTTTGGGGTCTACCGTCTTCCTCATGGTGCATTAACAGAACATTTAACCTCTTCAGCGCAACAAAAATCACCTCAGTATAATTTGAAATGAATGGCTGGATTGTTGAAAACTGAAGATCAGACTGAGCCATCAGTAACAGCTGGTTTTCCACACATAAGACGGAACGTTTAAGCACGTTTATGACAGATCTGAATAAAAGGCACCTTTTAAATTATCTTGTAGTCTCACACTACATTTATTTTTATGAAAACACTTCAAAAGCACTGTTCTTGATTATTCTAAAGACTGTTTTCCAAGGAGCCTAATATTATTTCATATGCTCAAAAAAGAAAAATCAGAATGAAAATGAAACGGAACTATTCCATTTTTAAAAAGATTACCAGCACTGGCAGCACTCAGATATGAAGCAGGGGAGATTTTGTAATGACTCATGTTCTTCGCATATGAAAAAAAAAAAAAAACATCTCTTTCGATTTCTAAAATTGGATTTTATTCAGAGAAAAAAGTCAGGATGCACTGCCATACTGAGGGTGTCACAGTGCATCGCATGCCTGCGCCGTGACGTGTCTCGTGTTGCCACACTTGTGAAACTATTTTTTTTTTTCCGGCGTTTATATCAAAAGAGGAACTGACGTAAATGAAGACAAAGATTTTTTTTTTGTTTCAGACGCAGAAAACTTGGTGAACTGCAGCCACACTGTCGGGACAACATAAACACTTACCGTACAGTTGATCAGGGATACTGTTTAGAAAATGCTCCTCAGAATCTAAAATTAAAATGTGAAAGAAACAAATAACAACAAGATGGGAAGATGGACATGTTTGAATGTGTAAAAGCCTGTAGAGAAGTCCTCCTCTTACTTCCTCCGATGGCGAAAAGGTCATCTAGGAATGGAAAACACAGACATGTAATAATCATTTGAGTGTTATTAATCTGTGATCAGACACAAAAGATGTAGGAAAAAGTCACTTGGAAAGCGTCACCCAATTAGATTTAGAAGCTTAAAACAGAGGTACAGTGGGGGTTTTTTTTCTTACTGCCAACAAGTTCCATGAAAAGATCAAAACCAGGAATGTGGTAGCCTTCTGTGCAATACACTGCAGCCACTGACGGGCAAAACAAGGAGTTACTCAAACTGAGGGACTTAATTGTTGTTTTGGGCCATTTGTGGGTCCATAAGTTCCACTTTTCAATGGAAAACTTCGTCACATACACAGCCTAACTGGAAAGGTCCCGAGTTTCTGAGAAGCTGATGTGATGTTATTCAAAAAGACATGAGATGGGATTTTTAAATCAGCAGTCTATATTAAAACAAATGTTGCATTTAAAGAGAAAAACCTGATTTTATTAGACTATTGTTGAAGATCTTGTTCCATTATACAGCAAACTGGTTAAAAGAAGCACAAATGGGGTTTTTATTTCATCAGAAAACCCAATCTGTGCCACTTCAGTCCAAACAAATACACCTGGAGATTAAACTGAAGTTACTAGACTATGAACCTGTGCAATATTCTACTTTATTTGGTTCTTTCTATTCCAGAAAACCAGTCTCACAAATGTAAACACACCAGTGTGTGAATCAGTGTGAAATGTGAAGCTTTCCTGAAGGGAGATCAGTGATGCAGTTAGGAAAACCGATGTTTTAAAGCAAGAAACTTTTCAGAACATCTGTTACGATTTGCGTAAAAAATCATAGATTACATAAAGCTGAAGGGAGCTTGATCTTTAACCTTGATATAAGCAGCTTCCCAAAACTCTCTTTTCCTTCAAATCTCTACAAAAGAAGGAAAGGAGTGCAAAGATAGAAGTAAATGGGAAATGCTTTAGTTTTTTTTTAAATACATGTTTGTGTTGATGTAATGACTGACAGCAGAGGAAGAATATTGTATTATTGTATGTGCCACTGATTCAAAGCACCATTTTTACTGATACACTGTGTACCTCTGCAACGGTGTTGCTGAGTATTGTTTCATCATAAAAGGTATATAACACTGGGGAAAACACCAGCTCTGCAAAATGAAGAATGAACAGAATTTATTAATCAGTGGCCTCAGTGCATCTAAAACCACTTTTCATACTGTCATAGCATTTAATCAGTAGAAAAAGAGGTTCTGATTTTTTCATAGCATAGTTCTGTGAGTCATTTGGATTGAAAAACAGTAAATCATCCTGTCTTTCAGAAATTTGAGTGTATTACTATAATTAGAATGGATTTTCCAGGGCAGAGTGAAAGTGACAAAGCTTTAGCCACGATGGAACAAATAGGCTGCTTTTGTTTACGTGCAAATTCATCTAAAATGAACAAAACATTCCCAATGTGAGGGGATTTTTACAATATTATCAGATCCTGACCACGAGCACAAAATGCACTGTGCCTAATCAGAGGATCCTGAATGATATTCGGAGAAAACATTCAC
Organism: Salarias fasciatus; assembly: GCF_902148845.1. Classification (NCBI taxonomy): domain Eukaryota; kingdom Metazoa; phylum Chordata; class Actinopteri; order Blenniiformes; family Blenniidae; genus Salarias; species Salarias fasciatus. The sequence goes on from NC_043756.1 coordinate 24,696,874, forward strand.
AAAAACAGCTGTACTTCTACCATCTACTCATAAAGACAGGAAAATACTGCAGGACTGATGGGGGACCAGGTTTTGGTTCTTCAGCTGGACAAACACTGTCAATGCTATGTGAAAGCTAATCAGCCCCGGTCAGTGAAATAACTATGTTGATGTGAAGCAAGAGAAGCATGGCTGTTAGATGTGTTGCTTTACTGTCAGAGGGTCCACAATGTTTCCACCTTTTCACGGCAATATGACAGATACTGGCTGATTGGAGGTAAAACCAGGAGCCCGATTACTCCACAAGCATGTGAAACCTGCAGCTCAAACCCTGTGTGCTTGATGTTGGTTAGTTTTTGAGCAATACGACCCAGACTATGGCCCACATGCGGTTCTAAGAGCGACGCCCACATGCCGCTAATGCCTGCTGATTGCCACCCCACAGCATGCACCACCGCTTCCAACTCTACCTTCAGAGCACTCCATGGCCTCTGAAATCTGGACAGAGATCCTTGGTGCTTTCAGTTCAGAAAAGAAGCAGGAAATTGCTCAAACATAATGGCAAATATGCAGATTTTATTGCATGAAGCGAAACGGTGGAAAGCGTGACATACCTACGACCACGTCCACTTCGCTGCTCCACATCCTCTCCGTGCTGCTGCTGATCTCACAGCGATACCTGCCGTGGTGATCCTGCGTCACGTGAGGGATCTGAAACAGGCACACCGGTTTCTACCACACATTCCCCCTCCCAGCGAAGGAGCTCAGAGCGTCTCCTCACCAGGAGTTTCCTCTTTGTGCCGTCGGGGATGGGAACGCCGTTCTTGTGCCACTGGAAGCGAGGGATGGGGCGACCCACGGCGCCACACTCCAGCTGCAGGGTCTCGCCCACGTGCAGCCGCTGGGGCTGGGGCTGAATCACCAGCTTCAGCCGGCCATCCAAAGACTGATAACTCTGTCCTGAGCGAGAAGAGTGAGAACAGCACGATTCAGACACAAGGGAATCCACAGCGCTGCACAAAGAAGACATTCAAACAAAGCAGTTAAGAACCTTCAGCGATTAAGGTCACAAAATACATTTAAGAAAAGTGTAATGTGTGTGAATTTACAAAAAAATAAAAAGAGAAGTTAAAAAAAAAGACATTGTGCACATTTATGTAATGAGACAGAGAAAACGATCAGGAATGAATGTTGCAGGAAAATATATAAGAATCTATATACTTAACTAACACTTAAAGAAAAATATTCCATTTCACTGAACGAATAAGCGTTTCTGATTCACTGTTCTTTTCTGGTTGAAATGATTCCCTTTCTGTATATTTGTACACATGCAGCGCCTCACCGCAGGGCGTGGCCACATTCAGAACGTCCACCTGAGCCCACTGGCTGAACTCGAAGGCGTCGCCGCTGTTCACCCTGCAGATGTAAAAGCCGGCGTCCTTCAGCTGCACCGGACTGATCACAAGGTCCGGAGAGAAGCTGTTCGGGATCTGAGGAGGAAAAGTCAGAGAGATCTACCGACTGTCTAAACACAAAAGAAAGAAAGAAAGAAACAAAGAGAGAGAGAGAGAGAGAGAGAGACAGAGAGAGAGAGAAGCTCACCTCCTCTTTGGATTTGAACCACTGGTACTGGACGGGAGATTTGCCCACAGCGTGGCAGCTCAGACGCAGGTTGTGGCCACAGAGAAGCGCCACCGGCTGGGGCTGAATGAGGATCTGCAGGGCTGCACATTCATAGGACGTTCACTGGGAATGCATGCTCACTCCGTTTACTGCACGTTTAATGCCAGACATCTGAATTCACGATTTAACCGAACTTGAATGAGCTTAAAATAAAACACTGAACAGCAGAATCTCTCTGGACCTGGTGGCTTCAGGCACTGAAGAGCCTCTGAGTTCCCCAGAGTCTTGAGGTAGTCCATCAGGTGTCCGGCAGTGCAGCCTCGCTCTCCCATCAGCCTCAGCAGCATGAGACTCGGGCTGCCCTCCAGCTCCAGCACCTTCAGGGAGCACATCTCCATGTCGTCCGAGCTGCAGGAGGACGCAGCACACAGATCATCGACAACGGCACTGCCAAAGTTTTACACTTGTAGTGACACTTTCGAGACATTTGACGATCCAGTTTAGTGTTTTTTTTTTATCTCTTTATTGCCATGATGTGTCTCTTTGAGCAGATTTTCACCATTTTCAAATCATTTAGAGTGAAATTATCTTTCAAAATATCTTATTTTGTGTCTCTGTGTTTGATTTTTTAATCTGATTTTTTTAAATGTTTTGTTTGAAATGTTATTTTGTGTTTGAAGTTAATTGTACTGCATCTCAATTACGCTGAGTTGAAATAAATATTGGACTTCCGAGATACATCTGGACACTTTCTTCTGTTTTTCTCACATTTACCTGTCTTGAACATCATTTGAGTAGTTTTGCATGTCCAGTGCCACTTTCTAAAACTTTTTACATGTCTGTTTGGTCATGTTTATTTCTATATATCTCGCTGTTGTCTGTATTATTTCGTATCCTTTCTTCACACCTGTGTAGTTCAGGTGTGTCAAACATACAGCACACCAGAAGGTAAAAATAAGACAGAAAAAACACAACACGGAGACCCAAGATGACACATCAGAGTGCAGCAGTGAATGCAGCTACATTATTCATGGGGTCATCACAGCTGATTTGAGGGTCAGCTTGTGAAACCATGAATGCTAGAGGATGCAAAAGCTGCAAGTGGAAAATATGTTTTTAGGAAAATTAAATGCTGCACTATGGAAGAGTGATTAGTGCCTCACAGCAAGAAGGTTCTGGGTTCTAATACTGTCTGGGGCCCATCCACACACAGGGAGAACATGCATATATGTGCAGGTAGTATTGGCACATCATACATTTCTTATTTGGTTTGTCTCATCTATCTGCTTCATTTTGTACAATTTTTATACATTTTAATAGTGTTATTCATCTGTATACGTCCTGTCTCGTCTGTGAGATCAGTATTTTGTTTTGTCTTAAACCTGCTGTAAATTCTGCCAGACAGCGCAGACAGTTCAGGGCATTTTGTGTGTTTCTACTGCAGACATTCTGACATGTTTATTCTATTGTGTATACCAAATAAAACAGATAATATAAAGTTCCTGAATGGACTCCTAATCCATGCATGTATAAACACAGTCATTCATGTAACATATATTTTAGTGATTTCCAGTTGCAGCATTAATACATTGAATGTTCTATTCTTTAATGTATTGTGTTTTACTATCATTAGTTCCTGTGATTAAAATCTTCAGTGCAGGTTAGTGTGATGAGGTCTGAGGTGTTTCAGTCATTAACAGAGAATAAAGTCTTACTACAATCAGGATCGTGAATAAATTCTGCTCAGTGGTTACATGTCCAAGACTAAAAACAAAAATGTGCATCTGTAGTTTCACCATGACTGTATATTTACAGCTTCACTACTGTCTTGGGATGTGTTTACACGCCCAGCCGGGGCGATTTCCTGCCCACCTGACTTTAAAGCGCCTGTCGTTGCCGATGATCTCCCCCAGCTTCCTCCAGCCTCTGCCGCTGGACTTGTCCAGCACCTCGCAGAGCTTCTTCACCTGCGGCTCCTTCAGCATGCTGATCCTCGCGCTCCGCTCCAGAGACTCCGACATGGCCAGCAGCTCGCGCACTTTAACATCCAGGTGTCGACAACGACACGCATCCAGTCGGAAGAGAAGAGCGCACTTCCTGGAAGAAGTGTAGAGAGTGAGTCGTACACGCCCACCGGGCCGGGCTGGAGTTCCCCCAGCAGCCGCAGCGCGCCCTCGAAGATCGTCTATGAAATGAGATGCACTGCTGACTCTTTCAATGACAACTTTTTTTCCCTTTCCCTTTCTTGAAAGTTGCTGTTGTTGTTGTTGTTGTTGTTGTTGTTGTTGTTGTTGTTGTTGTTGTTGTGTTCTTTTAACAGGAGAACTCAAAAACCTCTTGACAACTGAGTTCATATTTGTCATACTAACAGATAAAATGCAAAAGAAAAAACTGAAAACTTTCACATCTATTACAATATTATGAATTATCTTTTATAATACAATGTAGCAGGATGACAGTAAAATTTTAATTTAATGGCACTATACAACAATTATCTTTCGTTTTAATGTTGAAAGTTACAAAATAAATTTTCCTTATTAGTGGAACAGTTTCAGGAAATACTTGAAGATATTCTCAAATAAAAGGCTGCACAGCTTGTGATGACATGATTGTTTAAAAACACTCAAACACACACACAAAGAATAAATCAAGTAAATGAGTTAAATCTGAGGAGTATCTATAATTTAGTACCTATATGCCTGTTATAATAGATATACTTTGCATAATTACAAATACTTTCAAAATTACAAAAAAATACAAATATAAATAGAGAAAGCCAACTTACATATTTTTTTGTTTAAGTTTTTTGTTAAGTTATTATTCGTGTGTTGAACTCCTTGAAATTTTAGATATTTTGTACCTTTTTAAAAAGACCAAATAGCATGATGCTCACCAACTTCCTGAAGTTTGTAGAGGCTTGAATTTAGCTCAAAGTCATGCCTCTTGTTCTGACTATATGATCTTTGGTTACTCTCAGGTGGGCAGGTCGTGACGTATTTAGGCCCCTCCTCCTGAACGAAAAGTCTCACCTGAAGAGAGCAGGTGAGCAGACAGGTGAGGAGGGCGGTGTGTCCATGCTGCGGAGGCCTGAAGAAGGTGAGTGACCTCCACGACCTCCTGACCTCACCTTCACTCGCTCACATTTGAACTTTCTCACTAACATTCATAGTTAAACATAAAGGCTTTAACTATTAAAATATGCACATTTTCAGGTGATTTCACCACTGAGGAAGTTCCTTCAATAGAGGATGTTTAACTTTTTAAATCAAACTGAATAGATCAGGTTTGAAGATTCTGTAATGAATTTCTCTCTGTAATGAATTGAAATGTAACAAATGAAGTAAAAAAAAAAAAAATAATAATACAGTTGTATTCAGTCAAGCTTGATTTATCTGGTACTTTTAGCCAGATTGCCATTAATAAAGGTAACAATGAGAAAAAAAGAACAACAACAACAATACAGTAAATATATGGCCTGAATTAAAGAGGAAAAAAGCCCTGAAGATTAGTAAAGCACAACTGGACACAAAATATATGATAATTGTGAAGTCAAATGAACAAAAAAACATTATAGAATGTACGCTAACAAAGATTAGATAAACACAAACCTCATGAAAGTGACTTTTAGACATAAGGAAAATAGCAAAACATTAAAATAGATAAGAAAATAAATCAGTGAAAGAAATAATACAATCAATCCAGCTAATATGCTGTACTAAGATGTTTGTATAGATTTCTGAATATTTTATATAACCTTGTATTCTACGTACCTACGCACAATATGTAAAACATGAACTTTAGAAGAAGGAAAAATCATCTACCAAAGACCACTGAAGTAAAGGAGCTGAGAACCAAAAACATTACAGAGGAAAACAGAAACCCACACTCACAGAGGGGTAGAGGAATACTGATCAGTTATTGGAAAGATAAATGTTTGCTTTACACTGCTGAAAGAGCCATGTCAAGATGGAATTCAGAAAGAAGCTGATTTTGTTGCTGTAACAGTGTATCAGCAGGTTATGAAAACATTCAAATTTATTTGATAATTTCTATTAATTTAACCAAAGGTCATTTATTGATATGACCCCAATAACACTTTTTAAAAAACTAGGTAATTGCTGTCAGCTGTTAATTTCTGGCTGGAAGGGTAACCTTGCAACCTTGTCGCAGAGCTGCTGTCTCTCTCAACTGTGTGCTTGAGCTTCAGCCAGTCTAATCTGTTGTATCGATTGTTTTTATTACATATACACATAGCAAGTAATGCTGGCTTTCTTTTCTAAAATGTTGGAAGCTTATTTCATATATTAATTTGCTGCTTCATCTTTAATTCATAAATATATTTATTTTGACAACAGCTGTTTTGTCAATTCATAGTTTGTATTCTTTCACTTTGTGCCTCAAAACTATGATAGAAGTTGAGTCTTATCATGAATGTAGTTATTTTGTGAGTTTTGTATTGTCATTATTATGTTTTTATATTTAAGACATTTCAGAAACTTTTTTTACTTTATTCGAGACAAATTTATATTTTTATTTTTTACTTTTTTCGAAGTGAAATTTTAATCAAATATGAGTAGTTTTGCCAACTCCTGAAAATTCCTGAAAAATCTACCAAATTATCTTATCTGTTGTACAAAGCATTATGGCTAAAAATAATACTGAAATGAGACTTTCCTGCTCTAAAGTCCACCTTTTTTGTGAAAGCAAAACTCAGCTTTTTTCTTCGGCATGAAATCCTCATTCAGCATATGGCTCATCGGTTCTCTAATGATGCTGTCGTGCAGGCAGATGAAGTTTGCGCTGCTCTTCACACATTTCTCAGCACTGACATTGCGCTGTGATCGTCGTGGGTGGGATGCATGTGTTTCAGATTGAAACATGATGAAGGCTGTTTCTGGTGGCGCTCCATGTTTTCCCTCCATGTCTGTTTGTTTGAGCTGAAAACAGGGCCGGAGACACGGATTCACGTCGTCTCACTAACCGCACGCTGTGTGTCTGTGCTGCAGCAAAGTCACCATGAGGAGACGAGCCCATGCAACGGTGCTGCTCTTCAACATGATGATGATGATGATGATGCTGTCTGTCGCTATGGAAAACTCTGGTAAGATGATGGTTGGTTTTTGACTGTGAGAAATGCTTAATATCTCTTTCGATACAGTTTCCCCAGCTCGTCATTCCACAGGATGTAGACAGTGAGTACAGATTTTGAAGTTCATCTTCGAAAATCACCAAAATATTTCAAAGCGACATTTATTTTCAAGGCTGACAGTCTAACACATGTTCAGCTTCCTTGTGAAGACAACTTCACACCAACAGCAGTGATTGAAAACAAGCCTTGTAGAAGGCGCCTGTACAAAACACAAAGCAGTGTTGAATGATGTGTCATAAAATAATGGACTTCTGTCACTTCCTCTTTTAGCAGCAACATGAAGTTTCGGTGAGCTTGTTGTTTTTGATGTACATGAAACAAGTTACAGAGCTATAGTTTTTCTGTTCTGCTCACTGAGTGGCTTATTAACTTTAGCATTATGTTAAGCTGTTTCCTTAACTGTTACAATCTCTGTTAACTCTAGAGTGCTTTATTATTTCAGAACTTTTTCAATCTTTTACTAAAAATGAAATGAAATATGTCCGACTGAAAGAAACATTGGTTGTGTTTCATTGGTAGCATTAGTTTATTTGTATAAGAACTTGCTGAAATGTGGCATGTTGGTAATTTGGTTTTCATTATCGTAGGTTCATGAATCTATTCATACAAAAACCAAAAACAATGAACTTTTAGAGCATCTTCCTCCAGCTCGATATAATGACTGAATGGGTCATAGACATCTCAGCTAATATGTCACAGCAACACTTCGACATGTGGGCTCTGCACTTAACAAGCTGCTTATTTATGACTAGTAAAGAATGAAGAAGCTCCACTGCTTTATTAAGATGTAACTAAAAACTTGTAATCACAATTATTTTCCTTGTGATTCTTCAAAAACTGCATACAAAAACTTGAATGCAAACTAGCATGTAAGAATTATTGAATGTAAGTAATGATGACCTCTGTGAAGCAACAGAATTCTTTCATCTAGAAGCTACAAACGAATCTTTAAAGCGGACTTGGTTTATTCTTGCTCTGAAGAGACTCTGGAAATGATGCTGTTCGGGTCGTCTGTGTTGCCAGGTTGGTCCCCGCCGGGGAAGCCGGAGCTGCTGGGCTGCAGGTCTCCTGAGAAGGAGACGTTCACCTGCTGGTGGAAACCCTACTCTGACGGAGGGCCGCAGACCGAGCACCGCCTCTACTATGAGAGAGAAGAGTCAGTCTTGTCACTACGTGTTATTTTACCAGTGAAAGTCTGTCTTCAGCTGATTGTGGTTTAAATAGTGAAGAATGGCATTTGAAGGTCTGTGACTGCAATAGAAAACTTTAATAACAGGAATGGGATTTGTCTTAACCTTTGATTGGTCGATCGCTGACTCTAAATCATTCCTGTCGGGGTTCATGATATTTGGGTTCATGTTCCAGGATCTTTTTTTAACCCAGAAAAAACTGTTAATTTATGCACTAGATCAGTAAGTTTCTTTTTTTCACTGTGTCCAGTTTGGAGGGAGAGCACGAGTGTCCGGACTACCGCTCCGGAGGAAGCAACTCCTGCTTCTTCAACAAGACCTACACGTCCATCTGGGTGGACTACCACCTGACAGTGGTGGCCTCCAGCGCCCTGGGAAATGTCTCATCAGACCCCCTGAAGATCGATGTGATGGAAATCAGTAAGTTGTTGCAACAGCTGGCTGCACACTGATAGTTGTTGAGATTAAGTTAAAAGAAGTTGAAACGCAGCCGTCGGCAGTTATTTAAACATTTTTTTCTGATTCCTGTAGGTTTGACTCTTGCTTACTGTACGAGGCCCTTAAAAACCACTGACCTTGATCCGTGTGACGATTCTCTTTACATCTGATCTGCTGCGGATATATTTAGACTTTTAGTGCATTGATTAACAGTTCTAAATGCGTCTAGATCAGGTTTGTGTAACAGCATATTCGTGTCATAGGAGGGACTGTGTGTTTGTGTGTATGTTCCGGTGCCAGTCTGTGTGGAGGATGCTCCTCTGAGCTAATGATTGGCTCAGTTTTATTAGCAGGGCTGTTTTATTTTGCTGGGGGCGCTGAATGGAAAAGTACTGAGTGACCGATTCCGTGCACGTAACAGAAACTGAACAGAATGAGGCAGAACTGGTTCAGGAAAGTCTGCTGTACGGTCCCAGATCAAATTTCACCTCTTTTGTTTTGTTGACACTACATGAGTCTTACGCCACGCAAATAAACTCTGTGCTGTAAGAGCTTAACCTGAACCAACCGGAGTCTTGCACTTATCCACAAGATCAAGAATCGATGATGTATTTTCTATAAAAACATGAGAGCACAGAGACTTATTCTGGGCTGATCCTCACACAGAGCTCCAGGCAGGTGTCTGCATGTTACACTTGCGGGTACAAACCCACATCCTGTGTTATTTGTTGCTATTACTGCAGAGTTCATCGTTGGGTGCAGGTCAGCTAGCTTGAGTGTTGATGAATTTGGGTTAGTGGTTAGCGCGTCATCCTCAGTGAAAAAGTGCCTGTTTGAGTCTGCATGTGCATGTGATGGTTTTCTCTATGAACTGTGGTTTCCTCCCACAGTACAGAAGCAGAGTTTCCCCTACATACACTTTACTTGGGCGGGCCGCCCAAGTAGATTGACACCCGCCCAAGAAGATGAATGGAAAAAAAAAAAAAAAAACGCGCGGTCTGTCTCTCACACTGGGTGTCAGGCTCGCGCACCCCCGTGTACTCTGATCTCTGGACACATAGCATGGAAGCATGCTAGTTTAGCCGCTACCGGCTACAGGCTAACAGCCTGCAGGCTGCAGATTAATGCTGGTCGACCGTCCCGGACAGTAAAACTTATAATCAGCTCGATTGGCTGATTTTTCCTGCAGAAGCTCCTCATGCTGTTTTATTGAGCAGGCTGTATGTTCTGGTGTTGTGTTTGTTTATATCACGCTGCATGTGCAGCTCCGAGTCCTGCTCCGTGTCTTCTCTATTTTGGAGTTGCTGTGTCAGAGTGACAGCGCCATCTGAAGGCCTGGCGGGTGAACTACATCGTTTTGAGTCCTTGTTATGTTGCGTGGATGTAGATATTTCCTGAAGCGATGCTTTATGGACAGGGAACTGAGAAGGAGATTTTAAACAAATAAGTTGGGCTCATTTGTAATTCAGGGACAGGTAGACGTCCAGCTGTGTTCCATTCTCAGCTGCTCATAACACCACATCACACTGGAAACATCTGGAACCTCGTAACATTAATAATTTTCTATAGTATTCCAGTCATCGGATTTTCCCTAAAGCCCACAGAGAAGACATTTACATTACCAGCAGAGTTCTGTCGGATTTGGACGTCTGTTGCTGTGAAAGTTAGGATACATAGATATGTTTTGTACCCTAATCTTGATAAATGTACTAGCATTTCAAGAAAATTGACCCCATTTAATGAGAAATAAAATAATAATAATGTTTGCACCACCTGAGCCCACAGTAAACTGTCATAAATTTAATCCAGTACAATAAAAAGCTGTGATTAAATGCCCCCCAAGTAGATAATTATCGTCCATTTATCGTTATCGAGGTGAACTGCTTAATATTATCGTGATATTGATTTCGCCCAGCTCTAGTAAGTGATTTAAACCATAATGCATAAGAGCACAATGTGAATAATTTCAGTTAATTTTCTTGTGCTCTTTTGCATTATGGTTATGCAAGTTTTTTTTCTCTTTTAGATCAAAACTGAATTGAGGAACAGGCTGCAAGGGGAGCATCTTGCTGCATGCATGCACATCAGCATAAATGGACCTGACCCCCGATCCTTTCCGTACCGAAAGGCATTGGATATCTTTTTTACTAAACCAAGAAAAATACACTGCTCTGACACAAACTGTCAGCTTTGCAACTAGCTTTGCAAGTGGCTTTAAATGGCTATTTTTCCTTCATTTTTTTTATTTCGCTTTTCTTTTTGGTTCTGTTTATGTTAAAGCAGGCTTAAGATGTATCTAGAATGAATAATACATGGTTCATAAACCAGTTTGACTAGGTTCCTGTGAATGCACTTATCAAAGACCGCAACGTCTTCCTACACCGCCCGGCCCACCACCACAAGTAAATTCTCAACCTAGGGGAAACACTGAGAAGTCACTGTTGAACATAAATTGACTGTAGGCCTGTGTCTCTCTAACCTTGTAACCTCTCCAAGGCGTAACCTGTCTTTACTCTTCTCTCAGTTTTTCTAGGCTTTTTCATTCATATTGATGATGAACTAACTGATTCCAGGTGTAGAAATCTTGGTATTAATCAGCTGCAATGAAAGAGGCACCAAAGAGACACTGTCAGATGTGGCATTTATAATGAACTGAATATTGAATTAATAATTCTCTCCTCAAACTTCAAGACAAATTTCCTTTTGAAATATGTTTTCAGATCTTGCAGCTGGATATATTATAAACTTATCTCACATATATATTTTAAGCTTACTCTGTTTGCTCCATTCAGTGGGATCCATCCCACTTATTCATCATGCAACTTGTGTGATGACAATAGAGGTGCTTTCAGACAATACTAAAAACCAACTGGGATAGCAGGAAGCCTTAAAAGGAGCTTTATCATTCCACGGTGCCTCATGTGGAACTTTTAGGTTTTCTTTATTAAAGAAATGACTGTGTTGTACTTGGCACTCCATAAGTAAAGCTGAATTGAAGCTTCTCTGTGCAGTCTTAATTATGAATTTGTGTGCCGTTCTCTCCCACCTTGTAATGAAAATAACATTTCTATGTGATTCAGTTCAGTTCAATTCAGTTTTGTTTATAAAGTGCCAATTACAAAATAGTCATTTCTAGACACCTTTACAGAGCAAACCCAAAAGATCCACATGAGCAAGCATAAGTGTGTGTGGAAAGGAAAAACTCCATTTTAACAGGAAGAAACCTTTGCAGAACCTTTGCTAATGATTTATACCTTGTTTAAATCATGCATACTCTTTCACCAGGCTTTCTTCTCCTTTAATACTCCACTAAGTCTTCAAGGGGTTGCTGTGACCCAGTTGATCAGGCAGGCCTGCTTCAAGTCTTAAAATCAGATTGTGTTTTGTTTGGATGACCTCTGAAGTGGTAGACATGCACTATAGAATGAATGTCGAACACCGTTGTTGGCTCTCAGTCTTGATTTTGTCTGTGTGCCACAGTAAAGCCGGATGCTCCTGACAACGTCACGCTGCAGGTGGAGGAGAAAAAGAACAATCCACGCCTGCATGTCCGATGGCAGCCTCCTTCCAACACCGACCCCAGGTCAGGCTGGGTCACCATTAAGTATCAACTGAGAATCAAGCAGGACAGCAGCCACCAGTGGAACGTGAGTAATAACCCACTGAGCCCTGACTTCCTGAAAAACTCAGGCTGTGTTTGTTTAAATGAGCAATGAAAGTGTTGGATTAATTTCATGCAATTTGCTTCACACTCTGAAATTCCAAAGTACATTTTGTGTATTTATATCAAATTGGCAACATTTGATGTTTGGCTACCAGAATCTAATCAATGTCTTTAGTGGAGGTCAAAGAATCTGTCAGATTTAAAAAGACTGCTTCATTTCGTGTTTGAGTTCGTTAGGATGGTGAGTTCAATGTGGGAGCAGAAGCAGAGGCATAACTTTTTTCTCCATGTCTCTCTCAAGAATTACACACTCGGTAAGCAAACCCACTTCAGCCTGTACAGCATCAGTCCCGGGGCAGTGTACAGGGTTCAGGTGCGCTGTGCGCTGGATCACGGCTCCTGGAGCGACTGGAGCAACACCACCTCCAAGACAATCCCAGACTGTGAGTCCCACAATCTCCTTCATTTAACTTTGTCTTCTCTGGTGAAAACTATTCACATTTTAATTCATAATACTCCTTTTTTGCTTCCATTTAGATCTTCAGAGGGAGAGGCCCTTCTGGTTACTGCTTTCTGCTCTCTCTGTGGTTCCACTCTTTGCTACGTTGTGTATCGTGGTTATCAAGGGAAAAGAGTAGGTATCTGTTAAACAGTGGCAAGAAAATGGGTTATTCAAATAAGGTGTTATAGTTTTTGCCATGAATTAATCACAAAATGTGGCGTTGCTACAATCTGAGTCATGAGTATTGACAATTTAGCCTAATGATTTTTATAGCTGCTAATCAAACAGGAGCTTTTCTTCCAGGTTGTTTTCCTGTTGCTGCCTGTCATTATCCCCCCATTGTACCTCACTCTGGGATGGTGCTCTCGAGCATATTAACACCCTTTTAAACACCATGTGTGCGTGTCTGCATGTTCAGCTGGTAAAGTCATTGAGATGAATTTGAGGCTTCTAGTTCAATGCCTGATCCAAAGTCTTCAGATGCTTCTATTTTGTAGTTTTTGGTTTGGAATACCAAATGCTTTTGGTGATGAACAAGCTGTACTGTAGGGAATCATGGATCCACTGTGGTTAGCAATGTCTTCTCACAGCTTGAAGAGCCCTGTTCAGTCTGGAGTAAAGGTCTCTTTCTGTTAGCAATATTCTCCCTCTCGCTGTATTACATGTTTATTTTTTTTCCAGGTCTGGCTTCCTCCTGCAGTCCATAGACCTGCTTGTTAGATTAAATACTGTGGATATGATGTGTGATTTATGGATTCTATGTTAGCTCTGTGATGCCTGCCTTTTGCCCAATGTTAGCTGTGATTAGCTGCAGCCCTCTCCACCATAAGACGCATTAAACAGCTATAAGAGATTCAGGTTTGCCCATTCCTAACTCCTTGTCTCTATTTGAAATCATTACCCTAAAGTCACTTATTAACAGTGCTGTGAAAGGAAGAAAAAGTCTGTGTTTGTCTTGTTACTGAGAAGCAATTCATTCCACATTTTTGACTGATTCAAGACAAAAACGATACCTTATCAAAGGGTTCACTTACTTTTACTTGCAACCTTTCATATTATACACTTAATTATTCCAGATGATAAATATCTGACTCATGTTTTTTTTGTTTGTTTGTTTTTATTCAGTGTAAAGCAATTCCTTCTGCCTCCTGTTCCTGGGCCAAAGATAAGAGGAGTGGATGTTCAGCTTCTTCAGGTATTACAAAATCTGCATTACATATTCAAACAGCTCCAAAAGATAATTTTTACCTTAATGACAATGTGGTGAATTCTATTTACAGAGTGGACAAGCTGAAGATATCAGTGCCTTGATTTTCAATGAGAAGTATCCTCCAGTGGTGGCCTGGAAGGACCAGATGGAAGAGTACCTCATCGTGTGTGACAAAGACAACATGCCTCTGCTTGACCGCTCAAATTCACTGAAAAGAAAGGACTGTGTGTCTATTCCTCCCAGCTACTTAGATATAAAAGTACAATGCATGGAATCAATCCACAGCCAAAATGATGTGAAAAAAGTGAATGGAAGCACGGATGTAAAGGATTCCTCTGGAAAAAGCACCAAGTGCACCTCAGGGGAGGGTTTACCCAGCAAGGAGCTGCCTCATCTGCTCACTCCACAACAACAAAGTCTATGGATGAACAGAAATTCAACAGATCGACACAAGAGCGCTACTGAAAGCATGATCCAACCACTGTCCACCAGTAGTGGTTATGTGGACCTTCAGAGATGTGAAAGCTCACAGGAAATGGGCGTCTTGCAGAAATACTACAGCACCATGGAAGAGGTTAACAGTGGCAATATTCTCGTGCTCCAAAAAGACAATGTCCCTCTTAGTTTAGACAGTCGGAGATGGGAGGACAATATACCAGAGGACTACAGCAGGGTGAAACAGGTGAACAGTGGAAATGTGGTTTTCCTGCAGAAACAAAATGACTTGGCTGACTCATCATGTGAGGAGATGGATCATTTCTACTCTGCCTATCAGAAGGCAACAAATCCTCAGGTGACTGGACCGAGTAAAGGCGCTCTGTGCACAGACTCAATCTGCCATGGATATGTAGATTCTGTGCCTGTACTGCCATTAATATAAAGACATCCACTGTAAATACCAGTACCTCAATCAACTCTGCATTTGATATTAGTATATACTGGGTGCATCAGCTGTATCGATAACTTCCTAACAGCCAGGTGTTCATGGACAGAAATAAATGAGTGAAACATTAGGCGAATGAAGGACAAATCTGTGTGTGATATATTTATTGTACATATTAATAACACAGTCATAAGACGGAAGAAAAATGTGTGATCCAACAAAACAGATGCAACACATCTTGGTGGGTTTCTGTGAGTTAATCCAATAAACTACTAGAATCTGTGGGTACAAGGGAAATGGAGATTCTGTAGGATTGTCAGATATAGAAAAAAGGATGTAAACCCACAAGCGTCAGATTGACACTGTTTCTGTATGGGTCCTCATGTGGGTTGACAAACTCCCCCGAGATTGGTATCGTTTTCTACACATCTCACACGGCGTTTCACCAGTATGAATGTTTGTGTCATCCTTCAGAGACGACTTCTCGAAAAACCGTCGTCCAGAGATCATGCAAAGGAAGGGTCTCTCACCTGTGTGTGTTCTTATATGCCGCTTTAGCATTGGTCTGTCTTTGAATGAGGTCCCACAAATGTTGCAAGAATACAGCTTTTCACTTATGTGAATCCTCCAATGGACACTTCGTCTTGAAGACCTATTTTGCCATATATGTTACAGGAGTAGGGCCTCTCCCCAGTGTCGACCCTTGAATGAACTTCCAATGTAGATTTCTGGTTGGAAGTTAAACCACATACGTGGCAGGTGTGTGGCTTCTCACCTGTGTGAAGTCTTTTATGAAACTTCATGGTTGAGGCCTAATTGAAGGCTTTACCACAGATGTTGCAGGGAAATGGCTTCGCTCCTGTGTGGATTCTCAGGTGTGTGATCAGTTAAGATATACAGGTGAAAACTTTCTCACAAGTTTCACATACATAATGTTTCACTGTGTGAGTGTTGCAGGTGATATCTGTCATGAGAGTGCTAAAGGCTGACACTAAATCTTCTCTGCTGTTCTTTCAGATTCATCATGATTCAGGTCCAGATCTTGACCTTCACTGTAGTTATCTTCACGACAAACGGAGGTAATCTTTGAAACATTGGTTACCTGCTTGGGCAAAAGCTGATCTCCATCCTGACTGATGCAGAGAACTTTGTCTTCCTCTTTAATCTGAGGGAGCTTTGGATCCTCTTGGATTAATGCTTCTCTCCTGATCACCCAGCTGGTGCTCAGTGAAATCCTCCCCTTTCTCCTCCTTCTCTTCGTCCACTACTTTTCTAGAACCTCTGAAGAAGATAAGGTATATAAAAGTGAGAATTACTTACACTGACTGATTGTTTTTAACTTGTGAACATTTCACACACTGTGCATCTTCACTTGAGGCTAACACAGGATGTCCAGCAGTCTGCGCTGACGGACGATTTCTTTCTCATACTGGACCGCCGTTTTCTCAAAAACTCGGAATATTTCTTCAGCGGTAGCAGTCAGTCGCTCACCAAGAAACTGTCTGAAGCACTTCAGCGAATACATATTTTAAATTATGAGTTAATACGAGTGAACAATCTTCTGGTCTGTTGACATATGTCCAGCTGTTGTTTACTTCCGGTGGTTGTAACACTGTTAACATCCCCCCTCCCCGAGTAGAAGGCATTTGATTTTTTCGTTCCTCTTTATGACGGCACGTTTTACTTATTGTTACTCTGAATTTTCTTTTTTGGTACATTATCTATACCATTAATTCATGTGTCATGCGTAATAAACCATATGTGAAAAACAGAGTTAAGTTGTTCCGTAATTCTGAAATGACCGACAAATATTTAGGACTTGTCACAGTGGGAGCACAAAAATGTCCAAAATATGATAAACTTAATATGTTGTATGATAAAATTTTCATGTATGTTTGCAATTCATTGTGTTTTTTTTTTTGTTTGTTTGTTTTTTTTTTTGTATTTTGTTTTTTTTTTTTGCTTTTTGTTGACAGTAGTTATGAGCGGTGAGACCGGAAGGAGTCGCTGTGGGACTGGTTTCCGGTGTAAACATCAGCTGTTTGATTATGCTAGTTGCTAATGCTAATGCTATAAAACAGGTCTGGTAGCTTGCCCAGTCGTCACAATGTCCGCGTAGAGAAAAGCAACAGAACTGTCACTACACGTGGAAATTCAGGTGAACATGCGGGAATGTGACAGCTTATAGGAGAAGCCGACAATGGACAAGGTAAAACCGACAAAAAGAAACACTACGACTGTCTTTAAAACGCTAGCTCAACACTAGCATGCTACCTGGAGCTCACGCATGTACCTAACTTCTGATCAAATTATTTACTCGAGGCAACAATAAAAGTAAAAAGTACTCGAGTCTACTCAAATAAAGTTGATGAACTGTCATATAGATCATGTTAAAAGTGTGGGGCCAAATGTAGCACTTAATCAAAGCACAGTCAGCAACGTGTACCTGGGGTCTGAGGTACACTGTTCATGAAAAATGTATTTTCTTTCCCAGGAGAGTAAACGGTCACCTGCCTTAGACCGTACAAACCAGAGGAGGCAGAAGAATGGGCCCACTGAGCCTCACACACCATCTTCAACCAACCTGGTGTTGCCAAATCCACATGTGTCCCAGCAGGCTCTCAGAGGGTACGGACATAACAAAAGTGATCATTTTCTTCTTGTATTATGTTATTTATCTGCTAATTATTTGATTGAAGGAGTGGCTCAAGCCCAAAGCTCCAGGGATCCAGAGGTTTTGCGTCCAGGGGTCGTGGTTACAGCAATAGCCTACCTGTCAGTGGCACCAGTGAAAGTCTCCTGCAGAGAGACAGATCTACAGGGGACCCACAGGGAAAGGTTTGTGTTATTTCTGCCACTAGACAGCTCATAGTTTTTATTTATGAAGTATAAACAATACAATATGAAATATACATTGTTTTAATCTGTTTAATGATTTTTTTTAGAACACAAAGAGGAATGATTCTCAAGGAAGAACCACAGGAAGAAACTCAGTGGATTCACAGAGAAAAGGTGACTTCTCTTATTCTCTAATACAGGGGGGGGGGGGGGGGGGGGGGGGGGGGAGATAAGGGCTATGGGCCATGGGCCTAAACCTGCCCACAGGAGACTTCAATCTGGCCTGCCAAACCGCCAAGCAAATTATCAAAATTTAAAAAAAAATGTTGACATATATAAAATTTAAGTAGAGGACACAACACGGAGATCGAAACTGAGATATCAGTGATGTTGACATGAAAGTTAAGCAAACTAGTATTATCCTCAAACTCATGCTGTCAGGGTGAGTTTGTAAAAAAATGCAACAGCAATAGGACAAGTTTTTTTGGCATTAGACTGTATTTTGGACCAGAAGGCATCATTTAAATTGGTTTAATGCTGAGATTGTGTTGTTTGATAGTAATTGTTCAGTTTTTCTAAACTATAGACATTTTTTTCACGTATACTCTCAGCTACAGCAAAGAAAAGCTTTGACGTTTAAATTCAAATGTTTTTATGGCACTTTATTTCCAGTCCTCTCAAGATGAAACTGGGATTTATGTAAACGCTGAGCTAAAATATGTTTGACCCCCTCTAATCTATCGGATCATTTTTACTGAAGATACCATATTCACAGACTCTTCTTATCAGTTAGTTTAGGCATCTCGGTTATATGTGATTGTTTGAAATGTTGCGTCTTTAACTCGCAGGTTTCAGAGGCGCCAGGTCAGCCCCAAGCTCTGCAGGGAAGCCAAAATCAGCACAGACTCTCTCAGCCCTGTTTGAGGTGAAAATGGCTGATTTCCCGGAGTTATCAGGCGTTTCATCGAGCAAAACAGCCCCTCCTGTTTCCCAGACGGACTGCTGGGGTCCAAGTCCACCATCCACAGACCCCAAAACTCCTCAACTGGCATCTTCCTGGAAGGTAAATTGAGGGAACCATGAAATGTGATGATTTGGAAAAGTATAAAAGTATATTGCCGAGCGAGCTTCTTCCTCTCAATACGGATGATGCTGTGATTTTACAAAAACTAGTCTCACGGGAGAGGATCTTTTCCTGAACCCCAACAAAGTGCCACAGATGTTCAGTCCGATGCCTCTGTTGTCCCTCCAGGTAAGACGACACGTTTATTCGCTGAGTCATTGCAGGCAGTCTTGGTACTGTATCACATGCTGAGCATATGTTTTGTTTTTCAGCTCAGCCTGTGGTCGCGTCCTGGGCTAACATCGCATCGCAACCCCCAAAGAAACCTGTTCTTAAAGACAAGACAATCAGCAACAACCACATGGAGGTATGATGATATTACACTTGGAGCGTTGACAGCTGGGAGGCATATTGCAAATGTATAGTTGCAGTCATAACAGCATATAAATCTTGCAAAAGACTGAACTGCAATGAATTTCCCATGTGCTATATATTCTTTTTCTGCATATTGAAAGTGACACAATTTTAAATATGAAACAAAATTTACTTCAAGGAAACAAGGGCTGTTATCTGGGGAGCAATCTCAAGGTAAACAGACATCATGTGCCAAAGTGTATTTAACTGAAGAATAAACCTTTTCACGTCTCACATGTGCAGCTAATATCGTTCAGCCCTGCAAGAAAACCTTCATTGTCCATCTGCTTTCTCCCAAACCCTGAACTAGTTTAGTTATTTTATTGTCAGTCTATCCTTACATTCATTTATTTTCTGGACCTTCCAGTTTTACTCGAAACAGGAAGGTACATCTAAACCTGTTGCAGCTTTACTAGAAAATGGCTGTGGGTGACTTTTCAATGTTTTTTTATGTTTGCATCATTTCAGTTGGAGGATGTGTCTGAACAGCAGGAGGAAGGGTCTGCCAGGAAGAAAAAGAGGAAGAAAAAGAAGGGTAAAGGCACAACGGAGGATGTTATAGTCCAGGCAGAAGAACCACGAATGCCTCAAGAGCCTCCAAAGTTTGAGGTAACAAATCCTGTTTACTGTGCATCTCCATCAGCTCAGCGTCTTAATGAATGAATGTCTGAATTCTGTTGGATCTTTCAAGGATGAAGAAGAGTTCCCTGGCTTGGCTCCTGCTTCAGTCCGAGCTGACAGGCTGCTCCTCAGCAGCAGTGTAAAGCTATGCAATGAGGTATTGTTAGTATTGTTATTGTTGGTGTACTGCATCGTTAAAATGATTCCCAAGCATCTTCTAGAGATCAATAATCTTTGGCGAATGTAGGTTCGATCACATCCTTCCTTCTCGTCATGCTATATCAAACATATTCCACAACTTGAGATCAGGTGTGTGTTGTCTCCACAGCATCATCACTCTTTAGAAGCTCTCTGCACTTCTCTATATCCAGTAAACCTCTCACGCAGGCATCTCAACCTACTGCTTGCACTGTCATCTTATTGGGAGACCACTTTATTGAGTGCAAAAAAGTGTGCATTTGTTTCTGAAAATCGGTTCTTTCATTTCAAATAATAGCACAATTAAAAAAAATAAAGGTAAATAGTCACTGCACATATTTCCCTCACACCTAAGTACAGCATTTAAGTTTATGTATATGTTAAACTGAATGCTTTGCACCATTCAGTGGAAGCTGATTCATCTTATATGATGACAGCAAAGGAATTAATTCAAAGAACTAGGAAACTTAAAACTAAGAAATCGATACTCTGTTGTGGGAAGACATTTCACAGCATTTAAACTCACATCTAACATGAAATTGAGATGCTTTTGCATATTTTTTATCCATGTTTTATATTTTTCTTCTGCTGCTGCATAATTTTGCACATGTTGATCTTTTGTTTAAAGACTTCAATCATATTAGTCGTTCAATAAATTGTTTTCCTAATTGTGAAGAGAAAAAATAACTTAATAAACCAGCTTTGAATAAATTGCTTTTGCTCAAACTGTTGATATGAAGTTGCGGCCAGGAAATGGCTCAAGTTCTCAGTGTTTGAGGCTCACTGTTTTAATGACTTCCGTGTGCAGTATATGGAGACAGTCTGAGGCCTCCCTGGCGGTGTTAATGTGGTGGATACATGTGGACGTCTAATGAAATGAAGTTGTCATATTTATGTGACGATCCTGTTGCATTTTCAAGGGAAACCAAAGAGAAGGAGACCAGCACCCCTCCAGGGACCAGAACACTGAGAAACCCCCGACAGCAAAGAGTCAGTCAACAGAAACCACCAAGAAAGGGCAGGTTTGTGGTTTTCGTTATTGTACACAAGGCTGAATTGATGCCAGTTAATTTATTGTCTTCATCTTGGTCGCTCGACTTTCAGAAAGCTGAAAAGGTCTCTGGGAAGAAAAGCAAAGTGCCTGTCCAGCTCGACATTGGAAACATGCTGGCTGCCCTGGAAAAGAAGCAACAGTCTCAGAAAGCCAAACAGGATGCCAAACCGCTCATCCTCTCAGGTGAGTTAGTATGTTCTTAATGGTGCAACTTTATGAAACTTGTCGGAGAGCTCCCTGTTACGTCGGGTTTTTAATTCAATCGTAAAAGTGTCTTGTCCCCCTCGGTAAAATGTTTGAGTTGCACGGATGATTTCTTAGCAACTGGGGCTTCTACAAAAAGAATGATGAGAAATGTACGCCCTCAGTCTTTCTCCAGAAAAATGCTAAACAAGGTATTGAAGGCATGATTAACTCCTTTCCTCTGTGTAGTTGGCGGAGGACTTCCAGTTGTTCAGAAACAACAGTCAGGCCTGAAGAAGCCTCCCTGGCAGCAGGATAAGATCGCTCATAATCCCCTGGACTCCACCAGCCCTCTGGTAAAGAAAGGCAAGCAGAGAGAGGTGCCCAAAGCCAAGAAACCCACTCCTCTCAAGAGGGCAAGTCCACTCAGCCTCTCGCCTCGTCAAAGTGAAACTTAAAGGAATCTCCTGCTTTTGTTCTCACCGTTTTCAATCCTTTCTCACCTTTAGGTTATTTTGAAAGAGAGAGAGGAGCGAAAACAGAGGCGTCTGCTGGAGGAGAGAGGACTGCTGCCTGAAGAGGAGTCCAGACCTCTCCATGATGCCACAGAGGAAGAAGAGCAGTGTGACACGAACGACACCGGTAGGAGCAGAAATATCACCCAATGAAGTCACTCTCATTACAGAGCGATCAAGACCTCCAAGCAGAAGAAAGATATTTTAACCTTAACGGTTTTTCTTCCTCAAACCTCAGATGAGGTGGACGGCCCTCGGGAGGAGTTGGACGATGAGACGGACTTGAACGACACGAGTCAGATCGCAGAAGACGGTGATGAAGAGACTGGAATAGAAGAGAGCGAGCAGCAGCAAGTCACCTCAGCCGAGTCCCACACAGCACACACACCTAAGATCCACAGCAGAAAGTTTAGAGAGTGAGTACACACACACACATGCGCACGCACGCCTTGAAACGTGAGAATCACTGTTGGTATTTCTGCTCCGACTGCAGCTACTGCAGCCAGATGCTGAGCAAGGACGTGGACGAGTGTGTGAGCACCCTGCTGAAGGAGCTGGTCCGCTTCCAGGACCGCTTGTACCAGAAGGATCCCATGAAGGCCCGCATGAAGAGACGCATCGTGATGGGCCTCCGGGAAGTCCTCAAGCACCTCAAACTCAGGAAAGTCAAGTGCGTCATCATCTCGCCCAACTGTGAACGCATCCAGGCCAAAGGTACTGAGAGAACCCGTTCTATGAAGATACCAGCTTTATTTTAGAGAAGTTTGAATTTAAAGGTTATTATGGCGCCGTTGTACTGGCCTGGCCCTCTCGAAATGAAACTGGGATGTACGATGATGATTAATATTAGATCATTATTTGTGTCATTTTTCTGCATCTACAAAGAAACATATCCTCTTGCATCATAGTGGCAGATAAATAAAAGCCCTCATGTTTGGCCCTGCATTTGTTTGGACTGTGTGTTTTTTGGCAGGCGGTCTGGACGAGGCTCTGCACACCATCATCGACACGTGTCGAGAGCAGGACGTGCCCTTCGTCTTCGCTCTGTCCAGGAAGGCTCTGGGCCGCTGTGTCAACAAGGCCGTGCCCGTCAGCCTGGTGGGCATCTTCAACTACGACGGCGCTCAGGTGGAGAGAGAGAGACCCCCACACACACACACACACACACACACACACACACACACACACACACACACACACACACACACACACACACTGCCTTCTTGTTTGAGCTGGCGAAAGTGAGCCGCTGTGAGAGGATAGGACGAGGATCGAACTGCCAACAATATGAAAATTAGAGAAAATGATCACTGGCTTTTTTCCGAGCATTTTGAAGCGGAGTAACCCTTTCATTGCAGTTAATCAGTTGATTCCTCGGCAGGACTTCTACCACAAGATGATCGAGCTGTCGTCCGAGGCCAGGAGAGCCTACGAGCTGATGGTGTCGGGCCTGGAGCCGAGCGGCCAGGCGGAGACGGAGCAGGAAGCGAACGCTGACGAGCAGCAGATCAACACCGAGGAGCTGAAGCCTGATCAGGACTGCACACTGCCAGAGGAACCAGAGTACAGTGAGTTACTGAATAAACTCTTCCAGTCAAATCAGCATGATGTTGAGGATTTTTTTTCTTCCTGTAACCTGTGCGCTAATGATCGTTTTGTTTCTCTCTCAGTAAAAGTTTGGAAGAAAATGCTGGAGAAGAGCTGCAGCCATGCGATCCTGACCTTCGAGGAGCAGCTGAGCTCCCTGCACTTCAACAGTGAATGTACTGAAAACAGTGAGGAAGACGAGAGGAGTTGACAGTGGTGAAGCCTTCTGTGCCTTAAAAAAAACTAACAAAAACAAAAACAAACAGTTTGTGCTGATTGATCACCAGCATAGAGTCAAGAGAAATGGATGGCATGCAGAGAAAGGAGCCGTGAGGCTGCTGCTAGTGGTCAAACCACCCAGAAAATTCAGTGATTTAAGTTAATCACACTCACTTCAAATGATGTAAGAGAACGAATGAACTTAAATGGTTTTTCATTCAGCCCATAGTCAAGTCATCATTTATAGGTTTTTTTCTTGTCTTAAATTCAGTGATTTCATCCAGTTCAATATGAATATGTTGGAATAAATAAGGAACATCTTAACAGATAATCGATATTGGGTAGACGATAATGATTAGTTGCAGAGATATTGTGTCTGCCTGAAGGAGTCAGTGAAGATGAGATGGCTTTTTCCTTTCTGGAACATGCGTCAATGTAGTTTTTGTTGAAAATGTTTAAATGTTTACCTTAAATCTATCAGAACTGGAGTCTGTGGAGATTAATCCACAAGACACGCATCCTAAAAACCACTTTATCTGACTTAGTGTCGCATGGTGCTAGACATGGACCCAGTTAACTATGTGAAAACATTATTCCCCTTTTCAGATCACCAGACCTTTACAGAATGGATAAGAACAAAAGACCACACAGAGAACAATTTGAACAAACACACAAACCACTACTCCATGAAACTTACTGGCTCAAATATGGACATGAACAGAAATGCTCCATGGTCACCCTTTGACAGTGGTTGCCGTTTAACAGAAAAAAACTTTTTTTGCTAGAAAAAGCAGTCTGCCTAGAAAATTGTGCTGACATTCGTGTAATAGATTTGATTTTGTGGGATGATGGAATCTTTTTAGTTTTTGAACTACTCGGATATTTCAAAAATACAATTCCTTTTTATTGTTTCACAATGAAAGAAATTGGTTGACATAGTTTAGGTAGGTCACCTCTTCACAAAGGGTGATTCAGGCTCACAGATTTGTCACATTGCGAATCATATTGTGTTTGGATTCTTGTAGTCTTAAATACTTTAAACACCAAACCCAGCCGTAGTTAAATGTTAATCTTGAATGTTTGACTGAAGATGACTTGTTGCCAGTTTCCCTTAAAACCTCTTCTTGGAAGCCCCTCTTTTAAAAACACTGAACGTGACGAAACACACCAGTAATTTGACACCAGACTTACTTAACAGCTACACCTGAAGCTAAACCAAAATGTCAAACTGATCTGAACTAAACCTTTACAGAAGCAAATGTTAATCTCGTTACTTCATTAGGAAATAAAAGGCTTCAGTTGTGGGAGTCACAATTGCACTGTGTTGAGAAAATGCTGCTAAATTTAATGTTTTCTTTAGCTTTAAAAAAAAATCACATCAAAACAGAAGAGTTGACAGGTGCAAGGTGACAATCACACATTTAAGCCTGTTTTACTCATAGTAATAATAGAAACACTTGAGGAAAGAGCTGTGATTGTCTAATGTGGTTTAAAATACTTCTAAAACCCAAGAACAATTAAATTCTCACCGATAACCTATTGTTGGATTTCTATGTTTATGTTTCAAACAATGCGAAGATGTCATTTAACGTCTTGACAAAATGCGTTGGATAGTGGTTGATATAAAGTAGGAAGATTTAATATGTGATGTTTTCATTTGTTCAGGAAACAGAATAAATATGTTTTGCTGCTGACATGGGGACTTTATTGGAATACAGGTGTTGATATTTAACATGCAAAATAATTAAAACAATCCTTTTGCTTTTCAGGTACATTAGCTCATTTTTATTGGGTGAATGGAAATGTGTATTTTGTCATCACCTGCCATCTTGCCAACTCATTCCTTTATTTCCACTCATTATTACTAAGCTAAGTTCAACTAACCAGCTCTGATTATTCCTTCAGTTTCTCAACTACGTGGTTCAGTAATGTCTGTGGTACTTGGAGACCAAACTGTGAAATATGTGTGGGAATAAAGAATGTATCGTCCCAGAGAGAGTGGAAATATAATGAGATTGTAAAAGATATATATTTTTAGGAACCATCTCTTTTGTAAAGCCTTGATCATGGATGTTCTGTGTAAAGTAAATTCACTACAACAATATAGGAACAAAAAGAATGAGAGAGCACAATAAGCTTAACAACCAAGGACATGTTCAAATAAAGATAACAAAAATGTTGTGGTTTTGTCATTTCTGTGTACAATGAATCCAATTATTTAAACCATGGATTTTAGAAAGTGTGATGCCCCAGCCTCACACTGTACAACCAACACCAGACGATGAAGATCCAATGTTGTCTGGCTGGAAGTTGAATTGTTCATTTTGATTTATTTTATTTAAAACTATTTAACGTTTTTTTTAAAGCTTTCCTCCCTTTATTTTGTTGCGGTAGATAACCAAGCAAACAGAAGGGGGCGCTAGCACGCAGGTGTCAGAGCAGTCTTTCATGTTCAGCTCCACCCACAGTTGCCTGCAGCAGAGAACAGAACCAGCAGGAGGAGGAGAATGTATCAAGGACCAACCTCCTGTGCTCTTTACTGGAGAGCCTGCATTTAGTGTTGGACCTACTTTATCATGACAAATGTCTGCTTTGAAAAAGGTCTTAAAAGGTTGTCCTCTCTTATCTGGAATAACAAACGACCCAGGTTGCATCTTTCTCTACTTTACCTACCTTATGACAGAGGAGGGCTCCGGCTGCCTAACATGAAGCTGTACTATTATGCACCTCAATTATGTGCTGCTACTTCTTATTTTTCTCCTATTGAGATTCCATCTTGGATACAAACTGAAAGCAGTGCATCAGAACTGTCGTCAAAATCCTATATATACTCAGATGAAATAAAAAAAACTGCTGAAAAATACAAGCAATCCATTTGTTAAAAGTACTTTAACAGTATGGCACCAGGCACATGTAACTTTATATTAGGGGTCTGGGCTCTCAGCTCTGTCACCTATTTGGGGTAATTGTACATTTAAACCAGAATGTGCATATATGGGTTTTAAGATCCGGATGAATAGGGGTCTATGTAAAATTGGTGACCGATACAATGTTGGAGTGCTCATGTCTTTTGAGCAGTTGACAAACAAGTATAATTTACCCAAAAAACACTTTTTTGAATATCTTCAAATCAGAAGTTTTACTATTGATCACTTAAAATCCACTTCAGAACCTTCATTGTCCACCATAGAGAATATAGCGGTTAACCAACATCAAAGTAGAGGCTTGCTTTCCAAATTTTACAACATTTTGCTTGAAGCCTCAAAGGAGAACAGTCTTTCATATCTACAAGCGTGGAGAGCTGATATGAAAACAAATATTTCTGTGGAGGAGCGGAACAGCTCTTGTTTATTTGCCCAAAAGCAAACCATTAACACAAGATTTAGATTAGTGCAATATAAATGGTTATTCAGAACATATATCACACCGGTTAAACTCCCCTAATATTCCTGATGATTGTGTTAAGTGTGGTACGGAAAAAGGAAACACTCTATCATTGTATATGGCAACGTGAAAAACTGCAATTATTTTGGAAGCAACTTATTACTGTCACATCTGATTTAATTGAGTTTAAAATGCCCTTCAATGATAAACTATGTATTCTGCATGTTTTCCCTGATACATTTAAATGTAAAAAGAATGTAAGAAAGCTTGTTAACGTTTGTCTTGTGCAAGCAAAATATTTGATTGCTTTGAATTGGAAGAACACTGAGGGACCTGGGGTGAATCAGTGGATTAAACTTATGACCAGCAACTTGGCCCTGGAGAAGCTGACCTACATGGCCAAAGGAAAATCAGAGGACTTTAAGGATATCTGGATGCCCTTTTTACGTCTTGTCAAGGACTTTAAATTATAGAAATAGATGAGTGAATATGGGGGTTTTGTTTTAGGGTGGGGGGTGGGTTTTATATATTTTCTATTTTGTAATTTTGTATTTTAATTTTTTTCTTTATCGTTTGTTTTTTGGCTAAAATGGAAAAAAAATCACAATAAACAAATCTTTGGAAAAAAAAAAAGGTTGTCCTCTCTCCATCTCTCCCTCTCTCTTACAAACACACTTTAATCATGCTCACTTTACTCTTACCTTGAGATCACTTAGTATTAGGGCTGGGCAATGTATTGATTCTCATTTTGTTTGCAGTTGTATCACCTGTAGTTCTTTTCACTGTGTTTAGAGACTGAAGGACACCTGTCAGTCCTTAAGTCTCGATCTTAAACCCATGAGTGCCTCTTAGGGCGGTTCATGAGGCTTCACTTGGCCATAGTCATTGGCTGTTATCAATACTTCCAGTAAAGCGAATGATACAGGTGAATAATATTCTTTTTAACAAAAAGGACTACTTAATTTGGGATTATTGATTAATTCCATTGGTAATTTGAAAAAAACAAAACAAAACAATAGTGCAGACCCTGCTAGGAGTGTGTTGTAAAATCAACAAAACACTGTACTGTTTACTATATAACATCATAACAACATAAGATATAGACAAGACATATACACTGGAGTTTCATTTAGAAGAGTGTGTGTTGAGTGTTTGGTCCTGTTGGGCTCCAGGACACTGTATGGTGTGCGTGTGTGTAGGGGGCACAGCTGAAAAGCGTAGCTTCTGTGCCTCTGCTGGAGTCTTCATCTGGCTCAAACAACTTTGTTTCTGATCATCAAACGATGTTTATTTGTTTGATAGCCTCCTGTACGTCCACTTGCCTTATATTGCTGTTCAATATGCTGGTTGGTGATTTTGATCTGGCTTGTATTTGCAAGAATAAAGATATGTTTCACCGAGGTGTTTTATGTGTTCTTTTTTTCTGCACCAAAATTACTAGAGCACTCAACAGAGTAATTTGATCTCAAGCAGTGCTTGGTACGGTTTAAAAAATGAGTGAAGGGACATTACAATGTAACAATCAGCTTATTTTGCTTGCCCAAAACTGATTCATGCCACTGGTATTGTACATAAATGGATATTTTGCCCCAAAATGACTTAATATAACACAGCAGAGTCAGATTCACAACATTTGAACACAACCAGTACTTTTTACTACCGGGAACACTGTTATTTCCAGGCTACTGGCATCACATCACTGATTAAATAAATCATTTTGCTAAACTTTAGAGAATATTTACATTTCAGAAGTGGTTCATCAGGTCCTGTCTCCTCCGTCCAGCCCTCAGTGGAGCCTCTGGACTTATAATGTCATATATTACTTGTTCAAATGGTATGAAGTACCTATTACTGTCTAATTTTCCTGTAATTGTGCTGCCAGAATTCATTAGACATTGTAATAAAAGCAATTGTGACTTGACTTTGCAATAAAATCCTTTTTTTCCAAAAAAGTAGTCCACAAGCTCAGTACTGCTGGACCTAATACATTTCATAATACTTGCACAAGTACTATGAAGTACTATTGCTGTGAACTTTTTCTCTGATTTGTATCCAAAGTCAGAGTAATAAAACGAAGAGCTATTTTGCAAGGAACAATGGCTTAAAATTTCTGTTTCTTTGTGTTAGTACTGGTAGAGACAGATACCAAAACACTGGTAGCTGTGACTAAAGATGACTGCAGAGTACTGGCCAGGGGTAGAAATGCATTCACATTCCACACTTGGCAGATATTTGTAAAAAAAAAATTTGAAAATCATGTAGAATTTTCCTTCCACTTCACAATTTTGCAGCACGTTATGTTGGTCTATCACATAAAATGCATTTGTATTTGTGGATGTCATCATGTGGCAAAATGTGGAAAAGTTCAATACTTTTTCAGACCACTGTAGGCTTTTGAATTTTATGTCCATAATTAGCAGAATTTGAAAAAAGACAGAAATATATTAGCCCGTGTGTAATTAATAAACCTTCGGAAGAAATATTTGAAAAAAGGATCGATCGATTCTGAGTGTTTAGAAACGGAATCAAATGGGGGAGCTCAAGTTGTCAGTCGGATCATTTAACGTGTGGCACACAGCAGGGCGAAGAGACGTCTCGCGTAGCGGTGAAAAAAATTGCCGACAGAAGCTTGAAGTCACACCAAATATGTCTTCAGTTCAGGGTTTTAGAAATTTTATAAGTGACCGCTTGAGCGCAGCCGCGGAGGAAATCTTCCGAGTGTTTGAGAAGACTGTCGTCCACTACGAAGAGGAGATCAGCCGTCAGCGCAGACTGCTGGACGGAGCGCAGAAAGCACAAAAACACACTTCTGAGACACAAGTAATCCCAGCCGAGACAGGTTTGTTCAACATTCAGTCCATCTGTGGAAAACCAACACAAAAATCACCCATTCTGTCTTCGTGTTTTACCACCTGATGGCAGCAAAGATGAACAAACCCTGCACGAGTGGAAAAAAGCGAGATTTGGCGTTAAAACACAAACAGTGAAAGACTGAAAGAATAATCTTTAGTCTTCCAACCGCCGGCTGAAGCAGATACATGAAAGATGCAAACGATAACAGTACCCAGAGACTGCTTCAAATATTAATAGTTTTATTGTGATGGTGCGTTCACGTTGCTGGGAATTTCGATTGTTTCCTATGTGGAGAAGTTCCTGGGAGAGCTCACGTGACAGTTCGGAAATGCTGATATTAATATTCGTATAAATAAATCTAATATTAAATATCAATTTAAACAGGCACATAAATAATAAAATGCTTGGTCATTATGTATGCACGTTCGATAGACGATGCCATGTTTCTTTTTAAGCTTGAAAATATTCAATAAATGCTCAGAAAAGAAAAATCACAGCTCAGAACATTCATCCATCCATCCCAACTCATTATGGAAGGTCACACCAGTCCATCACATAAAAAAAAGAAACCAAGACACAGTCATACCACATTTGTATCCAAAGTTAACCTCGTAATGTGTCTGAACTGTGGGAGGAAACCAGAGTATCTGCACTGAAAGGGCCCAGGGGCATCCTAACCAAGCATTTTCAGTAGTTTCACAACAATTAGAAGGAATGCTGGAAGAACTGATTTAGATCAGCTTGATGGTCACAACGTCTGGGTTGAACAAAGCATTTGCATTAGATTTAGTAATGTGGAGTACTTAGTTGTTCTTCTGGTTTACAGTTATCCTCAAGTAGCAGCTTTGCCTGTGCTGGAGATCCTAATGTGGTCCCTTGATTGGTGGAGCTGTACAATAAGTAGGTTGCCAGGAAGGTTACCAGGTAATCCTCTGTTCAAACACTTTGGTCCACCTGGTACAAACCACTCGTGGTGATAACAGAGGTCGGTTTTATTTCCACTGCTTACTTCCTGTTTTGTGTTTATCTTATTTGAGCTGAGAATTGACTATTTATGTCAGATGTACAGTATGAACTCACTGATGTTTGATTTGTGGGCCAAATGCAAAGCAAAGTGATCAAATTAAGAAAAAGGAGAAGCACGGGTGTCGACTTTCACTCAGAGAAAAATCTCACTCGGTTACAAAATAAGGAAGGAAATGTCAATAACGCCTGACTGTTGAGGCCGAATTCAACATAGAAGAGGACGTCCTTTTGTGTGTGTGTGTGTGTGTGTGTGTGTGTGTGGTGTACACATCATGTTGTAGACGTCTTTGTGTCCTTTATGGCTTTAAACTGATTTTCCTGAGGGTAAAATAAAACTACAGATGACTTTAAAACATGGTTTTATTGTCATTATTGAGTAAAAACATCACAGATGATGGAGCAGTGAGTTAAGTTAGTGTCTGTCAAACAATAAGTGCTCCATTGGTGGTTTATAGCGTCGTCTTCTGCGCTTTCCAGCTCTTTGGAGCCTTTTTGAGAAATTTCTGATCATGTTTGAACATTATCTCAGATGCATTGTGGGAACAGAGCGGACTTCACATCAGTTTAACCTCTGTTATCTACAACGTGGTACAGGTTACTAATCATCACTTTCTGGGACTTTGAATAGTAGTACAGCTACTTAACTGACATAAAAGTAATTACCAGATAAAGGCAAAGTATCTCTCTCAGTTTGACTCCTCTTAATCTGCACCAGCGGTGTAATTATGGTTCTGTTGTGATACTGCTGCTGAGCTGTGGGTCAGTCTGATGACTGGTTCACTCTTTGCTGACATTACAGCGGTTGGTGGGAGGAAGATGCTCTATAATTTGGACATCAGCAGCACTCAGAAGGGACTGGAGGCTGCAACATGCACAACATAAAACCACAATGGATCATGTTCCTATGCACCATGTATACATATAGAGCAAAATCAAGATGACAGAATTTGAGAGAAAAGTTTGAGTCTTTGTAATGAATTCACAAAAAATGCAGTTAATTAAATGTGAATTGATTGATAACCTGAGTAATTTTGCATCATTTTGCACAAAAATTAATTGGAAACAGTTTTTTTTTTTTTGTGGCAGCCAAAGCTTTCTGCACAATAAAAGCATAAATAATGAGTTCACTGAAACTCTCGTATTTATTTCTGTGGTGCTAACGTGCCATTCACTGTTTTCTTCCAGCCATAACAGAGCAAGCTGTCTTTGAGGAGGAAGAGGAGGAGGGGGGTGGAGAGGAAGATGAGGAGGCGACTCCACAGCAGCTGTCTGACCAGGAGAGGAGTTCCAGTGTGGAACCGGAGGAACACATTAAAGAGGAAGAGGAGGATCTGTGCATCTCACCGCAGGGGGAGCAGTCTGTGAGGAAGGAGGGCGATTGCTTCATGCTGACCTTCACCTACGACGAACACAGCGGAGATGAAGCTGCCACTCCCGTTTCACAGCCAAACCCCAACGACTCTGCTGTAACCGAGACCCAGACTCAGAGAGGAGGCCCGTTCGCAGAGTTTGAGGTTCCCTCCAGTGATCTCTCCGGTCAAATGTCAATAAAATGTCCAATTTGTGGGAAAGGCTTTAGGTTCAAGTCCAGATTGTTCCGACACCTGAGAATCCACACAGACCTGAAGGAGTACTCCTGCAACATCTGTGACAAAAGCTTCACTCAGAAATCGGCGCTGAACGTCCACAAGAGAACACACACAGGCGAGAAGCCGTACACCTGCAAAGTGTGCGGGAACAGCTTCACGGACACGTCCATCCTGAACCGGCACATGAAGAGGCACACGGGCGACAAGCCCTACCAGTGCAGCCTCTGCGGCAAGAGCTTCTACGAGCTGTGCGGCCTGAACAACCACACCAGGATCCACACCGGCGAGAGGCCGTACTCCTGCAAGATCTGCGGGAAGGACTACCGGTACCGCGGCGACCTGTCCGTCCACATGAGGAGACACGCCAGCAAGAAGCCCTTCGAGTGCGTCGTCTGCGGGAAGGGCTTCTACGTGGCGGCCTGCTTGGCCAGGCACGTGGTGTCGCATGCCGCCGCCTTGCCTGCAGCGGCGGCGGGCGCGGCCTTAGAAACGCAAGAGCCTGCGGAGGGAGAGAGCTCACAGCTGTTCTGTTGAACAGGCTCAAGTTCGTTATTCATGAAACTGTTTCACTGCGACGTCCTTTGAGTCAATCATTTCAAAGCAACGGGAGGTCAGGGTCATGGGAATGACTTTTCCCAGCATAATGTCCTTTAAAAGGAAGATACTTATGTGGAGAGTAAAGCTATATTTTATAAAAAGAAGCACTTTTGAAGTGAATTTAGACTAATTCCTTGTCTAGTGTTTCCAGCTTGTCCTCTCTCACTTTCAAAACTCCTGGTCTACAATAACCACCGCCAGTTAATCATTACTCTCTGAAAAATTGTTACACTCTTGAAAAGTTGTATAACATACATGCATGCTTCCTTTAACCGTTCAATGCTTTGTGAGACGAGTGGATTACAGGCTCTGATTTTAAGTTGAGTTTTATTGTGTTTTAAAGTTAATAATTACACAAAGGAAATGGTACATTACTGAAAGAAAGATACTAAAGACTTCCGTCAGTGTGAATTTTCCAGCGTATCAATGAGAAAATGCAGGTTCCTGATCTGGTTTGTGTGAATCCGATTCAGAGTTGTTTTTCGTGTATTCCACATTTGCAGACATTTGCTTAACCGAGACTGTAATTTTTGTACAGCTGTATTTCAGAGCTCGACCATTAAAATGTTTTTCAACATTTAAACTTCCTTGATGTTTCAAAGCTTTTTGTCCAACTTTGTATTTAGCAGCAGCATCAAACATCCTAAAGTACAGTACTGAGAGAGGGAATCTTTGACACTCGAGCCATTTTTGTCCCATTTATTAAATACTTTAGGTGAGATAAATATCTCTACAGACAATATGTTTCAAAGTGAGCGACAATATAAAATACTATGTTAAAAAATACAAAATCAGTGTTATTGATAAAATACGACAATATCAAGTTATAAATCCAAGACCCCTCAGACTGGCCCAATCCCATGGAGTTTTCCAGGCTTTACCGGCCCGCATGTGCACGTCAACAACATTCATTCTTATTGCTTCAAGGTACGTTTTTGGCCGACAGCGCAGACAGTAAGTGTCTCCCCGTTATTACTGAATGGGACTCAGTGCCAACTTTCCCAGAAGATGTAAACATTAAAAACATTCATTTTAAAAGTCTCTGCGGCGCTCAGTCGACCTTGAGCGGCCTGGCCTTGCTCAGCAGAGCCAGAGGTACAACGAAGGCGGCCGAGGTGACGAGGAAGCAGGCCTGAGCTCCGACGATCCAGTAAACTGCAGCGGAAACACATCAAGTAAAATACCACGGAACTGAATTGATTCAAAAGTTGAAAGTGATCTTCAAATCAGAGCTTTCTCACCAGAGGACGACACAACAGGTCCCAGAGCTCTGGCCAGGGCGCCCAAACTCCGCAGGATCCCCATCACAGTGCCTTTCTGACTGGCTGAGCCTGGAAGAGCAGCCAGTCACTACAGTGAGCGCGGTACGTTGTAATAAAGAGTGGCATCAGTGAGGCTCAAAAGCCAAAAGCAGGCTCACCGTGGTCAGAGACCAGCGTGGACAGACAGGGAACCACCACTGCAGCCGCTGTGGAAACAAGTGATGTGATCAGTCCTTCCTGCTCAGCACAGATCAGAGGCTCCATCAAGTTTTGTTTTTTTTTTTTTTTTAAGATCAGTGCGTTGACTGCAGAGGACCGGGATTGCAAAGCACAGCTTCAGCTGCCGATACGCCTCATGTTTTGGGTACATTTGAAATTGCCTCGCATCCTGATGAAAACCAACCATGTTTCATGTGCTACTGATCAGCAGGGTTTTACTGTGGGTTACAAAACTATTGATACACCTGGTACTTTTCCACTTTTTGCCAGGCTACAACCACAAATGTAAATGTATTTTATTGCGACTTTATGTGATCGACCAACACAATGAGCCACGTAGTTGTGGAGTGGAAGGAAAATTATTTTACAAATAAAGCATTCATCTTCTATCTAACAGGTTTTCCTCCAAGACAGTGTTTGGCTCTATTCATCTCCAAATCAAATCATTCCTGTTCCCGTCATCCTGCACAACCACAAAAATAAAGTTGAATGGAGGAGAATATACATGTGGTCCATCGTTTTAGCTGCTGTTCACCATTGTTTTGATCCAGTTTTTACGCTGTGTTGTTGCAGTGGAATTTCTGACACTGTCAGAATTATCTCGGTCTGTCTGTGGTTGGCATGATGGAACAAAACTCATTGTACGCTAAGAGAACTCGGAGTGTAAGCCACAACAGGTGATAGTCTCACGATTGCTCATGTTTAGTCTGGGACGGGCCAAAATCACTCGGTGCTTACTGCCTCAAAGCACGAAGAGCTGTGGCTGTGAATAAAACCAACCCAGGCGCAGGGAGAACATGCAAACTCCAGACTCAAAGTACCTTCCTGTAAAGAGTCATGCTGCCCTGAGTTGAAATAGTGATACAGGCATTATTTCCTTCCATGTTGCTATCAGACCTTATTTTTTTCTTCTTCTTTTTCTTTTAAATCCAGTAAAAACTCGACTGGCAGTATAAACTGTTTTACCCTCACTCTGTTAGAGAATTGGGTCGACGATGTGAGAAAGTTGCAGTTCCTTCAGGCTCAGGAAACACTGAATCAGAACATTTCTGTTTCAGTTCAAGTTGAAAATATGAATACAACGATTTTTACTTCGCTTTATATTTTTTGTACTCAGGTTCTGCATATCAAAGCATTATTTTTATTCATGTTTCAAATCTGCATTTTCCCCCTGTGGGACAAATAAAGAACTTTCAAATCTATATTTCAAACCTTTTTCCACTTTAATTGGATCTGATTTCCAGGTGTGTGCTTTGGCCTGCTTGGTTCGAGTCAGGATTTTATCGCTGGTCTGGTTGCTACATTCCAGACAGCTGTGAGCATGATACTGTGACTCACCAAAGGAGTAGAGCGCCAAGCCGACGTACAGCATCGTGACGTTCATGGCCAATCCAATCAGAATGAACGCCGGGATCAGTGTGAGTATCGCCTGAAAAACGGAAAAGTTACACTGAGATCGTTCATTGATCCATCCCTCCATATCTTGGATTATCTTAAATCCATCCACGATGCTCGTACCACACGAACAGCCCTGATGTGGTGCCCCGGTTTGATCCTGCGAGCATATCCTCCCTGGATCAGAGCCATGATGACACCGATGAAGAAAAACATCTTCCCTTGCTGCATGCTGTCGTGAGATTTAAAAGAAAACAAAGGAAAGGTTGTTTCAGTTCCTCTTTTCTCACTACATCTGATAAATGGCCTTACAGCTTTATCTTTGACTTCCCACCTCGTGAAGTGGAACCGCTGGTGAGTCAGAAAGCTCAGTGTGAACTCCAAACCGGAGAACAGGAAGAGGTAGGAGAAGTAAACCAGGCCCAACACGCGGAGCCTCTGCATTCCTGCAAAAGCGGCACAGATTCCTTTCAGCGTGCCAAGGTTCAATCATGCTTGATAAACGGGTCAAAAGGCGGAATATGCCTCAGAGCGGCAGGAAAAATCCCTTACGTCCAACACTTACGTTCTTCAGAAGGAGGCTCCTCCGTCCGGGTTACGGCTGAGAAATGGAACAGAGCTACAGGGCTGAGGAGATCCCAGGAATCCCCGCAGCCTGAAGACGAGGCCTAGGATGAAACATGAAGAATGTTCATGCTGTGGGTGCGACTGGCTGATGCAGGCGATTACAGGAGGCCTGGAATAGACACCCTGACCACCTCCACAAACTGACCTTTACGTCTTTGGTTAGTGTCTCTGGCAGCACGAGCCAAATGAAGAGCAGGTCGGCGGCGCTGAAAGCCAAGGCCAGCACGGCCGGAGTGTGGTAGAAGACAGTCCCTGCTGTCTTGGAGCTGATGGCAAAGTAAGCTCCCAGCAGGGGTCCCACTGTGAAGCCTAAGGAGAAGGCCACGCCGATCATCGCCTACATGACCAGGAGCATTCACAAAAAGAGAGAAACAACTGTGAGAAACAGAGCCTCATTGTCTCTGATCCGTTCTGTCCGTGATGCTCCGGTGACTCTGATCCTGATCATAATGAGACCCGGGGTGCGTGTGCTTACCATTCCTCGGTTCCGTGCTTTTGGGCAAGGCAGGTCAGCCACGATGGCAGTGCAGAGGCTGACGTTGCCCTTACAAATGCCCCCAATTACCCGGAACAAGAGGAACATGCTGAAGCTCCGGGAAACAGCCCAGACTGCGTAGGAGGACATCAAGCCCAACTGAAAAATAAGGCGGCCATGAATGAGTCCATGAAGATCAGTCGGGATTAGGATTACTACTTTGTAAAACATTATCATTTTTTCTTACTGTGGTGAGAATGAGCAGAGGTCGTCGGCCATGACGGTCCGACAGAGCGCCCGTTACGGGCGATGACAGGAACTGGAGCAGAGAGAACAGCGACCCAATCAGACCTGCAACAGACAATCAACCAGTCCTGGGATCATCTCCTCCACGGAGCTCCGGTTCAGCTCTACAAGCGGTGAAATCAAGCCGACATACCTCCAAACAGAACGCTGTTGTACTTCTTCTCCAAAGGAATCCCTACCGCCTCTCTGAACCAGTCTACGACACTCTGCAGAGACCCGTACACGACATCCTGTACCACACAGAGAGCGCACCGTCACTTTAACAGCACCGGGAAGAGGCACGGCGGCAGGAGTCACTCTACAGACTCCGCGTCGTATTCGTTTCATCACTCGTGACTTGGTTAGGTTTAAACACAAAACTCTCTCTGTCTGAGACAACATTACAATCTACAAATCTAGGAGATCTAATTCAAGATCACTTCTTCAAAGTCAGCCAGAAAGATCACAAAGCACGTGATAAAATATCACCAGGTCACCTCTTTCTTTGACTGCTGACTCTGTTTAATCTGCAGGATGATAAGTGTAACCCTTTTAAAGTCCAGACTTGCTTGTACACACACAGTTTTTGTGCATGCATTTGCACAAACACTCATAAGCCTCAACACAGACACACAAATGTGATTACACACCAACACAATTTAATAACAAGGTACTTTTCACTCCATACTATGCCATATTTTTTTGTTTTTTAATGCTCAATCATATCAGAAATAAGAGAAACTTCTGCTTATTTTGTAATTTCGTTGCACTTGTAACTTGTTGCAATGACAAAATAGCATTCCATTTTGGACAGTAATCCTGATCTTGTACTTTAGAGTGAAAACCTGAGTGTCGGACTTTCACTAAGTAACAAAATTTGAACTAGAGGATGTCGGCTGTCGATCAAATCTGGAGCACACCCCTTCTGCTTTAGTGATTAATAAAATGTAACTGCAATACAGAGACACGATTATTGGGATAATTTCTTTTTTTTAATTAACTCATACATTTCAATCAAATCTTTTGTACTTTTTTAGTTTTCGTCAAGATGAAGTGATTTGTGAACCAGTTGTCATGTTGTTTAGCTATGACTCAAAATAGCATGTTGTTACAGAAGCATTAAAGGCATGATATCTCAAAATATAATGCATTAAAATTAATTTTTAAAATGTAACCTGATAAAACACTCTGCTGATCAGGTGGGATGTGTGGTTCCCAATAATCATTTATTGAGAATTGAGCTTCTCAGTGAATGAATAAGAAGTCCATAGACACAGGATAGACAGACTGACCCCAGATTGTGCATAATGGTCCAGAATCGAAGGCAGCAGCGGCAGAATGAGGGTGAATCCCAGCAGGTCGAGCAGCAGTGTGACGAACACGATGCGGATGACCTTCGATGAGAAGGAGCCTCCATCGTCTGCAGGCTTGTTTTCCGCTGACATTCCTCCGCCTGAGTGTAGCAACACTTCTGTTTCTGTTAGACACACAAAACACAGCTATGAGAGCAAATGACACTCTGAGTACTGTGCTTCAAATAGTTCCTAGTCGGCCTCACCTGATTTTCCTGAATTAGCTTCATTGTTTAAAGCAAGTATTGTTCAAAAAGTACCTTGTTTGACAACTTGTATTAGTTCACTTTATTAGACTTTGAAGTATGTTCATGCACTCTCACCTCACACCAAGAAGGTCTGATTGCATGTTCTCCCAGCATGTGTGTGTAGGTTTCCACCTGATTTCCTCCACCAGTCTGAAAACTAACATGCATGTGAGGTTAAGGAGTGACCCTAAATTACCCGGAGGTGTGAACGCGAGTGTGGTTGTCTGTCTCTGTGTTCTGGCCCAGTGATGGCCGCCCTGTCAGGGTGTTTCCTTCCTTTGCTCATAGTTAGCTGGGATTGGATTCCACACTCTGCTACCCTGAACAGAATTAAGCAGTATATGGACTAAGCTTATGATGGTTCAGTTTCATGCTCTTCAAAGATTTATAAAGAGGGATGCCTCAAAAAAATGCAGCTCACTGGTAAAAAAATGAAGAAAAAAATTATCTCAAGGCTCTGGGATTATTATTATTATATTATTATTATTATTATTGTTGTTGTTGTTGTTGTTGTTATGCATGCTTTGGCTGCAAACAGGACTCAAACCAGGGACTTTCTCAGTGTGAGGCAGGAGTGGCATCCTCAGATGGCACCTATGACAGATTGTTGAATGAAGACAAATCTCGGCCTCGTCTCAACAAATGTGTTTTTAAAGGTGTGTCCTCATGTTTGTAAAGCTTTCACTGAGCCAGCATTAAGCTCAAAGCAGACGCTTTAAAATGTGATAAAGTTTACTCGTGCAGGTTATCAAACTGTTCTTTGAAAATGTGTGGAACTTGCGAAACTTCCCTCGTTTTTAGAGTGAGAGGTGCGCTCATTCCAAAGGTAAATGTTAGTAAAGGGGAGTGTGTGCCAGTAAACGTGTTATCGAAACTTCCTACAGTCATAAGGGAGCAAGTGGAGAAGTGCGGCGTTCAGGGAAGAAGGAAATAATTCCGCTCCGTGCTCAGAGCGACACATCCTTCTCCCTATAGACTTCGCATTGTTACGGAATTAATCTATTTGTAATTAATTATTACTAAAACGACTCAAACTGAAGAAACGACGTGTCTTCCCTCTGAGTGGATGTCCCAGCTGAGTTTAACCTGACAGGTCACGCCGACCAGCAGCATCTTCTCTTTAAACGCGTTTTGTGGCGTGAACCGAAACAAGGGGAAGGATTTTACTCACTGTTTCCGCGGACAGCTGCTCTCACACCGAGGTCTGGATGGCTTCTACCTCCTCCTCCTCCTCCTCATCTGTCCATTATAGTGAGTCAACACACCAGGAAGCGGTGTCCTCTTACATTCGGATGACAACAGAGTGTCGTAACCAACGCACTTGAACATACCACGGTGCGTTCAGGTGCTGCTCGTATTTTTCTTACTTTATCTGATATTTCCATGAATCTCTGATTCTGTTTTTTTTTCTTTTCAATATATATATTTACAATATCACCAATAGAACATTCTAATTATTGAGGAGCACCACAACAGGTCTTTCATTCTCTCTACACACCATCCGTGAGAAGAATGCAATGTTTTGTATTGAATGCTGATTAAACTGGAGTGCGTGTGTGGGCAGAATCTTGACCCAATCTCATTAAGCAGTAACACTTCTGCCCAGTGTTGCTGTTGCTTGCAGTTTTTTTTAAATTCATTCGTAAAAGTTGTGGACTTTGCACATAAAGGAGACCTGCAGAAAGAGCTGACAGATCTTACTGTGGTCAGATATGCAGCAGTGAAAACTACCGACATCATTGCTTTATTTACTGTCAAAGTTTTACCATCAAAGCCATACTGGGGATTTGTGAACGCATGCATGTTGCAAGCTACTGAAATTCTGTCTTCTGACTAGAATCAGGCTTTTGTCCATATTAGTCTGAAGAGAAACACTGCAGCAGAGTGTCACAGGAGTGCAGATAGTTATGCAGATTTGGCAAACAACACACAAAATAAAGTCATTTCTGATCCTTTTTGCTGTGTAGTGTGTAGGCACGGTAAAAATTGAATCATGTTGAAATTGTACTTATTTCTCTTTCAAAGTGACTTATTGTTTTAGTTTTGAAAAAAGGCATAAAGGTGTTTAAGACTTCATAATCTACATGACCTCCTGGAAAAAAGTTATTTCTTAAGGTTAGTTTTTAACAGATCAAGTCCCAGTAAGGCCTAAATGAGCTGTAGGTGACCCTTGATCTAAAAAAAAAAATACCCAATCCTGTTTTTAATGTCATTTGTGCTCTACATGATCGTCTAATTATGACAGGCAGCCTGCTTTATGTTTACATTAAAACCTACAGTTCGATCTCACCAGGGTGCTTGTTTAAAGCAGCTTGTGAAGAAATGAAGCAGAATTCAAAACCAATATTTGCTGTTGTGTAATTTTCATATAATACACTATGTAACATAACAGTTTCCCAGTTTCAAACACGTGTTCCTTTCTTGTGATTCACACAGACCCCAAATCATCTGATGTGTTGTAATGAGTTACTCTCGAAAATAAAACACATCAAGAGCTTACTAAATTATTCCCAAAGCTGTTTAGACAAAATTAGTGACAAACTGTTGATGTCATGTAAATGATGGATGGGATGATCACATACATGGACATGGAGCACCCAATAATGTAATAATGCCTCACAACACTGTAAAAATGCAATACCTTTATGATACGCAAAATACACAAAAACCTTTAAAAAAAGCTATTTTTTCAAAGATATTCATTTTAGTCTTGGCTGTAGGCATGAATTTGAACAGATTTGATAA
Source organism: Salarias fasciatus (assembly GCF_902148845.1). Classification (NCBI taxonomy): domain Eukaryota; kingdom Metazoa; phylum Chordata; class Actinopteri; order Blenniiformes; family Blenniidae; genus Salarias; species Salarias fasciatus. Next base: position 24,738,261 of record NC_043756.1, read on the forward strand.
AAATGCTACTCCTTAATCTACCAACTCATTGGATGAAAAGCCAAATGTTAACTGTGCAAATGATTACAATACCAGTTTTGTGAGAATTGAAATAGTCCAAATGATATGATCGGCCACTGTTGGTTGTGAAAGGACTTGTGACATTGTTAGAGACTTGATGTTGCTATTTTAAAATAATTCTGCAAATTCAGAATACACTATTTATTACTGCATTTTGGATTCAGTTTTTAGTGTTAATATGCAATGCTTTTCTTCACTATGAGGTCAACATTTTTTTTACATGCAGAGTTTTAATGACTTGCATTTTTCTGGTCAAGTGTTGAAGGAAGAAAAAAAAGGTAATTAAATCATAATTTCTTTACTTCTTTAAAACATAGCTTAAACATTGAACAAAAAACTCCATTATGGAAAGGTGGCACCAAAGTAAACGGTACTGTTTTGAAACTGCAAAATACATGTTGAAGCAGCACCTGAACGCAGCAGTTTCCATATGTTGAGGTTTGTTCACATCTTTACATTCAATAATCATTTAAGGTGAATATAAAACAGGTCGAAGTTTAACGACTAATTTTACAGTAATAACTCAGAAAGAAAACCAAAACAAAACCTCTATAGGTGGAACTTAACCCTCAGAAAAAAAAACAAACCTAAATATCCTCCTTTGAACATAATAGTAAAGAGATTTTATTACAAAATATTAAAAACTACAAAACAAGAACACTTGGTCAGTCACAGTAACCAGTAACAGTTGAAAGACAGTGGACGGTCTTCAGGGCTTCACAGGAGAGTCGCCTCGGCGGGGAGGAGCGTCACATTCCGTGACGCACGACGTGCAGCTTCAGTTCGGAGCTGCTGGCCAGCTTCCTCCCGCAGAGCTCGCAGGTGTATGCAGGCATGGTCTTATCTGCAAGAGGGGGAAAAAACAAACAAAACAAAACAATGGTGATTAGATGGATTTATCCAGGAGGCGCTCAATTCTCCAATATGAAGAAATGACTCTCGCTCTCCAGGATGAGCAGACACAAGTTTTAAAGGTTGGGCTGTGGGAAAGAGATCTTTCCACAACAAGATTAAAGTCCAGGCATGCCATCAAAATCTAAATCCACTGAGTAAAGAAGTCAAGAAAGCTTCAAAGGAGGTTTGCCACTAGTGAAGGCTAATCCTGTGCTGAGGTGAACTTTTCAGACAAGCTGCAGTGAAAACGGTTTCACAGCTTCCTATTTTGTTTCCTACTATAACTAGATGAATGTGTGAAGAAGCAGAGGGTGTTGAGACGCAGCTGCTTAGGAAGCAAACTGGACACAAAGGAGCAGACTCCAGGTTCCACCGTCTCCCATCATTCCCAGATCGGAAACAAGCTCAGTGCTCAAATGTAATAACATAAATGAAAGTGCATAATATGAAATATTTATATTTACATTATATGCATCTTAATTAAACATGATTCAGTTTGTTCCTGCAAAATAAAAAATAAACTGAGTGTCGGCAGACTGATTTGTGAGATAGTGTTCAATTCGTTCATTGTTACCTTGGAGCTCATCGTCGGGCGTCTCCGGCTCCTGGCAGGACTTTGCGTCTTCTTCATCGCTCATCTTGCCGTCTCCTTCCTGCTCCAGCAGCAGAGGATCGCTGTCCTTCTCTCCCTCGCTGGATTCCAGGAGGCGGATCTTGTCCTTGAGGTATTCATTCTCCAGCACTGGCATTTCTCTGCAGGGATCAGGCACATCGTCGCTCTTCCTCCCACTCTGCTCCTCTTCTAGCACGGAAGTCTGAAAACTCTCCTCGAGGCTCAGGCTGGGCTGCTTGGGTAAAATACTGGGCGGAGATGTTTGAGCTTTACTGTTCAGACTCTTTCGAGCCCTGATGTCATTTGCTGGTGTCTCGTTCATTTTTGCTAAAGCTGGGGCTGCATAGTTCAGGGTCTGAGCGACGCTGCAGTGTTCATCACCCAGACGGGGATCTGGCTCGGCTTTCTCCGGATCGGACTTCCTGTGAGTCCGACACCCGCTGCTGTCCATGTCCAGATCCAGGATGTTCCTCAGAATGTTGTCCTCTACGCTCGCCTCGATGTTCAGCGACCTCTGAGCCTCGGCGTTCTCGCCTCCGTCGGCAGTGTTGGAGTATGCTGGCGAGCTCCCGTCTGTTTCCCCGTCTTCACTGCCGTGGGGTTCTGCCTGGTCTCGTTCTTCGCTCTCTGGACTCACACAGAGCTGACTTGTGTTTCTATCCTCAGAACTTTGTCCTCTGGGGGAGGAGATCCCGGCTTGTGGGTCCGGCTCATGTTTCTGCAGCTCAGTAGTATGAATGTCCAACAGAATCTCCTCGACAGGGCTTCCTCCGCCTCCCTCCTGACCTTGACTCCGGCTCCCAGCCTGCTGAACGTCACCGCAGTCTGTGAGCAGATCCTCCATTTCCTCGTCTCCGCTGTGATTGCTGCAGAGCTCCGAGTTCGACAGAGGTCCGTCTTCCGCGTCGGCGCTTTGACCGGATCTCGCCTCGAGCTGATCGAGGCTCACCTGGCCCACAAGTTCATGATTTCTCATGACCTGTCCAAAAGAGAGGAAATAAATCATAAACCACTGAGGGACAGAGACTCATCACAGCACACCAACATGATTTTTCTCAACTTGTTTTAAGTAAAAGATGGTTGATTATGTTCCTCACATATGTTGGTGGTATTTTTTTAATCCTATATCACAAATGTGAAGGAATATGTTTGTTTGGGCACAATTTCAGTTTCACAGAGAGTAGATTAAACCTTGGTTTTAATCTACTGTTTTCCGAATTCTACACATAATGAGAGCATTTTTCTTGGGCTTGAGGGATTCCAGTGACTCACTGAAGAGCTGAGAAGCACATCCTCACCTGATGCTTATCGCTCAGGTGTGCCTCCAGGTCGCTCAGCTGAGTGCAGTCGAAGAAGCAGAGCCGGCACTTGTAGGGCCGGACGTCGTCGTGCCTCGCCATGTGCAGCCGCAGGTTCTCGGCGCTGCCGCTCATGAAGGTGCACTTGTGACAGCGGAAGACGACGCCGCGGAGGTAACGGGAGAGCTCCGGCCGGCGGACTTCTATCGGCGCGACGCGGTTATCTGCGCAAAACACATGAAGAGGCGGGCAGGCTGAGCACGAAGCGGCAGAGGCGGTGAAGAGCAGCAGACAGGAGGCGGAGGACGGACCGCGGTGCAGGTCGATGTGGTCGATCATGTTGTTCTTGTTCTTGGTCTGGTAGAGGCAGAACGGGCAGCAGAGGTCCTTCTGGTGAGTCGGTACAGACTGGCAGGTTGAGTGGCTCATCGCCACGTGCATCTCCAGCACCTTTCTGAAGGAATCGGCAAAAAATACAGAACGTGACAAACACCTGCAGAGAGTCCGAGAGTCTAAAACTGAGCGCTCAGCTCACCTCGACTCGGAGAAGAAGTCGCACTGTTTACACCGGGTCATCTTCTTCCCGTGGCGGTTCATGTAGTGCCGCCGGATGCTGGACAGGTGCTCAGTGTTGAAGCTGCACAGCTCACAGCGGAGCAGGCTGTCCGTGCACAGCCTGGACTCCTGCTCCTGCGCTTCAGCCTTCCTCTGTGCCATCAGGTTGTAGTGGTTGAGCTGCCGCCTCACGTCCGGATGCTCCAAGTACAGCGAATCTGTCAGAGGGGAACAAACGCTTTGTTCAAGTGGCTTCTTTTGAAACGGAGATTGTTCGGAGAACTTCTACAAGTAAAACCGGGACACTTGCTTTCGGCCGCTGCAGGTTTGTCACCAGGATCAGTCCAGCTGTCGGTTTGCTTCAGTAGCTCTGGAGGCTCCGTGTCCATCGTCTCAACGCTCTCCTCGCCAGCCTCCACACTGTGGACGGCCTTATTCTGGACCAGAATTACATCTGGGCATTCAGGAGCATGTGAAAGAGAACAAAGCACTACAAACGTTAATAATCCAGAGAACCTGACAGAGACATGAACAGCTCCTACTTCTGTTTTAGTATCTATTCTGAATAGAGAAAAAAAATATACTGGCTTCAGGATGAAAGCCTTCCTGTTTCTATTCAAAAGTTTTTTTTTTTAAACTGAGAGAAGGCTAATATAATTCAGGAGGGCTGTTTATTATTGAAGCACATCAAGTGAGATTTGATGTATAAGATAGATGTGTTTCTGTTGCAGGAGCTAAAGTCTCAGCTGATCACAGTTAACTTTCAAACAAGCTGTAAATACAAATAAAAGGTTACAGTTCAGACCGATGAGAGAAAAGGAATGCTTGTTTGTAAGTTGTTCATATTCCAGCTACTTACACTGAATTTATAGGAGAGGCAGGAACAAGCCACTGGCTTCAGGCTTTTTTTTTTGGTCATTTTAAGTCAAAGGTGTTTATAGTTTCTACATGTTGAATTATGACCACAAATAAACTATTCATTCATGAATCATGTGTTAAGCACAAGTTGGGGGTGCAAACTCCATGTCAGCCTCCTCAAAGCTGCGTCTCTAAATGTCTGCAGGTACAGTATGTGTCAAACATGTTCTCACCTCGATGCGCTTTCTGAAAGTGGCTCCACCACAGGCCCAGCACGGTGGTTCTGTAGGTACAGATGCTGCAGGCAAAAGGCCTCGTGTGGCCTGACTTGTAGATGATGTATTTGGAAAAGCTGAGGAAAGAATGAAAGAGAAACTGAACAAAACAGCAAAACGCTGAGAGTCCAGCATGCCGATCCGTGCACCAATTGAATATTCTTCGCAAATGTAAAGCTCTGCAGTAAAAACCAAACTCTCTTACCTGCTGTCCAGCGTCGTTTTGAACAGGTTGCCAAAGTTCTTGATCGCCGCCACGGTGGAATGACTTCGCTCATGCGAAAGCAGAACCTTCGGGGACATGAAGGAGCGGCCGCACTGCTTACAGGCGTGTCTCTTGTTCCTGTTCTCCGACTGCTTCATGTCGTCCACTCCTGAAGAAGACTTGACCGGACTGGCCGGCAAACCGGCCAAGTGGACTGGCGTCGCGCTTTTCTGTGTTGACTGCTCCACAGACTCTAATCCAGGAAGTTCATTTTCCACACCAGGCTGAAAACAAAACAGAATTGGTGTTAATTTTTTTTTCCCCCTCCCCCAAAAAGGTAATAAATTAAAGTCAAATTTGTGTTGGCGTACCTCAACAGAACTGGGATCTGGTGCAGACTGCTGGAGAGATGCCCGTCTCTTTGCCTCCTCTTTCTTCACTTTTCTGTGGTTATTCATGTGAATGCTGAGCTTTCTGATGCCGTTTAGCTGTCTAACGCAGTGGTTGCATGTGTAAAGCCCTGTGCTTTTCTTCTTCTCTCCAGTTGAAATCACATCGAAGTCCATTTTGACATCTGAGCGGTGGACAGCACAGTAGTGTTCAAGAAGCAGCGAAGGCGTGTCAAACCTCAAGTCTGGACACTTTACACATTTATCGTGAGAGACTTCCTCAGGTTCCGAGTCCTCGCATTTCAGTGACTCAAACTTTACAGAGGTCTCAAGCATTTTTTGCTTGTTGTACTTCTGGAGCAGCTTCAGGACAACGTCCGTTTCCAGTTTGTGAAAGTGTTTGTAGTGAGCATACAGGTATCTCCTGTATGATCCTCTGTAGCTGCACATGTGGCACGCGAAGATTTTTGACTTGGTCTGCGTTGCCTGAGACTCTGGTGAGTTCGTTTCACAAGCGCTCGAGGGGGGATTCTGCAGAGCGCCGACTTCAACTTGGGACATTTCATCTTTTATATCAACTCCCAAAGCCGTTGAGCTCTGAAACTTGAGAGGAGCCCCGTTTTTAGGTTTGTCCGGACGCTCCAAAGCTCCTCTGCAGTGATTCTGGCAGTGGAGTTTATATTTTGCTGATGAAGTAGAAATCTGTGGACATTTTTTACATCTGTACCCTCCCTGTTTGGAATATTTCCCGTTTCTACTGCCCATGCTACTCAGTGGGATTTTATCTGTTTGAAGCATATCTGCCTTGACGGTGACCTTGGGATGCTTCATCTGGCAGTGGGTGAGCGTTCCATGAGGGCTGAGATTCACATACGAACAGACCAGGCACTTGTAGACCTGTAATTGTCCTTCCTCTGTCGATGTGCTCGATTCAGAGTGCTTCTGCTTTGGTTGCATGTAGACTGGAACAAAGTGTGTCAAGTAAGCGTCCTTCCCGTGTTTCATGACATAGTGACCAGCCAGATTTTTCCTCGTGAAGTACTTTTTGGAACAGAGGACGCACCGGTGCAAGGAACCGTTTGAAATGGCATACTTGTTGTTGTGCTGAACGCGCACGTGTTGCTTCAGTTTGATACTCGTGGTGCAGATGTAAGGGCAGTGCTGGCACCTTACCACCGAATGCACTTTCTTACTTAAAAAGGCCTTTGATATTTTTAATTTCTGGGCATGGACTTTAGGCAGCAGTATCTTACATTTGATTGGTGGCTTGGAAGCTGCTTTGAGGCTGCTCTGAGCAGTGTCCACGGCGGTCCCGCAGTGCTCCTGCACATGCCTCTCTAGCCTCGTCGCGGTTCTACAGAGTAGAGAGCAGGTCATGCACATGTACGCACTGAATTTCAACATCCCACTCGGATGTCTTTTTAACATATCCAAGCTTTGCAACTTTGTCAAATCCGCGTGAAGACTGCTTGGACTGGCCGTCTGGTCAGAATGCTTTCTCTGGATGTGCGACACGGCTCCTTGGTGCATTGTGTTGACGTACGCACAGTGCTGACATTTGAACACACGCATGCGTGTTTTGACTTTTTTTGTTGAGTCTACAGCATTATTCAAATCTTTCTGGTGTTTCAATCCACAGTGGGTGTTGAGGCCATGGTGAGTGTTGAGCACCGCGGGGCAAAAAGGGCATTTGAACACCCTGGAAGACGATCCTTCTCCTTCTCCTTCTTCTTCATCCTCTTCTTCGCCTTCATCAATCAATCTTTCACAATCAAGTGGTTCTTGAAAAGAATCAAATGGCGGATGTGCTTCACTGACTTCCGCCTGGCTGCGTCTGTCAGTCCAGGGATGATCCATACGGAAATGTTGGATGACACTTGACAATGAACTACCTTGAAAAGAACATTCGCTACAGGGAAATGTCTTTGTCTCAGTTTGTTCTGATGGTGAACTGCCATCACTGTCAGCATCACTGGTGACGTCGGTGTTCGCCACTTCAGGTTTCTTGTTTTCGCGGGCTGACGTCGGAGGACCGATGCGTAACTGAGTCAACACGTAGTTGAGGCTTAACTTTCGATCCGGGTGTTGTTCACGGTAGTGCTTAAAGAGGACCGGTCCATTTTCGTGAGTGAAAAGACAGAGCTCGCAGTGATAGCCTGACTGTAATGCTCCCCGTTTAAAACACATATTCAAGATCTCTGAAACCAGATGCTTTTCATCGTGAGCTTTAGCTAAGTGCCTCCTCAAAAGATAGACATACTGTGCACTGTATGAACACTTAGAACACGACAGCATTCTCTGCGGTGGAGATTTACCTGATGAGGTCTTGGGAAGTTTGGCTTCTTTTTCCATTCTGGCTTTCTTCAGAGATCCCTCACTGATTTCTTTGTGTACTGTTGCTTTCACAAAGGATTTTCCTGCCTGTCTGAGAACCATAGACGTGTACATTTTGACCTGGGTACGATTCCCGTATCCTCGATGCACTTTGCTGTAATGTCTGATGACTTGGGTCATACCAACATGTCTGTAGTTGCATAAGTGGCAAAACAACTTATATCTGTCGCTTTTACGGATGAGCGGAAAAGGTAGCTGGGTAGAAAAGGGGAGCTCCTTTGGTTGAGATTTTGTTCTCTGAATTTCCTTGCGAACCAACGCTGTATATTGGATGATGCTTTCCATGGTCGTAACGCACCCCACATGCAATCTGACCTGATGATTCAGGATTCCTTTCACCAAAGGATTTGCATAGTTGCACTGTGAGCAATAGAACAATTTTTCTGGATCTGCATAAGCATGATCCTCGAACTGGTTAGCAGCTGCAGTGTCATCTGCTTCACACCATCCCACAACCTGTTCGTCAGTTTCAGAACGGGGGGATGGAATGATTTCTGACGTCTCGGCTTTACTTTGAGCTTTCTTTTTCTGCATCTCAGCGCTGTACTCACAGATAGCATCAGAACTGGCAACTGCATCCCTGAAATGTTTTGCATTTTGATGGCCAACAACACTTTTCAAATTGTTACTTTCGTAGGGGCAGATAGGGCAGTAAAAAGTCTGAATACTTTGGGAAGGCAAATTGTGTTCATCTAGAGTGATTTTACTGTCTTGCTTGATAGACTGATTCTTCTTCTTCAAAGATTTCCCCATGTCATCACCTGGAGACTTTGACTTTCTCTGACAAGTGTTGAATGACAATCTGATGTGCTTTTGAGATGACAGCTCAGTTTTGTGTTTCTTTGAGGGATTTGAGGGACTCCTAAAAGGTGTGGACTCTTCTAAAGCCGTCTCGGAGTTTGCAGACTTTTCATGCATCGGCTGTGTTGCCTGTGGTGTAAAACGAGCCAGTTGTTTGATTTTATCAATAGTCATGTCTTTTTCGGGGTGGCTTTTTTCATAGTGAACATGCATGACAACCACTGACTTGTGACTAAAGGTGCAGTTGTTGCATTTGAACAAGAAGACGCCCTTTCCTTTGGAGGTGGGTTGCTGAGATAAAGGTGTACTTTTGACTTTTAAATGTGACGAGGAGCCATTCTGAGGGGACAGTTTTTCTGCCTTGGGTTTTTTTTGTTTACTCAGCTGAGATGACATCTCTGTGCATCCTGTCACAGTATATCGGCAGTAGGACAGGGAATTGCCCACTACGTGATTTGGGTGCTTTCTGTCGTGATGTTCTTTCAGATTTTTTAATGCACTGGTGGTAAATTTGCAGAGAAAACATTTGAATGCCAAATTCAGCTCACTTGTCTTTTTTGTAAATACGTTTGGGGCATCTGGATGCTTCTCCTTGTAGTGCCTCTTGAGGAGAGTTGTGCTAAGAAACTCCACTGGACACTCCATGCACCGGAACATAGCACTCTCATCACTGGGGTCCTGAATGTATATGGAATTGTATCTGACGTAGGGGTGGTTGCTCTTATAATGGTTTGACATGCCTCTGATGCCCACATCACTGTAGTCACAGTGCTTACAAAAATGAACCGTTGAGTCCGCATTAGCAGGATTTCCCTTCTTTTCACTTTCATCTTCGCTTAGTTCAAATGAAAAGTCGCGGCTGTTGCATGTTTTGCTCTCACTTGTATCTTCGTTGTGTGTAAGAGTTGTATCCTCTGTGGTAAGTTTAGCTTTTTTAACAGAACCACCTCCTGAAGCGTCACTACTGGTCCTCTTGCCAACACTGTTAGGCAGCTCTTCTTCAGATTCTTTCTTAGTCTTTGGTTTGTTGAGTGTAGCAGTCCAAAGCGAATCATTTTGCAAAGAGCTGTGAGGAGAAACTGTGTTTATGTCAATCGAAGACTTTGCATTGACCTGCAACACACCATTACTGCTTGGGTTGGAGCTTGAGGACTTCTCTTGCAGAATCAGTGTTGACTTGGTGTCGTCAGTGTTAGCGGACTTCCTGGTGGATTTAGATGTCGTCACAAAGAACTTTGTTATGGTTTGCATTGGCTTAGTGTATACTTTTAAATGTTTTGATGAATTAGATGTGGATTTATGCTTTGATAGGGGTGATACACCTGAGGAATTCTTTGTCTTTGCATGTTCCTCATTCGCTGACTCGTCCGTTATTTTAGTGCACAATTTTTCATCACTGGTGTGGGATCCCAAAATATTGGGCACCTCTGATTTCTTCTGACATTTCCTCAGGTGATCATTTACAACATCCGCACTACACGCTACAAAATCACAGTGTTGGCATTTCAAGTTACTTCCAGAAATGGTGAAATTGCTGGATTTTAAACCTGAATTTTTGAGAGCAGCATCAACGTCCAAGCCGTGGACCTTGTTGAGGTGATCGAACAGGTAAACCTTGGATTTGAGGATGAGAGGGCAGTGGCAACACTGGAACAACTTTGAAGGAGACACTGGACTGTTGCTTTGATTGACGAGGCCAGAGGTGGAAAATCGCACTGAATCTGCAGAAGTAAATAAAGACGTGGCAATAAATACTCGATCTGATCACCTGACTTAAGCTCAAGTGACTATCGTGGTTGATACATACCGTTTTGCATGTTGCATTCTTCTCTTGAGATTTACATGCAAAATCTGAACTGTCCAGCACCTAAATGACGGAGGGGACCAGTTTTTACTTCACGCAAAAAGTTAAAACGTCGTTAGAATTGTCAAATAACTTGAAGCGAGAGCACTTGTGAAAGACAGCGAAGGGGAAAGGGAAAAAAAAGCACTCCTCCTCGGTGTTAAACTTTGCGATCAGAGCACAGCAGACCTGCAGTCAGCTCAGTAAACTAACTCTTATTACGATAGAGAAGAAAAAGTGGGGCAATGTAACGCGGGTAGATGATCTGTGGGTGCGGATTCTGTACTCACGCGTGCAGATGAACTCGATCCCACGCTCACAGGACAAACATTTCACTTGTTGTTGATAACGTGAGGAAACAGAGGTAACCACACATTTCCGCCATTTTTCCCGCGAGTACCACTCTGTACGACTTCTCCTTCCGCCCGGGCACAAAAAAAAGCTCGCGGGTTCACACGCCAGAGTCAAACTGCACTTCCGCCCGGAGTGCCCGGCCTTTCACAGTAAACAAACTCAGGCTGTGTTTCAGATCAAAGTTTTATTTTTATTCTCATTTTTAATTTGTGTAGTTACTAAAAACTAAAAAATATACACCCGTAGTGACGTTTTCATAAATTGATGGGCGTTTTAAGGTGCCTTTCTTTTTTAACTTGTCCAAATGACAACAATGTCGGAAGCAGCATGTTTTGTAACTTTACCTTTTCAAAGTAACATCGAAGTTTTAAAAACATCATTTTCAAAACGTAAATTAATCCTTGAAGTTTAATATCATTAGAGTATGACATATTAGAGTAATTGCACGTAAAAATAATAGAATAAGTATGTGGTTCAGAATGCCACTTTCATCCGGGTAATTTCTTTTTTTTTTTTTCCTTGACTCTTTTCTGCACACATCATCTGGGTAGCTATAGATATAGATATAAATATAGATATAGATATAGATATAGATATAGATATAGATACATTCAATGTATTCAAATTAGTATGAATATTTTTTTCTTTTTTTACATATCTGTATTTTTTATTTTTGCATCTTTGTTTTGACATCTAGAATGAACTCATAATCATAAACTAAATCTTCGTTATAAATTAGCCTAGAAATAACAATAAAATGAGTATTGTTTTTTGCAGGTAAAGTACTGTATTAATTCAAAGCGTGGATTTCAAAGTAGGTTCCGGGATGAATGTTTCTTGTCGTGCGATAATAGGGGACGTACCATAACAAGGAAGAACGCAAAGGAATGACCTGACAGCCGCATGACAGATGTTTTGTCTTATAAACCTACATTTCTTCACTGTGACGAACATTGTAAGTTGGTTTTGGTGTTGTTTTATACAGTTATAATGAAAACGTAAGGCAGCGAGTTGAAGTCATTACTTTTATTTCTGAAGTTATTATATGTCAAATGAACGATTCAAGCGGCGAATGTCGGTTTTTATATATTCGTTGACTGATAACACAGATTATATTTGTTGGATTGTAGCTCATCTCGGTCTTTGTGCAGCTCATTCTGTGCAAAAACAAAAGAAAAGGCCGCTGTAGCAAATCAGTGTCGCTCTTTGGAAAAGCTATTGTGTCCACCAGTGTGTGTTTCTTTGTGTCCAGGAGCCACTCATCGAATGGTAAAACAGAGCTCATCTGACCTCAGAGAGGCACAATGCTTCGAGCCAAGCTGAGCAGCCTACTGACTATGGGCACTGTGAGGAGGATTCATCGTGGAGGTGGTTACTCTTGTATCTCCAGCCTTTCCAGCCTGTCACACAGCTGCCTTCAAAAGAAACCGACCAGGACTAAAGGCTGCTCAGAATCCAGGACTTTTCACCACTGCAGTGCCATCCATCCATCCATCAGAGAGCACAGTGGGAGAAGATCTTTCAGTTTGTCAGCTGCTGCTATTGTGAACTCAGCACCAGTTCATGTTCAACCATACCTCCGACTGATGAGGCTGGATAAACCCATTGGTCTGTATTTTCAATTTATTCATTGATTTATTTTGTCTTTATTTTACCATATAGTTTCATTGAGAACCATTTCTCATTTACAATGGCAACTTGGCCAAAAGGGAACAATAAGGCTAGATAAAGAAAGAAGAAACAAATATATACATACAAACATAACATTGAATAAAAAAAGAGTGTCACAGAATCTCTAAAGTGAGGAAGGAGTGTTTACAGTGATATACAGAAACAAATCGACCTAAGGTAAAATCAGTCCAGAGATAAATCATTATTGGTGTTATGGTATTTCTTAAAGTGGAGAGCAGAATAAATGTAGAAGCTTTAAGATATGTTCTAGGTGCTTAACAGTTATAATAAAGCAGAAAACTGAAATGAAGAGCGACCAGTATTTGGTTATGACCAGACTGAGGAATCTACCAGAACGCAGACCACGATTTGTGTTGCGAATATTGAGGAGGGACTTTAGCTGCAGAGGATTTTTACCAACAAGAGTTTTATATGTGGAAGGGAAACCAGTGTGCTTGTCTGCATGCATGAAGAGACGGCCAGGTTATCAGGAAATACAGGCAGTAATGATGAGTGTTAAACGGTAGTCCAGCTACAAAGCGGATAGCAACATGGTAAATAACATCCAGCTTGTGAATAAGAGGTTTTTTCAACCAGAAGTTGTTTGGCTGAATGTGTAAAGGAAGAAGTGTCTCAGTAAAGATCACTGTTGAAACAACAAAGAAATGTCCAGCCTATCATATCTGAATGCAGTGTGGTCATTGATCACAGATGAGGTGTTCTGCACAGCTGACCCATTACACCATTACACATGTTCACACTGGATGGTCGACATCGTGATCTTGTTTCTGGTCTGTTTTGACGGCCCGACTGGTTTAATGATTGAATACATATGTTTGGAATCCTTTATTATAATCACATCATTGCTAATTTGATTCAGACTGTATGGAAAGCGAACTGATGTTTGAGGTGTCATCATCAAGCAAACTATATTTGTTTTATTTCAGAGTGTAAAGTAAATTAATAACTCCTTGGTGCTGTTCACTGTTAGGCTTTGAAGTAGTACTAAGTCGAAGTGAGGAAAGTAAAGTGTTCGTTGCTGCAGGATGAAGTCACTAAAGTATTGATGGCAAAGTTGATGACTGATGTTTTTGTATTTATGTTTATATTTTCATATGTGATAACATATGGTGGCAAATTGTATGTGCATATATAGACTGACAGATTAGTTTTCATAGAGTCCAAGTCACAGGAAGGTTTACACCACAAATACTGAACCTTCCAATGTTTATATATAACTTCTTCTTTTTTTTTTTTAGATATTTCAGGATATTTATGACAGGTTCTGTGAATTTTAAAGACGGTTTTCTCACGTGTTCCCATTCATTCATTCATTCATTCATTCAAACTTTACACTGCTAAAGCTGGAATGTTTTGCTGTTTCAAATTGTTCCTTTTAAACTAATTTTCACCAAGGAAAAGCTCAGCGGTGTTTCCTCACCCAGACTGAAACCACGGTGTGGCTGACAATGTTGCTGGTATAAAACTTGTAGGATAAATTGCCATTTAATTAACTTTTAAAGTTCATGCAGTTCAAGTTTTCACTGAATATTATCATGCCATATATTGAATACTTTACTCCAGCTGTACAACTAAACCAGTTTTGCCAAATCTGAATATTAGAATAACTTGTCCAGAATAACAAAAACTGAGTGGCGGGATGCTGCCAAAGGTGATGTATCAGGACTGTTACTTAATGGTTCATGTCCAGACTTTGCTGTTCAGTCGTTTCCAGCCAAATCTGTCCAGTTTCCCCTTAACTGTGCAGCAGCTTTGTGTTTCTATGATCAACCCTCTGACTGGACCCTTTGTCCTGTGCTGCAGGAACATGGCTTCTGTACCTCCCCTGCACATGGAGCATCGCTCTGGCAGGCGACCCCGGCTGCCTGCCCGATCTGGGCATGCTCACTCTGTTCGGTACCGGGGCTCTGCTAATGAGGGGGGCCGGCTGCACGATCAACGACATGTGGGACAAAGACTTTGACAGAAAGGTTTGTGAGTCTGACTTTCATGTCACTGTGGAGATACTTCACCCACAACATCACATCCATTCATCTGTGCTGAGTCAGAAGCATTGAAGTTTGTGTTGTACGACAGGAAAAGAGAACAGATTTCTGATGTTGATGTTGTCCTCAGCTCTGATTGGTTGAGACAGATGATGTTTTCTTGCAGGTGTCCAGGACGGCCTCCCGGCCCATTGCGTCCGGAGAGATCTCTCGATTCCAGGCACTTGTCTTCCTGGGCGGACAGCTGTCCCTCGCTCTTGGGGTTCTTTTGTGCCTCAACTATTACAGGTATGTGGATTACTTTTTTTTTTTTTTAGCTTTAATTCAAAGTTATTTCATTAGAAAACAACGCAACATACAACATATAGCTTATAATGAAACAGAATTCCGATTTCTCTGCAGCAAACTTCAAGTTTTGTGAATTTAGAGTCACTTAAAAATATTGAATCTTGTGTTTTGTTACTAGGATGTTCCAGCTGGTGACACTAATAATGATCATACTTACATTTGTTGTTCTCGTGTATTTTTCTAAACTGTTGGTATCTGATCAAAACTGACACAAAGGGTTTGATTTTCATGGTGACTGACAGCATAGCTCTGGGTGCTGCGTCCTTATCTCTCGTCATCTCCTATCCGCTCATGAAGAGGATCACTTACTGGCCGCAGTTTGTTCTGGGTAAAGCCCGCTCACCGTCAGATGAAACTAGTGTCTCCCACCACCTGTGAAGATGGAGTTCTTCAGTGGTTTTGCTCTCTTTGTTTCAGGGCTCACGTTTAACTGGGGCGCTCTGCTGGGCTGGGCAGCTGTTCAGGGCTCCTGCGATTGGTCCGTGTGCCTCCCGCTGTATTTCTCAGGAGTGATGTGGACGCTGATATACGACACAATATATGCTCATCAGGTGAAACACAGTGACTCCAGAAATAACTCCCGTGAATTATGATTTTATTTGAAAAGTGTCAGCATTTCAGTGAGTGAACTTTTATTTCCTGACACACAGGTGTTTATCCAAAAAAATCTGAAGATCAGTGGAGCGGAACGAGAAAAAATGAATGGCTTGCATGAATAAACAACATTTTCTTTGTATCTTTCCTTTTTAACAAGGATAAGGAGGATGACATCAAGGTGGGCGTGAAATCGACTGCGCTGAAGCTCCAGGACCAAACCAAACCGTGGCTGAGTGGTTTTGCTGTGGCCATGATGTCGGGGCTGGTTGTAGCGGGCGTTAACGCTGAACAGACGCTCCCGTACTACGCAGTCCTGACCACCGTGGCTGCTCATGTGGCGCACCAGGTGAGGAATGAACGTGTGTTTTTTGATGTGATTTTACTACTTCCTAATCATTTTCACGTTATGAGATGCACTCTCTTGCCAGAAGTATTTGCGTCCTCCCAAATTCAGTCTCCTAGACTCCAGTGGCAGTTTGTTCTGGAGCTCATCTGGAGGTCCTGTGGAGCTTGGAGGTCAGCAGCTGTTGACTGGGTGCTTAATTTTATGCACCTGCGATTGGAGCACCTGAATTCAGTGATTTGGATTGCTGAGCAAATACTTTTTGGCAATATAGTGTATTAATACCAGCTCCAGAGGCAATAAAAACAACAATTCTTCTCGTGCTAGTTAGATGCTTTTAATAAGTCTTTATATGTCGTCTACAGCTATCTAATCTTGTTAGACAATTTTTTCAAAATGTTGATTTGTACATATAAATTCAAAGAAGAATTGAGCCAGTAAAGCATAACGAACCTTGTATACCAGTTGTTCCTGTGCCTGACCTGTGACCTCTGCAACTCCGCAGACACACACATTTTGAAAACCACTGTTATCAATGAGATACGTCAAGTTATAATACACAATGTTTGCTTTCCTCTCTCATAGATTTACACACTTGACATCAACAAACCGGAGGACTGCTGGAAGAAATTTGTGTCGAACAGGAATCTTGGACTGTTGCTATTTTTAGGGATTGTCACAGGCAATTTGTGGAAAACGAGAAGAGAGGTTTTGCTGCAAAATGAAGAAGAATTAAGAGATAGCCACTGTTCAACATGAGGAAATACCCTGTGTTGGTTATTTTTAAAGAACTCAATTATTGGATGGAAAGTTGTTTATTGAAAAAATTAAATTCTGATACAATTCCCCTTCATGAACACCCCGCAGTTTGTGCTGTTTTTGGCCACCAGGGGGCGATGCGCCGATGTGGCTCTTCAGGGACCTGATCAATGAAACTGTATTGGTCATCCACCTATTCACAGTATTTTTCTGCACCTATCTTCTATAGAAAGTGTACCAAGACTCAGATGTTGAGAAAAGGGAATGACAAGTTGTTTAAACTGATTTTTTTTCCTCCCAATTTTTCAGTAAATTGTGATGAATGAAAAATGTATTTGTGTAGCATATTTAAGCAACAAGATGATTCAAGGAGCCAGGAAGAACAAAAGCAACCAGAACATTTCTAAAAGTCAGTAACGATTACGAAGAAGGACAGATGAAACCAAAACAGAATTCAGAAAATATTAAAATTGTGACACAGGGCATTTATTCTAATATATATGATCATTTTTATAGAAAATATAAATAAGATGGGTTTTTTTGCAAAGATTCTACTCAGATATGCTCATTAAAGCTTCATGTGGATCACTGTATAATACTACATTGTCAAATGTATGTTGGAATTGACCCCACACACATATCTGAATACAGTTTTCTTTCGGTGACCCACAATAATGTGATCATATAAACTTCAGTGAGACAAAGAGCAGAATTATGTGAGCAAGAGGAAACAGAGCTATATATGACTGATACAAGAGTCTGAGACCAGACAAGTCTCTCAGCTCCACTGTGATAACAATGCAGGTCAGAAGCATCTGAGTGTTCACCCAGCCTAATAAAGTGTAAACTTTCCTCCATGTTGGTGAAAGCTGTGGCAACAGGCACCTGTGAACACAGTGATCTGCTTTGACTGAAAAAGCCCAGGTTGAAAACCCGACACAGTGACCCAGGTGTAGGCCGTGCCACCACATGGAAAACACAAAAGTGGTGAGTAGAGGGAAGTGACTGCACCTGATGTAAACCAGCCTGCGCAGCCACAGAGCTGTGGTGAGGTTCCATCGGCGGGAGAACTCTGACATGCTGCTCGAGGCCTCGGTCGTCCAGAAGTCTCCGTCACACAGTCCACTCCACGTCTGGGAGTGTCCTCCAGATGGGTCCTCCCAAAAACCAAACCCTGCCGCGTTATTGAGGCATTCGCTCACCTTCCAGTGGGAGTAATACCGGATCCTAAACCCCAGTGCGAGACTCCACAGCAGAAACGCGCCTTCCAGGACGCCAGATTCAACATCACTGATGTTCACGAAGTACCAGAGACAGGACCGAACAGACTCCAGCACCGCCACCTGCGCCAGCTTCAGCAGCACCACCCTCAGCGGGCTCGGAGGAGAGCGGACTCCCTCCATCACCGACACAAAGTGGCCGTAGGAGCACAGAGGGCCGCCCAGCAGGGTGGTGAAACTGAGCAGGTAGCTGATGAGAGGGAGCAGCGTCACAGGAGGCTTTCCTCCACTGAAGGAGGCGCTGCGCATTGACATGACCTGATTCTCCTGGATGTCCATGGACACTGAGGTGATCCTCTGAGTGAGCAGCATGAGCGACGACAAGGCCGCAAAGAACCTGGAGGAGCAGAGAGTCACTGGAATCCATTCATCTGATGTGGCTCAACAAGCCTCCAGGACAGATGCAACACTTATTTAATCATTTGTTTAAAGGCTGCCTGTTATTTCTTTAATCATCCATGCTATTGCAGTGCATCAGTGCCGCTGACTTTGACTAACCCTATTTGTTTTTAGTTGACACAGACTTGAATACAGTGTTGAAATACACACAGTTGTTGAAACACATTTCCCACAACTCTGTGAAAGAAAATTATGTCAGGGAATTATTTGCTTAAAAAATGAACAGAAACAAAGTAGTGTTGATGTCAGTTCCACCTGCAATATGCAAAAAGGTTAACAGATATTGTGGAAAAATATGATTTACAATACAAACACTTGAGTAGACGATGTTTTGTGCTTCCAGATTTCTACTACTGAATAACAGCATTATATTCCCTTTTCATGTTAAAATCCTGTCATTGTGAACTGGCAGAGAATGAAAGCACATGGAAACATCATTTATCACAGTTCAGTCAGTCTTGATACTTGGTAATGATCATTTTTGCAATAAATTGTGCAGGTCTGGTGGCTAAAAACTAAAGTGTCCCTGCAACAGAGCAGCATTTCTCCCATTTCAATAATCTGTGCCACTGATGAGTGAAGAACGTGATCTTTTCTTAAAGAATGATCACCATTTATTGCTGGTTTTGATACTTTTGTTCAGACTTCTTAAAGCATTCCTGTTGCTGAGCTGTACCTGAAGCAGACTGGCTCCTGGTAGCATTCCTGGAGCTGTAAGCGCAGGTGCCACAGTGTCTGCCAACACATCTGGATGATGAAGGAACAGGTGTGAATGTCGGCCGGATCCACGCAGGAGACGAGCAGAGTGAAGACAAAGGCGGAGGTGAAGAGGAGGGAGCTGTAGAGGCCCATCGTCACCACCGCCAGGACAGAGCCTCCAACAGCAACAAGCAGGTACCTGAAGGCACAAGATCCACTTTACTGCTAGAGTGCTCCAAACCTGAATGGTGACTGTGATGATGACTGTATATGAGGAGCTCAGACTTACATTAACGATGATGTACGGAGGTAGGAAGCAGATCTATATAATCACTGAACATTATTTATATTCATTTCCGTCTGTGTTAACATTTGAAAGTCAGTGAGCACATCTCTGATTATATGTACATTTTGGATTCATGATTGACACTGATCATGCATGACTGCATGAGGCAGTTCAAGCCGTGCAACAGATTCCACCATTCACCTGCTTAGCATGAGGTGTAAAGCACACTTTTTCTTTAGTTTAGTTTCAACTTTTTCTATTCAATAAAAGAGCATTCTTTGAGAGGTTTGTTGGAATAATCCAGTTCAACATGTGATCACGTACAATTAGTGCATTTCTCATGTATTTAGCATCAGAAAATGTTTCCAGTGATTAATTTGCTTCAAAAATACTGCACTTCTCTTGCAGCACAAACCACATCAAATATCATCACGTTTTCTGCATTATGTGACGGATATTAGAAATTGTGTTCTGAACAAAAATGCTATTTAGACATCATCCAGGTTATTGATGCATCACTTGTAATGAGACGTACCTGAGCGTCATGGATAAATGCCCCCGCTTGACAAGAAAATAAAATAGAAATGCGAATGGGAGTGAAAAACACTGGTGCAGTAAAAACTGATGCTGCTCCCACAGATAGCTGACAGAGTCCATGTCTGACCTCCAGGCTGCTGATCGTTCACAGAGGACGGCCTGCGGTGCTGGTGGTCCTTTAAAAACCCATCAGGTGTTCGGTTTCTCCGGACAACCATGCGAAGCATTCCTCCTCCTGTGGTTTGCACTGGAGTGATCGCTGCTGTATTGAGCAGTAATTGCAGCCGTTTGCTTTGTGTTCTTTAATCGGTGCCGTGTGTTGAGGGAAGCATTTTGTTGGTCCATATTTCTGTGGCTGCAGCAACCCAAACATTCATTCTTCTTCCTGTTTGTCATCAAACACACACTGGTGACCTCTGTCAATAGACGAAAATCACTCTGCCTGTGTTTGATCTTTTTGCATTAGCCAGCACGGTGGTTCTGTAGGTACAGATGCTGCACACAAATAGCCCCATGTGTCCTGATTTGTAGATGATGTATTTGGAAAAGCTGAGGAAAGAATGAAAGAGAAACTGAACAATACAACAAAACGCTGAGAGCCCTGTGTGCCAACCCGTGCACTAATTGAATATTCTCCACAAATGTAAAGCTCTTCAGGAAAAACCAAACTCTCTTCCCTGCTGTCCAGCGTCGTTTTGAACAGGCTGCCAAAGTTCTTGATCGCCGCCACGGTGGAATGAGAGAGAGAGAGAGAGAGCAAGCGAGGAACAGTGTGTAACTCCCTCAAAAATACAGTTCTTACATATATGTTGGCGTCCAAAAGATGTACTAATATGGTCTAATTTACTCAAGGCGTGTGCATATAATATAAACATAAGAAAACTGCAATATTGAGATTCACCTTTAGAACATTGACCGTTTGTTAAAAATAAAATACTGGGAGGAGTTTATAACAATAGTAACAGACTGATTAACATTAAGCTTAGAATATTCAAAAATACGGTAATTTGGAAGTTTGAAAAGGAGAAACAAACCAGCTCAGCCTTTAGCAGCGGTGTCATGTAATATTTCATGTAATTTTGTCTGTTCACGAAGACACGGGACCAGATGAGGCTGTGAGAAGGAGTTTGGTGTGGATGGGTTGTATTCCTTCACAGAGGGACAGACCGTCACATGCATGCACAGGGGAGAACATGCAAACTCCACACAGGAAGGCCCACAAGACCGCAATGGAGCCGATTGCTGAAGATAGAACTTATTTTCATCAGTTCATGTCTTCTTCATGAAGCTGGTTGGATCAGGTTCAGCTGGGGAAATGTCTAAAAGAATTTTTTCCAACACTTCTATTGACAGACTTGCCCGGACAATAGGCCTACAGTTTTCAATGCTGGACATTTTCTGAGTTTTGTCTTTAATTACAGGTACCAGTATGACAGAAAGCATTGCACAGGGCAGAGTGCCATGCATCAACAATGCAGTAAAATGTGAACCTGTAACATTTTAATCATTAGAAATTTGCCTGAAATAACAGACACGACCTTTATGCTATACTAATTTGTCTTTTATATTAAGTTTCTGTTGCAAATGTCTATATTTGAAGCTCCGATACACACATTTCTGTTTCCTTCTTTTGAGTTAATGTTGAACTGTATATTTTTCACACTGTGAAACAAGTAGTCGGGAGTAAGAAAAATGACTAAAAAAAAAAAAAAAAAGACAGAAAAAAGCCAACAATAATAGCACATTTTATTGTACAATAAGTACACCATCTCTTCTCTCCCTGTCACGGTCATTCAGAGTCATGGTGTAACATTTCCCTTTAGCATGCAGCAGCTGTGACAGCGTGCACAACTTGGACATGAAATCCAAGAGGACACAGCCAGCAGGAAGAGACGAGGAAGACGTGGAGGAAAACAGGTTTCACCAGAGCTGCTTGGATTTAGAGAACTTGCCGGAAGGATGGGGAAAAAAACAGAAGCAGAAGGAATGGATGGAAATCCATCAGAGGAGCCTCCTCAACATCTTCAAACTACCTGTTCAACCAAAATGAAGTCCACAGAAGTAAAAACGACAGAAAAGAAGACAAACAGCTTCAGAAAATCTGAGCATGAAGCCACATTTTCAGACTTTTCTGAGTAGTAATCATGAGAATGAAGAAGAAATTTTGTTAAAACTTGTTATTTTGATGGCAAAATCTTTAGGAACTGAGGAACTGACATACTCAGGTTGGGTCAAAAGTTTATAAATAAAGTTAAAATTGGGTTAAAAAAGGTCATAATATGAAAAACAGCTGAAAGGTTGAGAATAAAGTAAAGAATTTTTAAGCTTTAACAGTCAGTGAACAATGGAGTTTAACAACAAAGTCAAAATATTTGGAGTAAAATAGTTTTAAGAAACAGGTTGAAACTAATCATTATTTGGACAAGTAAGAGAAATGTTTCCAGCTGAGTCTGAGCGAACAAAGTGCAGTAACTGAGTCAAAATGTAGAGAAAAAGCCAAAATTTAAAGAGTAATGCACTAAATCTGAAAACAAAGTGAAAAAGTTTGAAAATCAAATTGAAACTGAGAAAATAGATAAAATAATTTGAAGGATAAAGTCCAAATGTTGAAAATGGAGGTAAAATTTTGACTTCAAATGAACAAATTGAGTAAAAAAAATCCAAATTTGGGGAATAAACTTTCACATAAATCCATTTCCTCACTTGTTTTCTCCTTTGACAAACCTCAAGCTCTGAAAATCAAGACGTATTTTTGTGTTTTGGGGCTTCTCTGCTCGGGATACACTCGCACACACCAATCACCACGTATTGTCCACTGGTACACACCGACTCCACAACTTCATCTACAGAACCTCCACAGCTAAACTAATAAGTGGCTGAGGGCCGAGGTTCGTCTGCTGACCTGGTTTGACCTGAAGGTGGCGGCTCGGGGACGTTAAACAGGCGGTCAACGTGTCCATGCTTCAGTCCGGGAAACACTGATTGGTTCTGCACAGAGCGCTGACTCAATAAATACCAGCTGAGGTCGTCGATTTGTTGTTTCTCACACACACACACACAAAACAAAAAAAGTCATATTTTCACTGCTTCACAGACAAATGTTTCCACTGTTGTATCGTAGCAAGATCCCAGGAAGAGGTGCTGTTCGCCCACAGCAGTACCAGAGGGCTTCAGAGTGTTGTGGAGACAACCCGGCTGCTCCACAGTCCTGAACGCCGGGCTGTTTATTAGTCTCAAGGAAGCTTTTGTACAATGTTACGTCTTCGAATCCCCTTTGGAAAAGAGTCCGTCCCCAGTTTGCAAATACCTCTTGTACCTTTTCTTTTCTTTCTGAATCCGTTCCACCCTGTGTCCCACAAAATAGTCCCGCCTACTGAGGACTTGTCCTACTCCTACGGAGACAACCGTGAGACTGAAAAACACCTTAAAACTACTGTAACAGATGTATGCTTGTTCCCACAATTCACTGCTGAAAACCGGAAGTGTTGAGGTCAGTACAAAAAAAAAAAAAAAAAAAAAGCTACTAGCGTGTTAACACGGCTGAGACTTGATTCCCAGAAGTTGGAGGAGAAATGGCTGTTAACTGTCTTTACAGACGCTACCTGGAGGGGAGAGAAGAAGAGGAGAGGTTTCAGTCAAACTATCCACATGCACGTGCAATCACTGTTTTTGAGTGTGTCTGTGCTTGTGCACAGTTGTGCACTCACTGAAGATGCTGCGTTTACACAGCGGGCAGGTGTGCTGCAGCAGCAGCCAGGGGTCCACACAGTCTCGGTGGTACTCGTGGAGACACGGCAGCACACGCAGACACTGAAAAAGAACACACACACAATCAGTGCAGCAGCGGCGGTCCTCCCCGTAGACCGGGAAACTGAAGGCACTTTCATGTCATTTTTCTTTTCTGCAGTAAAATTCATAACACACTGGTATCTACACTGTCTCACATACTGTTTATGATACACGCACAGCTCAGTGGAGCCATGGTTGTTTTTGTTTGGAAGGCATTGTTTATTTAAACTAAATGTGCAGCATTGAAGAGATGACGGTTTCTGTCCCTGGCTGTGTGTGCGGCGGCTCACTTGGTTGTTGTTGAACGGCTCCAGACACACGGCGCAGTTGTCGGTCTCCAGTGGCTGTGTGGAGTCGCACCAGGGTTTGGGCTGGCGGTACGTCCTGATCTTCAGGGAGGACATCGTCTTCAGGACGTCCTGTTTAGGAAGGAGCTGAGAGAACACAGCAGAACGTCACGCTGTGTTCAAATGCCCGAGGCTCAGTCTGATGAAAAATGCAGGGATCGTTCTTTCACCTCTGCTGAATGACGATACACATCAGATCAATTTATTTTATGCAAGTAAAGCTCAGCTTTCATTTCATCAATTATAGTCATTCATTATAGCTTATTTTATTTTCTTTTGTCTTCATGACAGCTACATTATATAGAATTTTTACAGTAAGTCTTTCAATTAAATAAATGGTGGTTTTAATTTACTAGAATTAGTTACAATTACATTTCATCGGCACCATTTTCCCGGTCTGGCCCTCCCAACATGAGACTGGGTCGTCTGTGACCTCTCAACTCTGGTTTCCAATGAAAACACAGTTACATCACAGTCTGACTCTTTCAGTGTGTTGTTGCTCTTCCTGTTGTCCACCAGGAGGCAGCACAACCACAACGTTTTTCCTCTTTAAAGCCCCAATACTTGGATAACCCTTCAACTTGGTTCTTGCATTTCTTCAGTTCGAGGAAAATCACAGATGATTCCCTTCACTTCGTCTTTAAAATCAGATTAAAGCTGACCCAAATACAGATTTTAATCCTGCATTGTAACACATTTTTGTTTGGAGTTTTAAAAATCGGGTTTTAGAGTCATGTGCATAGCTTTTTATTGTTTGTTTTTTATATATTTAAATATTCATGTGTTGTTTTCATTGTTGTGTTTTCATTATATCTTAATGTGTAGATGGAAACCAGTTCTGTTGTTTTTTTTTTTTTAAAGTGACCAAACAAAACTAGATTGGAAATCATTTTCAGATGATATTTTATTTTTTGGAAAAAAAAGCAAAGAGAAATTTAGAATGTGTTGGTATTTACAGGCTGATATGATTCCATGTAACCCAACTGAGATCACATCACGCTGTGTGTCCTATAAATTAACTGTGACACCTCTGCTGTATAAAATCCAGGAGATTAAAGTACATACTGAACTGAGCCTTCATATCCCCGTGTCTTCAGTGCCTGCCTCCTGTGAGGATATCAGTGGGAAAAGCTGGAGTACCTCCAGGTTGTCGTTGAGCTGTTGGTCGTGGTACTGCCAGCGGGCCTGAACGATGACTCCCGTGCAGAGGATGAGCGCCACCAGGAGGACGGTGTCCCACAGCTGCTGCAGGTACTTCTATAACAGAGAGGAGGAGCTGGTGTCAGGAACCTGGAGAGTGGTCCTGGAAACTTCTACAGCTGAATGATGGATGAACAAGACGGGACTGGCTGTATTCTCCATAGACATGAATGGATGTGTGAAATCAAGGCCATTTCTCAGTCCTCACGTTACTGATGTCGAGTGTTTGCAGTTTTGTTTCCCCACCTGGACCTGCGAGTTGCTCTCCCCCGTGCAGATGACCCCCTGCCACTCCCCGTATCGGCCGCCTCTGGATCGCCCGCAGCTGGACCAGAGCGTGAGCGTGGCTCCCTGCCCGAACAACACAGCAGCATGCTCAGTGTGTCACCTGCACAGGTGCCACTGGGGGGCGCTAACAAATTGGAAAACACACTGTCTCCACTCAGCTCACCAGGTCGTCATGCAGGATGGTTCTGTATGTGATTCTGGCGGTGGCCTGCAGGCCCCTGTGAAAAGTTCAGAGGCCATGAAACACCAGGAGAAAAGCATCGATACTACTGTGAATGACAGGATTTACATGAGCCTTAAAGCTAGGGTAGGCGATGTTGTCCAAAAGCACTTTTTGTCATACTGAGTGAAATGCTCCTTGGCCCCTGGGAGAAGTCAATACATTCTGTGTACGGAAAAAGGTGCAGGAAAAATCTGACAACTTTAACAGCCACAGGACTGTAAAAACTCCGACCAATCGTAAGGCGTGGACCGCTCTTAAGAAACCAATCAGATGCCGTGCTCCGGTGTCTGAACAGCCATGTCTGCTCCGTCTGTGTGTGTGTGTGTGTGTGTGTGTGTGTGTGTGTGTGTGTGTGTGTGTGTGTGTGTGTGTGTGTGTGTGTGTGTGTGTGAGCACGCGGCTCACAAGCCCGCCTCTCGGTAATTATGTCGTGCAACAAAGTATCATAGTATTGTGTGCAAAGCGCTGGTCAATTTACGTTTATGTGTTATGAGAAACAGTGAACCCCGGACATCTCCTTAAATTTAAAAACCCCGCCCGGACGCCCCAGATAGGACGTAAAAAGTGGACATGTCTGGGTAAAAGAGGACGTATGGTCACCCTAGGCTTGGAGCGGGGTCCCATTGAAAACAATGAAGACAGGGCATTGCCGCGGACAACCCGTGAGACGCGCAGTCACGTTTGTGGGGGTGTGGCGTTGGGCCAAGCACTGATTGGAGTAGGAGGAGGTTAGGGGGGATGGCTTGAGGTGTGCGACTGTCAAATCTTGCAGGCTCTTCAACATCGTCGACATGTTTACAAACTAACCCTGACAGCATGGCTTTGAGACTAGTTTGATACTCAGGTCTCAGTGTTGTGTTGTGTCTGCTACTTTTGAGAAATTTGATGAAGAAAATTCCTACTTTCTTTAAAATGTTTGATATTTGCTTTTTGTGGGCCAGTTTTGGCCCACAGGCCTTATGTTGGACACCTCTGATCTAGACCAAAGACAGTTTAAAGCACAAGTTACAATACAAATACGACATTCATTTAATTTTTCATTCATTTTCTGCCGCTGCTCCCTTTCGGGTCGCGGGTGGCTGGAGCCAATCCCAGCTGCTGTGGGCGAAGGCGGGGTACACCCTGGACAGGTCGCCAGTCTGTCGCAGGGCTGACATGTAGAGACAAACAACCATTCATTCATTCATTCATTCAACTACCATGCATGTTTTTGGACCGTGGGAGGAAGCCGGAGTACCCGGAGGGAACCCACGCACACACGGGGAGAACATGCAAACTCCACACAGAAAGGCCCCGAGCCCCGGCCGGTATTTGAACCCAGGACCTTCTTGCTGTGAGGCAAGAGCGCTAACCACCACGCCACCGTGCAGCCTTGTCCTTAACAAAGGAATTCCACATTAAATAATAAACAGTGAGCTCTATAAATAAGCCCCACACTAAACGCCAGAGTGCATTCAGTGGAGCACACAGGATCAGTAAGCTGGGTTTCATCATTTTCTACCAGCTGGATGTCTGCTCATGAGATTTCCAGTACCTGAGCAAAGCTCCAATCAGCTTGGTGACATTTTCTGATGTCTGGATCACAATAATGGGCTTGGACAGAACCTGAGACAAATCCATCTGCAGCAAGAAAAGGAGGGATATTTTTCACAGTTCATACATCAACTGGACAACCTCTACTCATTAATGAAGATTTGTATTTTCAGTCATTAGAAAACCTTCATATATAAACCAGTCAGCATTAATATGACAGTGGTCATCAGTGAGTGATGTACAGTTATAAAGGCATGGAATATTTCCAAAGATTACATATTTTTTAAGTAAATTACTCAGTTGATGGCTCTTCTTTTTATGCACAGAACATTTTTCAGTTCATCTAAGTAAGTTCCTGTATAATCACTACATATATTCCAATACAAAACATTGAGGATGCAGGATAATTAACTAGGTTTAAAAAAAGGAGCAATGAGTGATGTTTCAATGTAAATTCAGTGACGAATGCATCAAAACAAAGGTTTGATTGACTTCTGCAGTGGCAACGGGTAGGGAAACTAAGAATAAATGAATAATGGGAGGGTCGTTTTTAGTGTATGTTTACCTCACTGACGGTGTTTCGGTTGAGTGCCAGAATGATCAGCGCCGAAGCTCCGAGCACCAAGGCTCGTTTCATCTTAAACACAGAGAAAGTCGAGGATTTATGAAGCCTTCAGTACAATATATATATATATATCATAACTGATTCACATCTAATATTTTCAGTGGAGGAATTTGGTGAATTTGGGAAGTGGATGATAATACTCCTCTATAAATAAATGTTAAATAAATAAATAAAGACTGAAAATACTTCTCTCACTTTATTGACCATTGCATCAGCAAAGGACTCCTGGTTTCCAGTGGAGGCTTTGCTGTCGTCCATCTCCACGGGCACCACGCCGATCCACGGCTCCTGGTTCTTGTTGCTCTCCTCATCAAGTCCCCTGACGACCTGTGTCTGCTCGTCCTGAACCTGAGGCCAGAAAACTGTTATATCATGGGTTTACTAACCAGACGTCACTTCTGTCCTACTTCTAAAGAAGCAGCATTGAGTGTGTGAACAAGATCAGGTGGTGGAAAGTTTCCAAGTCTACATATTGGATTTGAAATATGATAGGAAAATGTGTATTGACTGGGTAAAAAAAAGTCAATTTTTAGATAATGGAGTGGAGTCAAACATGTTACAAAGAGTTGGTCTGGGATCGAGTATCTGACCTAGATACTGCCTTTTCAAAATGGAAAAAAACCTGACTGATGTGCACGCGAAGGTGCTTTTTGGAGTTATTTTTGCACCCTGTGGGTGTTGCTGCTGGGAATTTGACACCGCCTGCTGTGAATATGTAAAGACGCTGCACTTTTTAATGTTCTATTTGCACTATGGGTGAATTTGCTATGAGAATAGTTTCTAGAAGAGTCTTGGTTTCCTCCTTCCTTTTGGACAGACATTTTTCTTGAAATGAATGTCTGGGTTTAATGGAAATGCTGGCTTGTCGGGAGTAATATCTCATTTTAATTAATAATGAAAAGGTCAACTGTGGAACAAATGAAGGCCTGCCTACTTGTGAGAATTGACATTTTACTTAGTATCTGCTCTCACTTCAAGTCAATCACTTTGACAATAAAAATCAAGAAAGCAGGGTCTGACCCCCCAACCCCTGTAAAGCCAGCGCTCACGTGACTCCAGGCTGAGGTATGCTTGTCCCCCAGAAGATTTGCCCCAGATCCAAGCAATACACAAAATAACCCAGATGTTTTCTGCAGCTGCATGTTAGAGTAGTCAGCACTCTTATGTTACTGCACACTTCCATTATTTGACTCATGAATTTTGGTCCTTTCTCCAAGGAGTTTGCATGTTCTCTATGTAGGGTTTCTACAAACATAAAATACAAGCTAATCTTTCACTCGACTGACTGCAAGTGTGAATGGCTGAGCCTCTTTGTGTTTATCTTGTGATATTATTATCAACATCAGCATCATCATTATATTCCTGCATCCTGTCGTCCTGTCATAAGCCCCTCGCTTGTTGACGCATAAGCTCACATTTCCGCCTTATAATTACCGACTCACCAGAACCAGGTCTCCCTCCAGCTCCTCTCCCACCTCGTCCCGGTACTCGGAGCCCCCGTCGGGCTCCATCACCTCCCCCTGGAGCAGGGCGCTGACACCGGGCCGCTGCTCCAACAGAACCTCAACCAGAGCGACCTGTTCCGCGGCGACACGCAGCCCCGGCCACCGCAGCAGCAGCAGCAGGAGGACGAGCGGCAAAGGCACACAGAGACAGCCGCACCGAGCAGCAGCCATGACAGGAATAAATAAATACAAGATAAAATTTATAATAAATAAAGAAGATGCTTCAGCATTGAGCCATTTTTTGCGGGGAGGATGTTAGCAGCTCCGGCTCACACCAACAGAGAAGAATGTAAACAAGAACGCCCACTTCCGGCACGAATCAGGAAGAGAGTGACATGAATTATCTTGTCTTGTAACTGGCATACAGTTTGTTGAACAGCAGTGTATTTAAAAAAAAAAAAAAACATTTTCTAGGCTTCAGATTTTACGAACTGATTAATATATTCGGGTATTTGTAATGAAGCCTGTAACTTTGTAGGTAACGTCTAATTTTTGTGCCGCTGTGCTGTCACGACTAGAGATGAATAAAACGTCAAGAGAAGTCTCGTCTCTGTCGTTAGCTTTGTCTTTGTGAGAACTTTTTTTCAAGAACTGTAATATTTGCATGACACTTCCTGTCAGACAGTTTCTTTCTGATTAAGGATGAGAAGTAATTCAGTAACCATGACTGACAAAGTTAACGTAGACTAGAGTAAGTATTAAGACACATATAGCCTTTTCTTCTCGCTCATACTCAGTGCGATTTCGTGTGTGCGTGTGCGCGTGTATGTGCATGTTCACCAGGCTGTCAAAACCAAAATACGCATGATGCAACAGTTAAAGGAGAAATTTTTGTAGATAACAATTCAATTAAATTCAGTTTTATTTATAGAGTGCCAATTACAACATTGTCATTGCATAGACATTTTCATCACATACTCTCTGTGCAACAATAAGAAAAACTAGTAAAGTTAAAATTCAATCATTATTATTGAAGTACCTGCCTGGTCCACTCCAGATAAAATTGACCTGTATGGCACTTGAACTAAAATATGTTTGACACCTCTTTGCTAACAGACAGACGGACAGAAAGGCAGACTTACAAACAAACCACTTGGCAGGTTGATGGAAAATTGGAAAATTTCATTTGTCGCGTGAATGCAGTTGTGTTCACCACATCCGGTGGAAACACGGGGTTAGTGTCCCGATCGAGAACAAATTGAAGAACCGAACAACACTGCGAGGGCTGTTCCTTTTATGGACAGAGTCCTCTGCCACCTGCTTTAAAATATACATATAGTAGTTCAAGACAAGTATCCTACATGATTTACAGATTTAAAGGATGATTTAAGTATATTGTTTCATGGAAAGATTTCACTCAAAATAAAGTATCCTACATGATTTACAGATTTAAAGGATGATTTAAGTATATTGTTTCATGGAAAGATTTCACTCAAAATAAACTCAAAATGTAACTGTTTTGATGGATGCTTATAGTCAAAATGTGCTGTTTTGAAAGATATCCTGTTGTAAGGATGATTTCACTCCAAATAAACCAACCTTTCAAAAAGTTCCTGTTGTGAAGGATTGTTTGATTTAACAAAGGGTTACTGTTGTAAAGGATGATTACTTAAAGTATTTTTACAATTAAAAATGTTTAAGGAGCAAAGTACAAGTTCATGTTCTGTTTACAATAAAGGGCTTCTTGAGTCGAATATTTTTTTTTTAACAAACGCATTAAGGATTTAAAGGATAATTCTTGGACAGCACTTTGAGGTAGACATGGGTCCCCTTGGAGAAGCTGTGAGGTGAGCACAGTTGGATGGCCAGGGAAATCAGAGACTGTTGTTTTTTGTATGTTGTTCAAAAACTTGAAACACCGTCAGTTACAAATACTGTGAATCTCTGAAAAAGTGTAAAAACCAGACTCCATTAGGTGTGGAAGAGCTGTTCATCCAATCGGATTCAGTAGAACACGAATGGGTTCTCACAGTTGTAACAGTGAGTGTCAAACAGCAGTTCACTGGGCCAGTGGTGAGTGCTCTTAAGAAGGTCAGGGTTCAAATCCTGCTGAGGTTAATGGGCTCTATGCACAACTAAACCACTTCCTGAACTTCAGGAGGCTCCTTATTTCCTGTCTTTCATGATAGGATGAGCTGATTAATGCAGGTGTGTCTGACCATTACTGTTGTTGTGACAGAAGTCAGGGACACCTGGAGCCTCCTGAAGTTCAGGAAGTGGTGAAGTTGTGCATAGTCCATTGGTGACCCTAGGAGTGTGTGCCTGTGTGTGTTGTTCTTTGTCTCTTCCTTTGATGGTGAATTAAGGAGTTTTTGTATTTCTTTATATATATATATATATATATATATATATATATATATATATATATATATATATATATATATATATATATATATATATATATATACATATATATATGCCTGCTGTACACACTGCAGCTGTCTGCCGCTCTGATAATGACTTGAATGCTGATTATTGTGAAAATCAACAAAGGAGACAAGTTGTGTGGTGGAGATGAGCCGTTCGCTGAGAGCGGAGGAGAATGGAGGACTGCTGACTGACTGCAGGGAGCTGTCACCGACACCGAGCGCCTCCTCCTCTGCCTCAGCCGACAGACACGCTACCCTGCCCTCGCTCCAGACCCGGAGACCTGGCGGAGGAGGGTCTGAGCCGAGGACAAAACGCCTGTAAGCGCAGCCTAGGCGGCTGGGAGCCGGAGCTGGAGCCGGGGGCAGCGGCGCCGGCGGCTGTGGCGTTGCGCCGCAGCGGTGAGGCGTGTTCCGGAGCCGGTGCGCAGCGGCAGCAGCGTCGGGAGGCTCAAGGACGCAGCGGAGAAGGCTCGGGGATGATCTCGGCTCTCGGCCGAGACACGGACGGCGGAGGCGGCCCGGAGGCGGCCGCGGCTGCCGCCGCGTGCGCCAAACCCAAGGAGGAGCGGAAAGGGAAGAACGTGATCCGGGGCTGGAAGAGGGACAGAGACGCACCGCCTGGCCGGGCGAGGAAGGAGAAGCCCGGCGATGGTTCTCCTCCTCCTCCTCCTCCCCCTCATCATCATCATCCTCCTCCTCCCTCCGTCTTCCTCCCCTCCTCCTCCTCCTCCTCCTCCCTGCCTGAGCATCATCCGTGCCGCGACGGCCCCGGACACTGCCGCTGTGCAGCGCCGGACTCCCGGACCGCCGCAGAACACGCCAGCAACAACAACAACAATAATAACAACAACAACCATAACGGCGGGACGCACGGACCCGGGCCTGCCTGCAGCCACAGAAGCGCACTGGATTGTGGAGTTAAGAGCAGCGGCGGAGGCGCTATTGTTGTCAGGCGGCAGCATGACGACACGCCGGCCGCCAAGAAGCACCGCGGAGACAAGGTGAGGCGCCGAGCTTTGTCTGAAGACGGTAGCCTCTTCATCCTCATCTCCATCCGCTCCCAGGCTGCTGTCTGTCTGTCTGTCTGTCTGCCGCTGCGCCGTGCAGGCCCGGTAGAGCGCGGTAGAGCCGTGCAGGCCCGGTAGAACCTGGTAGAGCCAGGCAGAGCCCTGTAGAGCCCTGTAGATGCAGGTGTGCAGGCCACAAAGAAGACTGCCTCCACCATTACACCTCATACACCATCCAGCCTCCTTGTATGTGTGTGTGTGTGTGTGTGTGTGTGTGTGTGTGTGTGTGTGTGTGTGTGTGTGTGTGCGTGCGCGCGCGCGTGTGTTGACATTCCGCATGCTGTGTTCAGGAGAGGTGGATAAAGGAGTGTTTCCTCCTCCTTCATCCATCCTCCTCTTCCTCCTCTGAGGAATATTGAATCCAGTTCTCCTTGATTCTGTGCAGCTCAGTGAAGGCAATCAACAACAAGCGCCCTTCTTTTCTGTTTGTGTGTGTGTGTGTGTGTGTGTGCAGTCTTTGTTTGCTGATGGTGTTTGTGGAAAATGGTGTGAGGAGACAGTGTAATTTTTCGAAGCCAGCCTGCAGACAGGCGGGACAGCGGTGGGAGACACTCCAGCTCCAGTCATCTGAGGGCGTCACTGCCATGTCTGAGCAAACTGTTTTTCTTCTTCTGGGGAGGAGGAGGTGGAGAAAGGGATGCTGGCTGCAGAGAGATGTATGGTGTGTGACAGCAGAGGACGCAGGCCAAAGGAGGTAGTGAGGAAGAAAGAAGCAGATGGAGGACGTCCAGGAGGAGTTTTTACATTTTTTTCTCCTGCATGCAGAATCAGAGGAGGGAGGAGAAGCGGAGCTGCTGCTGACAGGAGGAGCTCCGGCTCTGGCCTGCTCCCACTGCTGTGTTTATGTGGTGATCGGAAGGATCTCCGTTCAGTCTGTGGAGTCCAGTCGTTACCCGTCAACGTAAACCTGGATTCCACCGAGCTGCTTCGTTCTAACCTGAGCTCTGCTGTGGAGCTTCAGGAACCAGGAACCAGACACCACAGTTACAGGAACCCGATGGGGTTCAACCTTTGGGTTCTGTCCTCTTCGGTCCATTTCAGAGTCCATGTCAGGAGGGATGGATTTCATAGTGGCTCGGTTGGTACAGACCTATCTCCCCAGTCTGTCCACATGTTGAAGTGTCCTTGAGCAAGATACTGAACCCCAGACTGAGCGGACTGAGCTCCTCGCTTTGCCGCCTCCATCGGTGTGTGAATGTGTGTGTGAATGGGAACTGCCATGCCAATGCTCAACATCCAGTGGGCGTCTCATTTGTGTGATCAGTGCTGACATTTGAACATAGTTGTGGTCACATCAAAACAACAAGACTTTAGCGGGATTCACTCCTCGCTAGTTCCCCTTTCCCTCTGAAACTATAGCGGGTCGACCCGCTAACAATCAGAGCTGCCTCCTGTCCCACTGCCTACAGACCCGGGTCTGATCGCCTGCATGCTGCGTTTTCCTGCGCTGATGGTGTCCCACGTTGATGACATCATCAGCGCGGCGGAGCATGGCGAGGTAAACCGTGGAGAGGAGTCGACGAATCTCCTCTTCCCCATGGGTCAGGAGAAGCTCTCTGATCTCACTATCTTGCCAATGTTGGGTCGTCTTGATGAAGGTTATCTCACACTGTGTCCAAAAACAACTAGTGTGCTAACGTAGCCACGCTACGGCGACATCATCACAGAAATTATCGCGCTGACCCGGGTCTGCCTTTTATAGTCAAGCCGAGCGGAGGCGAGCCGATTAAAGCCCGAGACAAAATGACGAATAAACCCTTTCCCACTCCTGTGAGGAGCCGGGTATTAGCAGTTTTTGGCCAGTGGGAAAGGGGTATATGTTGACTCCTGATGGCCGTGGTCACAGCTGACCAGGGAGAACCCTGAAACACCACATCCAGATGTTTTGCTTTTTTAGACTAATATATGAGAAAATGAAATATTTTGAGGAGTGTTGCAGGATGAAGAGGTCCAGAATGTGGTCGGATGCTAGCAGGTCTTGCTCCTGGTCTGATTCTGCAGGGCGATTGATTGAAAGTGAATGGTAAAGAGTCCAGGTTTAGAGAGGGCGGCTGTGGACCGAAATGCTGGGAGTGGTTCAGACAAACCAAGCCAAGAACTGTACTCGAGCAGAACACTATGAATCAAATCTAGATTTCAGAAAGTGGCTCTTTCCATTTCTCAGGGGGCAGTGCTGTTCTTATTGACTGGCATGTCATCGGCGTACAGATGATAAGGCATACCATGACACTGAAAGATCTCTCCAAGTGGGAGGAGATACACAGCAAAAAAGATCGGTCCCAGGATAGATCCCTGGGGGACCCTTCAATGAAGTGAAATCCCTACAATGAATACACTTAATGGAGAAGACAGTAGACTTCCAAGACAGACCAAGATTGGTTTAGCTGGAGACCGAGACCCCCCCAAAAAATTTTTTTTTTTTCCATCTTACATGAGTTGTAGAACATCAGCACCGTGCTGTGTTCAGCTGTAGTATAAATATGAGACTGTATTCAACTCCAGGCACAAGAACACAGAGACAGAGAAGGTCTTATGTCTGAACTCACTTTAAATGTTGACATCAGGTATGTGTGACAATTACAAGACCGCTATTTCTACACTGTTTGAGGATCGTCTCTTGAGTGCTGTTAAGGACTGACATGACTATAAACTGCCCCCCCATGACATAGATCTATGCCAATAGATGTAGAAATGCTATCTACAGTTAGAAATTAAATTTAATTGGTGTCTTATCTCATACTATCACACAGCAGTGTTTGAATAATTTAGATGAATGTAGTGTCTCCTGTTTGTAATTTATTATCAAGTATTCATTTATTTCATTAATCATATATTCAGTTTTATAATCAATACTTGAACATGATCTTAAAGTTTCATTAAAAGGGAATCCAAATTCTTTGACATATTTAAACACGTTTTCTAAAGTAATGCGATAGTTACTTTGCCTTGTAATAAGTTACTTTTAAAATATCGTAACTCAGTTACCTTTTTGAAGAAGTCACTAATAACTATAACTAATTACTTTTTAAAAGTAACTTGCCCAACACGAGATGAATACACATGATTTAAGTGTGATAAAGTTATTTACGTGTAAGATATTTGGACATTATGTTAGTGTGAGAGATTTGGACAATTCTATAAATTTGAAGTTATTTTTGTTGCCAATCAAAGGAAAAAACTACACGGGTCAAATATGTTTTATATTGGATGAGGTTCACAGATACTCCACATTTGATTATTTTTTTTTTTTATGTCTGTTATTTCTTCATTTCTGGAAAAATTGCGAATTTTTAATTGTTTTGAGTGCCTCACCAAGGTACAAGGTGCTGTGTTACCGCAGAGGCTCGGTTAACGAGCTGCCTGTGAGAAAAGTTTTTCTGTAAAATGTTGGCAAGTTGGCCTAAAAATAAAACTTTTGTTCAAAATCAATCCTGCTGGTCATCCCTGCTGGAAGAGCTGCAACATAAATGCGCTGAAATTGAAGAATAATTAAGCGCCACCTTAAAAATTACCACCAGCAGCAAATCACAAATCCCTTCAAGACGCTTGGCCAGTCCGAGACATGAGAGACCAAAAGATCTGAGACTGAGATGAGACCAAGACCACAAAAGAGTGGTCTCCAGAATTACTAAGTGTAGAACACATTCTTATTGACAGACCACCAAGTTAGATCAACAAGTCAACCATGGGGTATGTTTTAAAATCAAGCGCCCCCTAGTGGCCATGTAAATAATGTCTAGACAATCAAATCCAGACTTCATGTCTCAGCTAAGCCTCAGATGGTTAACTGACCTTTTGGAGCTCCTCTCAAGGACTGTGTGACACTAGTCTTCTTCCAAGCCTCAGTGCACAAAGACAAAAAGAGAGGCTTTGTGTTAGGGAATAATTTATCAGGAACACAATGCAGGAGGTTCATATAAAAATGCACATGAGCACACAAGCACACGTACACACACGTACACGTACACACACACACACACACACACACACACACACACACACACACACACACACACACACACACACACATACACACGCACACACACGCACACACACACATATACATGTACACACACGTACAAACACTTGTTACATCAATACTTTTTAATCTTCAGAAATACAAGTAAAACATTTGAAGAAGTTGATCTTAATTTTGTGATATAATATATAAATGCAGGCAGACAGACAGATTGATTGATTTACTAAGAGATTTACAACAGAAGGGGAACAAAATTGTCCCAGCATTATGAGTACACTTCTGAATCAAAAACAAATAATACATAAATTGTTTTTTTTTGTAATTCAAGTTTTTATTTCTTTTTCACAGCTTAGAACAAGACAAACAAAAACAGACAGCAGTGAACAATACAAAATGTGGCCAAACTAACATACAAAATGAGTACTTCACCGTATCTAAAATGGTTAAGATGTTTCAAAAATCTGAGCCCAGGATTCAACAAAGTTATCCATGTCATTATTCACTCTAGCCAATAATTTTCCATATGTTACAATTTTCTGCATATTTTCTTTCCACCTGCTAAACTCTGGAGCAGAAGGATTCTTCCACACACTCAAGATTACCCGAGCTGCTGTAATTATCCCCACTTTTACAACCACATATTTACATTTAGATATACCTGGAATTACTGATTTATCCCCCAACAGACATAATTTTGGTGACCTTGGCACCGTCATCCCAAGCCACGCCCCTATCTGAAGTAAAACTTTTTCCCAAAAAGGATAAACCTTGTTGCATTCCCAAATAGCATGCATAAAAGTTCCAGTAGCGGAATGACATTTCCAGCAGTTATCATTTTGCATAATTCCCATTCTTTGGAGTTTGGAGGGTGTTAGATACCATCTATGTATTAGTTTATACTGAATGAATTTCCCTTTAGCCTCTTTGACAAATTTACAAGAATGCAACAATATTTTATCCCATTCTTCCTTATTTATAGTACATCCTAAATCCCTTTGCCATACCGTTCTCAGGTTTTCACATATACCTTTTTTTAGATTATTAAACAATTTATATACAACAGCTGCCCTATGCGCTTTACACGGCAATTCACAGAATTCTACAATCAAATTTGTTTCCCTCTTAAAATTTCCTTTTATGATGCAGTCCCTTAATTGTAAATATCTCCAAAAGTTACCCCTTCTTTCTACTCCATATGTTTGAATAATTTCCTCAAATGACATAAACACCCCATCTTTATAAAGATCACTTATTATATGAGTTCCTTTATCAATCCACTCTTTCCAAAAAATAGCTCTTTTGCCAATCCGTACTGCTGAGTTATACCATAACGTGGCATAAGATTGTCTCAAATGTGACGCTCCACACAATTTATGCAGCTCTCTCCAAACATACTTTGAGTAATTGAGAACAGGGTTGGTCAGGGGCCAAAAGTATAATCTGTTTTTCTGACCAAACCAACAAACAAAAATGGAAAAAATTGCTCAATTTTCCTTTTTTCGTTTTCAACCAAAAAACGAAAAAACGGTTTTTTCTTTCTCAATTCAAAACCAAAAACAAAACCAACACAAGCAAATTACGGCCGAATTTTGTTTTTTGGATTTCAATTTTTCGTTTTTTCGTTTCAGGTCTCAAAACGAAAAAACGGAAGCACGTGACCCCTGACGTCACGGGTCAAATGGACTCCCTACCAAAATAAAAGCCTTACTAATAAATGGGCAATTAAAGATAAATTGCGTTAAATAGCGTTTTTATTTTTGCACAGCATTTATTGCATACACTACTAGGCTTGTAATAATGTTGGAAAATAATAATAATAATTATTATTATTATTAACAACAATACCACTACTACTACTACTACTACTACTATGAGAATAATTACAATAATAATAATGATTACAGGTCTGCTGCCTGGCCTGCATACATCTAATTCGCGGACGCGAGATCTTTAAGTGTTCGCCTTTTCAATAAGTGTGACATGTCTGTTGATCATAAAATACGGTCATTTTAACTTTGTGACATGTCAGCTGCATGGCGTGTGCTGATGAGAAACGTTTCCCTTTTTCGCCCAGTAGATGGCAGTGTGAGCCAATTTAGAAGAACATCCAGTATTCAGTTGAGGGACTGACGGCCCGAACGCACTGGACGCGCGCACGGCACTTCTGATCGCCTCCCATGTCCTATCTGACTGGCCGCACACAACACGCAGGGGAGCGCCACGCGCGCCGCGGCTCACGCTCTGCAGCGCGCCCGCTCCGCTTCGTTCTATTTTTCACGCGAGCCACGGGCGCTGAGAGCGGCAATTGTCAAGCTGGATCAAGCAGATCGGACCAGACAGGAAGTCGGAAACAGAAAAGGCAAGAGAATCCGGTCAATTTTCAAAATAAAAAAATTAAATGACGATTAGTTACGCTGTTGCTTGTCCGTCTGTCACCGGGTCTAATCACAAGAGAGATGGACACACACACACAAACAGACATGCACATATGCACCCAATCAAACACACACACACACACACACACACACACACACACACACACACACACACACACAGCGACAGAGATTCGCGTGATGCAGAAAAAAAGAGGACAGGAGGAGAAAAAGTCTCTCCACAGATCACCAAAACACACACATCCATCCTGGCAGAGCGAGACAGAGGAAAACCGAGAGCAGACGGATCCAGCTGAGTACAGTCGATGTGTGAAAAGGCGGAGAGCGCAGGCAGCAGATAGCCTCCAATACGAACAGCCAAGCGCCTGCGCGGAGAAGTTCGCGGCGCGCGCGTCGCCTCCGCTACGCTTCCGTGTCCAGTGCGTTCGGGCCATAAGGATCTTACAATGTTCATATGCTCCTATGGACAAACAGTGGCATGCTCCTCTTTCTTCTTTCTTCATTCTTTATTCCAGACTCGAAATGGTTCATAAAATTACACACAAATACTATAAACAGCAACAAAACAGAAAAAGAGCACTACACATATAAACTAAACACTCCCTCCAGTGTCTCCAGAGCACAGAAGTGTACCAGACACTGCTCTGCCCAGGTTTGACAGAAGCTTGAATAATTTTATTATCAGAGTCCATAAGTCGCTTAATAAACTTAAAAATAAAATTTCTAATAACAGCATTCAGTGTTCTGACATTATTTTTCACAAACAACTGGCTTGCACTGGTCCACTGAGGGACCTTCATTAGAAGCCTAAATGCATCATTGTATGCCACATGCAACTTTTTAAATTTGGCTTTTGTGTAGCTACACCACAAGCATTGTTGTTAATAATAAAAATTATTATTATTTTCTAACATTATTACAAGCCTAGTAGTGTATGCAATAAATGCTGTGCAAAAATAAAAACGCTATTTAACGCAATTTATCTTTTATTGCCCATTTATTGGTAAGGCTTTTATTTTGGTAGGGAGTCCATTTGACCCGTGACGTCAGGGGTCACGTGCTTCCGTTTTTTCGTTTTGAGACCTGAAACGAAAAAACGAAAAATTGAAATCCAAAAAACAAAATTCGGCCGTAATTTGCTTGTGTTGGTTTTGTTTTTGGTTTTGAATTGAGAAAGAAAAAACCGTTTTTTCGTTTTTTGGTTGAAAACGAAAAAAGGAAAATTGAGCAATTTTTTCCTTTTTCGTTTGTTGGTTTGGTCAGAAAAACAGATTATACTTTTGGCCCCTGACCAGGGTTGCTCTGAAGATCTGGTTTGTTTATATTCGTCTCCTGGGATAAGAAGTCCATAGGTGTGAATGGGTCCACCCATTCCTTTTCAATTTTAATCCAATTAGAGTCAGATTCAGTTTTTGTCCAATGCTTTACAATTCTTGACATTTCAAAAGCGAGGTTGTACAATTTCACATTTGGAAGAGCCATTCCTCCAATGTCTCTCGGAGCCCACATTTTCTTTAAATTGACCCTAGGTCTCTTCATATCCCACAAAAATTGTTTCACCATCGTTTCAAATTGTATTAGTATTTCTGTGGGTATCTTCACCGGTAACATCATGGATACATAATTGAACTGTGGGGTAACCACCATTTTAATTACATTAATTTTGCCCCAAAGTGATAATTTCAATTTTCCCCATTTTTCCAAGTTCGTTTTTATTTTCCGAAGGAGAGGGTTCATATTAGTTGCCATCATTTCTTCTAAATTTGGATTCAAGAGTATTCCAAGATACTTCATGCCTGATGACAACCATTTAAAATTGAAGGCAGTAACATGTCGAGAATAACATGTTGGTGATAAAGGCATGCTTTCAGATTTGCTCCAGTTAATCTTGTAGCCCGAAATTCTTGAAAATGATTCTACACATGTGAGTAAAGCAGGTAAAGAGTGCTCTGGGTCGGATAGCACTGCTAATATGTCATCAGCATATAGAAATAATTTATGTTCACTTCCTCCCAATTCCACACCCTTGATGTTTTTATCAGCTCGAATTTTTAAGGCAAGTGGCTCTAAGAATACTGTGAAAAGCAATGGAGACAGGCTACATCCTTGTCTCATGCCCCGGGAGAGATCAAAAAGGTTGGACAATAATCCATTCGTCAAAACTCTTGCCCTTGGGTTGGAATATATGGTCGCCACCCAGTGACAGAATACAGGCCCAAAACCAAACCGCATGAGGACCTTCATAAGGAAGCCCCATTCCACCCGGTCAAAGGCCTTCTCCGCATCAAGGGAGAAGGCCGCGATCGGATCCAGGCTCGTTCTACTTTTATGCATAATATGGATGAGTCTCCTCATATTATCCCCTGAGAACCTGTTCTTCATGAACCCAACCTGATCGCCATTAATAATAGTAGATAGTATGTTTTCTAGGCGTAGAGCAAATATCTTTGTTAAAATTTTGCAGTCTACTCCTAAGAGGCTTACAGGTCGGTAATTTGCAGGGTCTGAAACATCTCGCTCTTTTTTAGGAATTAAAGATATCAGTGCCTCATTAAATGAACTTGGCAATGAGCCCAGATCAAATGCTTCTAAGTAAACTTTATGTAAAACTGGTGTCAAAATGTCTATATATTTCTTATAGTATTCTATAGGAAAACCGTCGAGGCCCGGCGATTTCCCATTTTTCATACTCAAGATTGCTACTCTAATCTCCTCCTCTGTTATAGGGGCATCCAATTTTTCTTTTTGTTCTCCAGTAAGGGTTGGAAACTCTAAACCTGAGAAAAATTGTTCCATGTCTTCTTCACTAACAATCCCCATTGACTGATACAGATCTTCATAAAATGTTTTAAAAATTAGATTTATTTCTTTTGTTGACGTAATCATCTTATTATGTTTTTTGATCATTGTTATATTATTCAAACTGTCTTGTTGTTTTAATTGTCTCGCCAATATTTTACCATGCTTTTCACCTCCCTCGTAGAATTTTGTTTTGAGTCGAAATAATGCATATTCAGCTTTTTTATTATGGATATCATTTAACTGATATTTCATTTTACAGATTGTTTGGTATTTCTCCTCAGAAAATTGTTTTGCCAGCTCCTTCTCTAGTTTATGAATTTCTACATCCAACTTCTTTGCTTTTTCCTGGTGATCTTTCCTCATTTTAGAGGCATGGGCAATGATCTTACCCCTTATATATGCTTTAGATGCTTCCCATACAGTTGCAACTTTGTCTGTGGAACCCATATTAATATCAAAGAACATTTTGAGATCCTCTGATAACTGATCACCAAATAATTTATCCTGAATGAGTATTGTGTTTAGTCTCCAACGTCCCTTTTTTACTTTATCTGTATTTAAGTTAATGTGTAACTCTACTGCAGAATGATCACTGAGTGCTATGGCTCCAATTTCACAACCCACCACCGAGTCAACTAGAGTTTTGGAAATTAAAAAGAAATCAATTCTTGAGTATGATTTATGACAATGAGAATAAAATGTGTAATCTCTTGTGGAAGGATTCACCAGTCTCCATATATCTACCAAACTAATGTCCTCTGCTAACATGTGAATTGCCTCTCTGTCCCTGGGTGTAGGTTGACCTTTTGTCTTACTTTTATCAATCATTCCATCCATCACCTGGTTGAAGTCTCCAGCTAAGATAACCTGTCCTCCTCCATTTCCTATTATACTGTTGACTATGTGGAAAAACTCGGGATTCTCTTTATTTGGTGCGTATATATTACATAGTATAACTCTAATACCATTAACCAGTGCTTCCACACATATTACACGACCTTCGTTATCATTGTACTTTTTAATCAAAATAAAATTCAATTTTTTAAGTATGAGAATCATGACACCATTTTGTTTACTAGAGTATGAGCTATGATACACTGTTCCCACCCAATCTCTTCTAAATTTCTTTGCCTCTTCTTCTCCCACAATATGAGACTCCTGGATAAATGCTATGTCTGTATTTTTAGATTTTAAATATGTCAGAACCTTCCTCCTTTTAATTGGGTTCCCACATCCCTTTATGTTTCACGATGTTATATTAATATACCCCGTCATAGTGTGCAACAAACATAAATCTGGTACTCATCAAAAAATATAAAGGCAATGGCAAAATAAATAAAATATTGGCCCAATTCAAACTGCTGTCTGACAAACATGAACAATACAACACACCCCAGCGTAGAACACCGCTGAACACCCCCCCCCCCCCTCCCCCCCACCCCCCACCCACCCATACCAAACCGAC
This sequence comes from Salarias fasciatus, assembly GCF_902148845.1. Classification (NCBI taxonomy): domain Eukaryota; kingdom Metazoa; phylum Chordata; class Actinopteri; order Blenniiformes; family Blenniidae; genus Salarias; species Salarias fasciatus. The sequence continues at coordinate 24,781,310 of NC_043756.1, forward strand.
TCACAGTCCGGCTGGAGGGAAATCTTTCCTTGGTCCGTGAGGAAGTCCCCTTTTGACTGACGGCTGCACACATCATCCACTTCCCTTCCCCCTCCACTGTTACCTTAAAGTTTGTAGGTCTTCATACACTTCCTATATTTTGAATCACGCATGTTGAAGGAATCTGTCCGCATCTTTCCCGTTGGAAAACGTTTTCTTCTGGCCATCCCATGTAAAAACAAGAGTAGCCGGGTAGATCATTCTGTGCTTAATTTGAAGCTCCCGGAGACGCTTCTTCGCTGGGGCAAATGCTTTCCTCTTATCCGCCAGTTCCTTTGTGACATCCTCGAATATTGACAGCTTTCCCCCTTCCCATTCAAACCCTCGCTTCTCTCTTGCCAACTGGAGAACGCTATCTCTTGCAGAAGAGCGAAGAAAGCGCACGATCACAGGCCTGGGTGGCTTATCCAAATCGGGGATTGGTGCGGGGATTCGATGTGCACGTTCAATCTCAAATTCACCCCCAGTAAAACCGAGGGCATCCACCAAAATCTTCTCCACGTATTGAGCCATTTTACCGGATTGTTCCAAGCGCTCCTTCAAACCAATGATTCGGACGTTATTTCTTCAGCCTCTATTCTCCAAGTCCTCCACTCGGGACCATAACAGCTGCACCTTCTTCTCACACTCATCCACCTTAGGCCCCGCTTGAGCGTTTGCATCCTCCAGCTCCGATATGCGCCCTTCTGCTTCTCCGAGCCGCGTCTGCACATTCTCCACTGCATCCTTCAGTTCTTTTGTTGTTTCTTTTATGGCGGCTACATCCGTAGCAACGCGTAGCAGCGTAGCATGCATTCCTCTCATCTCTTCAAACATAATCGCACTTTCAGACTTTGCATTCTTCCCGTCAGCTGAAGAATCGTCTTCCGTCAGTGCAGGCGACAATTCTGTGTGTTCCGGAGGCTGCTGTGTCGGTGTGTTGTTAGCATGGTTGCTAGCTAGCTTCCTCGTAGTTAGCCTCGTAGCGGCAGCTCCCTTAAAAAAATTCGATTTAGCACCGCCAGACATCGTCGAAGGGGTATGAAGCTTTGAAAAAGTATCCCTTAAAACAAAAACTGTCAAAATCCCGACTTTACATGAAGTGTATGTTTCGAAAAGTTATGAAATTAATGGTGGGTTTCAGGAGCGAAACTAGTGTGCAGCCATCACACCCTGCGGTCCCACCGGACTCCCCCATAAATTGTTGTTTAATGGACAGAGGAGTATTTGTGGACAATTATTATTAGTTAAAGAGCAAAACTCGGTTCTTAAAGGTGCATTAAGGAGTTTTACAACCTTAAAAATACTTATTTTCCACTATAAATATGTTACACATTTTAATGATGTGTACAATGTGCCCTGACATATTCATTAGAAGTACCTCTAACAGCGTTAAATTGTCACTTGAAAGTTGCAGTGCCAGGCTGGCACCAGAGTTTTTTTGGGGAGAATTTGAAAGGAATGACGTAATGCGCGCTCCGGCTGGTTAGGTTTCATTTTGTCCGCCATTACTCCGCCAGATGCTTAGTGAGCAACAACTGAGCAGGAGCTTCCAGAAAGTAAGAAAAGACTGGCTTCTAGCACTGCCACAACTCCAGCACAGACTCCACCAGGTAAAAGAAACTTAAATTTTACTTGAGCGCTACTAAACGAGCGAGGAAGGAGTTCCCCTCTTCCGTGCACGCAAGCCACAGGGACAAGTTTTTCACTAAGCTGCATTACGCCCAAGGCCTGCAGGGGGTGCTGTTTCGCATAAAATGTGCCAATTCCTTAATGCACCTTTAAAGTGAAAAAATTGCAGTCAGAGTTTGTTAGCTCTGTTTGTCAGTTGAAGGAGGACCAGAGTCAGGAGGCACACCACAGTGCTCAGGACCTCCTAGCTGAACCTGCTCCGAGCATAAGGAGGAGCCAAGAAACCCATAGTGTGGAGGACTTGGTGAAGAAGCCGCGGTTGAACCTACCATCAGCCACGGACCACAGGTGGGCTCAATTGGATGAAGACCTCAGCATCAGCCTTGACAACACCTTGAAAGGGAATGCTGTAAACAAGATCAAGACTTTGGTGGACAGTGTATCAAGCATGCTACGACAGATTTGGAGTCAAGGGAGGAAAGCCTGACAAACAGCTATCAGGCCCCAGCAGAAGGCAACGCCGCATTGCGGAAATGCGTCAAGACCTGTGAGCACTTAAGAAGAGGTGTTGGGGAGCCGAACATCAGGAAAAGGAAGCACTGAGGTGCGGAGAAACCTACTCCAGTTGCAGAGGGCAGAGGTAATCCGGAGAAGACAGAAGGAGAAGCGCCGGCAGAGGAAATCATTCTTCAACAGTCTGTTCCCCGAACCCCGGCTGTGGACACTCGCAGAGGGCTACTTCATTCCTAAGGAGCTGAATTCATCAAGCTTCGACCAGTTCAGAGAGATTTCTCTGCTGGACGTTGGGGGAAGGTCTTCTGGGCAGTTATTGCTAGAAGGTTAACCTCATACTTACTTATCAACGGCTATGTCGACGTAAGTGTCCAGAATGGAGGAGTACCGGGTTACTCTGGGTGCCTGGAGCACACATTGGTAATCAGCCAGATCATCAAGGAAGCGAAGAGGAACAAGAAGACTGTCTCAGTGATCTGGCTAGATCTTGCCAAGGCATCCACCAACGTACCACACCAACTCATCTGCAAGGCATTGGAGCATTACCAAGTACCACCAGAGGTCATCAATCTGGTGACGTCCCATATGGACTCGCTACAGATGAGGTTTAGTGTGCAGGATTTTACCACCAAGTGGCAGAGGCTTGAAAAAGGGATCATGGCTGGCTGCACCATATCAGTCCCCCTGTTTGTGGCAGCTATGAACCTGCTCCTCAAAGCCAGAGTGTCATAGAGCAAAGGACCAATGGCAAGTGATGGGACAAGGCACCCAGCCTGCAGAGCCACCATGGATGACATCACTGTGATGACCCCATCTATTCTCGGGACGCGATGGGTCCTGAGTTCTCTGGAGAAGATGGCCACCTGGGCCCGTATGCAGTTCAAGCCTGGAAAATCCAGGAGCTTGTGCCTTTTGAAGGGAAGTTTGTCAGATAACACCTTTAGCATCCAGGGGTCAGAGATTCCAGCTATTCAGGAGGAGAGAATCCGATGCTTGGGGAAGAGCTATGACAGTACTCTGAAGGACAAGGCTAACTTCGAGGACACCTCAGCCCAACTAATGGAGTGACTGAGGAGAATCGACAAGTGTCCGTTGCTGGGCAGGTTCAAGGTGTGATGCTTCCAGCATGGCATCATACCAAGACTCCAGTGGCCGTTTCTGCTCTATGACTTCCCTATGACCAGAATATAAGCAATGGAGAGAGTCTGTAACAGGTTTATCCGGAAATGGCTGGGCGTCCCTCCAGCATTCAGCTCAGTCAACCTCTACAGCAAGTCATCAGTTCTCCGGTTACCATGCTCCTCTGTCATAGAAGAATTTAAAGCCACCAAGGCAAGGACAGTGCATGCTTTTAGTCTCCAGGGACACAAAAGTCAGGCATGCAAGCACTGCGATTAACTGTGGCAGGAAGTGGAAACCCCTTGAAGCAGCGAGTGAAGGAAGCAGAAGCCTATTGGAGGCATCAAGAAATCATGGACACTGTGTGTTGGGGACAGCTAGGGCTTGGCAACTATAGTGTCAAGAGCTGGTCGAAAAGCAACACAAAAGGCAGAAGGGAATTGGTGGTGCAAAGGGTGCGGGAGACAGCAGAAGAAGACTGTCGAATTAAAGCAGCGGGGCTGGGCTCCTAGACGCGCTGGATGCAGTGGGAGGGGGTACTTGAGAGACCACTGTCTTGGAAGGAGCTCTGGGGGACTGACCAAGGCAAGCTGAACTTCCTGCTGCGCGCTGTGGCTGATCTCCCACCCACACCAAGCAATTTGAAGATCTGGGGCAAGGGGCAAGAGGCATCCTGTAGTCAGTGTGGCGCAAGACTCTGCACACTGAACCACATTTTGACCAGCTGCCCAAAAGCCCTCGCAGACGGGTGCTACAGGTGGAGACATGACAAAGTCCTCACTGAGGTCTTTGGGAGGAATGGGAGGTTTTCGCCTCAGAAGATATTCTGCAGGTTTTCATTTCTGAAAGCACAGTTTTTCTAGTTTCATATGAGACCTGCTGTGTTGACGTGGAGCAAATGGATCTGGCGTTCTGCTGCATTTTGTTCCAGATGGTGCTAATGTTGGTGGCTTCGTTATTTTTTGATTTAAAGTTGTTATAAAAACAATTGTTCGATGTCTCAGTGAACTTGGAGAGTTCACTCAGTGGTTGATTGAGAAAGGAAAAAAGAAAGCATGTGGTTCATGAGTCCAGGACAGGTCAGAAGTCTCTCTGTGTGCTTCTTGACCCAAGTCCCCTTCTCTGCAAATGAAATGCAAATGCTGACCTGCTCACTTGAAATTTCTGTCCTGTTTGAGAGTCCTGATCAGGTTAGTAAAAATTAAAAAAAAAAAAAAAACAGCTGTAGTTTAATAGAATGTATTTTAATGTGAAGTTTGAAGTAAGACTGTTGTGAAATTGTGGAATAAAAAGGTCTTGTGTTGAAGGCAGGGTGTCCTGAATAGTCTGTGCTCACTTCTGCTCAGTATGAAGTCATATTCCTTTTGCTTTGTTTCTTAGGTTTTTTTTTTTAATCTTTTCATTTAGAAAACGTGACTGAAAGTGACAGTTCAGCATTAAACATGCAGGTCAAACATTGAGGCAGGACTGGGTCACCGATGCCTTCAGGCCACAGTGAGAGCTCAGTTTTTTTGACAGTATTGACTGATGTCAGTGACGATTCTTTCTGGAAATAATAAAATACCCTCCACGAGTCAACATCGAGGAAAAAAGGCTTCAGAACAAGAAGGAAAAAAGCCATGAAAACAACAGGGGGAGAGAAAGACACGTTAGCCTTCATAAGACTAACTGAGACCCTCAAAGTATGAGAAAACTGAAACAGCAGCATTTCCCCTCTGCTTTGCCCTCTCATTGTACTGAAGCTGCTACCATTGGTCGGTTCAGCAGTAGAAGCCATAGACTCAGTCGCTGTGCGCCGGTATATCCTTCCGCGGAGCACTATGCTTGTGCAGATCTGTGTGTATCAAAATGTTATTTTGAAAAGAAAACACGTCTTTTGAAATGTTTTATAACCATTCGGATTTACTTCACGTGCTAATACGCCATCCCTTGGACCACTGGAAGGAGTATTTTGTCCACTTTCGTCAGTCTGGCTCTGTTTCCTCTTCACCTAGAGCAGTTGAGCTAAGCTAACTACAATGCTTACAGCTGGGATCCAGCCACTGGACGCACAGACACAAAAAAGGTATTTATGAGCTTATCTCACTTTGTAAATGATAGGGATAGGGCGTGGGTCCAAAATCTTCAGAGTATTCCTTTAAGTTGCTGATTGAGTTTCTGGTAAAATTGTTGGCTAAGTTGCTGATTAAGTTGCTCATCTAGTTGCTGGTTAAGTTGTTGACTTAATTGCTGGTTAAATTGCTGTTAAGTTGCTGGTTAGGTTTCTGGTTAAGTTGCTGGTTAGGTTTCTGGTGTTGTACCAGCTGTTTTTCTCCTCTTGATGTTTTGTCAGGACATCCTTTGCAGTCTGTCTGTCAGTCTGCGTCCAGACGGCGGATGCCACTCCTGTTCTTTGATGTTCCTGCGGATAACGTTGCCGATGCCTGACGTGCTGTATCACCCGGCAGGCTGCATCAGGGGGCGTTTGGTTCCTGATGAGTATGAGTACTCCGCGCAGTACTGAACCGTATCGGCTGACTTACTCTTTACTGAACTGTCCACATTTCACATTTTCAGACATTCAAAAGTAGCAACCCCCCCCCCCCCCCCCCCAAAAAAAAAAAAAAAAGAAAGAAAAAAAGCCCCAAACAAAATCGGTCTGTCATGGTAACACTGGAGGAAGAGGAAGGAGCTGCCATATTTTCTTCATAATGTAATGACTTCAACTGATCCATGGAGGAAAACCAGTGTTTTCTGTGTGTTGCTGTTGAGCCGTTAAGTCAGAATCAAAGGGCTGGACTATCTCTGATACCAATGGTGTGGCTGAAAAACACACAAGCGAAAAAGACGCAGTGTTTCCTCTGGTAATGAGCAGAGATGATGAAGCTGGTGTGGAAAGTGCTCAGTGGGAGGAATGGAAGCAGGAGTACTGTTACTGCGAGGCTGAGGCTGAGGCTCAGACTGTCATCTGCATGACAATGGTCTGCAGCTGAGTCTGCTGTGAGTGACAGGCGCTGGGCTGTCAGTCTGGATCCCCTCCTGCTGAATCAGGATGAGGCTCTGGTTAGATTCTGTTTCTTCCTCCAGAAGTGGGATCAACTCCCTGGTGGCGGCGGCGGCGGTGGCGCTGCAGTACCCTCCCGTCTCCTCCCTGCCTCTTCCTTCCCCAGATGGAAACATTGTGTCTTTTTTGTTGCCGTTTACCTGGCAAGTTCTAACAGGCTTGTGCAGCCTCGGTCCCCATGGCAACATGGATGTATTTGAGTTAATCGGGGAATGCTGTAATCACCGAGTGACGCTGATCATTGATCCGGAGTGAGCGACTGTCAGGAGCTGGTGGTGTTCCTCTTTCTTTACTCCATCCTCTCAGAGTGTGACTCAGAATTAAGGATAGACCGATACATTGGTCGGCTGATATTTGAGTTTTTTACTTGTATTGGCATCGGCCGATACGCGCATAGATTCGGGGATTTATTTTTCCCTGGCATGATTTACAGACAGGCATGCATGGGCAGCTCTATAAGTATATGCAATACTTCAGTTGTTTTAATGATGTCTAAATATTTGTTTTATTTTCTTTTATTTCATAGGCATTATTTGAAAGCACCAAACACTTTTTGTTCATTTTAAAGTATGTTGCGTAACAAAAAAAAACAAACAAAACTGTTTTAATTTTTTTACTGTTCAATGAATATTTCTTATTTAAGCTTGTGACCTGTAATATTTGTTATCATTGTGTCATTTTTTTTTAATGTAAATTGAGGGCGCAAAAGCTGTATCAGCCCCAAATATCGGCTCAAGAAAATCAGCAGTCCATAATCAGCCATTGGCTAAGGGTTATGGAAAAAAATCGGTATCGGCATCAGACCTAAAAAATCCATACTGGTCTATCCCTACTCAGAATGATGCTTTAAGCACCGAGGTCACATTTTCCAGTGACCAGTCCCTGTATGAGTACTAACCTTTAACTAACTAGTACTAACTTTAACTAACTAAACTAACACTGACACCAGGTCCCGGTACCAGGACTGAGTAACACACAAACTTCACACACAGACCATGAGGGATGTGATGCTACGTCGCCTCCGTCAGTCTCTGTTGATGCTACATTTTGATTTATTCAACACAAATAAACAGATGAAGCACATGAAGTACACAAAATCACACCTGTCCCATTTTATAATCGACTTAATCCTAATCCTGTACTCATACAGACCACAACACACACACACACACACACACACACACACACAAGTCAGAATCATGCCTGTTTCACACTGATGCCACCAGCGTTCATCCAGTTTAAACTTCTCTCCAGTCGATTCACACAGGAACCAAAACAGGTGTTAGTGAGGAAATACCTCCACATAAAAGTTTTCAGATCTCTGGGATCTTTGGGATTCTTGGTTTTCCTCTTCTCCCAGATGTGTCTTGTTGCAGTTTTTTCATTAAACCTCCTTCATCCGTCCGCCCGCTGCTTTACGTTCTCCATTCATCCTGGAGTTTATGTCTCAACTGCAAACATTTATTAAAATCATTATTTGGTGAATTAAATTCCTGTTTAAGTTGTTCAGATATATTTCTGTTACGTCTTTTCATTCACTTTACAAAGTTTGGGTTTTTTCTCTGTTTTTGCAGCTCTACTTACAGACCTTGATAAACTCAGTTTTCTGTTGACCATCTTTTCATTGTTTCTATCTCGATTCATTTAGAGTTTTAGTTTCTTTTTCGCATCTTTTGCTGACCAATGGCAGTGATTCTGATAACGCAGTGGAGCTCAGCCTTTGATTTATTTCCAGCCATCTGGCCCAGGCCATTTGGACGGCTTGTCTCTGCACAAGGTTGGTGAACCACATTCTGAAAAAAGGTTTGTGTGTCAGTATCACTGTGATCAGACTCAGAGTCGTCTGTTAGTTTTAAAATAATCCTGTATTTCCTCTGGGTTTTACTTCAGTATACAGGCTTTTATTTTTTGAAATTACTGTATTTGTTTGGGCCTTTTAAGATGGAATGCTAGTCAGCGATTAGCTCTGTTATACCTATTATTGATTGAAAACTGTGGATCCAGTGTCAAAGTCTGCCTCCATCAGCACCACCCCTCTGCTCCACCCCTCAGCTGTTTAATCATAGTCTCTGTCTCCTTATCTATATTTTCAAACATTTAATGCTGCAATGTTCAGATCTCCTATAGATCCTACAATCGTTCCGTACTGTCTAGTTTTGCCCAGAGCGGAATGCTCCGCTGTCTTCTGCTCTTCTTTCTTCAGGGCCTTCAGCACTTTTACCAAGTAAAACGCCGAATGTCTCCTCAACAAAATCACTTTTCAAGCAGTTGAACGATAAAGTCTTCAGAGTTTGTTGAAGAAAGAGAAGCAGCTGATACTCCATCAGTACAACAACGTGAAGATGCTTCGTTTCTGCATTTTCAGTTCAGCCAATTTCAAAAAGTCGCTCTTTCAGAGGCTCCGAGCGCCATTGTCATGTAAACACCTCTGAGTTTTCACTTGAGATCGACACTGTGTAAACAGGCCCCAGATATGTCTCCAGAGTAATTGAGCTGTTGAAATCTAAAACGCTGAATCTAAAAATCTAAAACGCTCTTGTGCACTGTTTACACATGACAAAATCTGAGAAAATTCAGACACATTCCAGCAACTCTAGTTTAATAAGTCTGTAATTTGATTGCTACAAGATTGCTTCTGTGAGTCATGTGTGTTCAGACTTCCTGGGACGTTCTGCTGCTGCTGCTTGCAGCCGCTGGTTTGAAGGGGTCAATGACTCGCTGTGGGAAAAGGTGACATACTTAGAAGCTCATCGAACAGCGGAATAACAGGAGCTCAGACAAAGTTAAATACACAGGAAGATTCATGGCTGTGAACAAATGCCGACTGCTCGACGTTCACGCAAAGACATGTCTCTACACGCCGTGTGTATTCATGTGTGTGAATCCAGTCCAGCAGCTTCTCTGCTCTTGTTGAAAAAAATCAATTCTATTTATGGGGCATCAAATGCAACAGAGACTTTCTGCAGAACCAGACTTTCTCTTGCGCTGGTTGGAAGGTTGATGTGAGAAAGAGAGAGACTGAGTGGACCAGGACTGAGGTCAACGGTCCATTGCACGTTGTTGATTAACTCATTAGCATGAGGTCCTCCTACTATTTTGCGTGTTGTGTTTTACACACCTGTTATTCCTTATTGATGAAGGATCAGTCAGCAGCGTGTTGTTTAGAACAAACGTCAGACTCAATCCCCGGTCTGTCCTCTTGGCTTCCACATGAAGGAGCGCACAACATCAAAATTTTACCAGTTTTTATACACACAAAGCAAAAGAGGGGAGCCATATCCATCCAGGCACATTTCACCGCCTCAGACCTGGAACCAGAGCTCTTTCTGACTTTGCACCGTGTCTTAAAGCCATCAAATCATTTTGAAGAGTAAAATGCTCTAATGCTTGTACTAGGTGTAAGATCCAACCCAAGTTGATGTAGATGGTTACTGGTTTTCTTGCAGTGTCATCCTGTAATGCTGAGCTTTCACTGTTCTCCACTGACTTTGCATCATTAGCCTTTAATGTGGTGTAAAGTGACGGTGACTGATGCCTGAGGCTTCAGCGGCTCCAGTGCTGCTGCTGCTGCTGCTGCTGCTGCTGGGCCAGTTCTTCTTTGAGCTCCCCACAGCTGTGACTGACATGCTGAAAAGAAAAGGTAGAAATCAGAAAGCAGAAGTAAACCTCCTCCTGACAGGATTCTCCCTCCAGCACATGGCTTTAGCATCTGAACAATGATCTGCAGGTGCCTCTGAAGATTGTGCAATAATTCAGTCAGCACCTGCGTCACATCGACTACAAACATGGTGAATAATTAGGTATGAATGTCAGTTTGTTAAACAAGTTCTACTGACAGAACGTTCGGTGGTTTCAGTGAACAAAAACTTGTTGAAGGCTGTTTGTCAGGAGATGGTCTGCCTCCCAGTACTGAGACTTTAACACAGTCAGTAAACTGAACCAATGCACTAGAGTGACACTGACCCCCCTCCCCATCTGCACCACTTCCTCCAGTTCAGAGTTGCTCCAGCCAATCCCAGCCTGCAGTGAAAGAGCAGACAGTCGACACCTACAGGCCATGTAGAGCACAGATTCAACTCCACATCATGTTTCTGGACTGTGGGAGGATACCAGAGTACATGTAGAGTTGTAGTCCAGATGCTAGGATTGTGTCTTGATATACTCAAGCTGAAGTGTTCAGATTTTTCTGAAGACTGTTCCGTACCTTCACTTAACTCAGCAAATGATCACATCTTCAGATTCACAACACTGATTCCACATCAAAGTTTAGTTTAGTTTAGTCTTTATTTGAAGGGACAATGCACAGAGACATTAAGTTCAAACACAGAGATGTTCTGCACCAGATTATAGCTACACAGCTAATTTCCATCTGCAGTCCCTGGTTACATGGATAAAATTACTTACAACAATACATCAATGAGAGCAGTGAAAAATTCACTCTCTCAGTAACCTAGCACTCACACATGCAACATTTGTCCACACAATCTCATCACAACCCAGACACACAATCAAATCCATGTTCTATTTACATACACATATCATTTACAATATCACAGTAAAAGTTTAAAACACCCATAATTACATATAAATTTTGCACATTTACACCATCTCAGCTCTGTTTATACGAGCTTGAGCTCATTGCTTAGAACTTAATAACCCAGTGTGTGTTGGCAGTGTTTTTTATTCCGCAGCCACTTTTTAAGTTCTGTGGAGAAGGTGAGATAATCTGTCTGAATTTTCAGAGTAGTTGGCAGGAGAGAACAATAACCAGCTTTCTAACAGGCTACAACCACAAACACTGTAAACCATCTGCATCACAGTCTCACAGCGCCATTAACACACTGGACTCATTCAACGCGCTGCTAATGGAAAGATTTGACCTGCTATCAAAGCTGTTAAGAAAGAACACCTGTTTGACTGAGCAGAGAAACTGTGAGCCTCACTGTGATCCCTAATACCATCCTAACGATGGCGGCGACTAGTCTAACTAATCTTTCAGTTATTTTTCAATCAGTCAACTGGATATGATCATCTTCTTTATTTTTAAGCGCCCGTTCTCTGTGGTTGGTGATGATCTGGCTGCTCCAGGTGTCAGTGGTTACGGGTTCGAATGAGAGTTGAGCTGCACAGAGTTTGCATTGATGGTGTTTCTCTGGTTTATTTTCAGTTAGATGTTCCCAAAGTTTAGACACGGACTCGGAGTTTGAGTCTCTTGCCTCCATATTCTACTGAATGGCTGCAGCTGCGTCCTCCGCGGCGCCATAACCACCACATGTGCTCTTGCTGCGGCTGTGTTTTCGGTGTAAAAGCATGTTTTTCGCGGCATTCCTCCACACATCCGTTCACCCTGGCAGTGGCTGTTACTCCCGGTGTAGTGCCAAAATATTTACCACGGATTGAACTGGTATCCCTGCTGAGGGAGTCCCTCACCGAGGAATACTAGAGCCAACATGTCCTAAAGGGTTTGCTAGAGCCAACATATCCTAAAGGGGCTTTTCCTGCAAGCTACATGATGGATGCTTGGAACAAATCGAAGGTTAAGTTCCTCACAGTTCTTTGTTTGGAGGAGGCGGAAGATGTTTACATCTCCGTGTTCATGATGGCAGGTCACGAATATCCAGAAAAGCCAGTTGAAGATTTTTCCTTAGTTGAACACAGATGATATCAGGCCTCTGTTCTGAATGCGCGCCACCACAATGATTCTCTAAAACAACAAACAGCTTGACGTATGTGTGATTATCTGGAAACACCTCAGCTTTGAGGAGAGAGAGCTGCTGCTGCCGCGCTCTGCCAGCTAAAAGTGTCACTCATTCTGCAAAGCTGGGTGCTTCCCCATCTGTGGAGTGATTCTACGGCCTACCTTCATCCATGTAACTCCTCGACCAGTGACGAAAATGTGAGCAAAATGTAAAGATATCGATCCCGTCATTAGGCAGCTGTTATGATGATCATCTATCGCGAGGAAGAAATCAATCAAAACTGGGGAATTATAACTAACTGCCAATATTGGCTGAGAATATTGACATTTTCTGGGCAAAGTGAAATGATTCTCCATTTAACTGCGCTGGACAGAAGCTTAAATGGAAAAGGGGAAGAACAAGTGGATGAGCAGGCAGCAAATGGCAGTGTGAAGAGAGGTGTCAGAGCTCGTGTGGAGGCAGGACCCAGAGTGTATTAGCTATCAAAGCATCGGTGCCAGAGAGTGGAAAGGCTTCATGGTGTAATGGTACGCCCACGTGCAGCAGCTCCACTCTGCTGGCCTGGCAGCTTTTCCTCTGCATTCACATCCCGAAGTCTCCACGGCTGCAGAAAACTAAATGGCATCTTCAGCTTGTCTCTGTCTGCCTGTCATTACCTGGAAAACCCGATGGAGGATCGCCCCTTCTGTTCCGTTCGCACTTCGTCTGCCTGCCACGGTCTCTTCCCAGACTCGCAACTGTTTTGTTTCTGATAGAAAGTGTCTTGTATTTGTGAAACCCTGAGAAGACTCGGGCAGTTTTGAATGTTTCAGATCTGGAACGTCACAGACTCTGTTCTGGAGACACGTTGAGTAAATACTGCTGGTTATATTTTGAGTTTTCTTTTTGAGTGGGATTCTGTAAACACCATAATGCCATCTGGCATGCAGCGCAGCGATGTGGAATCAGCCTGTGTGCGGAGGAATCTGGCAATAAGACAGAGCTCCATACAGAAGTGACAATGCAATATAATGAGCTCCGTCATGTCAGCAGCTGTCTTCCCAAAACACTTGATGCTTTTAAACCTGCATGCTGTGAAGACTATGAAATCCTTGACCAGTTTTGATCAATACTCACACTGTTTCTCTATTCTCCACAGTCTGGTGGAACAATCAGCAGAAAACCCAAAAGTGAGCAGATGAAGGTTGAGGGGCACTCAAAATGGGATTTTACTGATAAAACACAGAACTGACTGCTTTACTTCGGTTTCATGAGTTATTGCCTGAAGCCCTGCTGACACAACAGCGTTTTGCATTGAGAAAGCTGTATCTGAAAATGACTTCTGTTTCCAAGGCAAAGGCAGAAACACTGAAAATGACGTAGATTAATATTAATATTTAATGAGAAATGGAGACAAAATAGAAAAACGGAGCAAGTGTGAATTTCGATTAGTTTTGCTGCTTGATGGGAATTGATGGGAATTGTTAGGAATTTAGTGATTCCGATTCCATTATCGATACTGCTTATCGATACGGTTCCTTATCAATTCTCCTATCGATTCTCATTGAGTGAGAAATGAAACAATACAAATGGGGTGTTTGCATTAACTCTTTAATATCTACATCCTGAACAGAAGAAACAAATATCCATGTCATTAAAACTTTGCAAGCGTTGCAAGTAGCCCCAGTTTCATCTTTTCGTGTGAAATACAGCCAAACTCTGGAGCTTCTTCCTGACGCCAGGTTGGAAAGCTCAAAATCAAATTATGCTGGGCTCACACTGGATGCCCGTGCGTGTCCGGTCCAGCTCCGCAACACTGTCATGGCCTCTGTGTGTCTACTCAGCAGACGGAGGTTGCCAGATCTGCTCCAAATATAATGTTAAAAACCGTCCAACAATAGAAAGTAGTTCAAACCTCCATCTCTGTAGAAAATGCAAGTTAAAGCTGTAAAAACCGGATTTGCATTGAAAAAAAAAACACGTCACAAACACAACCATTTCATCAACCTACCTCGGGTTCAAAAGAAGCTTGATTGTGCAGAAACCCGCCCAAACTGGCAACACAGCCGCTCCGGTCATAGAGCTGTTTAGCGCAATTTTGGTGTCTTTTGACTTTCCTACAATGAGTAAGTACAACATCGTTCATTCTTCTAACGCATATAATGATTAGATCGCGTTGTTTGTTATATATTCTACCAGAAGAATTACAAAAAACAATGTTAAATCAAAAAACACGACAAAGATTTTATTTTGAAATCACAGATTTTGAAACACCTATCTACTTGCCGTCTGGCACCAGACTTGTTTCTGTTTAGATTGAAGCGGCAGGGCTCCGGAGTGAGGAAAAATAGAATTCTTGCTGAAAGTTTGCGGTCTGCGGCTCTGTAGCGGCATCACAGAGGACCGCAGCTGCTCTGTGGCTGCTGTGAGTCCATGCGCTCCGTGCATGGTACGTCGTCACCACACAGCGGGACCAATAAGCGGAATCGTTAAGGAGACAGCCAAACAATTCCTTGGAATCGAGGCATGAGGAACCGGTTCTACAAAAGAACCGGTTCTCGATTCCCATCCCTATGCAGCACAGTGTACACTATTTCAGCACCATGGACAGTGCCGTGGACTTCACCAACAATTTCCTCAAACCTGGGTCAGATAAAGATTAAAATGTAAACCAGACTAAACCAACGGGATGGAAAAAGTCAGTGAAATTCAGCCATGATGGATTTCCCCCCCCCCCCCCCCCCCCCCCCCCCCCCCCCTCCCACTTCTGAAAGCTTCCCAGCATCGACTTGGGTCAGCATCAGTGTGTCAGTAACATTTATTGGCGTGAGTCTGATTGTCCAGTCAGCTCTGATGTCTTTTCACGTTTATGTCCTCATAGTGACCTGGCAGAGTCTCCTCTGGACTCCAGTCAGCCGTCACACTGAACGCCTTGAACGCCTGCCTCACTCTGCCCCACTCTGTGAAATTATATCATAATGAAAAACGGCATCTCCACGAGAACAATTCAAGCTGAATTGGTCTCACATAATAATTGGTAGTGGTTGATGGAGCAGCAGCAGCAAAACAGGAGAGGAATCAGCTCAGATGTTTTGCAGCAGCTGTGTCATTATAGCTGGGAGTAATGTCCAGAGTCCAGGTCATAAAGGAAAGGCATGAGGAAGAGAAGACAGACAGATGAGGAAATGAAGGCAAAAGACAGAAAACACAAAGAAAAGCACTGAGAAGCTCAAGTAACAAAACGAAACATTTTAGAAGCAGAATTGCAATTACCTCCCTTCAAAAGCTTTTCACCATCAAAATGACTCGAGCTGCATTCTCATGGTCAATTTTTTGTCAATCTGACTGAATTCTGCTTCATTCCAGAATCCTGTCTCTGGGCCCCCTTTACATGGGTCCAGAAATCCTCCTTATAATCAGGTTGTGAAGTCAGTCATATAAACACCTGAGTGGTTTAAACTCACTCAGGTGGGATGATGTTTTTAACTGTGGCAGGTCATCTGCTCTGACCGATTATCCACTCAATGCTACATATAAACATTTTCAATTGAAAAAAACACCATGGAGATTGTGTGTGTGTGTGTGTGTGTGTGTGTGTGTGTGTGTGTCTGTGTGTGTCTGTGTGTGTCTGTGTGTGTCTCTGTGTGTGTGTGTGTGTGTGTGTGTGTGTGTGTGTGTGTGTGTGTGTGTGTGTGTGTGTGTGTGTGTGTGTGTCTGTGTCTGCTGCTCCTGTTTAATCGTCCAGTAGTCTTCCTCCCTGTGCTCATTGCCCTAGGGTTGCACCTGTAGGTTCCCTTATTTAAACCCTGCTCTCCTCTCATTCATCAGTGTTGTTTCCTGCAGTGTTTGACCATGTTCCTGCTTCTTTGGGTTCCTGTGTTCTCTGTGTTCTCTGTTCTTTAATAAAAGGAGCTGTGCCTGGCTTTTGAGCTCCCAACTGATCGTCCCGTTTACTGAACAACCTCATTGGAATGTTGTGCTGTTTTAGCAAGACGTGACCCCATTAATTTCAGTGGATCAGTCCCATAATGCATTGCACTGTGGCGTTTGCTGTTTGTGGCTTGAATCACACATCTGGCTTCACCCGGAAACTGCAACATGAAAGAAACTTTCTCTTGGCTGAAAGCAGTGAGAACCAGATGATCATGAGTCCTGTGCTGCCTTTCCGTCCTCACCTGACCAGACAGCAGATCCCATCACAGACGAGCTCCGCCTGCAGAAAGTGACCCGATCAAAACCTGGACTTCACCCCCACCGTTGCTCAGATGGTGCAAACAGCCTTCATGTGGTGGAAATTGAACTGGGTCAGCATTTAATGGGATTACATTTTCTTCTTCCTTCTCTCAACAACAGCACTATGCATGACGTTCTGCATTGGACCCAATATCCGGAATTGGCATCGGTATCTATGGCTTCCTAACTTTAAAGCATCAGTGGTTTGGTTGGAAAATGTCAAATAGTGTGTGACCCCTGCAGAAACTCCCTGAACGCACACAGATATGAGTTTGATCTGCCTTTTATCAGTCGATCTCATCCAAACTGCTTGAGTTGTGCTGCTGTGGCAGTAAGAGTCTGGTGGTGTGAAAGGCATGGGTTTGATTCCCCACACGTCCTGAAATTCCATCAGGTTCCTTTGAGGTTGAAATCTTTTGTTGGCGTCTGCTGTTCAGTGCTGTATTGGAACAGAACTTCGCCGTGCTTCACAGCAGGACGGTGCGTTCAGGCTCATCCACCTCGAATAACATCTTCCACTTAATCACCGTGTTTTGGTTTTACTGCGACAGAATGTTCCACACAGCTGTAGATTAATCACCGTAACGCTTGTTTTGAAATATCTACACCTTTCACAGTTTTTTGCAGTTATTGTGAAAGTTGAACTCACCACTTTGTGTCTCTCCTTAATGTGCATTTATTCCCTGAAATGAGAATAATTAATTTGTTCTCATCAGATTTTTAGATAAGGTCACAGATTTGGTGAGTCAGTAACGATTTAATGGCTCATGTGGAAAAGGAAGCAGAAACGTTCTGATCTGTTCCTTCAGCTTGTGGACAGACAACAGTGAGATCTACTTCCAGATCCTCAGACAGTCTTTCTTATGTGCACAACGGTGTGATTGAGAGCCGAGCTGATATTGAACTTGCAGGATGAGTTTGGAAAAACACCCAGAATACAACAGCTGCAGGAGTTTAAAGGACATTTCACTGGATTCACCGGCAGAAGGTTCCATTCAAACTGGCCTCATGCTGTTTGATCGTAACTGTTTGGTTTTATGAAGATACTGATATTTTCATCATGTGGACTCTGAAGCTTATTAATTGTTTCACCAGTTGGGCCCACTGAAGATGGAATCGGGCTGAACGTGGCTCCTGAACTAAAGCAAGTTTGATGCCACTGATTACCAGTGAACCATTATCCAGTACAAGCTTTCTAACCAGGCTGGACCAGGATAAATCCATCCACAGGTTCTGACTGAGTTTCCTTCAGCTGAAATCAGCTCCAGAGCCTGGTCAGCTGGGTGTCTGAAGGTTTTCTGTACTCTTCACTCTACAAGTCTGTAAAGAATTGACTGAAGGACTTCCAGCTGCAGAGTAGTCGTGTCCTTCAGGGCTGAAGCCTCAGTGGAAGCTCCAGCTGCTGCATAGATGGAGTTTTGTCAGATTTGAGAGCGACCTGTGATTGACTGACTGATTGCAGCCTGGCTCGGTGGCTTCAGTCAAGTCCACGCCACGGCGAGGCGAGGCAAGGCGTCCGTCAAACCCATCTGCTTTATGGAATTGTAATGTCAGGGAGAAAATGCTTCATGGCTGAACGCTGCTGCTGTGGCGGCACTGCTGTAATCGGGAGCCTGAGAAGTGGTGAAGACAGGAGTGCAGCTCTTCCAGGCGCAGGTGACGTGGTAACCATGGTGACCATGGCGGTTCGGATCCCACACACGTTTGGAAATCTTGGCGTGCTCCCGTTTTTGTGAAAATCTGGTCTTCCTGTGATCATATTGTAAATAACTGGAGACAGTCTGTGGGGAACATTAAAACCTTCCTGACAGATTCCACCAGCAGTGAAGCTCCACCTGACATTTTGTGGGAAAGTCTTTCAGGATTTTTCATTCCTTCCTATTATTATTCACACTTACTCAGCGTCCTTGAATCTGCAGACAGTCGTATAATTTGGGGCAGATTAGACCAGTGCAAGTGTTGAATATCGGGCCTGTGCTGCACAGAGGAGCCAGACGCGTGAAAAGAGAATGAAATATAGACAATTAATGACAAAAAGGATGGCCGTAAGTTATGTTCTGCCAAAATATCAAGTGTGTTGTGTGTCTGCTGTGAGAAATATAGCAGCGTGAAGATTGAGTACAGGTAATATTCAGCAACACTCCTCAGCTGTGCATGAAGCACCCCTCTTCTTCATGAAAGTAGCTGCTGTTATTGATCTGAATGAGAATTGTTGTCCTGGTGGAGTCGGGTGGAGTCGTCCCCAATTAGACAGATAGATTCTTTATTGTCTGCTTCGTGCGTCCAGCTGACGTTGCGTGGTTGAGGCAACACCTGAAAGGTGATGACGCGAAGTGTGAGCCGAACGATTGCCCTACAACCGAATCAATAAGTTAAAAATCTGAAAAAAAAAGACTTTGTATTTGAGTCGAAGATCGAAAAGGTCACATTAGGAACGGTTACATTTGAGAGACTTTGGTTTAATAATGTTCTGTTTAGGTCGAGAAGAAACAATTTGAGTTTCAAAAAGGATTTTTTTTATTTCCCATTTCTTTAAATAAGAAAATCCTGCCGTCATCTCTTCTCCTGAAGATCCGTGTCTGTTGTTTGTTAGGGGAGCGTTCCTCATCATGAGAGCCTGTACAGTTCACACAGTGGGGGTCGGGCTGTTCGAGTGATCCCAGTGGCCTAATTTATTATTGGGGAGAGTTTTGTTTTGTATTTGATTCAGAGAGAGGTGGAGCAGGTGGAGATGTCATAGGTGAGGATGGATCCCATCAGTGGTCTAGAAACTAGGGTTAAAAAGTCTTTGCTGAACATCCTGAGCAGGCAGAGACGCTCCTTTGTCTTTTTGTAAATAGAATCTGAGTGCAGGTCAAAGGTCAGGCAGGGGTCAACCTCTGTCCCCAGGCATTTAAAACTTCCCACCTGCTCCACAAACAGAGCGTGGATCTTCAGAGGTTGGACCAGGTCTGAACCAGGGGTGTGGACCTCCTGCTGGTCCTGTGTCAGGGTCTGATGTGAGCCACCAGGGCCATGTGGTCTGCAAAGTTAGCAAGCATCAATCCCTCCCTGCTGCAAGTGATGGAGCAGGTGGAGGCCACAGAACACAACCCTGGGATAGCCCTGCTTAAACCTGGAGGATCCCTGTTTAAACCTGTTTAGCTCCGGACAGTCAACCACTGCAGGCCTGGATGATCTGACATTAATGAATCAATGTCCGTGAGCTTTGTTGAATCCAGATGTTGTGGATAGAACCATTTTGTCAAACATTTACGTGTCTTTCTAGAAACTACAACTGGAAATGAGAGCCAGACCACACAGTCTGAAGTCATTTGAGGATCGTGCTTGAGGCATTGCGCTAAAGAGCTTTTTTCTCTGCCTCCTTTTGAACGCCGTTTCTCTGAAAACTCTTTGTTTTGCTTCATATAAGGCTCAGTTTTCATGGCTCGGGCTCATATTTCATGTCAAAATGCACCTTTTTTTGCGTTTTCGTTTCAGAATCATTTCGCATTTACACCTCAGTACTTTGATTTTTGCACCATTATGCAAATGAGGAGCTCATTTGCATACATCTGAATTCAGCCAACATTATCCAAATGAGGCGGGGCAAGTGGAGATTCATTGCATTGCGGAATTTAAACAGCTGTAGTGGAGGCAAAACCAGGGCAGATTCAGCAACTGCACAACTTATTTCTCACCTCACATGTTTTCAGAAATAGTTTGAGCTGAACTGTTTGTGACCGATCGGCCATGTTGATTCAGTTTGAACTCCAGGAGCAGACAACCCTGAAGCAACACACACAGCTTCAGGCTCACACTCCAGTGATGCTACATGCTAAACACATTAACATCTGACTCATTGCCCTCATTAACGGCGATCTGGGGTGTAGACAGATGCTCCACTCTGCCCTGACCTGGACAAACATGTTGCGATTGAAGAAAAGCCTCTTTTTATCGAGACACCAGCTCGTGGCCCAGGAAGTGTGCTGTTTTTAAGAAGCGGTGCGTTTCCAGGCAAGAAGCAAACTTGCCTGAAACCTACCATTAGTTTGTTGTCTGCCAGACTGTGTGACATGGACTTGCATCAACGATGTGCAATATGAGTAACATCAAGTTCAATACACAATGAATCACTGAATTACTGGAGATTTTGACCCAACATGAATAAATTCATGCAGATCCAACACCAATCCTTCCAGAAGAAAAACTGAAAGGAGAGATTTTCAGCAGATTCCAGTTCGACATTTGTAATTTCTATACTTTACTCAAAAACATGTTTGAATCCTCAATTTTGTAATGGAAATGATGTTCTGGAAACACACACTGTCAGAACAGCATCCGGGACTAATCAGCATAACGCTGAACAGGATCTTGGAGCAGCACATCCTTTTCCATTAGTTTTTTTTTTTTTGGTTTTGTTTTCTTCCTCACACCGGATGAGTTCCAGTGTTTCAGTACTGTACTTTTTCCAGATTTGTGCGAAGTTTCTCTTTACTGAAATGGCAGCTAATTATAATGTGCAGCTCCTGTGTGGCTGCAAACATCCGTCAGGGACTGAGCGGCAAGGGTGAACTCAGGACGGACACATGGAAATTAATTGTGGCACCAGAATGCTAAATAAACGGCTTGTGATGGAGATGCTTAGCTGCCATCCAGTATGAGGACGTTAGCAACAGCAGACCTTGGATAATGAATAGTCTGACATTCTGGGAAAATGTCTACCTCTTCTGAAACACTGCCATTCTCCCCTCATTATGCAGAATTATCCATCATTCTAAGACAAATTCACTTCAGCAGAAATAAAAAGGATTTATTTACAGTCATGGAATTGAAGTTGAATTTATCTGATCTGATCCTGAATGAATCTTTTTGTCCTCTTGCACAGATGGACCCCATGTTCACGGTCCCCGCCCTGCCGGTGCCGGGCTACCCCGGGGCCCCCGGTTCCTCCCTGCCCACGGCCCCTTCTTTCTCCCCGCCGGCCCTGCCCACCTCCAACCCCAAGCAGCTGGCAGTCAGGACGAGGTCCATCGGCACCAACACCCAGGACGGCTTGACGCCGGGGCCACTGGAGGGCGACTCGGCCTGCCTGGGGCCCTGCCAGCCCGGGACCAGCGTCAACCTGGAGGGAATCGTTTGGCACGAGACGGAGGAAGGTGAGGAACGTTCTGAGGTGTTCGCAAATAAACACGGGACAAAATCCAGTTTAGGGCCCTTTTAACCCTAGGTGAGAGGCTTTTCCTCAGCTGGATCTCCACAGTGTTCCTTCATAGCCTTTAATTTGAAGTGTTTTCCATTGGTCTCACTGTCTCTGCTGTTCCTCTCCTTCCTCCTTCAGCTTTGAATTTGAGACCGACTGTCTCCCAGATTGTGTTTTTCTGTCTTTTCTTTGTTTCACATTTGTTTCCTCTGACGCTCTGAAATGTTTGGTGGCTTCTTCCATCAACGCGCCCGACTCCAGAACATCGCAGTTCATTCCAGAAAGGCTCACTGCTCCATGAACACACAAAACGCCAGCAGATCATTCTCATTGAAGCAGATTCTCATGAACCTCACTGAAATTTTGACGTGTTTGCTCCTGATGTCACGTTTGGTAAAAACAAACTCTTCACGAGCACTGCAATTTAACAGGCTTCAGCAGTCACTCGTGCTTTTATGAAAAAGCCGGTTTTACAGCTTTTAGTCTCAATTTTGTCCTCATTACACATTTTTTTTTGCCTTTTGTTTTTATTGTCTGTTCACACTGCAATGATTTGAATTGAAAACGCACAGCGTTGGCTGGTTTTTACCGTTTCTGTGTTAACAGACATAGTTTTGAGAACGTTGCCATGCGAACCTGGAATTTCTCTGAAGCAAAAACAATGCGTTTTCCCTCGAAGCATGTTCGTGGAAACGGGGCCTTCAGTGAACATTTTGTTCCAATACAGAATATTTTGTTTGAAGAATGTAATGTTTTCTTCTCATGATTTCATGAGGATTATCACAAGAGAGAATGCATGCTGGGGAAAAGTGGTTCGTTTCTCCAATCAGCTGACGTCTGGTGGTTTGGTATTCAGTTAAACACTGAAGTTAAACAGCGTTAATCAAGGAGATGGGCTGTGTGTGATGCCATCAGTGCTTTGAGTCTTTATTTCATCCTTTTGATTATCTTCAGACTGTTAAAAGTCCTTCATTAAGATGATTCCTGGGTTTTGTCCCTTCACTGAACTTCTCAGCAGATTTCATTAAAATGTCTTTCACACATTTTCTTTTTTCCCTGGTTTGTATGAGACGACATCCTGCTGACTAGAAAACAAACCGCAGTGAAAGCTCTTCCCTGCTCCCCGGGTGGAGTTATTAACATGAAAGAATGAGGCTTCCAGGTTTGTGCAGATAAACAGTCTGGGTGTGTGAAGCTTCCTGGAAACGACACGCAGACTTTCAGCCGGCAGATGGAAAGACAAGGTGCATCCTGATGAAATGATAAGAATGCAGAAAAAGAAGGAAAATAGATTCAGTGTCGAGTCTGAGCCCAGAAAGGCTGACAGATGGATGGAGGGATGAGGAGAGGGAGGCAGAGGTGTTGAAAGTGGCTCATTCTGTTTTTGAAATTACCGCAGGGATGGAGGATGAAGATGGGGAGGAATTTAAAGATGGAGAAGAGGGAGAGAGATAGAAGGAAAAGGTGTTTAAGCGGTGGACAAAGACATGCTGTGTTTTCCTTCCTGCCAATCAGACAGCATTGTTCAGCAGAGCTGCTCAGACGCTGCGCGCATGACAATTAACATGAATGTTAACTGGAGAGAAAGAATGAGGAGAGACAGTTTCAGCTTTACCAGTCGTTCTCCTCTCTCCTCCTCCTCCTCCTCCTCCTCCTCCTCCTCCTCCACCTCCTCCTCCTCCTCCTCTCTGCAGCAGATCACACTCAGTAGTGTTAATCAATCAGTGATTGTCTCCTAACAGTCTGTGTGGGATTCATACATCATGTCAATTACCAGCTAATCACTACTGATTGACAGATATTTACATCTTCCAAACACATAAAGTAACAACATAATCTGGTGTTTTCTCATAAAAATGCATCTGACAGCTTGAACACGTTCTCCAGAGTTGATGGTTGTGAATGAGAGTGGGAGAGAGAGCACTGGTCTCTCCTGAAGTGCCTGGTGATGAACCCACTGAATCATGGGAAATCATGGCTTCAGCCCTCTGTGGCCTCTGACATACAGCTGTTCAGATGCCTGAAAGGGAGAAGAGGTCAA
The DNA here is from genome assembly GCF_902148845.1 of Salarias fasciatus. Lineage (NCBI taxonomy): Eukaryota > Metazoa > Chordata > Actinopteri > Blenniiformes > Blenniidae > Salarias > Salarias fasciatus. The sequence goes on from NC_043756.1 coordinate 24,804,769, forward strand.
ATTCCCCGGAGTGAGACACACTGACGAGCCATGGAGTGTTTTGGTGATTTCCTAAGAAGAAACGAAGTCATGTTTCTAAAAATAGGACAGCAGTCACGTTCCAGGTCTGAGGAGGCTTCAGGGACACGAGAGAGAGAGGGAGAGAGAGAGAGAGAGAGAGAGAGAGAAAGACGAGGAAAACCTGCACTGCTGCTGAAGAAGTGCAGCCGCAGCTCGGTGTTGTTTAAGTTCTGTCAATTTACAGCACCGTTACCTCGCTTCACATAGTAAATCCAAAGCTTCACAGGTAATAGAAGAAAACCCAACAACTGATTGATCTCTCTGAGTCACGGCTCATCTTATATTTCAGTACGGCTACATGTTGGAAAATAGTCACAGTTCTTCATCCAAAATGCATCAAATGTTTTGTTCTCAAAGGTCAACACCTCCTCTGGATGTTGTTCACTTGTGGATTTCATGTCTGCATGGTTCTAACTAGTTGTGTACTGGTCCGTCTGAAGAATCTCATCTGATCCATCAGTGATGTGCAGCCAGAGGGTTCTGCGTTCCGGGTGGATCACTCCTGCTGGCAGACTGACCACAATGTTTCCAATTAACCTGCTGGTTCATGCTTCCAGTTAACCAGTTAGCTCACTGTTCATTCATGGTTATAAATCAACCTGCCGGTTAACTGGTTACATCACTGTTCATTCATGCTTCCAGTTAACCAGTGAGTTCACTGGTTAGCTCACTGTTTTTTCATGTTTCTGCTTAACTACCTGATTACCTAGTTGACTTGTTGACTAGTTGAGTTCATTAATGTCTCTAGTTAACTAGCTGGTTAACCGGTTAGCTCACTGTTGTTTCACATGTGATTCTTCTCTTATGAATTTGCTCCTGGTTTTCAGTGGAGATGTGCAGGAGGCGTCTTTTGGCCATTTAAAGACTTGAAGCTGGGTTTTTTCATGTGTCCAGTTCTTCAGTAGCTTTAAAAACTTGCTCACACACACATTTTTTTTGATAGAATTTTGGTGCATTTAGCCACAGGGTTTTCCAGAAATCCCGCTTGCTTTGTGCATAAAGCGGATTCATCTGTCAAGTGCAGCCCAGAGTGATTTTCTCTACAGCCAACAAGGCAGGAATCCAAACCTGAACAGACCCTGAGGATATAGAAAGCCCTCTCAAAGCATCTTTGACCATTCTGAAGTGTGTTTCAACTTTTCCAGCACCTCTGCATGCCTACGTTTCAGAACAAAGCTTATGGAGGACTTTACTGTTGCCTTCACTGTCCTGGTTTGACGTGGCTTTGATGCTTCCAGGTGTGATTCAGCCTCTGGTTTGTCTCCTCACGTGCAGCACAGCACAGCTTGGGAAACGCTGAGCACTGAGTCTGGACTGGATGTAGCATTTAGCACCATTTAGCATGTTAGCCTTCATGATGGATGAATAAATAAACCAATGGTGCGACGTACAACCCCTGAAAAGGTTCGCATTTGTTTTGAAGATGTTTGAAGAGACGGTGTAAATCAGCTCAGGCCCCAGCTGACATTTCCACAGCTGGAACACCACAGCTTTTATGAGTGGATTTTATTTTGCAATATTTTCCATCTCAAAATTTGGCTTTTTGACCGATCATCTCATATTTTCATTTCCTTTAATTGTTTTGGCCTTTTCTGTTGTTGCTGTAGTTCTGACATGTTTCAAACCATCCTTCACTGATACTGATACAACTCTGAGTCCATACTCTAAAACAGGAATCTCTGAGTTCTCGGTTCCAGAACAGCTGTTTTAAATTAGTTTGTTTTACAATGAAAACATTACATGACTGTTTGAGGGTGAATCATGGCGCTTTCACACATATAAACGTCCTCTCATCTACAGCATGTGTACAGGACTGTCTCAGAAAATTAGAAAATTGTGATAAAGTTATTTATTTTCTGAAATGCAATTAAAAAAACAAAAACGTCATACATTCTGGATTCATTACAAATCAACTGAGATATTTCAAGCCTTTTATTATTTTAATATTGCTGATTATGGCTTACAGCTTAAGAAAACTCAAAAATCCTATCTTAAAATATTAGAATATTTCCTCAGACCAAGTAAAAAAACAAAATTATAACAGCAAAACAAAATCAAACATTTGAAAATGTCCATTAATGCACTCAGTACTTGGTTGGGAATTCTTTTGCACGAATTACTGCATCAATGCGGCTTGGCATGGAGGCAATCAGCCTGTGGCATTGCTGAGGTGTTATGGATGCCCAGGATGCTTCAATAGCGGCCTTTAGCTCATTTGCATTGTTGGGTCTGGTGTCTTTCAGCTTCTTCTTGACAATACCCCACAAATTCTCAATGGGGTTCAGGTCAGCGGAATTGGCAGGCCAATCGAGGACAGTAATGCCATGGTCAGTACACCAGTTGCTGGTGGTTTTGGCACTGTGGGCAGGTGCCAGATCATGCTGGAAAATGAAATCATCATCTCCATAGAGCTTTTCAGCAGAAGGAAGCATGTAGTGCTCTAAAATCTCTTGGTACACAGCTGCATTTACTCTGGACTTGATGAGACACAGTGGACCAACACCAGCAGCTGACATGGCTCCCCAAACCATCGCTGACTGTGGGAACTTCACACTGGATTTCAAGCAACTTGGATTTTGCTCCTCTCCAGCCTTTCTCCAGACTCTGGCGCCTTGACTTCCAAATGAGATACAAAACTTGCTTTCGTCTGAAAAGAGGACTTTGGACCACTCTTCAACTGCCCAGTGCTTCTTTTCCACAGCCCAAGTCAGACGCTTTTTCCGTTGTCTTGAGTTCAGAAGTGGCTTGACCATGGGAATACGGCTATTGTAGCCCATTTCCCGGACACGTCTGTCAACAGTGGCTTTTGATACCTGGACTCCAGCTTCAGTCCACTGTCTTTGAAGCTCCCCCAAATTCTGGAAGTGGCTCTTCTTCACAATGCTGTTAAGCCTGCGGTCATCTCTCTTGGTTGTGCAGCGTTTCCTGCCACATTTCTCCCTTCCAACAGACTTTTTGTGAATGTGCTTTGAAACTGCACTCTGTGAACAGCCTGCTCTTTGAGAAATTTCTTTTTGTGTCTTACCCTCCTGATGGAGGGTGTCAGTGATGGTCCTCTGGACAGCAGTCAGATCAGCAGTCTTCCCCATACTTGTGATTTAGTTTACTGAACCAAGCTGAGTGTTTTTCAAGGCTCAGGAAACACTTGCAGGTGTTTCGAGTTATTTAGACGATTCAAGTGATTAGTTAAATAGCCTACTAGTATACTTTTTCATGATATTCTAATATTTTGAGATAGGATTTTTGAGTTTTCTTAAGCTGTAAGCCATAATCAGCAATATTAAAATAATAAAAGGCTTGAAATATCTCAGTTGATTTGTAATGAATCCAGAATGTATGACATTTTTGTTTTTTTTAATTGCATTTCAGAAAATAAAGAACTTTATCACAATATTCTAATTTTCTGAGACAGTCCTGTATATTGTGTGTGTGTGTGTGTGTGTGTGTGTGTGTGTGTGTGTGTGTGTGTGTGTGTGTGTGTGTGTGTGGAGAGAGATGGATGGATAGATAAACAGATGGCTGGATGGATATCGACATATAGATCTTTTATTGCATCTCCAACTCAGTGGCTCTGGGCTCTGTTGTCGTGTGAACAGACACAAAAAACTGTCTGCTCTTCCAACTGAAGTCGTTGTCTTGTGAACAGTTCCTGAGTCTCAGGTCCCGATACATGCAGCAGTACGCTGGACTGAGCCCTGCTGTGACAGTGGCGTCGCTGTGAGCTCTGAGCGTGAGCGTTAGGTGAACGTGTGTCCTGTGTGTCGGCAGGAGTGCTGGTGGTGAACGTGACGTGGAGGAAGCGGACGTACGTGGGAACTCTGTTGGACTGCACCAAGCACGACTGGGCCCCTCCAAGGTAACTCCGGCTTTTCCTCTTTTCTGTCGGCGGAGCTGGTGACCACAAGACAAATGTGACATGGCTGAAACCTAGAAACATTCGGTAGCATGAGTTTTGAAAAAAACTGAAATTAAATTAAAACCGATTAATCAGCTTTATAACAGAGGAGACGGAGGGAACGAAAGACTTCCTTTACAGAGGGAGAAAACTTGCAGAACCAGACTCAGAGGAAGAGACTCAAAAAGTTGTGTTTTCGGTGAGTCAGAGCAAACTGCCGTTTTGTGTTTCCACTTGGATTCATGAAAATGTCCCTCATAAGTACCATCAAATCCTCCCAGTATTTTTACATGACTCACTAAACTTGCCCAAAATTACAAATGAGCCTTGACCTGCAGCTCCTGCTATTGACTGACTTTCTGTCTTCATATCCAGCTCACTTTAGTCCCCCTCTTCATTACTGTTCATCTTCCGTCTGGAGAGATTCTGCTCATGTTGGGAAACAAAAACCACAATCACACTGTTCAACCTGTCAATCAGACCAAATGGTGACGCCATGACTTATTTTCTAATTTACATTTAAATTCTAAAATACAGTGTCTCTTTGATCAGTTGTTTATTGGATTTAATATATGATATGTTATTGATCTGACACAGGAAACTGACAATGATAAGTTCCAATTGGGAGAGGGGGTGGGATTAAATAAGCTCTGCTTCTTCCCACTCCTTTTCAGACATGTAGGATGGCATCTATGTTCTCTATGTTTGGTGTATTTTGTTTTGATTGATGTCTGTTTTGATTGACGTCTGCTTTACAAAGTCGCTATTTAGATGACTTTTCAATTTTGATTTATGGTTTGCATGTTTGAAACAATTAAATCCATTCATTCATTCATTCATTCATTCATTCATTCATTCATTCATTCATTCTTTCATTCATTCATTCATTCATTAGAAAACACCTTCAGTTTGGGCCGTTATGAGTTCAGTGATGACTGGCATGTCTGGTAATGTCTACATCCCTGTCAGAACTTAGAAATAAGATTTGAAATCAGCTGTTGTGTGTAAAGACATTTATGTAGTTTGCTGCTCATTAGTCTCACTGTCAGCCGTTTCATTCTCATCCTCTCTGGCCTGTCTGTCTGCTCTCATGATTGTTTATTTAACTGAACAGACATTGAAAGAAAAAAAGGCTGAATTACCTCTGGGGCTGTCAGCGGTTCCACACTTACCTTTAATAAATTAAAAAACAAAGGGGAAGAAATGCTCTGAGAGCTGTTAACAACAGCGGAGTGTGTCCGTCCCTCCTCGCCCGGCTGAAGCCGCTCAGTTATTCCTACTGTATGTAAATGGCTGTTGCCATGGCAATTACAGCGAGATCTCCCAAAACCATGAAAAAGATATCTTTTTTTCTCTTAGACATGTGTCTCTGTGAATGTGAGGCAGAGTAGCCTGAAGCTGTTTTGTTCTAATAATGAGAAGAATAGCATGCTCCTGATTTGGCGGACTGTCCGTCCTCAGTGAACGAATCAAACGTTTGTAAGAACACGGGAAGAGAACTGGTTCCAGTGGATCAGCTCCAAAGGTGTCAGCAAGAGCGCAGACAGTAGCTTCTCTGTTGAAACAGGTTCTCAGGTTTTTACAAACCAACTAATGCACAGTAAGAACATACAAAACTCCCCCAGAAAGGGTTTTGCTGGGAGCAAAAACAAACCAAGGAAAACAAACAAAAAAAAAACAAAACAGCACATTGACATTCGGAAGTAATAAATCGATGACATTTGGCACTTTTAAGCAATGCAAAGTCAAAGTTCTGACTAACAAACTGTCTGAAATGATGAAGGTAATACATCCAGCTGTAGCTGCGGTGGCGTTCAGGGACATGCTGGTGGGGGTTTGGTGGGGGTTGAGGGGATAATTACAAACATTACAGGAATCATGAGATATCATCTTATCATCTGGAATCAAAGAAGTCCAGTTTCAACTTGCTCTGCAGTTTGTTCTGTTGACAAGCTGATAAAATCCCAGCAGTCTTTCCAAGGTCACAGTTTCTTCACCGAGGGTTTAACATGAAGTCGTCAAGTGAAAACGTGTCATAATGAATGCATGCATGAGACTGTGAGACCTACAAACAGTGCGTGCGTGTGCATGCACGTGTGTAAACACTTCTCCTGTACTGAGATGCAACGCATTGCGGCTAACAGCATGAAAATACTTCAAAGAAGGAACGAGGAGTGAATACAAAATCAGGAGTAACAAACAGATGAGGGGTTTCATATTTTCTTTTTATCAAAATCAGAGGCTGCTTTGTCTGGAATGATAAAAATAATTAAAAACAATGTTGTGATCCAAGTAGGTTATTCAGACATTGTAACATTAGGACATTGTTGAAATGATTGAATCATTGTTTTGCAATATTTGAGGTCATTTCAAGGTACTTTGGCAAAACATAGTCCAACCTACAGTATTGTAAGTTTAAAGGTCATATTTGACTGTAAAAATACATAAGTGACCTGAAATAACCTGTAAGTTGTTTTGGTTTTGCTGCACAGTGAAAAAAGGAAAACAGGAATCGAAACTAGAACACTCCCAGACAGCACTGATGGGTCCAACCCTGTGCTCTATCATACACACTATGAAGACAAGACGCATTAAGACTGTATGCTAGGAGAAGGTAAATAGAATGATGATTAAAGCTCTTACAGCTCAGAACACTGAGGGGTGATGGCTCTGAGGAGGAAGGACTGAATACAACCAAAGCATCATGTGCAGCAAGTTGATCAGCCACAGAACAAACACTGAAAACGTTCCTTTAGTCCAGTCTTTCTTGTTTGTCTGTTAAAACATTTTAGACAACTTTTTCTTCTTTGTGTTATTCTTTGTCTATTTCGGTTGTAAGTGGTTTTAGTGTGAAGTCAAACAGAAGTACTGAGTAAGATTTCAGATTCAGTGTTTAAGTGACTCCCACATTGTGCGTCTGTGATGTTTGAGGCTGTTGTTTCTCGGTTCCTCTGTCCAGGTTTTGTGAATCACCCTCCAGTGACCCTGAGCTGCCCGGCGGTCGTGGCCGAGGAAAGCGAATGCGAATGGCCATGGCTGAGCGACCGTGCGTGGAGCCCGCCGCTGCCTCCAAGGTCAGGGGTTTGTCGCAGCACAGGAGCCGAGGGGGAGGCGTGGCCGGTACGGCGGCAGCCATTCACACCAAGGGAAGGAGAGGTAGCCTCAATCTCATCAACAGCAACTGCAGAGCACCTCCTTCTTTTTTCACTGTGGAGGAGGTGAAACCCGCCAACTCTCTCTCCTCTGGGAAACGAAAGAACAAACCTCCAGCTGACCTGGACCTCAGCATGGTCTCCTCAGACGAAATAAAGAACGGAAATGGGAAGAGGATTCGAGCAAAGTCCCGAAGTGCCCCATCAACGCCACAGGGTAAATCTGACCCTTCGTTCATGGATCCGGGTGGGGGCTGTACCTCCTCACCTCCTCCCCCACCCATCCTCATTGACTGCCCCCACCCAAACTGCACTAAACGCTACAAGCACATCAACGGCCTGCGCTACCATCAGACACATGCACATCTGGATGCTGAGGAACAAAGGAAGCCTGAGATCGAACCCTTGAAGGACGGCGAGAGTGAGGATCGACTGTCAGACTGTGAGGACACCATAAATAATTTGACGTACGACCTCTCAGAGACAAACAGCAGCACTAACTCCAACAGCTTATGTAAGAAACCTGCTCCTCTGTACAAAGTAACAACAGTGGGGAACAGAAGACTCCTCCTCAGTACTGACCACAGTCCTACAGCCAACTCCAAAACCAGAAGAACCTCATTGCTTAAAGATGGTCTGATCGATGACCTGAGCAACCTGCCAATCATTTCTAACATGACGGTGGTTCTGGAGAACTGCATGGTCCCAGACAGGAACTCCTCGGTTGAAATGCCCAAACTGGAAGCCGAAGGTTTGATCGAGAAAAAAGGGAGTACATGTGATAAGGGCAGGAAAGCGAATGGGAAGGTAGAGAAGTTGTCCAAGTTACGAACCAACAGACCAATTGCTCCAGCCCCTGCTCCACCTAAGCTGATTGCCATACCCAATACAACATATCCTAGCAGTACGACAGATTCAGTCAGCTCACAGCAGCTGTCTCCGATGGCAGCTGTTGGCCTCACCAGTAAAAATCTTCCCCTGAAACCCATCAAACCAAAGCTCAGCATTGTTGTGGAGCCAAGCCTGGTGAAAGCCACTGTGGTTGCCTGTGGCAAAGACACCAGGAAAAAAGAAAAGCGGAGACTGAAAGACAAACACAATAAAGAAGCACCAATGAGGACATCTAACGGTGACAGTAGTGGAATAAAAATGGAAGATGGTAACAGTGGATCTAAGATGGGCATCAAGGAAATTCCTGGAAGCCTTCTCAAAGAGCACCTCAGCAAGCAGGATGTAATGAACGGACTCACGGAAACACAGGAAAGCAGGATGGCAAGTATCCGTGCAGAGGCTGATAAGGTCTACACCTTCACCGACAACGCCCCCAGTCCCTCCATCGGTAGTTCATCCAGGCTGGACGCAGGAGGAGCCTGTTTGACGTCAGCTGACAGCAGCAGCAAGAACAACAGCCCGGCTTACTCCGACATCTCAGATGCTGGAGATGATGGCGGATCCTCAGAATGTCGCTCAGAAGGGCTTAGATCCAAGTCTGGTTCATCAAGTTCTTCTGAGGTGAGCTCCAACAGTACCCATGGTAACTCTGGTAAAACACCACCGACTGCATGTGCCCCATCATCAAAGGACCCCCAATCCCCATATTACCACACCTACGAGCCCTACTACCTACAAGGGTACATGCAGTCCGAGAGGCAGAGCAGCAGCAACGCTGGCTTCCACAAAAGCTCCTCCCACGAGCCCAAAGGGAAAGACAGAAAGGACGACTTGAAAGAGGATGACAAAACCTTGTCCCAAGAGTTTCCAGATTCTAAGAAAGGTGACGGTCCACCTCAGTCTCAGCTCCAGCTTGCTATGAGTCAGACTCAGACAGCGCTGGCCCAGTCTCTGTACTACGGTCAGTACTCCAGAGGACTCTACATGGACCAGAAACTCTTACTGGGTTCTAAATGCTGTGACCAGAACCCCAGTGCCAAGCAAAGGGGACAGGGGGTAAGAGACAGTGAAGATGTTAAACACATGGTTGGGTGTTCAACTGGTGGTCCCATTCTGGGTAAAGGTCTGGACGGTGCTAAAGGCTGTTGCCCCAAACCTGTCCTGTCCTACGTGGAGATGAGTGAGAGAGGGGAAAGGGGACAGAGTCTGGCCGTAAAGGGGGTGCATGGTGGTGGCATGGTGGAGCAACACCAGCACTCGATGAAAGACTGCGATGACATCAAGTCACCCTCCTCTTCCTCATCTTCTTCACTCCACAACCCAAACAGTCAGACAGATTTGGACTCAAATGTTTCCTTTTCCAGTGTAAGTTTCTCCCTCTGTCTATAACCTGCCGCCGCCTGCCGATTGTGTTGTTGGTGTGCTGTAACGACTGCTGTTGAGTGTCACAAAGAGATTAATCACACACACTGTGGACAGCTAAACCTGTAGGTGCTAATAATAACTACCATGTGGCTTCTGTGGTGCTGTAGCTCACTGTGACATACTACTACAGTCATTTCTGTTGAAATCACAATCGTGCAGTCCAATTTGATGGATGCAAATATTTTGGTTTGGACGGAGAAACAATGTAGTGAAATTTGTCATTTGCAACTTTAGCTATAAACAAAGAAAAACCTCTGTCCTACATCAGTGTTTTGATATGGGCTGCTTTTTTTGAAAAGCTTGTACAGATTCTTACTCATGTCACCTTCTGATGCAGTTAACCACACACTCCAGCCATGTTGGGTCATGTAAAAACAACTAAAGTCCCTGGATTAAATGAAAGCCATGTCGGGGAAGGGCAGGTTCTTTCTTTCCTTCAGATTGACCTAAATTCTGCTCTTGATGTGTAAGATATGTCTTGATTCATGCCATTGAGAGGAACGTCACACACCTCATATCCCACCTCTGAATGGCCGCCTGCTGTTGAATTGTCGTCATCCTTCATCAACATCACACCCAGAGCCAGTGATAGATGGTCTGTCTCTGGCTCTGTTCTGCACAGTGTTTCCTCTATAGTCATTCAGCAGCGGTGGGCCACCGCACCAAGAAATTCTTCAACCCCTCCAAAAAAGCAAACAAACAAATGTACAAATAAAGGTCAGAAATGAATTGCTGTCTTAAGCTAAACAGGCAAAGTGGTAAAGTTTAGCCGTCTTTTTAAAAAGCTCTGTAGTTCTTACACTGTGACTGGCCAGATAAACAAAAAGTGGGACAGAGACATGGACCGAAGTTGCACTGACTGCAAAATGACTCCCACCCACCACTGTTAACAAAGAATTATAGGGGAAACACTGCAACTAGCACCAACACTTGTCCTCATCGATCTAGCCCTCAGACGGCCCTGCCTGGGCTCACCGCCTCGCTCACAGTAAATACTCAGAGCTACAGAGGCAACACGAGGAAGAGTCCGAGGAGGGCGAAGCAGACAGTGGGAAAGAGTGGGGAGCTACCATGGAGCCCGCCGGGACCAAAACGACCTCAGGAGGGAGTGGAGGAGAAAGAGGAGGCTCCACTGCTAAAAAGTCCAGGCTTCACGGGCTGTCTGTGAACCTCCCACCCGGCATGGAGGCCGAGGATTCAGACAGGCTGGACGGGCTGGAGGAGCAGGGCCAGGAGCCGATTGGAGGCCTGTCCGAGGAGTCCCAAAGTGCTCGGGCAGCAGTCTCCCCTCCCATGACCCCCCAGCAGCCCTACATCCAGTACCAGCAGTCCTCCTATCCACCTTACCTAGCCATGTGTGAAAGCAGCGGGGGCTCCTACAGAGGGGTCTCCCCCACCCTGGTCCACAACTTTCCAGGTAAGAGTCTGAGATCGGGTTCACTTCAAGGTGGTGCTGAGGAACTCAGTTTTTCAGTATCTCTTTCCTCTTCAACATATACTCAAGCATTTAGCCACTTTGAAACTTCATGAAGCCGAGCAGCTCAGACTGATTTGACCAGACTTTGATTGAAGGACATTTAGCCCAGCGTCACGATACTCAGAGGTTTTCAAAGTTGATTCATGTCAAACAGAATGTGTAACTGTGAGGTGCACAGTGCCAGTGAAATTGTGTGCAAGCTTGAATAGTCAATTGGCAAACAATGAAAGCAGGACATTCCATTTATTTTAATACATAAATACAAGACATGGAAAACAGACATTTTGAGTCACTACCAAGCTGTTATTGTGCAATGGGAGTGCTGATTTGTTTTTTTAATGGCATTGGAAAATTGAGTCTTAAACTAATTTTTTAATTATGTTATGTTATGTTATGTTATGTTATGTTATGTTATGTTAATATTGCACAGTGTTAAGTACAACTCTCTATCAATAACACTGTGATATTGGCAATATCCCTCCCATCATGGAGTTTCAGACATCATCTCTCTCAAATCATATCTGCAAAGTTGCTTCACAATTTCACGGATGTCTGAATAAGCAGTGTTGCTGTCTTTCTCTCTGAAATGCCATGGAGCAGTCTAAACCTGCAGCAGTCCAGTTAGAAAATGGTGTGTGGGAATATGAGCCAGCCTCAGGTTGTGTTCAGCTCCTGAACTAGAACTGCCCTTTGTTCCACAAAAGATGGAAGAAACTTGAAAATGTTCTGGTGTGTTCTCACTCAGAGTCTGAGAACAAGATGTCTGATAATGGCTTCCACAGCGTATTGTGTTGCGTAACACAGGCTTGTGTTCATGCCCCCCCCCCCCCCCCCCCCCCCCCTCAGGCTTCCATTATCCTCTTTATGGCAAGACGGCGGGCAGGGAGGAGTCAGAGGTGACTCCGCCCAGCAGAGGAGGAGCAGTGAGCGGCAAGCAGGGCGGCGACTCCACCTCGTCTCCGGCTGTGGAGCTGCTGCAGCAGCCAGGCCATCAGTACCATGGCAAAGCGTCCGCTGTGAGAGGCCGCCGACTCCCCCGGCACATCCACGCCACACTCAGTGCACATAGTCCTCACATCAGCACACACAGCAGGAGGCACTCAGCACTGGGAGGATGATAAAGTTCAAAGGTCATACATGGGCAGGGTTTCCCTGCAGAACACTTCTGTTGCTAAACTGGTTCCACCAGCAGTGGTTTCCCCTCCTTTCTCAGCATGTCCACCAGTGTCTGTCACGCTCAGATTCACCATTGGAGACATATATAAAATGTTTGATTTTAGCTTCGTGCACCGTGCTTCATAGATGTTATGTCAAATAGCATCTAAATCTGCAGCACATGCTCAGAAAAACAGAGCCCATGATGGATCAAACCTTCAGCATCCACCTGAGGCTGAGAGCCACAGTTAGCTGGACACTGCAACTGTTGTACGAACATCCTTCAAAGTCTTTCATAAGAAAATATATTTGTGTTTTTCACAGACACAAAGTTCTTTTATAGTAATCGAAACAAGGTATCAAAAGGGGGTTATGGAGGTGTAAATGGAAACAAAGAAGAGAAGAGAGCATCAATTGGGATTTGCTCTTATCGGCAGTTGGCGTTGTTGGAAGAAGACATTGTGTAAATCCTCCTGTGTGTTTTCAGCCTGGTGAAAAAGCTTCTCCGGATGGCGAGAGAGACACGGAGCGAGAGAGGAACCACGTGTCGTTCGCCCGGCACCTCCACACACACCACCACACACACCTGGGTATGAGCTACAACCTGATGTCTGGCCAGTACGACATCTTCCAAGGTACACACACACACACACACACACACACACACACACACACACACACACACACAGAGTGTTGGAACTTTATTAAAAAGATAGTCAGTGGGTTAGGACTGATCACTTTCTTACACATGTGTGAAAAAGTGTTGAATATACCGGTCCAAAATCAGGTCAGCTTCGGGCCATGACCAGAACATGTGACTAAGGCCAGCTGGGTCCTGCCTGCATCTGATGCAAGTCTGGTCCAAACCTGGGTTGAGTTTGGGGAGCTTCACTCCAGGTAGATGTAACCCGTGCAGCACCTTGAACTGCAACGGCCCATGTGGGAGCAAGAGTATTGACGAAGAGTGTTCCAATGCAATCGCTGCTTGCTCAAGTGCATCTGAGGTGGTGGTGCTCAATTCTTCCTCCCACACCTTGCTAAATGCTCAATTAATACAGCGGCCATCTTATGGATATCGTCATAGAACACAGACACTCCTCTGTCAGCTGGATCCACGTTGAAGCAATCATCCACACACATTTCCTTCTAAAAACTCATCTCTAAATCTCATCTGCTTTGTGTTGAAGGTCTGAGCTCCAGGTCCCTTGTCTCCAGTCAGCAGGTTTCAGGACACCCCTCAACCGGTATGTTCTGAGTCCGTGTCGACTCTTCCAGGCCAGCGCTGCAACTACAGCCTGGCAGGAAGCGACTGCCAATCTGTCAGAACCTTAGAAAATAACCACAAGCGCCATTTGGTCAATGCATGGACCTTTATTAGTAAATAACCATAAATCAAGAAATGCATATAAACTGAACTGGCACACTGTCGCCCTCCGCTGGAGCCACTGCAAACAACATCGCACAGCACCATTGTCGCCACTGGTCCAGCCGGGACTGCTTTCCATACAACAACCACACCAAATAAATACAGTGCAGTCTTTAAAAGACTTCTGAAGTGTGTTTACGTCTGAACAAAACTCACACCGAAACACACCGGGGCAGGGAAACGAGATGGGACATGACTGGACAACAGGGTAGCAGCGTGAAGTGAGGCAGAAGACCACAGGAGATGGACATCAGACACAGGGAGGGACATGGACAGTACAGGGATATGAGACAGAGACGGGGTGCAAAACTAAACAGGCAACAGGAGGGGCTAAAGGACACAGGCAGAGGACAGGACTCAGGGCAGACAGGGGACGGGACTCAGGACAGACAGGATTTGGGGGAGACAGGACTCAGGGCAGACAGGGGACGGGACAGACAGAACCATGACACAGAAAGAGTCCAGCTCTTCTCAGCTCTCAATCCCAGCCTGCAGCCTCTGGGGTCAGTGAACCACAGGTTGGCCTTCTTCCCCAGGACTGACGGCTCTCTTAACTTCTGCTACTTTTCATGAAATGCACTGATAGAGACAGAACAATAGCGCATCCTGGAAGTCTTACCCACCCAGTGATTCAACTTCAAATAAGCTTCCAAACATCTGACTGGAATGTAAAAGGAAAACAAATAAACGAAACAGTTCAGAAAGCTTTTTTATTTGTAGAAGTGGAGAGAAATGCTGTAAAATGTTCTGAGCGCCTGTTTTCTGTTTGTCTTTTACAGACAGCGAAGGGAAGAAGTAGAACCATGTGGCCACGGCTCACATGAAGAAAGGCAGATTTATCAGACATCAATTCCATGGTGTTGAATAAGCATTGCCTCGGTGAGAGGCAGAGAACAAATGAAGAAACTTAAAAAAAAAAAGTCTTTCATTTCTTACTAATGATAGCCACCAGTTTTATAACACGCCTCAGCGGAGCTGACGGCTGGACGGATGGACGGATGGAGCAGGACCGGGACCTTTCTGGAGGAGGAGCCACCTGTACAGATCCACATCAGACACTTCTGGAGGGTTCTGGGTTGTGAAGCTGTGGTGTTCATCTTTATGAAAACGCACATTTATTGGACTGTATGATGATGGTGATAAAGATATGACTGAATGTACTGATGGTGACTGACTCCATCCCTATACTGTGGATGTTTTTTAAAAGAAATCCTATCGGGACAAAAGCAGCATTAGGAAGCTCAGAAGTCTATTATTCTCCTTATTATTCTCATGATGATTATTGAAGTGGTCCTCCTCCCTCCATAGTGCTGACACCTCATTTGTATTACTAACCTGTACTTCAGCGTAACCATGTTGATTGTATTGTCTTTATGTGAGAGTAAACCTTCACATCAGCCTGCCCAGTGCCATGTCGGAGCCCAGTGGTGTAAATATTCTGTACAGATTCATGGCAGAGCACTAACATGCTTTCTCCTTCAGTCGTGGGGGGTCGCAGGGCAGAGCGGGGGGCAACAACAGACATGAGGACTGGATATCCCTGGACTGGACGTCAGTGGCACTGACACCTCTTCCCCACCTCACAGTTTGATCTTTCTGGACTTTAGTGTTTCACTCACTCATTGGACAGTTGAAGTCTTGCTTGCCAAACTGTTACAGGCCTCCTCAATAATCTAGAACAACTGTCTGTGCTCCGCTTTGTGCGGATCATTTCCCACATTGTTCCAGCAGCAGACCTCCTGTGACCTTTCACCCTGTGTGACCCTGTGACCTTGCTCCATGGCTGGCACTGTGTACACCATGCAAGTGTCCCTGAGGGTTCCTGGTTGTTGGGACTCTCCGCTCTGCCCCCTGCTGCCACAGTTTCTACAAGCTAACTAGCTCACCGCAGAGCTGCTGACAGACATGACGGTCAGGGTCGTGACCTTCGCTGTCGTACCACTGCCAGAAGTTCAGGAATCAACAGGTCTCATCATTGTCAGGGCCATTTTACAGCCGACGTGTTACGGATCTGGGATGGATGCACAGCAGAAAATGACTGCTGGTAGCGTCATTTTCTGCTGAACACGGCTGGTTAAAATGACACTTATAGTTCCAGACCACCCAGCAGTTGATGAGGAACAGATTGTCTTCCTGAGCTGTGCTAAACTGAACTGGACACCTTCATTAAAATAACACCTTAAGTCTCTCGATTAACCAAAATTGTAAACTTTTCAGTATAAACAACCTTCACTTGAAAACAAATCATGTTGTTTCGCCACCGTTTGATTAATTTCAGATCCAGATTGCGAGATTTTCATTTAGCCTAATCACTTTCTTTAATACCACTGTACATATCAAAGTTCAGGGTTTTTTTTTTTTTAGTTCTGAAATAACGTTTAAAGATGAATTAGGACATTAGAAGTCTTTTAATTTGTAGCTCTTCCCTCTGTGTCTCCCCTTTTCAGAGTCCAGTTGAGATATTTTCATTCCATTTTTAGAATGAGACTGACACAAAGAATAGAGGTGACTGTAAAAACCATCACATGAAGCTAACTTATCGTTGCACAGGTTCAGTTTGTACCGGAAAATGAGTATTACGAGGCTTTTTGTTCTGTTGTCTCACCTCCAGCTCTGAATTAAGAGCCATTAAACCTGAAGTGACATGTTTTCAGTTCCAGTTTCTCATTTCATGGCACCACGAGCAAGCCTGGACCGTCCCGTCTGTCTCCCAGCAGCTCTGCCTCACTCACACAACACCTTACCTGCATCGTATCAGTGATCATTCTATTACTTGAATATAGTGCTATGAACTCTGTTTACAAGACGCCGCCAGCATTGGGAGACACGGTGCTGTCCTCTACAGGCTGCCTGCTACGTCCACTTCACCCACATGCTGTCCCCTCTTGCTAACACACTGAAACCGTAGAAACATTAAGACCTGATGTTGCTTTTTTATACTGTATATGCCTTAATTCATATGTTTGGCAATCATGATTAAAGGATGTTTATGTATATGTTCTTTTGTCTGTGAAGCTTTTCTGTTTTTAACAGCGGGAGGATTAGCACAATTGAGTTCACAAAGGCAATGGGGGGGTGGGGGGTGGGTGGGGGGGTAGGAGGGTCGGATCTGCTCCCATAGGCAGATCAGGGGCCTCATTTAGAAAATATGATGTAGGATCAATACTAAAAGTCGACATATGCCCAGTGTAGCACTCTTCTGCTGAAAATTTTACCTTTAATGTACATTTAGAGTAGATCAAAAAAGTGTGCAATCAATTTGCGATTAATCAAGAGTTAATGGTGGACAATCATGTGAATAATCATGAATAAATATTTTAATTGATTGACAGCCCTAATTTATTTATTTATTTATTGATGTATGTATTTATTTATTTATTTATTTATTTATTTATTTATTTATTTACACTCACAGACGCACGCACACACATTTTTTTCATGTAGAAACCTTTAAAATGACTAAAATATATATTTTCACTTAAATGTATGTATTTGGTGTGTTTATTTTTTTCTCGCCTCGTTAATTTTTAGGCTTGTATTTATTTCTGTATTATTTTATTTTACTTTCACGTTTTCTTTTCTCCAAATTCTCCAAAAGCTGTCCTGATTTTTATAAACGCAACCCTGACACGCGCGCACGCTCGTCTCCCCCTTTGCTTGCAGTTTCTCCTCCACGCCGCACCGGACGCATGTCGCTCTTGCCGCCCCACGGTGCCTTGACGTCACTTCCGTCTTCAAAACAAAATGGGTGGCGCCAAAGCTTGACAACAAAAGGGCAGTAACGACAGTGGTCGTCCCGGTAAACACAATATCGACCATTCATATCTGTCTATTCCCAATTCAGCGACCAATTCGTGGACATTTTTCAGGCCAGGGACAAGTTTTCCGTTGGGTCAGCACAGATGTCAACATGTCCGCGAAGACAGACCAACTTCTTGTCGTCGTGTCTATCCTTGAAGGTGAGCACATAAATGGGTAACCCGCTGAGCCTTAACATCAATGCGGTTATACACTGTGTGTTGACACTGGCTCGGTGTTACACAGTTTTTAGTCTCTGTGTGGAATGGTGTCCGGAGTGCCATGTCTGGAGCAGCTGTCTGAGAGCACTAACAGGTCGTTTCTCGGTCTGTTAAATCCACTCTGAAAAGGACTTGAAGTGACTCGCACTCTGACTTCTCATCTTTTTCTGCACTTTTACAATTAATTGTTTGCATTTTAGTAAGTTTGAAAGACTATCCAACTGCGGAAGAACGTTCTCGGTGAAATATATGCGGACTACTCCAAGCAGAATTCCACAAAACTGTTTTTTTTTTCTTGTAGTATTTTGCTGTAGTTACAGTTTGGAAAGTTTTCACATATAGTTCAAATCTGTAGTGTTAAATTCATGGTTATCTGATCCATTTAGTCCCTTATTTTGATGATGAATAGTTAAAATACAATGAAAATTCTTTGTTGATTTTAATTTTCCAATATTACCTAGAGAGAATTTCCTCAAACACCGATCATCTAACAAGTATAGAAATCATAAACACAACGTCATTTACAAATCTCAAGAGAAATACTGTTCCAAGAACGATTCCACTTTTTGTTTTAATCAGATTCGAACAGACTTAAAGGACAAATTCGTGTCATTTGTTGCTTTTAAAAATACATCCTGCAAATAGAGGACGTGGTTTTTGAATACTTTAGTGTATTATCCATCAGAAGGCACTGTCAATGTTGAGATGACTGTTCTGTCCTCTGAAACCAGACGGTCACGTGTAAAATGATTGTAAAAAGAGCCTTCAGTCTCGTACTACATGTATTAGGTTTAAATGAGTTTATCGCCTGTGCTTCAGGACACTTTCTGCCCTTTTCTGCACACAAGTGTGCACCAGGAGTAATTCATTTCAGCAAAGTTCCTATCAGACTCTCCACTCTGGCTCTGAAGTGTTCGCATGTCATCGCTTCAGTTTCAGTTTGTTATCAGGGAGATTAGTTGACGTCAGTGAAAATAAAACAGCTGCTGCATTTTTCCCCTATTAGATTATGATGTTTTGATCTAAACAGTGTCATTTTAACATAACAGTGTTTCTCTTGTGTGATGATATGGAAAAACAAAGATTTCTGTAGACTTATATTTTCTGTAAATCTTTGGAAGACTTAGTGTAAGCACAACATTTCCCAGCTGAAGTGAATGGAGACCGTGGTAACGAACTTGGATTGAACTGGATCAACTATTCAAATGTTGTTTACTTTAAATGGAACATTTATACATTTCAATTTGAATGAGATAAAAGTGAGAAGTTGATGGCGACACTGAGACGTGATGGAGGTCAGCCTGTGGCTGCGGTGTGCAGATGGAGGTCACCAGCTGAGCCCCAGTGTCTCTCCTCTCCTTCCCAGGACGCCACTTCCCCAAGAATCCTCGGCTCAGCCTGGTGGTTCAGGCGAGCTTTGATGGAGAGCAGCTGGCCACGGACCCGGCCGAGCACAGGGAGCAGCCCCAGTTCCACACGGAGCTGGCCTGGGAGCTGGACCGCAGGACGCTTCACCAGCACAGGTCTGAGGAAGCAGGAGGATAGTTTTTCAGCTGGTTTCCTCCAGTCTAATGCATCTTTCTGCTCTTTCCCCAGGCTGCAGAGAACTCCAATCAAGCTTCACTGCTTCGCTGTCGATGGCGTCAGCAAGAAGAGAGAGAGCGTCGGCTACATCGTCCTGGACCTGCGCTCGGTCCAGGAGGTCAAACAGGTCCTCTTCCTCTTCGAGCGACACCCTGCAGCGTCTGAGCGGCGCCGGCTGAGCCTCTCACCGGATGATGGTGTGATGTTTTCCAGGAGCCCCGCTGGTTTCCGCTGCTGAGCAGTAAATATGTGAAGCAGAGGCCGAGCCTCCTCCTCGCCGTGGCGCTGGAGAACGACTCCAAGCCGTCCGGAAGCAGCCCCGATCGGTTCAAAGCCAGGAAAGCCCCGCCCCGACAAGGTCTGCCACCTCTTCTACGTTATCTGGCTCTGCTCACACACACACTTCAAGGTTCCAACGCTCTGCAAATTCTAAATAACAGAAAAGTACGAACAATGTCATTTAATATGAAGGAGTCTACTTGCTGGGGAGTCAAACACATTGTAGTTTAGGGGCCACATGCAAACCAGTCTCATCCTGAGTGGTCTGGACTGCTGCGATAGTGGCATCATTAGTTCATTGGTCAGTCTGTCACGATTCAGCCGGTCATATGAGCTTCCTCCCTCTGCAGGCTCCCCCTCAGTCACTGACCTCCTCCCAGACAAGCTGGAGGCCGTGCTGGTCCCAGACAAAGGCTACCACCAGGTGGGACCTGCGGACCTCTGCTCCGACATGTTCGTCCTGTCGGTCACCGTGGCCTTCGCCACCAAGCTGGAACAGGTAAACACGTCTGAGCCCTTTAACCATGTCGCCCGGCTAGATTGTTGGATTGCTCGTGTGTTTGTTGGGTCATTAAGTTATATATCAAGGCAATCAGAGGCCTTTAAAGGTAATAAATGTTACTTGTATGTTTAAGCTGAAGAGTTTCATGAGAATAATGAGAATTATTTGGATTCTTACATTTTTAAACTAAACATTTAATGATTCACATTATTGTATTATCTGAGTGATAGTCATGTTTTGAATATATATACGTATGAAATATCTCCAGGTCATTATGTACCTGAGTATTTTTAGCCTATATTTTGATTTAACATAAATACTTGTGCTTGTGAGTCGAGCTCTTTGGTTATAATTATTCATCAGTATGCAGTGTCCTAACTACATCTCTGAAGTTGATAACAAACCAAACCGTTTGAATCAAGTTCTAGTTGTTAAAGTGGAAGAATACAGTGTTCTGAATGAGCTTTGCTCCTGCAGCTCATCCCCAGTTCCCTGACGCTGTCCTCTGAAGGCCACAGCTTCTTCTTCTACTACTGTCTGCTGGGAAACGACATCTCCAGCGAGCCCTTCCACAACCTGCTGAGTCCCGACTTCCAGCCGGAGCGTGCGTCGGTGCGGCTCCGCAGCAGCCCGGCCGTCCTCCAGGCCTTCCTGTCGCGGCAGCCTGGCTTGCAGGTGAGCGTACGTGTGACGGCGTTGCGTTCGCGGGGTCGGCGGTCGCTCTCTGACGTGTCCCGTCCTCAGGTCCACCTCTGCTGCGGGAGTCGCTCTCTGGGCAGTGCAGACGTCCCGCTGTCCCCGCTGTCGGCCGCTCCCTCCCACCTGGACGCCGCACCGGCAACGGTGGAGGGAGCGTTCGTCCTGCGGCCCCCTGACTGCGTCCGGCGGCGGCAGCAGCCCGATCTGCCCGCCGACCAGCAGCCCACTGTGGGAGTGGCCGTTCTCCTGCGGAGGGAGGAGCTCGCTCCGCAGGTACGCTCCCCCCCGGCACCGTCTCCTCCTGGAAGCCCCCCTCTGCTCCGGCAGCCGGCGTCCCCTCCTCGTCCTCCTCCCTCCTGTCACACAGAGAGTGAGGTGGAGAGTCTGCTGGAAGAGCTCCAGCGCGGCGGAGAGTCTGCGGCGCCGGCAGGTGGGCTCTGAGCGGCCGTGGGTCTCATGGAAGTGTTTAGATTTTTGTGTTTGAACGTGCCTCTCCTCTTGTGGCGCAGATTCGGAGGTTCCCGCTCAGATTCCCAGCGAACCGCCCGATGCTCCTGCGGCCTCGTCGCTCAGCGTCTCCGCTCCCAAAGTGTCCATCCCCTCCTCCGCACATCACTTCTGCTTCTCCCTGGACCTCTGCAGCCTGAGGAGCCTCCGTCTGACTCACCCCATCGCCGCCACCCTCAGGTGTCTGCTCCTCGCCACCGCTCCTACTCGATCACCTCAGCATGCAGCCTGTTTCCACAAACATCAGTGACAGGATGAGTCGCTCCAGCGTAGGAGGTCACCTGATCAATCATTTAATCAGTCTAACTCAGAAAGCTTCCGCAAGTTCTTTCTTGCTTTTAAATTAACACTGGAACAGGTAAACATGGAGGGTTTTGAGTTTGAACATTCTCGGCAGACTGCGCTAGAAAGGAGGCGTGCTGGGGCGCAGCCTCATCGCAGGTTCCTGTTTCTGATCCCGGATCACGCTTCATGTTCAATGTGCCGATGGTTGGTCTTCAGGTATTCGTACCGGTTCTTCGGCAGCGCGGCTCCCATCATGACCAACCCCCCGGTGGAGCTGCAGCGGAACGCGGAGGTCTTCCTGCCTCAGTCCTTCTGCGCCTTTGACTTCGCTGCCTTGCCACAGCAGCTGCACGACACCTTCCTGAGGTGAGGACCGACGGAGGACCGGCGTCGGCTGGTCCCTCACTCCCCCCTTTGAGCCGTGTGTTTGTGTGTGTGTGTGTTTTTGTGTTTGTGTGTTAGAGTCCCCCTGGTGGTGGAGCTGTGGCACAGAGACGCCGGCAGCGGAGACCAGCTGACGGGCCGGGCCTCCATCCCTCTGTCGGGGCTGTTGAGCCCTGACGGGGGCCGGGTCTGGTCCACGGCGGAGCGGGGCTGCCCACACACCCAGCAGGACGTGGTGCCCGTGCTCTCTGCTCTCAGGTGGGAACAAGAAGCGCTGCAGGCCGCTGGGTGCTGGCTCTGTTTAACCTGTGTGTCTGTGTCTGTGTCTGTGTCCATCAGACCCACTGAGAGGGTGGCAGAACTACGCTACACCGCCACGCTGCAGGACCTGGGACTGGTTAAAGCCCCAGAGGTCATCCTGTCAGACTCATCTCAGGTGTGTGTGTGTTTTTCTTTGTGGGCCTGAAAACAGTAACACAATGTAGAAGATCTGAGATGAGAAGTCGTAGATGAACTAATGATAATAATGATATGTTGACACTCATCAGCTGGAGAAATCTTGAGAGGTTGAACACAGACACACATCAGCTGAAAGTTAGAGTTAAAACACACACATTTCCTCTGTTATGGTGAAGATAAGCTTTATTGTGCTTCTCGCTCTCCTTCACCTCCAGAAGGAGGCTCCGGTCCACACGCAGCCTCCTCCTCCCCATCGGGGGGGCCAGGCCCCCGCTGACCCCACCGTGCTGCCGCCGCCGCCGGCCCCCAGAGAGACCCTGGAGTATCACGCAGCCCTGGAGCTGGAGCTGTGGAAGGAGGAGCAGGAGAGTCAGTTTGAGGATCAGGTACAGGAGCTGGTGTGGACATCCTGACCCCTGCTGGCTGTTTGCTGTACTGCAGCATGATGGTGCCCGCTCACCTGCCTTCACACACATGACCTGGGGTGACCTCCGAGAAGTGATCCAGGCCTGAACAAAACTGTGATTTTGACACACTGCTGTGTTGAGGACTTTTTTTTTTTTTAATGAAGTTTTTGTTTTAGTTTTTACTTGATACGTGAAAATCAAACATCTTCAATGATCTACATGCATGAAAACCAACAACAACACTACAAGTTGTTGTCCCACCCCTGACTCTCAACTTATATAGCATACGTTCTGTGTTGAGGACTTTAAGAGCCTGACTTCCTCCAGCCTTCTGCAGACTGTGTGCGCATGCATGCATGTGTGCGTGTGCTGTGTCTCATCCATGTATGTGTTTCAGTTGAGGAAGAAGGAGCTGACTCACATGCAGGCACTGGCAGAGGAGTGGAGGAAGAGAGACCGGGAGAGAGAGGCAGTGATGAAGAAGAAGGTGGACAGGCCACACACACACACACACACACACACTCTCTCTCACACACTCGTCTCATCCTCCCGTGTGTTTTGTGTTTGTAGGAGGTGGAGTACGGCCTGCTGGAGGAACGGCTTCAGAAGACTCTGTCCGACCTGGAGAGGAGGGAGAAGCTGCTGGCTGAGGCCGAGCTGGAGGTACGACGCAAACTGACCACTTCACCTCACCAGATCAGGACCCAGGTTCAATTCCAGGACTGGATTCTGGCCTCTCAAACTGCACATGTAGGCTCATTTTAATTTAAGTGCCTTATTCCTATATCTCCGTTTTGATATATTCTAAAAAGCATGAATCCATCAAGAGCCTGAACCATGAAAAGCAGGATGTTTATTCATCCTAACAATCTATTAAGGTACATGGGATTCTACTTTGTTTTTGTAGCACCAAGTACTTCATTCAATTTGAGACCTTTACTGAGAAAAAAAACAATTCCTCATGAGGAAGTAGAGGAGATGGAGGAAAGGAAGAACTCTATAGGAAGAACTGAAGAGAAGCTAATCTCTCTTGTTCCTGTCAGATCTCTCACTGCAGCACTTTGAATCAGCTGAAGACTTTTAAAGCACTTATTCTTACAGGGACTTAAATTAATCTACTCTGGAGGGAACACATGTTAATTAGTAAGTTCCACCTCCTCCCAGCCTTTGTGGGAAGAGGTGTGTGTGTCTTCAGTCCTGAAGCTCCTGCTGCTGTCCGGGCTCGGTCCAGCAGCAACAACCCGCTGACGGCTCGTCTCTGAACTGTCAGACCCGCAGGCTGCAGAGGGAGCTGCAGGCTGAGCACCAGCTCTCCCAGAGGGAGCTGCAGGAGAGCAGCAGGCGGCTGCAGCAGCAGTGTGACCACCGGGTGGCGCTGGAGAGGGACAAAGTGCAGCTGCTGGAGGAGGAGCGAGGCCGGCTGCTGCAGCAGGTGGAGGCGGCGCCGTGCGGGATGCCAACACCTCGTCCCCGGGCCGGGCTAACCTGTGTGTGTGTGTGTGTGTGTGTTGTGCAGATTGCAGATGGCGAGTGTCGGTACAAGCAGCTAGAGAAAGAGTTTTCCCTGTACAGAGAGCAGCAGAGCAGCAGGCCTGAGGTCCGGCTGCAGGCTGACGTCAATCTGCTCACTCTGGAGAAGGTACAGCTGACCGTTGTTCATCCTTTACTTTCTCTGTGAGTCCACTCCACTTTCTGCAGAACCAGGCTCAGAGGAGACTTTCTGCCTTTTCACTTCGGTGATAAAACAGAGAAAATCCCAGAAAGACAAGTTGTGGATGGTTCCCAACCGCTGTTCCCTAAGGGGCTGGAATCAGTTCTATTCAGTCTGCCTGACAGATGTAATGAAATCTGGCAGCGTTTCCAGATCTTCAGGCTCCTCAACTTAATAAAAGATGTTCCTCCTCCACAACCGTTCCATGTTTTCAGACACTTGTAAGTCACAAGTAAAACCTCTCTGAGTCTGTGTACATGATGCCCCCCCAGTAAGACCCTGTATGGTGACACGATCTAACCACTTCCTCCAACACGAGCCTTTCTGTGGGTGGTCTCAGGTGGAGCTGGAGAGGAAGCTGGAGTCCACCACCAAGTCCAAGCTTCACTACAAGCAGCAGTGGGGTCGAGCTCTGAAGGAGCTGGCCAGATTTAAACAGGTACGTCCATCCTGCAGCCGCCGCTGACCGCAGCTCAGCCGTTCCCGGGGGAGGTTAGAGGGGTTTTACAGGAGGGGCATGAACAGAGAGGAGAACCTGACCGCGGTACAGAGACCGGGAAGTTCAGGCAACTTTCAGACAAACTCATTTAAAATTTAGATTTGATGAAGACCGGGCTATCTCTGCTGTTTTGAGTCGGTGTTGTTATAAAGGTGACTCTCCTTTTCGGTACCACCTCACGGGAAAGCTCCATGAACGTTCTCCTCCACGCTGCGATCCATCAGACCTTCAGCTGCCTCTAAAGCCCACAGCCAGTGATTAACTCTGAGTTTCCAGATTGGCTCACTGAAGGAAATGTCAGTTTACACACAGTCACACGACAAGCCCGCTTCACAAGCCTGCAATTCATATCTCAGGCAAAAGCTGGCAAATGACACACACACACACACACACACACACACACACACACACACACACGCACACGCAGAGCACTAAGTGGAGCTTTACTCAGACTAAGACCAATGTAAACATACACAGAGGCGATCTGACAAACTAATAATTGTTGCTGACATGAAGCAGCTGGGAAAGCTGCTCCCTCCTCCCTCCAGCTTTCTCTCTCTTTCTTTTCTGCTCGCTCTTATTTCGTCCTCTTGGTTTCCTCTTGCCCGTCACTCCCTGCTGCTCAGGACCCGTTTACATGGCGGTGGTGATGGGAGCCACTGAGAGCGCCTCTTTCTGGAAACACTCCGACTGTAAAATGGAGGCAATGACACCTTCTGGAGACTTGCAGTGTTGTCAAGTTGTGATCGGACAAATTTGCAAGGTCCCGCAGAATTGACAGAGATTGGTTTAATTGAAATTAATTATTGAAATTGTAGCATTCAAACTTCCTGGAGGGACTGATTACTGTGTCTGTGTGTGTGTTGTGTGCTGTTCAACAAAGAAACACAAACTCTGTACGCACCAAACACACTGTGAACCCGAAGCTAAACCGGCTACTTGGACTACCCGGACCGTTGCACCTATATTTTTCAGCATCTCTGCTGTTTCTGTGTAAACCAACATCGTTCTCGGAGCGTTGCCGTGTGAACGCCACATGTTTTCAGTGGAAACGTCTCCTGAAAGAAAGCCTTCCCTCCTCCCTCTTGGTCGTGTTGCTCGTGTCTTGAGCTTTTATTCATTCCTTCGCTCCCTCTGTTGGTTTTCCCACCTCCTTCCACGCCTCTCCCTCCATCCCTTTATGTCTCATTTTGTGCCACATCATTGTAAAGAAAACAGTGAGGGATTGATGCTGCCCTAAAGGGGGTTCCTCTGCCCAGTTTTGCCCCCCCCCCCCCGCCCATTAATCACAGCTTTGAGCAATAAGCCGATCGGGCGCTCACCGTTCAGATGTCACACTCTCGCTCTTTTTTTTTTTCTTTCTGGAATATCAAGCCAGTGTTTACACGGCTGTTCGTCTGGACGCTTTTTAAAGCTTGTTTGGTTTTCCTCGCCTATTTATTCTCTCCTCTCAGCGCCTCACATGGCGTGCTGTTTAGCTCAAGTCAGATCATAAAAATTCTTGTGTGAGGAATAATGTGCTTTTCCAGCGGCGAGGTGCAGGCGGTCGGCGCGGGGCTGAGGTATTAGATCAGAGAGGCAGCCTCGCTCTCTCTCAATTCAAAATATTGGGACAAGGAGCTTAAGTTGGTTTTTCAAAGCAATAATATTGGGACAAAGAGATTAAAGTGCTGAGTCCAGGAGGTAAATATGCTATTTTTAAAGGTGAAGAAAAAGGTCAGCTCACCGAGCGGTGCAGAGGAAAACTGGAATTTTCTCAACAAAGAGTGTGTCCATACTGTATTTTTACTAGAGTTTTTTTTTTTTTTTTTTTAATAAGCGTCAAAGAAGCTTGGAGACGAGTTTCTCACATTAATGCCATATTATCTGTAAATCTCATGTTTATACAGTTATGGTCACAAAAGACTCCAACCTTTTTAACCTAAGGAGGCATTTTTACCTCTTTCCACTTCATAAAATTCATCTAGAGCCATAAAAGCCTGTTTGATTGTTATAGAGGAGCAGGACGGCGTTTCTCCTCCACCGTGTCCTGCTCTCGGAGGTCACGTGATCACGAAGCTCAGCTCCTTGACGCTGCCGTCACTGTGTTTGTTTAACAATCCCTGTCAGTTCGCAGATGCAACGTGTCGTCTGAGGGAATTTCACCCTCACTGGTCTCAGTGGAGGCGCTCCGATCGTTCCCACTGGTCATTCCTAGAATATTATGAAGGGTTGTTGCTCCAGACGGCCGGGGTCACACAGTTTCATACGTTTTTCTTGAACAAACAAGGGATTACAGAGAATAGTTTAGTGCTCCTGATGTATTTTCCATGTGTTTGCAGACGGTGGCTTTTATCCAAAGCACCAAGAAATAAAATAAAAAACCTCTGAAAGACAAACAGGTGTATATCAGAGAAGCTTCTGGAGGAACCTTCCAGGTGATCCTGGGAAAATGTTTGACCCACTGCTGAAAGAGAGCCTGTGGACCTGCTTTCTGATGTCTGACTCCCTCATTCAGAGGCCTTTCCGCTGCCAGCCAACTCGGAGGCCAAGTCGGATTATGAGAGTGGAAATGCAGCTTGGATCATTCTGTTCAGTGTTTTGTTCTCTACTGCGTGTGTGTGGTTCCATGAACAATACAGCGTTTGCACTGTTTCAACCCTTTTGTCGTGAATGGACATCGTTTTCAAAACGCTGCTCTGTAAAGTCCGTTTTCTGAAACGGAAACTCCACAACGATGGGTTTTCACTCTAAACATGAACAATGGAGAACACCGACGTTCATATGGACAGACCACCAGGGTGGATTGTCATTACGGTGTGCTGTGAGAAATACTGAGATGCTAGAAAAACCTGCTCACACTCCAGACTTTTCTGCTGAATCTATACTGGAGTTGTTTTTACAGTCGGTGTGTCTGTAACTGCGGATGTGTGGCGATACTAACGCTGGTTGAAAAATCAGTTTATAATAAGTTTGCGTTTGGACAGCTTTCTGTTCAGGCACTCTGATGGGAGATTTATGGCATCAGTGAGAAATTTCTGCTTCACAGACTCAGGATTTTCTGGTTGCGCCTCTTTTCTTCCACCCCCCACCGCCGGGGCCTCGGTATCACCTTGTACTCGAATTGTTTCAGTACTCGGCCTGAGATTGTCCTTGGCAGCCGGCAGTGGAGAAAATGTTTAGCCTGTTTGTTTTCTTAGTAATTAGCCTTAAAACAGCCTGTAATGCAGACTGCTAATGGTCCTCAGAGAGCTGGGCCTGTGTCAACACACTGCTGTGTGTATGTGGAGGTGATCAGGCGTGTGAAAATGGAAGCTTTCTGTGTGCACAATGTGAAAATGTTGGTTTTCCCATCCAGAATCAGTGGGCTGCTTGTTCTGCTCTCTATCACTGGCACACAGACAGATTCCAGCCGCCACATCACTTCCATTTTCACCGTCTGACCAAAGCGCCTACAGAACAGCGATAACGATATTTACATTTCAGTAGGTGACGCTGTGAAGTACTGAAGCCTCAGAGCTGCTCCACACGGTGATTTCAGGTGAAAATGCCAAAACTTTCTTTGTATTTCGGGTGTCGGTTCACATGACGGTGTTCAGAGTCACCGGCAGCACGACAGAAGGTGGAACGGCCGTGATGTTGGTTCTCACTGGAAGGCTGGAGAACCTGGCAGGTAGGTTCTGGAGAGCAGTTGGTCAGGGTTCTGACGATGAACAGCTCTGTGCCCATGCCGGCGCGTTTGCTTGTCTCTGGATCGGTGGCGGCGTGGCTGGAAGTGAGCGGCGTTACCGCTCAGTTTGGAAAGTCTGAGGCCGGTGTGGCGAGCAGCTGAGAGAAATACGACCGTGTGACGGCTTTGGGAGCTTTCCTTTCGGTTCTCACTGTGTTGTTGTTGGTTTGCGTGTGAATTCTCTCAAGGTCCAGCAGCGATTTCCTCAGGGGGGTTTCAAGAAAATGTGAAAGCAGACAAATTTATCACTGAACTGCGCGCAGTGTAATTAGAAAAAAAGGCTTCTTGGCTGGTGGCTGCACACATTTCAGCAGCAGGGTCAGAGGTTTATTTCAAAGAATTTGTCTGTGTGGGTCTGATTGAATGATCAGGGGCTCGGGGCTCAACGCTAGAAATCATGGGAACATCTCATTTTGTTCCTAAAGTCTGGACTGATGGGTGTGAACAGTTTGCTTCAGCCCCACTGGCCCTCTCCGACATGACGTCTTACTGTGTGCGTGTATGTGTGCAGCGTGAGCAGGAGAACGCCATGACGAGGCTGAAGAAGCAGCAGGAGGAGCTGGAGGCCATGAGGCTGCGGTACCTGGCAGCAGAGGAGAAGGAGGCGGTCCGGCAGGACCGACAGGAGCTGGACGGCATCAGGAACCAGCTCAATAGGTCAGCCATCGCTGCGTGTCTGCCATTCATCCACCAGAACATCTGTGTGGTTTAATGAGAGGCCCAGTGTTCAAACCTTTCTTCATCAGGAGGAGCAGGAGTTTCCATGAAAATGATACAAAGATCAACACCGTGAAGCTCCTGAAGCCATGTTTGAATCCGTCTGTCTCACTCTTCCTAATTCAACACTGTGACCCCAAACTGCTTTTCCAGTTCAGAAGCTTTACACAAACCCTACGATTCAACACAGAACCACAACACCCTGTTTCAGGAACTGAAGTTCTGAACGTCCCATTTTGCTGTGTCTGTGTGTCTGTCTCAGGATGTTTCACTGTGATCCCAGTAAAGGTTTTTGGTTCCTTCTTTAATAGAAATAAAAACACAGACAGCACATGCAGTTTCTGATTCCTATTAGAATATAGACAGCCTGTCAGATGATGTGGCCCATCAAGCAGAGAAAATATCAGCTCCTGTTGAACTTGGTGACGTAAACTTGAAGTTAAAGGTGCATTAAGGAGTTTGGACGTTTCATGCGAAACAACGGCCCCTGCAGGCCTTGGGTGTAACTGCAGCTTAGTGAAACGCTCGTGTCTGTGGCTTGCGTCCATGTATGTGCACGGAAGAGGGGAACTCCTTCCTCACTCTTTTAGCAGCGCTCGAGTAAAATGTAAGTTTCTTTTGCCTGGTGGGCTCTGTGCTGGAGTTGTGGCAGTGCTAGAAGCCGATCTTTTCTTACTTTCTGGAAGATCCATCCATCCTGCTCAGTTGTTGCTTGCTAAGCATCTGGTGGAGTAATGGTGGACAAAACGAAAGATAAATAAGTCAGGCCAGCAGGAGGTTGCATTACGTCACATCCTCTCAAATTCTCCCCAAGAAATACAAATTGCCGGACTGGGACTAACTTTCAAGTGTCAATTTAGCGCTGTTAGCGGTACTTGCAATGAACATTCTACACATCATTGAATATTTGTAACATATGTATGGAAGAAAATAAGTATTTTTAAAGTTGAAAAACTCCTTAATGCACCTTTAAAATAAAAAATTACCACTATTTTAAAGGACACACAAAATGCTGCAAATTGCTGCCGAACAACCTCTGACGCTACGTCACCTCCATCAGCACTCAAAATACTGGTTTTGTGAAAGTTTAAGAGCCAATTGGAAAAATACTAGAATGTCCCAGAACGTTGAAGCCCTCATCATGTCGTCGTTCACAATGCATCTCCTCTAATAAGTATGTTATATGTGTGTTATTGTTACTTTACAGATTAAAACAGCAGGAGGAGACATTAGCCCCTCCCCCTGTTGTATCTGACCCCGCCCCCAACGTGTCTGGCCCCGCCCCCAGCCCAGGTCTCACTGAGAGTGCAGAGGAGCACCTGAGCCGCCTGCTGGAGGAGCGAGACACGCTGCTGAGGACTGGCGTGTACAGCCACGAGGACTGGATCATCTCCGAGCTCAACCGACAGATCCAGGACGCCATCCGGGACAGGAAGCAGCTCTGACCAATCACATCCAGGACGCCATCCGGGACAGGAAGCAGCTCTGACCAATCACATCCAGGACGCCATCCAGGACAGGAAATTGCTCGGACCAATCAGATCCATTGAAGCCAGAGCCACACATCAGAGCGATGAATCCAAAAAGACAGCCTTGAGATGTCGTCCAACAGGAAGAGCTGAGACGGCCTAAGAATTCTGCTAAAAATAATCTCTGTTAAATTAAAGGTTACATTAATATAAGTTATATTTAGTTGTTAGGGTCTGGTTAGGAGTACAGTACTGCTGAGGTTTCAGTGTGACAGCAGGTGGCGCTACAGTCTCAGATAAACCTCCCAATACTCCTGCAGACAGAAAGATGTTAATTTATTTTTTTTTATTAGTGCTTTGAGATGTGTATAGAATAAAGACATTTTTTTATTCTTCGTCTTTTAAATGGTTTCCTTTGAGTCGGTTGATGCTGGAGACGTCCAGACTGCAGCAGCATGTGGACTTGGCGGAATCTCACTTGGCTCGCTGACGTTCTCTTCCAGCCTCTATTAAAATTAAATAAACTGTTCAAATGGAAAAGCTTACATTGATACAGCCGTAAAGCAATGCCTAATTTTATTCCTTGAAATGATAAAACCAAAGAAGTCAGGAAGAGGGATCAAGACGGACAAAGGTGTCGACGTGACTATTTACCAGATTCTCAGTCGATGGGGAAAACTCTGGAGAATGTGGCTCATCCCTCTAAACAGGATGAAAGCTTCAACTGCTCCTGCTGGAAATGTTTCTAAAATGAGATTACAAACTGAAGCCCAAACCACTTGATCAATTAAAACGATTTCTTTCTAGTTTTACAAATAGCTGTTTATCACTTTTGCTTATTCATAGAGGTATTCTTTTGTAAGTCTGTATAAACCACTGATGGAGGGAGTTGCCTTAGAAGATCTGGCCTGTGGTACCAAATTGGGAGTAAATTCGATATGATGTGGGGCTTCAGCTAACCCTAACCCTAAACGTAGTACCTTGCCGCCCCAGAACCACACATCTCTTAACTGGACTCATCCGAACACAGAACTCACTGGTCGAATGTCCACGAACATGTTTATTTGACCCAAACACGTTCTGAGGTGGACTGACTGACTCTGAGCTGTTTGGGTTGTGAACTGGAGCTTCAGGAGATATCCAGAGCTGCTGAAATGTTCCAGATGGTCAGCGCTCAGTCTGACCTTCAGCAGCTTGTCTACATGCAGAAACAGGCCTCAGGCTGGAGGAGCAGAGATTAGAGCCGACAGGAAGCTGAACAGGTGGAGCTGATAAACAGAGCCTTGGACACGCCTCAGCAGAACACAGCAGCTGATGAAGCTGGCTGGACGCTCACAGTTTACTGATGGGAGAGCACACACACACACACACACACACACACTCTGCTGACGGTGAACTGAAGTTCCCAGCTCATCCATTGGGGTGCCGATGAGCCCTTGTTAGGGTTGTCTTTGTTTTTTTTTGTTGGTTAGGGCCCTGACCAGACCTGCCAAACACTTTTCCCCTCCTATAAAGTGATTCTGAAGTGTTTCAGGACTTGTTTCGTTGCACGTTGTGAGTTTGTTTACGCGTCAACGGAGTGAAGAACACGACCGTATGAAAACGTCGCTGGACTTGGTAGTGAGCAGTAGTGGCGGAGAATGAAAAAGCATCATTGCCTTGATGCCTTCCCAGAGTAAAGGGGGCGGTCTGTGTGATCCAGAACCTGCCCTGGCCCGTTCTGTGGCTTGGATCAGGTTCAGGTCTGCTGGTGTCTGGCTCCACCGTCAGATGACCGACGCACTTCTGGTGGGCCAGGTTGTTTTCTCATACACTGACTTTCACGTTTCTCTACTCCAACATGTTTCCAATTAGAACAAAAAACAAAAAAACTCCACTAGTTAGACTAATTTGTTTTGAAAGTGTGACCTCTCGTCTTTTCAGTGTCCCCCGACAGGAAATTCCACTGAAAGCAAACCATTAGAGGCGTTACACACTCAAGCACACACGGCGAGTGGGGAACTCTGCTGACGTCTCTGATAACTTGCTTCCCGTCTGCGTTGTGGGGATTCCCTCCAAGCGCCCTGTAGCTGCGTTGATCTGGAGTCCAGTCAGCCTCCGTCAGCTCTCCACCACGCGCCTTCAAGTGGAGCAGTGAGAATCCTGTAACGTCACGCCGAGCAGCCAGACCCCAGACCCTTCACTGGCTTTTTGTCATAATCAGGACCTTTTTTCCTCTTCCTTATTTATTTCGGATTCTTTAGGTGGAACTCATAAATCAGACCTTTTCCTCGCTCCTTCCCTCTACATCACTCCCAGCCTGTTCAAACAAACCAAACTGCAAACAGTTTTCCTGCTCCTTCTCTTCCCCCAGTCAGCAGTTTCTCTGTTTGTTTTCCTTCTTTCACACTAACTGCCTCTCATTAAAACTATCACTGCCATAATCTCATTACATGTAATCTAATCCCCGCTCGTTCGCATGTTTGTCAGACATTAAAGTGGGGAGAAGTCCTGAGAGCTGCGCTTGTGGTCGGAGTGAAGTTCCCACGCTGAAAAACAGCCGTGATTGATGCCTGAACACTGCCACTGTTTGTTTTGGTCAACTTGTGGAATCCTCACAGGAATAATCGCAGAAATCAGACTGCAGCCAGGAAAATCCAGTTTACAGACCGACGGAGCCAGGTCAAGGTGAGTGTGTGTGTGTGTGTGTTGCATGTTATTAGCTGTAAGTGCATGCAGCTGCTGCTGTGTTGGGTTTTACACATTCCAGTTATAAATATCAATTTTGACCAGCAGCTTCACCGAAACACATCCTGTTTTTCATTTTGTCGCTGTTCAAGTTTAGTAAGCTCCTTTCCTCAGATGGGTTCGAACCGAGGCTCAGGCACGACTTGGCCAAGCAGGTGATTCTGGGCAAGCCATGGCGGCTTCCCGCTCGCCGCCAGAGGACGAGGACCAGGGGGTTTGGAGAGCTTCCGTTTACACGACAATGCCGACCACTGCCGCTGAAAATGCAACTTTCTGAAAGCGGCTGCTAAAGTGGAACTTTTCTGAAACGTCTGTGTGTGTGTGTGTGTGTGTGTGTGTGTGTGTGTGTGTGTGTGTGTGTGTGTGTGTGTGTGTGTGTGTTCTCGTATTTCTATCCTTGTTGGGGCCAAATGTCCCCACAAGGATAGCAAAACGTGGAACGACGTGCCTTGTGGGGACCTTTTTCCGGTCCTAAGTAGGAGAAACAGTGTTTTTTTGACCATGTTGTTGTTACTGAAAAAAGTAAAAGTGCAAAAACATTTCTTTAGGGTTAGGCTTTGTTGTGGTGTGGGTTAGGGTCAGGGTTAGGGGCTAGACATGAATGGGAGTCAATGGAAGGTCCCCACAAGGATAGAAATACGAGACTGTGTGTGTGTTTGTGTGTGTGTGTGTGTGTGTGTGTGTGTGTGTGTGTGTGTGTGTGTGTGTGTGTGTGTGTGTGTGTGTGTGCGTGTGTGTGGTTTCACACAGCGCCATACGGTGGCGTACTCACTGCACTGTTTTCACTCTTTCTGGTCGTTTCCGTGTAAACGGGCATCGTTTATAGAACGCTGCCGTATGAACGTCAAACCTTTCAGGAATGACGTGGTTTTCCCTGGAAGCGCTGTTGTCGGTGGAGCCTGGACCTGCTCGGGCTCTGCGGCGGAGGAGAACGCTGGTTGATTTCCACTTCAGGCTACTAACTGACCAGAAGAGCTGATCATTCAGGACGGGATGTTTCCAGATCAGACTCCAGGGGGTTGGGGGGTGGAGCCGTGAGGATTTGAGCCGTTCCTTCCTCCACGACGCCGCCACACGGTCAAAACTGAAAACAGGATTTAATTCCAGCTGTGCACGGACGTTTCCACTTGATTCTTCTCTTTATTAAAGCTTTTTAACTCTCAGGCACACAAACCTTTTTGGTGTCGTCTTGTAATAATAACTGTGCTTTTCACCGTCCTGGGAATACAAAGTGTTTCTCGATGACACCGCACTATTTACACATCTGAGATTGTGTGTGTGAACAGATTCAGACCTGCGCGTTAACGATGGTTCCCCACCTCCCTTCCTTCTGGGCCCTTTCTAGCAATACTGCCGAACCGGCCCAACAAATAGAGGTAGGAACCTTCAAAATAAAAGAAGTGGGCACAGTTCCAGCTGGACCAGCCGGCTCCAGGGGTCTCAGGTGGGAAACCATTGCTCCATAAGACAATATTCACCATGAAAGATGAGACAGCGTGATTCCAAAGCTAAACTTTTCAAGGTTGGATCTTACAGACAATGTGTCTTTCATCACAAAAAAAAAACAAACAAACAAAAAAAAAAACAGAAGAAGAAGAAATGGATGAAAATAAAGTCAGATTTCAGGCTAAAAGATGGAAAAACCCAGTATGGCGTACATCTTTAAACACATGCTGAGTCTGCTCTATATTTCACACGTCTGTCCCGTCATTTCTATAAGAAATCACTTTCACTTCAGCAAAACAATTAAATTATCAACATGTTTTTCTTCTTGTTTTTTTTTTTTTTTTTAAAGTGCTGGAAGCATGATGAAATGAGAATGAAGATAAATATAATTTATGTCTCTTGCTCGTCTTCTTTGTACAACACACACCGCTGTACAACACACACCGCAGGGCTGCAGGGTGGCTTCCTGCTGTGGTGTGTGTGTGTGTGTGTGTGTGTGTGTGTGTGTGTGTGTGTGTGTGTGTGTGTGTGTGTGTGTCAAAGTGGAAAGTGGTCCTGGGACTGCTTGTGCATTCTCAGTGTGCTTGCTTTGGTCGCGCCCTCCTTTGGCATCGCTGCTTCGAAAAAAAAAAAACAAAAAAAAAAAACACAGAGAGTTAAAGCTACACGCAGACCGTCGGTCTGGATTCTTCTTCTGGTTTGGTTTGATTTTCAAGAGTTTTCTTTGGAGGGAAACTTGTTGAGTCTCCAATAAATATCCCAAAAAGTTTGTGAGTCTGACTCGTGCATCTCAAAGTTCTGCCTGGAAAACGAGGAGAAGAAAAGATCTTTGGTTTGGATGAATGGCGGCGAGTGTGGCATTAGTGTGGGCGGGGCTGCGGAGGCTCCGCCCACGCTGACGCTGTTCCGGACGTTCCTCCACCCTCACTGACGACAGGACGACAGGAGCAAACCGCTTCTCCGGCTGCCTTCTGCACATCTACAGCTCCACGCCGTCACAAAGGACTTTAAAATCCCAATGCAATTCATTATTCTGTGGTCGAGGCAAACAAAGGTCAACTCAACAGGAAGAAAAATTACCAATAGATCCAGATTGATTACACCTGTTTTCACTGTGCATCGTCCTCCTCTAACATCCAGATTATAGAGCATCTTCCTCCCACTAATGTAAACAGCTCATTGTTTCATATGTCTGACTACTAATCTTTCACATTTTGCGTTGTAATGTACAGTTTCTAAGTGTTTTGCTTAAAAAAAGCCAATTTAAAAAGGAAAAGTAAAAACTATGAAAAAGAATCAACCTCTGCTATTTAAAAAACTACTTTCAAATTGAAATTATGTTTTAAAATCCAACTTCTTTTGATTTACGTTATATTTATTTAAAATGCATCTTTTTGACCACCTGTAAAAATACAAAATGAAAAGAATTGCATTGCATTTTATTATCTAATAACGGTCCACGGGGTTCTTTTCTCCCATTTACTGATGGAGCTTCTTAAAGGCGGTTTCTTTTCTTTTTTTTTTGATATTTAGTATCAGTATACAGTGTACTGTTTGACAATACACTGATTATTTCTTCACGCCCAGACAATGAGTCCAGAGTCAAATTAAACCGTCAGGTTTGAACTGCAGCGAGGACCAGGATGTGATCAACGGAGACTTTCTCACAGACTTCCGGGATGCTGGCCCTCTGGAGAGGAGGCTCTGGAGAAGCCAGTGTATCTGAAAGCCTGTTGTTCGTCTCTGTAATCGCCTCTGAAACTTGCAGTGACCTTTTCCTGGCCTGCAGGCTCGGTGAGGCTTGTTTCCACCAGCGACCTGCAAACCGGCCGCTGTCTGTATGTTGTGACTCACTAAGCGTGGCGATTGATCGAGGCCTCCAGTTTTTCTGTGAGCTTCGTGGATTCACTGCAGAGAAGGCAAACCGGAGGTCGGCGGGGAATCACAGCGGGTTCTGCTCAGGGGCGTCGGTTCAGGGCGGGCGGAGGAGGGAAATGGGTGGAGGCTGGACGGCGGCCGGGATGGACCGAGGCTCAGTCCACCTCGATGGACGCTGCTCTCGTTCACCGGTTTACACTCGTTGGGGAGTCGCTGGTGGCGGCTGAGCTGGGTGGCCTGCGTGAAGCTGCGGTCGCAACGCTCACACCTGAGACACACACACACACACACACACACACACACAAAGAAACAGGAGATATGATCAGTTCACCGGTGTGCATGATGAGAAGCTCAGAGCAAATCCACACAGCTCCTTAGATCTGTCCATACACCCGCACACCGTCACCTGCACACACACCCTTCACACTAATACCCAGTGACAGTACAAAGTGTGTGTGAGGCCCAGCGGAGCAGCAAAGCTGTAATTGTTGCCCTGATCTTCACAACCTGACCCACAAATTACACACAGTCCACCTGTCAATAATCTATCTGGAGGGCCGAGGAGGGTATTCCCATCACACACACACACACACACACACACACACACACACACACACACACACACACACACACACACACAGATATACCCAGGCTTGATAAGTGTCACTGTCACTTTCCAGAAAGACAGAGACAAGAGGGGGCTTTTAGTCAGAGCTGGAGGGGAGGTTAAGGAGGGCATTAAGTGTGTGCGTGCGTGCGTGTGTGTGTGTGTGTGTGTCTGTGTGTGTGTGTGTGTGTGTGTGTGTGTGTGTGTGTAAGCTTATCAAAGAGAAAGCTGTTCTGAGGTATTGGACTTAACAGCCTTGAAACAGGACTAACACGATGTTAGATAGATGGAGGAGGGGGGGGCGTGTGTGTGTGTGTGTGTAACAGCTGTCTCTGGGACACTCTTTACATCCACATGTGTTCAGCGCGGAGCTGAATGTGTTGGCGGTGTGTGGACGCTGTTGGGCTCCGCTCTTCCGCCACCGGGTTTAAAGATGAACCTTGCTCTGCTGGTCTTCAGGTGAGGGACCTCTGAGGGTGGCCGAATCTGATATTCTGGATCGGAATCAGGGCCAATATGGTCAAATTGGACAGATGGAATACCAGGAGCTTTTTATTGGAAACTGTGTGATGTCTGCAGCATTTTCAAAGCGAGTGTCTAAAGTGGAATTAGCTCTTCTGGACATTTCAACATGACAGGGTCCAGCTGTTAGCTGCCAGACCGGTGTTTCGGATGAACTGGTTTCTTTGTTATCTGCTGACAGATGTTGTGCCGGCTGTAGCTGCTCGTAGCAGCAGGTGTTGAAAAGAGATTCACAAAGGCTGCAACACTGTGGCAGTTTATCGTAAATGATGTTGAACAACATTCACCAGGTCAGATAACAGTTTTTAACATCAACAGGAAGTTGCTCACCAGTTAAGAGTGAAACCAGCTAATCTAAAACAACAGCATGCAACCACTGATACACTGATCCCTCTGAGGAACGAACAGGTGAGGTACTTCATCCCTGGAAATCTGGAACACGAAGCCGCTCTTTGGTTTGCTCGTACTGGGATTAAAACTCCTTTTGCACTTTAAACACTGTGCTTTTATTTTGCTTCAGATGTTTGTCTGCAGCTGCTGAGTCTTGTTGACCAATGTCTTGAATTTTTAATGAAGCCACAGCAGCACAGCAGCTGAACTTCAGTTGTTTTGTCAGAGATTTTATTTCTTCCTCCAGAATGTTTGATGTGGTCGATGTGGCATTTAAGGTGTGAGTTTGGTCTCGGTATCAGCCGATACTGCAGGCTGTGGCACCGTTATCGGTGCTATAAGGCCATCACTGGTGATTTCTGCTTAAATTTGCTTTAACATATTGGTGGGATATTGGTGACTGTTTCAGTCTTGTTGGAATGCAACGGGATATTTTTCAGTAATTACATTAAACCCTGAAAATTCCTGCGTGTGCCTGGAGTGCGTCAGACCTGGAGAAGATGGGTTTTCCATGTGTCCCTCTTCTCATTTGGTAAATTTTCTTGCAGCACAGGGAAAAGAAAGCAGACCTCTGCCTGCTCTGGCCTCGAGGAGGATGTTCTTACTGCCATTTGTCTGTAAATGCACAAAACCACAACAGCTCCTCACATCAAAGCTGCTCTGAAGCTGCTCTGTCACTGCAGCTTTTCCAGCAGCACAGACTACAAAGGGTCAGGGCCCAGGCGCGAGCCCTGCAGCCCGCCGCTCGTCTGTTCCCCCTCAGCTAGGAACATGATGCAGAGTAGTTGGTCCAGAAGAAAGAACGAAGCGACACGACGCATCCTCAGTCCAGCAGGTCCAGCTCCTCAGGGGCGCAAAGATGAGGCGACTGCCTCCAGGAGACATGGAAGCAACATTTGGACCAGAGTGGAAAGAGACAGAAGAACCAGTGTGAGCTCCCTGCCCCACACCACAGGCCAGGACCTGGACCAGGACCAGGACCAGAAGCAGTGCCAGAGTCAGGGCCAGGACCAGGAGTATGGAGATGGAACGTTTTCAGAAAGTTGTGTTTCCGTGTTATCATGTAAACGGACTCCCAAAATGCAGCTAAAGTTTTCCTTGAAGTTGCTGTGGTGTAAGCAGAGCCTGAGAGCCTGGAGCCTGGAACCTGGATCCTGAAGCTCTTCATCAGGCTTCTGACTGGCTTCCTCTGCAGAGGAATCAGGTGTGGAGGCTTCTCATTCCAACCACATGCTTTGTTGGACTGATGATCAGTGGGAGATGTTTTGTGGACTGGAGGAGGTTCACTTACTCAGACCCAGACCCGGACCCCGGCCACATTTTGATTTGTCTTGTGCTGTGGACACACTTTCACTTCAGTCCACAGCAGACTGAGGTGAACTCCAGCTTACAGGAGCTACAGTCCTAATCATCATTACCGACAACCCTGAAACTGGCAGAGGCCAAGGCAGACGTCATTATAGGGGACATAGGGACGTCATTATAGTGACATAAAAGGGATGACTGATCTTTGCCAAAGACTCCCTGGACAAACCATAATCCGTCTGGCAAAATGTTCTGTGAACAGATGAAAAAAAAAAACAAAAAAAATAGATTTTTGACTATGTAGACCAACAGCTTGTTTCCAGACGGCAGACAGATAAGTCCACAAAAGAACCACAGCAACAGTTCAGCAGGGTGGAGGTATCATAATGCTGCTGGGCTGCTTTGGCACTGGAGGAACATGAAGGTAGAGAATTATTAATAATATCCAAGCAGTGTCAGAAAACCTGGTTCGAGTCAAAGATCATGACTCCTCCAGCAAAACAAAGAGCAGATGTCCAAAAGAAAGAAGGGATGAATGAAAAGGAGGAGATGGATCGTTTAGAAGGTGGTGAGACAGGTTGGTTTGACCCCTCTGGTGATGAGTGAGTAGGAGATGACAGTAATCATTCTCTTCCCATTTGAGTGAATTTGTTCCCTGATGATCAGTGGAAGTTTGATTCGGTCCCAGCTGATGGACATTCCAGTTTGACTGTTCATTCCGACGTGAGCAGAATATGTCAGACTGCTCCGTGAGGCACTGATACGCTGAACAGGAGGTGATCTGACCCTGATTCAAACTGAGTGAAATCCACCAACTGAAAGCCTTCATGCTGTGCTCTCTTCCCGCTCGGTTCTTGGAGGATAAGACCTGGACAGGAAGCTGGAGACGGACATAGTCTGGATGTCTGACAGGCTCCACAGTCCACTGAGTCTCCCGCTTCACTCTCCTCAGCGGGAAAATAAAGTTGAGGCTTTTCCTGAAAAAGTGACAGTGGCAGCTTTAATCTATCTGCCGCGCTGTCCGAACAGAGATAACTCCCCGAGGCCATCGATCGGCTAAAGATTTCTGACGCTGGTGATTGTCTTTGTCCCGCTTGGCCTCCACCGAGACTCTGAAGTGCTGATGAAAAGGTTCGGGGTTTCCTCTGATTGCTTATTAAGAACGCTGATTTGCTTTAACTGGATTTCTTGTGTCGTTTCACTTTTCACGTGGTGATCTCTTGTTCCTTCACGCTCGCGCTCCCTCTCATCTCTTCACTCCCTCACGTCAATGACCAGTTCGGATTTCACTGATTGCTTATTAAGGATGTTAATTTGTTTCCAGCAGCTGCCCCCCGAGACAAGTCCTCCACGTTTAACACAACTCCAGCCCATTATTCTGCTTTCCCCTCTGTCTCTGCAGCTTTTCACTCCGCTGCCTGAACGCTGACCTTTCCCTCCACTGGGACCAGCTGACAGCCTGACAACAGGACCCGCTGCTCATTGGATCAGACTCACACTCAGGTGAGGATTCATCAGCAGGCTGCTAACTGCTGTCACCCAGTGGCTGTTGTATTTACAGAATAGCATGAAGACCCCTGGAGGTCAGAGGTCACGGCTACCTTGACAGGGGGTGGAACTAAATATTCCAAAGAGGGACCATGAATAATGGAAGAGCCAAAATAATACAAGGCAAACATGATGTGAAGGGTGTCTGGCAGCACACGCAGGACGAGGCTTTCTCCGAACAACCTGCAACGTTTTCTCAGTGTAGAGGCCGATATTTCACACATGAAGAGCTGCTCTTCTCACAGTCTGAGGATTTGATTTAGAAGAGTTTCACATTTATGCAGCAACGTTCTGAAAGAGATGTAGTTTTCATGTTGGGCCACTAGTTGGTGCTCTTGTTTGTTTTTGCAGTAAAACCACACACATCGAGGAGCCAGCTGAGGTGGCTCGGGCACCTCTTTAGGAAGCCTCCTGGACGCCTCCCTGGGGAGGTGTTCCGGGCATGTCCCACCAGGAGGAGACCCCGCGGAAGACCCAGGACACGATGGAGAGACTATGTCTCTCAGCTGGCCTGGGAACGCCTTGGGATCCTCCCGGAAGAGCTGGAGGAAGTGTCTAGGGAAAGAAAAGTCTCGGCATCTCTGCTTAGACTGCTGCCCCCGCGACCCGGTCCCGGATAAGCGGTGGAAGATGGATGGATGGATGGATGGATGGACCACACACACACACTGAGCACTAAATACTACTGGAAGTTTACTATCAGGTATCATCTTACAACACACATCATGTTTGACAGTAATATAATGCGGATTGATTTAATTGTGTCAGTCTTGGTTCTAAAATTCAAGCTTCCGTTGCAGAGATTAAATGAAAACTTAAGTTAGACTAAGCCTAATATAAACATGATGCTATAGGAATACAACACTGGCACTTTTATAAGGACGGGCAAAAGTAAGAGTCTTAACCTTTAGCTACTTTGCTGGTACCGATCACTGATATGCGTTTCTGTTAAAAGTATGCAGATGCTCAAACACGTCAAAATCACATGACCGATAAAGTGGAAAAATGGACCAAGAGATCTGATCAAAAACTGTACCACCAAGTGTTGCAGGCAAGATGGAGAAATGGCTCCTAATATCCAGCCTCCCGCTGGACATTAGGAGGAGTGAGACTATCAACACCTCAAACTGTCATCAGCCTTTGCAAGTTCTGAAACCAGTTTTAATAAAAATGTTGTGTTTTCTTATTTTGAAAGTTTTCCAAACAGCTGTGAAATGGCAATCAAGGACGCATTTTAATAAAAATATGTCAGTTTGTCGATTGCACATAATGTTGTTGCTGTC
Source organism: Salarias fasciatus (assembly GCF_902148845.1). Lineage (NCBI taxonomy): Eukaryota > Metazoa > Chordata > Actinopteri > Blenniiformes > Blenniidae > Salarias > Salarias fasciatus. The sequence continues at coordinate 24,847,186 of NC_043756.1, forward strand.
TTGATCACTGAAAACGTCGTCCCACCCAGTACAACCAATCCTAAAGAGTACCTGTGCAGAATGCTCAGATGGCAATACTTATTTCTGTGACTCACAGAATGTGTCGTCTCATCAACCGGTGACAAAACAAGGCTCTAAATGGCAGAATCCCTTTAATACAACACTGATTAGAATCAGAATTAGAAGTCTTTTGTATTTAAAGCATCTCAAGACAGTTTTTTGACATGAAAATGAATTAGCTCAGAGACACCGTCAGTATTGGAACTCTTGATATTTTTATATAGATCCTTAAATCACTGTTTGAATGTTAACAATTTAAAAACCCCTCCACGCACATGAGAGTTGAGCTTCGTCTTAGCCCCGCCCCCTTTAGTTACTGCTGCTAACTCAGACAAGCATGTTTACTTGACAGCTGTCAGTGTAGAAACCAAATCGCAAAGGGTGCTTGACAGCACTTAGCACTTAGCCACCCAGCTTTCTGGATGAGCTAGCGACACTGATAATAGTGGCAGTGGCTAACATCAGTGCTCACCAGGTAAGCTAGGTGGCTAGCTTAATGACGCTCATTGCTGATTGTGTAGAGGTCCTTGTTTTTAGTTGTGTAGAGTTGGTTGTGTGTTCTGCCTCACAGCTTCATCCACAGCAGACATCTGTTCTTAAACCAGATGAAATAAACCCTGATTCTTATTCTTTCAGGATTTCTCTGATTGCTGCTGCACGATGCACATTTTTGAGTCTTAAATCGCCCAGAAAACATTAAGACTGTCTCCAGCTCTAATGGTTCTCTCCAGAGTTTTACACTGAGAACGTCTGTCGGAGTCCGACCAGTTGATAATTCAATGCTGTTGGTTTGTTTGCGGAGGGGGCGGGGCTTAGCCAAAGGTCAATTAATCCATGTTGTCTGTGACTGAATCTCAGATTCATGTTGTTGGATATTGTAGAGCATGTTCTAGATGTCAGTAAGCTTGAACTGGTCAACAGCAGGTGGGAGGTAGGGACAAAAACGGTGGGTGGGGTGGATGGGTGGGGGTACTCACTGTTACTTACTTGAACGGCTTCTCTCCGGTGTGCGTACGGATGTGGTTGTTGAGCGTAGTGGCCCCTGCAAATGCCCGGCCGCAGTACCCACATTTGAAAGGCCGATCGCTGGAGTGAGTCACCACATGGTTCCTCAGCTCGGACGGCTGGGAGAAGGACTGGGAACAGTGGCCACACTGGTATGGCCTGGAAGACAGAAGAGTTCAGCAAAGAGGAGGAGATCAATGGGAGAACACGGACATTCATGTGGACAGACCGCAAACTTGGACTGTCATTTCTAAAACTACCAGGACCAGGAGAATCTGGACTAGGACCTGAATCAGGACCAGAAGAATCTGGACTGGGAGTCATGACACTCTGGAGGAAAACATTGTTCGTATTGTCCATCTACTTAGCATGAGCAGAACTATTAGTTACTACAGTCATGGTGTAGCTGTAGCAGCATTTCCACAGTCAACAAGGAGACTGAGAAACTTACATTCTCATCAACAGAGCTCAAGCGTTTTCCACCTTGGGAGCCATTTCCGAAAACCTGTGTTTTGTGACTCTGAGCATCGCTGCCGTCTAAACAGGCCCCGACTCTGACATTATAGGGTAACCTCACACCATCACCTTATCAGGAAGGTGCCTGAACTTGTTCCTGTTCTGAGCGGGATCACTATGCATCAACACATCAGCAGCAGTAAAGCTAACCTGGTCCAAACCCAGCTGAGGCGTCCTGATTCCATTCTGAGGGATCAGAAGTGACGTTGCTGTGGATGCTTGTTAAAACTGCGCTGACTGCTCTGACACCCTCTGCTTGAAACCAACACCTCCAGAGATTTGCGAGGCCAAGTTCTAACCGTTCAAACTGAAAATACAGATGCAGTCTTCTGGAGGTTTGACCTGAGGACAGCTGTTTGACCGGCATACTGGATGGTCAGTGTGGACACCAGGCTCACTCCCTGGGCTGTGGTTTTAGATCGTGCTAAGGGAGAACGTTGACATGTCGAGTTTCAGTCAAGCAGACCAGACCACTATTGGAGAACTGGAGAGATGGAATGTAGTGTTGGAAAATACAATTTGTTCGGATCCACACTTGTGTCCTTGGCACAGATTCCCAACCTGCCTTGGGGGCTGCCCGCAATAGTTTGTAGCTTGCTGCTGCTCGAGCGTCATTGTTCTGAATTAGCAGATGTTACAGAGTACATTATATCTATAGTATATATGAAACTGGCATGGAAATATACCAGCTCAGTGGCACACTTCCCGCAAAGAACTCAACATTATTGCAACAACTGACCTCAAAGCTGGCTGCGATCAGGACCACAGTCGGTAGTAATTAATGCAAACTTTATTAAGTATTTTGTGCACACAAGGTCACCGCATGGAAAAAGACCTCTGTGCTGTACAAATCTCTCTTACAAACTGATGGAAGGAGTGAAAATGTCAGGTGCTTTTGGGTCATGGGTATAGTCTACCGATTGTGCTGCACAAATGATGGATCTTTATTTAGCACACATACTGACTGATGGCACAAGAATCAGTCGATCACACTTTCAATGTCCACACAACATGCCACAGGTGGGTGATGTTTTGAAACACACTTCCTCTTTTTACTTTAACATCAACCTGCGCGGTGGAGAGATTGCAATCATTGTATGCTAATTTGTACCGGTGAAATGTACAGGATGACCGACGGATCTCAGGGCAAATGAATGATCAGGCAAATCAACGAAACGCGCTCAACAAAAACCACCTCGTCACTGTCCGTGGTGCTGAAAAGACTCCGATGGGTCATGGTCCGGTAAGGTCAGTTCCACCACAGGCCGATTCGCAGCGTTAGCTTCATGGCGCTGCTGCTGCTAGCTTTAGCATTAGCTGTTATGGCCACTGCTTCCTCCGTGTCCGTAGTTACATCAGCTGGTTGTTTGACAGTGGTCGGTAGATGTTGGCCTTTGTTTTCCTGAGATGTTGATGCTACTTTAAAACTGATATTCTCTTCTGCTGTTTATCCTCATTTGTGTTTTCCAACTGCGATTTCCCGGAAGGTGAAAGGTGAACAGAAGCCGTCAGTTGTTTACACAGGATGACAGTTTTCTTTCTCTTTTCTAGCATGTTTCACCAATGATGCAATCTTCACAGTTTACTCCGTATGGAATGAGTTCCAGTGCCTCTCCTTCTCTCCTTTGTCTTGCTTCGTTGGTTTTAAAAAGAGCAGTGAGATTATTGATGTGAATTCCTCTTGGATGGAGGAATTCAGGTCAATAACGATCAATGGGCTGTTTTTTCAGCACTTTGATTTTATCTCTATATGTCAAGGGTTTAACTTGTCTTGCTTGGTGTCTCTTTTCCAGCAAAATCTCATCCGTGTGAATCCAAATTTATTCATTCATTTTGACAAAATACATGTAAAAAACACACTGGAAGTAAAAAAAAAACTAAATCTGAGTAGCAGAAAGTGTGATTTTTTTTTCTCACTGTTGAAAACACAAAAAATGTTTAACCAATCATTTTAATAGCAAATGCAAATAACTCATTCAATCAATATAATCTCCTAACAACACAATTATTTAAAGCTATTTACAATAAAACACAGGAAATTTGCAGACGTAGCCACACATTGTATTTTTATGTATTTAATCATTAGTTTTATTTGCTTCATTTTTCATTTCCATTTTAATCTTTTATGTACAATGTGCACGTTTGTGTGTTTGTCTGGATTATCATCATTTTTAAGGTACACACTGAAACATGTGTTATCTGTCATAACTCTGGTCTGTCAACTACAACTAGTTACTATAGTTTCAAATCTGCACTTTCAACACGAGTTAAATCATCAACTCGCCTTGCTGCTGTTTGTGTGTGTGTGTGTGTGTGTGTATATGTGTGTGTGTGTGTGCGTGTGTTGTCCCCAGATGCAGGTCATCGGTGTGTTCAGTATCACTGTGTTATTCCAAGATAAATTCCCACGTCTGGAATCAGAAGCCGCTCTGGAACATCAGTATCAGGCAAATAGGAGAACAGCCCCGAACGAGAATGAAACAAATAGACCAACATCTTCAACGTGCTAATAAATCACAAACACCTCCAGCTGCCCGAGAGCGTGTGCGTGCGCGTGCGCGCGCACACACACACACACACACACACACACACACACACACACACACACACACACACGTGTACAGGAAAGTAATAAGAGTAAAATAGTGTAATATAAAATCGAAAAATTCTCACTTGCAGTTTTCCACATAAAAGGCGTCTCGCCAAGGGGGAGGGTTCATTTATCAGCCAGCTGGTCTATAAGTTCACGCCTCAGTGGGCCGCATCACTATTTATTAGGTGGGTTTTCTATGAAGAGCTGCATTGATTGTGAATAGTTTAAGTTGATGAATGTGTGGATATTATTTATTAAGGCAGCAGGCCGCGAGATTAATGCCCGGTTATTGTTTATTACAGTGGAGAGAGGAGGAGGAGGAGGAGGAGGAGGAGGAGGAGGAGGTGAAATATAAACACCCCCCTCTACCACACACACACACACACACACACACACACACACACACACACACACACACACACTATCACAACATTTGCAAAGAGCAGCACATGTAAATGTGTGTTTGTGCAGTTAGCGGAGCACATGCATGTGTCTGTGCTGTGTTGTGAGGTTGGAATAGTGTGACTTGATTCCACACTGATAGATGCCCAAAGCAGCAGCTGAAGCAAATGAAGGAAGGAGAGGAGGACAGAAGGACCACGCTCCACTTCCTCACGTAAAACCAGCCGTCAAAACATCTGATCAACTACACTGATGGCAATGACAGACTGAGCTCCAGTCCCAGAGTCCACCAGTGATAATGCAGCCGCTCCCGGTGGAAACACTGAAGCTCTGCTCGTGTTCTGGTTGATCTCAGCTGCTCTGCCGCTTCTTCTCGCTGCATCGACTCACCAATCTGCTGATTTTCGGAAGAACCAAGCCTCTGACGAGCCTTCAACACATCTATCTGCATGCTTGCTCCAAAGCTGACAGTCTTTCAGCTGCAGTCAAGATTCATTTAAGAGTTGAACAGTTAAATAAGACACAACCTTCATGACTTCCAGTAAAAACCCAAACAGCTATCAGGGCAGTACTTCAGTCGGTCAGTTACTGAACCACACAGGGCTGATCGCTCAGCTGATCAGTCACAACAACAATAATCCAGATTAAACGTTCTGAAGTCACAGCTTACTCCATGACCAAGGTGCTACGGTGCGGGCTGGCCATGAGTCACAGACAGTCCGATGGTCACATGCAGCCACAGACAGTTCGATGTACTCCGCTCAACACCACGACACATGAAGCAAAACAATGAACACAGACTTTGATTTGGTTCACAGACAAACCAAGAAGACTGAGCTTCCCTGGCGATGAGAGCAGAGCGGTGTGTGTGTGTGTGTGTGTGTGTGTGTGTGTGTGTGTGTGTGTGTGTATGAGAGAGAGAGAGAGAGAGAGAGAGAGAGAGAGAGAGAGAGAGAGAAACACTGTTCAGGACAATAAACTCTGTGTTACCTTTCAACACTACATGTGGTAACAGCTACAGAGTCGTGTCGTAGTGTCAGCACCTTTTTACACATGAACTAATGAAAGATCGTGTGTGTGTGTGTGTGTGTGTGTGTGTGTGTGTGTGTGTGTGTGTGTGTGTGTTCAGACTACATGGGAATGAAACATCTTGGCCCACAAATGTGTTTTGATATCATTACAAGAGGTCAGAGTTCAACGAGGGGGACGGCAGAGAAAACTCAGAGCAGCTTCGAACGAAGCGTCCTGAGAGCAGCCATCGGCAACAGCCATCGTTTCAACAGTCTGACTTCACCGTCACACCAGAGAGTGTCTCAATCAGCATCCAGTGAAAAATGAAGACACCAAAATACCGAGAGGCGGAGAAAGACAGCAGCAGGGTTACAATGATCCCGCTGAGTAGATGAACTGCTCCGAGTTGTGCTACATGCTACATGCTACAGAGCTGCAGTGAGAGAAGAGCAAAGTCTTTCTGTTGATCTAACTCTCCAGTAATTTTCTAGTTTTTCAGACGTGCCTGTGTGGTTTTTGTTGAGATGAGGGCAGTGCTGGTGTGTGCTAAAGAAAAAACAGCATGTAAGAAAACATCAGCATTGTGTGTGTGTGTGTGTGTGTGTGTGTGTGTGTGTGTGTGTGTGTGTGAGATGCAGTCATGAGGACTGAAGTGTGCTGGATTGAGCCGTATGGATGCAGTCTAATCCATACAGAGTAATATCTGTGCTGTGAGGACGCCTCCTCCGTCCGCCTCATATGAAGACATTATTCCCCTGAGACCAGCGGTTATAAATCACTCCTCCCGCCTCGTCAATACACAATCAATGGCTCTCTAGACACACACACTCACACTCACTCACAGATCCACTGTATGTAGAGTATGTGAGAGGACAGACAGAAGTTATTTTTGCCTTTTCCTCTCAGATCCACGTCTCTCTATTCTTTTGCCTCTGTATCGACGGACCTGTTAAAGCAGAAAGTCCACATAATGTCCTTCAAATGAAGCTAAAATATGGTGCCCAACATGGGGCCTGTTGGATCAAAGCGGCCTCAGAAAGAGGAAAAGGGTTTCAGTGTTTCAGTAACAGCAGTGAAACCTGTGAGAGCAGCTCTGACAGGAGAGCAAAACTATCGGACTCATGTCCCACTTTCAGGGATGCGTCAAGTGAAAACATCATTTTAACAACAACATTCTGAAAACGTTGTCCGTTGACATGGAAATGGCAAAAATAAGACTTAGTTAACATACCAGGCCACTGTTGGGAGAACAACACACTCTGACCATTAACCAATTTGAATTCCACTGCGTCTCTTGTACAGAAGAACTGTGACTTTGACTGATTTCCACTGAAAGGTTCCAGCAGATCAGAGAAGATGGAGGGGGTGAACGGCTGGGGGGCGCTGGATGAAGCTCCGTGTGAGTATCTGATGTTCTGACAATATCTGCTATAAACAGCAGACGAACTGAGGGAGCGGCCGGCGTCACGGCATCAATCACCTTCAAATCCGCTCACGTGCAGACGCAACGCAAAGGAGCTTTTCATTCTGATGGCAAACACGACAAATAAAAATAGTCTTTGAAGAAATTTCTGCGCGCCCGTCCATCACGGTGATGGATGTGTGACCGGCGGCTCCGCGCTGCAGAGGGAAGAAAGACATTTTTCAACACATCTGTGTGTCCTGCAGCGACGGCTCACATCTGTGTTAGTGCACAATGCAAATACGGCCTCCTGTGATGGCCGATACGTCTCCTGAATGTCAACTGTTTAGTGACTGAGAGCGTCGGCCCGCCAAACACGCAAACACTTGCTTGTGTTCTGAGAACTTTCTCAGCTGGCAGACGAGCAGAAAAAACCCTCATCAGAAACACAGAAAACACTGAAATACGAATTTTACCCCCATTAATCATCCCACTTTGATCTTTACACCAAACGCTCTGGAAACAACGGCCACGGGAGAAGCATTTCATTGAGAAGGCAAAATGTTACCCAGAATGCAACACGAGAAGGCTGAGATGAACGGAGTGAGTGCAATTCAAGATTCACAGGTGAAGAGAAAGAGAAACAACTCTCAAACACACCAAAGTCTGCTGAAAGGAAAATTCAAAAAGGACGTTTTTCCTTCAAATGTGTGTGTGTGTGTGTGTGTGTGTGATCAGCTAATCACAGTGCTGATGAAACCCTGTCAGATCACCCAGCTGGTGATCCAGCAGGTCAAAGGTTGCGTGCTCCAATAACAGTGACAGTGTAAATCGGTGAAACATTTAAGCAGCAAGACTTAAAGATGAAGACAACAGAAAGGACTTGGAGAAGTTTTCACTTCATGTTTCCAGACGTGCTGAATGCAACAGACACACACTGAAGCAAAACTGCCTTGAAGTGGGTGGAGCCCTGGCACGCACTCTCTCCCCAGAGTCTGAAGGTCACTGGTTCAAAGTGACTATAATCTGAAAATGCTCTATAATCTGGATGTTAGAGGAGGAAGATGCTCTATAATCTAGTAAGAGGAGGAAGATGCTCTATAATCTGGTTAGAGGAGGAAGTATGTTCTATAATCTGATGTTAAAGGAGTAAGACGCTCTGGATGTGAGTTATCGGGTATTTGTGTTCAACATATTCATGTTATGAGACGCTGGATTTAAGTAAGGTTACTGTCGGAGTGACCTGAGCGTTAGAGAAGGTTAAATGGTGGAATGGAGCTGAGAACACACTGGAGGAAACACTGCTGGGTGAAAAAAGTACAAATCAACATGTAAAGTCGGCTCTGGTGATACACGTTTTCAGTCAGCTGTAAACTTTATGTCCCGTGATATACAAGCGTGATTATGTCCATATACAAATACATGCCTGCCTCATAAACAGCATGAGCCAGCTGTACGAGGCCCAGAGGAGAGCAGCGCAGATCAAAGCTCTCAGCTGAAGGAGCCTGGTTCTCCTGGAAGAGCTTGATGACTGTCTGAAACACCAACGCGGTAAACACATCCATCAAAACAGCCGTGGTTATTAATCCAGCCTGCGCCGCTCTGGTAACACGTGAAGCCTTTGAGTGAAAACACGGTCCATTAATGCTCTTTTCTCACTGATTCATCACTCGTCACCATCACCCAACTTAAACAGAACCCGGCATGTCTGTACGGCTCTCAGGGTGGACGGAGAACATTCGGGAGGCCTCGCACATGTAAGCAAAGCGCTCTTCTGATGACGGATCCTGCTGAAATGACATTCAGAGAAAGTTCAGAAACAAAACAAACCTGAGCGAGACGGAGCTGAAAGAAGGAGCAGCGGGCTGCAGGAGCCATCTGACCCAGATCCACATCAAGACCAATCAGGAGAAGATCAATAAATATGGATGGAGGAGGAGGAGGAGGAGGAGGATTCTTTCTAAAATATGTCTGACTGAAGAGTCGAAATATTTTATTGAGGTTAAAAAAAAAAGAAAAACAATACCCAGCACATTACCTGTCGATCATGTGACTCCTAAACTACTTATAAAAAGCAGTTATAGTTACTGGTTATTTCTTCAGAAAGCAACCAAGCTACAATGTTTCAAAAGCAACTAATTGCTTGAAAAAGTAACTTTCACATTACTTAAAAAAAACAAAAAAAAAAACAAGTTTAAATATGTCAAAGAATTTGGGTAGATTTATTATAAAGCTGAATATATGATTAATGAAATAAATAGTCTTGACAGAATAAATTACAAACCAGGAACACATTATTCTAAATCATTCAAACATTTCTGCGTGATATGAGACAAGAAACTATCAATTTTGTAATTGTATGTAGCATTTGTTGCATTTGCAAAAGGATAATAAAACACAATAGATGTATGTCAATACTGTAGATGCCTGTACTTCCATTTAAAAGCTGGCTTTGAATGATCAGGGCTCTATGGCTGTACCTCTCTCTGTAAACAAACGTCCTGCTTCACCCTCAGCTGGAACCCTGAGGAGGAAAAACCAGCTGAAAGGTGAATTATAGTAACAGAACCGCGACTCATGTTATTGTCAGCTATAGTAACGGTGTCGTAACACTGGGAAAAGTAATTAGATTACTTGTTACTAAAAAAATAATGCTGTTTACTTTCACTCTGTTGCTCCCATGGCTGATCATGAACGTCTGGATTCTCCTGAACCCGTCATGTGTGTTCGGTCAGGTACAGATCAGCTGATCAGATCCTGCTGGAGCTTGTGGTGAAGGTGAAACTTCCTCAAGGTATTGTGGAAATGCTCCAGTGTTAGGTAGAACGCCCGAATGCCACATCTCGCGGCTGCTGCCGGCAACAGAAATGGAAGGAGGCAGGAATCGAACTGGTTCTCCAGGTGAAGTGATGCAGAGTTCATTCCCCGTTGCAGCGTGGCGCCGGAGCTCCAGGACTCTGTTTGGCTTGTTCAGCTGAATTTTATCTGCTCCTCCATCCCATAAAACCCTCCTATTGACAGGCACACATCGACCCCCTCCCCCCCTCCATATCCAGCCCACATTTTTCTTCCCTATGAGTATTAGTTTATTGAATAAGTGGCATCTGTTTTCCTGGCCCGTCACCGTAAGGCGAGGTATTTCTCACTGACGCACAGCGCTGATTTATACGCCGCTCCGACTCTGGCCACAAAAAATAAAGCTAAGCAAAAAATTTCCAATACATCCTCTGTCCCCTCAACACACACACACCCACACCCACACACACACCTCCTCTGTTCGTCTGTGCTGCGAGACACACTCATCCTCTTACACTCTGTTCACTCTTGTCCGCAAACTCCCACTTCCTGTTCCTCTCACAAATGACGCCATGATGAGACGAGTCGGAATAAATTGGCGCCCGAGTGTCGACTTCCTCTCAAAAAACTGCAACAACTGACGCTGTGTCACGCTCTCAGTGCTTCCTCCAGAAAATGTGCTCTCTCTATTAGAGCAACGACGAAAACGTCCCAGCGATCGGAAAGGGAAGAGAGAGAAATAGATTCACAACTTGAGACAAAAGATCTTCGAGTGTCTGGAGAGTCTCAGAGCTGTTTTACCTGGAAACCATTTCCAGCAAAAACAAAACTTTCATGGAGCCACTCCAGGTCCTGGTCCTGGAGACCAGGCACTAATGTGTCTTTGATAGCCATTCAGCACTGAAAGATCTAAATGATTATCCATCACAAACGTTTGATGAAAACGTTGTGATGCCATGGTTCAGTGAAGCTTGTTGTTCTGCTCCAGCTGACAGCAGAACCGTCTCGCTCTACTGGATCAACTGGATCTACTGAATCTACCTGTGAGACCAAGAGAAGCTCCTCACCAGTCAACCATTTCCAGATTCTGCTCATGGGAAGAACCTGTCAGATGATGCTTGCATCACAGCTGGCTGGTGTGGAGTTCCAGCCATACTGATCACACCCAGTACACTGTAGTACTCTATCAACGTTCTTGATCGGCACAAGAGACAGTGTGAGAGATCCATCTCCTCCTCACGTATGACCACAGACGTCATCAAGAGCTGTTGACCATATTCAGGTAAAACTGTCAGCATGCAGAACACTGTGATAGGTTCTCATGAAGCTGAGGATACTTGATGTTGAATATGAAGGAGGAAGAACAGCTTTCTAAAAACATATGATTGATACATGTGATTGACAATGATGAAGATTTGACAATATGACAAGGTAAAGCGTGCCTCACCTGTCGGGGTTCTGCGGACAGACGTGCATCTGCAGCAGGATCCTCTGGGTGAAGGTCTTGAAGCACTGGCCACACTTCCACAGGTGCCAGTCGCTGAACTCGCTGCTCAGCTGGCTGGTGGAGGTGGGACTCGCCAGGACTCGCTGGTTCTTCACACCCAGCTGCCCGAAGCCCGAGTCCGACTGAGGCCCCACCCCCACCTTGTCCAACAGGGAGAAGCTCCGGGAGCAGGGGGAGTGGGGGAAGACCATGGACCGCATGAGGGGGTTGGACGGCGTGGAGGACGAAGACGATGAAGACGAGGGCTTGCTGTTTTTGCCAAAGGACTGGAGGGACTCCTGCCGAGTCAGCGCCTCCACCACGGTGGCTGGAACGTTCACTGCAGGCACAAAGAGACAGAAGAGGTGGGGTTACTTCGAGTTCTGCTGGTCCTGAAGGCGTCTCCAGGTCTCCTCAAGCTGGAGAACCTCTTTCTGAGTGTCTAAGAAAAGTGAGACGCTGCAGGTCAGCGTTTGTGGTCATCCGGACCTTCCAGGGCTCAGCTGGGTGAGCCTGACCATGCCATGGAGCCACCTTACCACTGGCTGAACAGTGCTCCACCAACTGAAGGACAACATTGTGGACACCAACTTCACACCAATTTTGTGTGTGTGTGTGTGTGTGTGTGTGTGTGTGTGTGTGTGTGTGTGTGTGTGTGTGCGTGTGTGATAGAACGTGAAAAAGCCTCAAAACCACAGAAACACTGGAAATCTGCGATTTAAAAGAATCTTCTTCAATCAAAGCCAAACCTGCTCTGCATCAAAACAAGAGGACTGAACGAGTTGAACAGCTGAGCTGCTTCCAAAGCAAACCTGGGACCCAAGCCTTCAGTCTGAAAACAGCTGAGTCAAGCTGGTTGATTCAATCACCGCCACAACAGAGACAAGGCATCCGGCATGAAGAGTGGAACAGCAAGACCCTGCAGGAGGAGAACCAGCAGGAGAACCAGGAGGAGAACCAGTACAGCCCAGGGTCCAGAAAGATTCAGAAAGATTGTTCACCTGATGACCGTAAAATTCATTGTTTTTGCAGTTTGATTTAAGAAAACTTTCATGTTTTCACTGCAACGTGTTGAAAACTATGTCAATCTGCATGGAAACGACAGAAACTCTGAAAACAATGTAGGAGCAGGACCAGAACCAGGACCAGGACCAGGTCCAGGTCCAGAAACACAACCAGAACCAGGACCAGGACCAGGACCATGACCAGAAGCAGAACCAGAACCAGGAGCAGAAGCAGAACCAGAACCAGGACCAGGACCAGAACCAGGACCAGGACCAGGTCCAGGTCCAGAAACACAACCAGAACCAGGACCAGGACCAGAACCAGAACCAGAACCAGGACCAGAACCAGAACCAGAACCAGAACCAGAACCAGAACCAGAACCAGGACCAGGACCAGAACCAGAACCAGGAGCAGCATTGCAGATGTCAACAGGCACACAGAGTCGGAGTGTTTCCAGAAAGTTGTATTGTCAGCGGCTCTGAATGCCGTTATCATGTAAACGAACCCAGAAGTTTTGCGCTTTTTGTTGAAGTCAACACGTGATTTTGGAAATGGTGAAGAAACGATCCTACATTGTTGAGTACGAGGACTAACTTTTAGCTACTTACCCATACCAGTGCTTATCTAATATAAACCTACTTGATGTATCCTCTCCGGGTGGTACCGGGGAGCCTTCATCCGAGGAGCAGGACTCTGCACAGTCTCGGTTCTGGTGCTGATCGTGGTCTCGGTCTGGGTTCACAGGTGCTGTTCCTGCCACAGTACTCAGGTCTGGGCAGCGTGGTCGGTCCGGCTGCAGCCTGCTGCTTCCTCCTCTGAATGGCGGTGTTTTATTACTGCAGCGGCCGCCTCCATCGATCCCCACTGCATTAAAAGACGATCAGGGAGCTGAAGTGGAGCTCTCCGTCAGCGTGACGCGTTCTTCAGGGTTAATGCCCGCCACGGACGGGGGCTGCTTTGTCTCCACGCCACCGTGGAGCAGCAGATCGGACGTGGAGCTGGCAGGACAAAGGCTTCAGATGGAGAGATCTGGACTTAAGTGTTGCCAGTGAATAAAACAGCCACACACTGACAAGGAAAACACACTTTAGATACAAGTGTGTAAATTAGATTTTGGGGAAGCAGCTGATGCAAGCTGTCCTCACTCGACCCAGGAGTCCGACCGGCTCTGGGAGCCTTCATCATGTCCGAACCCTCGGGACATGTGGACTGGCAGGAGGTCAAACTTCAACAGAACACACACACACACACACACACACACACACACACACACACACACACACACAAACACACACACACTTTGTTCCTCTGATCAGCTAAAAAATGTCCACAAGCTGCGTTTACAAGGAAAATACAACTTCTTCATTGAGATTTGATGGGTAGCAGCGTATCAGCTGTTCACGATCAATATGTTTAATATGTTCAAGATCAGGAGAGTCAGATACCAAAAAAGCTGGGACGCGAAAATAAGAATGAATATGGTTTTTAGTTTGTTGGTAGTATCTGATTCCTCTTCAGTCCTTATGGAAAAACAACAGATTATTTATGTTTATTATGTTTTACTATATCCAACCATCATTCAGCCAAAAAAATTAAAGGATTTTAAGTGTTTGTTATTTTAATTTTTTATTTTTTTTTTTACCCCTTTTACCCTTTGAATGCTAGTTTCATTAAAATGAAATAACACTAAAAATGAGTCCTCAACAAGAAAAGATCAGAATTTTTTAAAAATGAAACAAAAATAGCCTTTGATGCAGCACTGGTGTAGTGTCTGCTTTATTGTCATGTAATTAATGCTATTTGACATTAAAACCATATTATTTGAGAAAATAATATGAATAATATAAAGAAGCATCATGTCATGTTTCTGAAAAGTTTCAGATTTGTCATTGATGATGCTAAATACTTAATTTATAAAGTTTTCTGATCTGTTTTGAGTCTGTTTCAGATTTGTCAATAAATATTTACTTTGCGTTTTCACAGTTTTATGAAAAACAGTTCAAAATTAGGTTAAACGGTCTAATCAGCATCACATCACCAAACTGTCTTTTAACTCTGGACGATGATCAAACGTGATCAGGACTGAAAGTGATCAATAGACTGGAGCGTTTGAGGAAGAGCAGCTCTGCAGCGGCTCGTCATCTTCGCCTCATCCTTCATCCGCTCACCTCTGCCATCAGGCCACCAGCTCCATCGATCCTCTAATAACCTTATGAGGAGATAATTACGCCATTTGTAAGGAGCCCAACGGCGCTATTGACGCCCCCGTTATGCGCCGCTCGTCCACACTTAATTCATTTTGTTACCAACATTGCAAATACGGAACACGTCCAGTCGATAGTGTTTGGTTTGAGTATGAAATGCATCATCTCAATGGCGGAGTTCTGCAGAGTTTGCAACATTGTGGAGTTGCTGGAAGAGGCCGAGGCTGTGGGTGGAGGTCAGGCTGTTCACACCCCAACAGAAACCTGGAGATTAGTAGAGAGAAACCTTCCAGTCTGCTGCTCTGAAAACAGAGACTCTGGTCTTTGTTGATCAATCCTTCATTGAAACGATGCAGACCTGAGCGCCGCTCTCACCGTGCGACGGGGAACATGGGGAGATTCACGAAACGTTTGTATCTGAGCTCAGCATTCCACAAACGCGTCGGCTGAAATTGATCATCAACATCATCCTAGCATCCTGAAATACTCATGGTTCAGAAACTCAGACAAGAGAAACTTTGGCCAAGAGAGAAACATTTCTGAGCTGGAAATGGATCCTCTCAGGTTTGAGGTGGAGGCAAATCAGGTGGAGCTCTGTAGAAGAAGGATCACAGCGGCAATGAACAGCATCGCCGTGGACGAAATGACACCGACTGAGGTCTGAATAAATTACATGTTTGATAATCTAACCCTGATTGTATTGATTATGACCAATAATGAGAGGCTGACACATTTTACAGAGGTCACATTTTTATTGTTTGGTTTAATGAGGTCTTACAACCAGACGGCAGCAGCACGGCGGCCCGGTCTCCTCCTCACAGCAGTGATGGTCTGACCAAGACACTCTTGGCACCCGAGCCAGACCCGGGACCCGGACCACTGATGGCGGGTGCATGCCATCTGCTCCTCATGCTACTGGACTGAGACCGGCCGTCATCACTCAAAGATCCTGGAAAAACTAACCGAAATCTGCCGCTTATTGGCCGCAGTGGTGACCAGGATTTAGGGAGCAGTGGAGGCTGGTCCCTGGTTCTTCAGTTCCTGTCTCCTCCGTCCAGCCCCCAGTGGAGGCTCTGCTGGGTCCCTAGTTCTTCAGGTCCTCTCGTGGCTCCGGCCCATCAAAAGTCCCTCCGTTGACCAGTGCAATACTACTGAACAGGTCTAAATAAAATCCCACACCATTTGGGGGTGAACAGCAGCGCCCCCTGCTGAGTGGAGACAGAGACTCCTGTCTTTGAGCGTCTGAAGCAGCAGCTCCAGGGAGGCGTCTGTGTTCACGGTTAAAACTGAGATCCTTCATTAATCCTCCAAGGGGAAATTTACAAGATATTCTATCAGGGCATTAATTTATTTTTTATTATTTTACTTTGAATCTGTACTGAATATGCTGCTGCTTGTGCTTTATGACATGTTTGAGGCTTGCTTTATAATTTTTGTCAGGTTTTCTGCTGTACCTCAAATCCACACGGACTCAGACTCTCTCGACCGTTTTGATAAATGATGATCCGAGCGCTCATGCAGCTGTACGAAGTTTTCTGCCGACAGCACCACGCTCAGAAGGAGCTCCACTCCTCCATCAGTCGCTCCATGATGGTTGAAGGAACAGGAAATCATTGCTGCCCTTTGTTGTTGTTGTTTCCAGGATTCTGATTGGCTTGCCTGCTCATCACCCTGCCACCTGCTGGTGTTGATCCTCATTGCAGCGCTGAAGCAGGTTTTTAGGAGGCTTTGTGTCAATGAACTGTTATTTGGAAAACTTACAGGGTTTTTGTAAAGACTTGACTGTGACAACGTCTCAGATCTGCTCAGTCTGAGGACCCCCCCCCCCCGCGCCCCCGCCTCCTCTGTTATGAGAACCATATGACGTTCCCTTGCAGCCATCCTGCCTTTTTTTTCCCCGGCCCTCCTGTTTATATCACTTTCTGTTTATTGTTCAGTTTGACAGCTCCACAGAAAAAACAAAATTGATCCACAAATCATTTTGGGAGCGCGTGACAGAGCCGCAAAAGTCCCAAACACAAACCATGTTGTCCTCAAAGTCAGATAATCTAATAAAGGAGCAGAAAGCAGACGAGATGACTGTGCAGCAGCAGGACGGCCCTGCTCTCCGCTGTCTTCACTGACCTGACGAGAAAGGAGCTTCAGTCACTTCACATGATTTAACTATGTTTTCAGTATTGTCGACAATCCCAGGAAAAGATTAAAGACACACACACACACACACACACACGCACGCACACACGCACGCACATACACAGGCTTCAGAGCAGCTGATCTTCCTGTCTCCTTCTAAAACATGTTTTTAGAAAACAGAGGATGGAGACACCCTCAGGGAGAACATGCAAACTCCCCCTTACAAGTAGAACTGAAAGAATATTGTCAGACATTTCCAACAAAGAGAGCTGACAACGTTTCTATGATCCAGAAACACAAGAACGAGTGACTTTCTGTACTTTTTGATTTGTTGCTTCTGTTAAAAACTCAACTTTTCTTGTTAGAATCCTTTCAGAATAAAGGCATCAATCAGTCCGTAACTGAGAATATAAGATGTTTAATTGAAGCAAAAACAGTGGGTTTTTATAAAGTATAAAAAATTGTTCTTCTGGAATTATAAAAACGTCTTTTGACCAGTTTTTTCAGCAGAACGACTTTCCAGTTGAAACACAGATTATCTGAAGGTGCACAGCATCTGCAACTGAAGTTTTCTGAATATAAAAGAAAGACACTTTACAGACAGTGTCTGAAACATAATGTACACTATCTGAGAGGGAAGGAGGAGGAGTGGAGGCATCATCACACGACCGGCCGATCAGGACTGATCAAATCAATACAGCGATGACAGCGAGTCATATGAGGAGGCTGAGGCTTCAGAATGCATGTCCTCCACAGAAATACAACCTGGAAGCCTTTTATTTGTTCATATGTTGGTAAAATCAGAATTTAAATAGAAATGTGTCTATTCAATAGAGTTTTTAGTTTCCTGTAAAGGCAAACTTGGCTTCATTTGATGAAGATATGGATTCTTTCCATTGAAAACTCTTTGAACCAACGAGCAACTCAAACATGTGCTGTAATACTGGATGTTTTATTTCTTTCCTGGTGTTCTCTGTTTAACATGTTTGCTCTGGTCAGTTATTTTTTGGTTCCTTCTGTTCTACCTTCTACTTGTACACACTGCCGTTTATTTCATCAGTCAAGAAAACAAATGAAAAAAATCTGGACCAGGACCAGGAGAATCTGGACTGTGGTCATCTTTATTTTCCTCTGTGTTTTCAAAAAGATGTCCTTCTACTCAAACCTGCATGTTGTGGGATTTTCCTTATGCGGAGAAATGACTGTAACTCTGACTGTTAAAGGAGAGAAGTTTCACATGTATCGTGTCCAAAACTACAACAGCCAGAAACTCAAACAGCAGATTTAGTCTGTCCCAATACATTCTCTGTCGCCTCTCAGACACACTCACACACACACACACACACACACACACACACACACGCACACACTGGTCCCAGCACAGTGAAATTAAATTACTGGCCTCTATGCAGCTCCAGATTAAAGAGAGTTTGCTGCTAACTGCAGCTTTCCGCGGCATCGCTGAGCTGATTGAAGCCACAGAGGATGAAACTACACACTGGAGACAGAGGGACTGCGATCCGCTGTCCTCGGAGGAGCAGAGACTCACGTCGCTGATCGTCATTAGAGCGCTGGATGCTGACGGGGCTCATTAAGGCTAGAAAAGTGAGAAGGAGACACATGTCCACTGTGTTCATGTCCTGAAGCCTTCTGCTATATAAACAGTCCATCTGATGAACCACAAAGCATGAAAAAACGACCGCTTCAGTCAGGAACGGCTCCCTGCTGGACTGCAGCTGCTGAAAGTGGAGCTGTG
Organism: Salarias fasciatus; assembly: GCF_902148845.1. Lineage (NCBI taxonomy): Eukaryota > Metazoa > Chordata > Actinopteri > Blenniiformes > Blenniidae > Salarias > Salarias fasciatus. Next base: position 24,865,555 of record NC_043756.1, read on the forward strand.
TGATTCAACTATGATGAACAAGAATTCAGAAACTACTCCAGAACACAGGAAGTCATCAACTTTCTCATCATTTCTACACCTTTTAAAAAAAACCTGATTTCTGATGTGAGTGAAGTTTCACATCCTTCAGTAAAAGACATTTCAATGTGGATGTAGCACAGCATAGGATGATATGCTGTGGTGGGACTGAAGCTGTTTGTTAACATGCTGCTCAGAGAACAACCTCTGGAAAAAAGCTCCTGGTCCTAGTCCTGGTCCTGGTCCTGTGTACCTCCCCTGTAGTTAATACTTGCTCAGTGGCTGGACAATAAGAACCATTTGAGGGAAATACTGACCGCATTTTCCCAGTTTATTTTGAGGTGAAACTGTCTTAAAAAATGATACAAGAAGGTCAAATTGCTCCTTTTGATAAAAATTGGCTACTTTAATCTTTATTAATCCTCAGGAAATTAACAGAAGTGTCTGGTAACGACATAGAGAGAACTGACAACGATTAAAGTTGCTTCAGTGTCTTTTTTTTTCCCATGATGTGAGAGTGTGTTTGGAGTGGCTCCACAGACTTCACAGAGCAGAAACTTAACCAGCAACTTAACTATCCACTAAACCAACAGCTTAACCAGCAAATTAATGAACAATTTAACCAGAAACTCAACCAGCAGCTTAATGAACAACTAACAGACTGTAGAGGTGACGTAGCTGGATGTAGAGACTGGAGCTGCATGGCTGGATGTAGAGACAGTGGAGGTAATGTAGTTGGATGTAGAGATTGGAGGTGACGTAGCTGGATTTAGGGACCGTGGAGGTGGCTCTCAGCCACTCAGCCGTCACACTTCATTTGCAGAGCCTGGCTTTTATGGACCTGGATAAGAACTCGTACCAGGACTAAGGATTGTAAAGTAGCTCCAGGTTGGTTTTGTTCTTGTTGTCCTTTGAAAAGGGGGATCACTGCATCTCTGCTTCCAAGAAAAGACACTTCAGAGTAAGTTGTAGTTAGAAACCTTGATAAACTGATGAAACCTGTGAGGACCAGGTCCCGGGACCGGATGTTGGAGAGAAATGCCCTCAGACTGATGCGGGGCTGCCAGGCCCCTCCTCACACATCAGGCCTTCTCCACCAGCCGTCCGCCTCTCCGGTTTTCCTCCTCAGCAGAGGAGATCAGTGGGATTGAATATCACGACTCATCAGTCCACTAAACCTCCCTCCAGTACTGCTGTGCTTATTGGCAAACCGCGGCCGCAGAGGAATCCGGTGGCTGCCGCAACGCGTCACTCAGCGAGGGGAAAACGGGACGGTCTGATGAGCCGGTGAGTCAGAGGACGGTTCGATATGCGATCGGGTCCAGAGAGCCTCGGTCCGAGTAATCAGGTCCACCGTGTCCAGGGCTCAGAGCAGCACACAGGCCACTGCAGGCTTTATAAACAGAAACAAGAGAGCGTGTGTGTGTGTGTGTGTGTGTGTGTGTGTGTGTGTGTGTGTGTGTGTGTGTGTGTGTGTGTGTATGCCAGTCACAGTAAACAATGTCATGTAAGCAAGCTGCTCCATCTGTAAAGCCAACCGGTTTGTGGCCAAACGTCTGTAATTTGCAATCAGTGAGATCTCGTTTCAGTCAAAGAGCGCCTCCTAATTCAATTCATTTCAATTTAGATTCCACCCATTCAAACTCCCTCTCCAGGCTTTGTTTTGCTGTTTTTTCTCCTGCTCCATAATTACATAAGACGAAAAAAAGTCAACATTTGTTTTTTCCCCCCTGTAGGGAATTTTTAAAAAACTGAAAAAAGAAAATAAATGAGAAAAGATTTGAAAGGAAAAGACATGAAGAGGCTGACTGCGCAAAAAAGTGGAGGAAATGTAAACTCAAACAAATTAGCGAGAGGAGACTGAGAAAGGAGAGGCCGAGCACGGTCTCACGCGTTCCCTCTGCTGTCCTTTACACGGCGATGGAGCTCAGAGCCACTGAAAACATAACTTCTGTAAAACAGCTCCCAAAGTGGAACTTTGTGAAAACACCATGTGAACGAGCAAAAACAACACTTTCTGAAAAATGATGAAAGGACTTGACTTCTAGAGCATCAAGCAGGGGGGCAGGGGGAGCTAGGAAATTGAACCAAAAGCAGTCTGATTATGCAATGACCACTCTGCACACCAAGTCGCAGCCGCCGAACACACTCCTCTCATTGTTGACTGGGGAAATCCTGGTCCTGATCCTGGTCCTGCTCAGTAGATGGACAATCAGAACAATGTTTTCTTCCAGAGTGCCATGACTCCCAGTCCAGATTCTCCTGCTCCTGGATCCAGTTCAAATCCTCCCGCGCTTATAGTTTTCGAGTTGACAGTCACTGTAATAACAATCCAACTTGGTGTTTTGTCCATATGAATATGTGTGTTCTGCATTGTTAAAGCTCGTGTTCGGAGTTTCCGTTCGTTTCCAATGTATGTATCATTTTTTTAACAGAGCTTAAATGTCTTAGTTTGGTTCGACACTATAATATAATATTAGCATAAAGCAATATAAAAATGTATTTATGAGCTCCGCCTTTGTCTCATAGACCCCAGTGTTATCCGAAAAAGCGCCGGTCAGCTTCAGCCAATAGATTTCGAGCTTCCGCTTTGTCATGCTGTCAATCAACGTGTGCACACAGCCAGAGAGACTTTACGCTTACCTCGGACATATCCATTGTCCGCTAAACATCCACCGTAAACAGCTAAACATGTAGGATGCTGTAGGACTCGGAGGCTCTCATTTTGACCCTACAGGTAATGCGCAAGCACAATTAAAGGGGAGTGGCTTGGTCGCTCACGAAAGCAGAGGGAGGGCGGAACCTCGAGACGCTGGATTAAAAAAACCTCTCTCTTTCAAAACACTGGACACGAGCTTTAATGTAGACTGTACTCTTCTCTCTGGTTTCATTACAAACAACCAACAGCACCAACTAGTGGACCAACATGAGAGCTACATCAGTTTCAGTGCTTCTGCCATTGCCGTGGAAATGGACATCATTTTTAAAACATTGCAGTGTATATGTGAAACTTTTCTGAAACGAAAAGGTAAAAACTTTACACTTGAAACGTTGCAGCATAAACGGGGCCTGAAGATCAATTGATCGATATGAATCAATAAAGTTAAGCTGTGCATGAGGACGCCTCGGCCCAATGGTGATGTATTCAGCCAAGAATGTTTCCCGTCAGGTCTCTTCTCAGGCTGTGGAAAAGCTGCGTTCCGGAGCTGCCTCTCTTTGCGAGTCTCTCAGAACGAGCCGACAGCAGCAGCTTGTTCCATCTGCAGGAGGAAGAGCCTCTCAGGGCTGAAGCACCTCTTCTCTATCTTCTCTTAATAAAGTGCTTCTTTCAGCCACCCACCTTCATAGGCCTTCTTGGAGCTGCTGCTGCTGAGAACATGATATTGATCATGATTCCCGTCATTAAAAGAGTCGGAGGTAGAGCTGGTGTTGTGTTGGGGGATTTATGAGCAGCCTCCCAGGCCTTCGTCCTCATTACACACCAAACAGCCCTCCTCTGTCTCTCATTAGTAGTCTCCCCTTCAGTCAATCTCATATCTGACCACAGCTTTTCTGCAAACCTGAAACCATCCACAGAGTCTGTGGGTTCGCTCTCCTGCCCGACAACCCTTTGGCAAAACCAACATGCAGGTCTGGCTCTGGAACCATGAGCCTTGGGACTTGACAGCGTCTCTACTGTGGACTGTGGAAAATATCAAAGACTGACCCCAAAAGGTTCCAAGATCCTGGTTCCACATGTTCCAAACCGATAAAGCTGCCGTCTCCAGAGAACGTTTAATGTCGTCATGGAGGAGTGAAAACCTTGTCCAACGTCTCCACCTCAACTCTAAACCATATAAAGGTTTAAGGTTTAAAGAATATTTCATAATGCTGCTGTCTCACCCTCCACTCTCAGATGCCAGTTTCCTGAAATAAATGTGCTCTTTATGGAGCATGCAGCTTCGTGATGGTCATTAAACTGTGAATTAGTTAAGGCTGAATATGGCCAGTGAAGAGTTAAATCACAAACATTACTCAGACAGAGCTGTAGAACAAAACTAAAGAGTAAAAAATCCCCTTGGATGGTTTTGTACGAATGTTTTTTTGCCCGCGGTTCATCTGGTTTTGGCACGCTGGAATAATAAATCAGATAGCAAGCAGACTGTAAAAATAAAAGTGCATTTGCATCATTGTTTTGGTGGCGGGTTGAAGGTCTGACCGTTTAAATCCCGTCTGGAATAATGTCTGAGCGTCGGCCAAAGAAAACTGCAGGGAGTGAGTGTGAACAGACTGGCTGCAGAGCCGAGGCCTTCGGCTCATGTTCCGACCAACGCTGCAGTCATATTTACTTCCCGACCAGTGTCTGCTGGAGGAAAGCACCTGCTGGACGGAGGCCGGTGTCCCGACCGGGAAGCTAACCACAGCGAGAGCGTAAAGAGGAGTGGTGTTCTCACAGTTCTCGTCCTGAGCGATGCACTGCAGAGGGATCCCGAAGAAGGACGTGTAGGAGTCGTTGTACCACACCAGCAGCTCGGTGCCTCGAGGGATGTCCATACATGCCCGGTAGAAGATACACGACCTGTAGACACACACACACACACACACACACACACACCACAGCATGATCAAAACTAAAGTGTGTTTCATTCAGCTTCCTGGTTCTTTCTCATTCTTCACTTTCATTTCTCTTTATTCAAATTCAGTTAGTTTTTTGCGCCACACACCCACAACCTGATGTCAGGCAAAGCGAGCTGAGCGCAGATGGGAAGCAGTGGACTTTGTGACAGCTGAACACCCTTTATGTTGTCTCTACCCGCCGGAAACACCTTCGATCCAAACAGCCACTGAGAGAGCAGTGGCTAACAAGCGCCCTCTTGTGGACGGACGCCCCCCTATTGGCCTCTACGGATAAACTCTGAGGCCTCGTTTACCCCATATTTCACGTGAACACGCATCATTTTGTGCATCATTCAGTAAAGTTTCGCATTTCCACGGTAACGTTTAGAAACTGACGAAGTCAGCCTCCCAGCCAGGAGGTGGTGCTGTTGTTTGTGTTTATAATGAAACCACACACACACACAGACACACACACACACACACACACACACACACACACACACACACACACTGCACACTGGAGAGAACAATACACTCTAAACATTAACACTAGAGAACAGGGACGTTCGTGTGCCGCCTGTCATTTTATTTCGCTGGCACCTGAACCACATGGTTTTTTAAATGTATCGGTGTTTGAATATATTTGTTGTTGTTGTAACTGCTGCTACTGCCTGGTCCCTCTTGGAAAAGAGATTTTATATCTCAACAAGGCTTTACCTGGTTGAATAAAGGAGATAACAGTATGGACAGAACACCAAGATGGATTGTTATTACTGTCATCTCTAAAACTATGGACAGGAACCAGGACCAGGACCAGCAGCAGTGTTTACAAGGAGACAGTGTTTTGAAAAAGTACATTTTCAGTTGTCCATGTGAACAGACACCCGGAACACAAGGACACTTTTGCGTTTTCACTTGAAACGGTTGCAGTGCCAAAGAGCACTCAGTCAGTTTTCATCGTGTTTGAGGTGAAAACAAAACATGAAAACATGAAGTCAACATTAGAAATACAGCCCACTGTAGCGGGTCGCGTTTCACTCCGATCCTGTGTCAGTGATTCCCACGCATACCAAGCACAGTGTACCGTTTGTTTGCCAAACTGTGAATAATGGCTTCACCGCTATCACGTGCACACAGGACACTTCAGATGGTGTGCATTACACACTGTTTACACCGGCGCCATGCTCCTTTGTTTACCTCCAGTAACGTAAAGCTGTGGAGTTGGACGTGTTGGGGAGGAAGTTATGAAACACACCGACCAAAGCCTGACTGGGAGAAGATGTGTCAAAAAGTCAGATCGTTCTGGACCGCTGCCAGAAACGAGCTGCGGAAAGACCCTGTCCAGGTCTCACATCTGATAAGAGTCGAGTCTCTCATCTAAACCCACCCCAAGTGATTTATGGGAAATATCTGGTGTCTCTCACCCTCGTCAGATCGATAATGGCGGCGAGCTGCTGGTTCCTGGTCACAGCGCTGCTAAAACAACAGCTCACAGGCCCAAAAACATTCTAACAACACCAGCAGCCACCTTCCCACATGCCTGTGTCCCAGTGGGGTGGCAGGCCTGAGGGGTCACCGGTTCAACTCCCACACGACTCTCTGGACTTTCTGCCAAAGTGCCCGCGAGCCAGCTGACAAATTAGTTTGTACAACTTGGGTTGAGTGGTTGGATTAAGAACCACTAGGTCCATTGGCCTCCTCCACTCCACTGCTCCACCCCGGGTGGAGGAGGCGATTGCTGAGTGGATGGACTGCAGCAGACTGGATAGCTTTAACTGCTGTATAATATATGGAGTAGGTTGTTTTTCAATTGCAAGGTGGTGAATCTGATCCCAGACTTCACCCTGGAAGGAGGAGGCCCCTCCTCCCCACAATCTGACCTGCGAAACATGTCATGATCGTTGTGACTTCGCACAAATTAAAACAGTGTGAGGAAAACCATCCTCCGAGAACAGAGCTGAGGCCCCGTTTCGAATGAAAACGCATCGCTTTGCATTTCCATTTCAGAAAAGTTCCACGTTTCAGCATTCTGAAAGCTCTGGAAACATTAGAAACTCGTGTTTCAGGAAAGTCTCGTTTTCGCCGGTCATTTCTGGAAAGTTTCATTTTCTTTGACTCCGAGCACTGGGGGTATATAAACACACACTTCGTTGCCTGAAGCATCACTTCCACCGTCACATGTGATTGAGCGCCGTGTGAGCCCAGAACACCGAGCCGGATCCGTTAAATCTGAACTGAGGAGCGCCGGCTGAACTATGCGAGAATAAAAATAAAGCACAACACAGAGGCGGCCAGACGGAGCCAGGACGCCACGCCGTGTGAAAAGATGCTTATTTGATCAAGTGTGGACACACCAAACTTAAATACCGAGAGGGAGGAGATGAAAGGACGGAGCGAAGAGAGACGTTTTTAGGAGGAGCTCAGAAACACAATAACAGAAAGTTGGAAGAGAAACACTGACTGAGCCTCCGGACCGATTCTCACTTCACAGTTTATATCTGCTTTAACACACCTTGACCAGATGAAAAGTGAGGCCTGGTCCGGTGTTTAGCTGTCTCAGGCACCATCAGGAGGCCAGCACGTACTGACTGAGCAGTAGTCAGATTATTCTGACTGTAAGTAACAGTGGAGTGATGGACCCGCTCACTTGTCTGGAGCAAAGAGGGAAGCAGAAAGTGGAACAAAGGCTTTTAGGTTGTACTTATACTGAGGTTTGAACACTAGAGGAAAAGACTTAAACTGTCATTTTGACCTTAAAACTGTGAGCTGGGTTTTCCTCATTCAAGGGTTATTCTGCTGCAGTTTTACCTTATTTTATCTCACAGAGGTTCTCATTTTCATGAATTAAAGTGAAGTGTTTGTAGTTGCTAGATTACAGTGGTGTAGTTGCTTCCACTTCCTGTATGACGTTACATATTTGGTGTTTCAGTGCTTGTTAAATACATAAGTTTTCTGATATTAAGACTGAAACTTCCAGGTGGTCAGTAAATATTTTAGGTTGTTAATTTGACATCATGTAGCGATATAGGTTAACAAAACTTTTCAAAAAAGACTGAATGGGATCATTTCATTAAGGTGTGATACCACAAAGCTCAGAGTACCTGCTGGAGGATTTTAACCTCAGAAGAGGTCCTCAAACGCCTCAACACTTCGTATCTGGAAGAATTCTATTATTAGAAAACAAGAAGCAAGTTATACTAAAGCCAGGACAAGGACCAGGAACAGGACAGGGACATGGACCAGGATCAGGAGCAGGACCAGGGCTTCTGCCATGTACCAGGAGAAGGAGCCAAAGTGTTTCCAGAAATTGCTGCTTTCACCCGTTTCCACGGCGAAGGAACATTTTTCTAGAGCTGTTTTTTCAGCACCAGGGGTCCCCATCCACCGGGCCACAGTAGTCATTTAGTACCGTGCCACAAAGGGAGAATACAAAGTTTTAGTTTGAAAGTGTAAATTGAAACTTTCATTTGTTTGCATTGTCTTTTGGTTTTTGAAAAACGCTTCACTTCCATCAGTGCCGCTGAACTCTTTTGGTTTATTTTTGTCAGACATGGTGAAGGCCTTGTTAAGTCCTGCTGGTCCGAGGAAAAGCTACGTTGCTTAAAACACTCCGTGGTGCTCAGAGGGTTATTTAGCGCTGGTGAAAACAACCCCATAAAATGTAACAGCAGTTTGTTTTCATTTTCACCTGAAATCTTTGCCGTGTAAAGACCCTCGGTCCCTTGGCCTACAGTAAGCATAACCCAGTGTGTAGCATGTATCTACTAGCGTAGCAACATAGCAGCACAGAGTCATAGCGATGTGTCATCATAGTGACACCCTCAGTGTTATAGAGTTGTAGTGACAGAGCATCATAGCAACGTAGCATCATAGTGTTGTAGTGACGTAGCATTGTAGCTATGTAGCTTCATGGTGACGTAGACTCGTAGCAATGCAGCAACATATCATCACAGTGTCAAAGCGCTGTAGCAACATAGTCACATAGTGTCATAGTGACGTAGTGGCATAGCATCGTAGCAATGTAGCAGAATAACATCATAGCAATGTAGCGTTGTAGCAGCGTACCGATGTAGTATTATAGTGATGTAGCATCATAGCAGAGTAGCAACATGTTGTTGTAGCGTCACAGCGACGTAACGTTGTAGCAATGTAGCGTCATAGCGTTGTGGCAGCACTGTAGCGTCATGGTGACGTATCGTGGTAGCGTTGTAGCAGCGTAGCAACGTATCATGGTAGCGTTGTAGCAGCGTAGTGTCGTAACGTGGTAGCATCATAGCAACGTATCATGGTAGCGTTGTAGCAGCGTGGCGTCGTAGCGACGTATCGTGGTAGCAACGCAGTGTCGACTCAGACGCTGTTGAAAGTGCTTCACAGCAACACAAAACCTTCACAAATCATCTGCGTCTAGACTATAAATCAGGCCTTATGGTATTGAATAAGAACTTATATCGGTAAGCGCTGAAGGTTAGAACTCGCCACGACTCCAGCTGTAAGGTTAGCACTCTGAGCTCACTGCAGGAAGGTCCCTGGTTCAAACCTCAGAGCCTGTCAAAAGGAGTGGATGGAGGGAAACTGCCTTAAGCTTCCAGGACGGGAGGCAAAACTTTACACTGTTGCTTTGGGAAAAGAGGAATTGCAGGAATACTTGATGACAGTGGAAGTTTTATTAACAGACACTGGAACATAACTTTATTATTAAGAAGAGAAGCCAGACTGATCTGGGTTTGAGAAAGTGTGTGTTCATAATAATAATAATAATGATTCTTTCCACACTGCAGTGGAGGGGAGGGGTGAGGTGCTGTTAGAGCCATGTACAAACAGCCAGGAGGGACCAGGCCATAAATCAAACGTACCGAGCGACCCCCACCCCCCCACCCCACCCCCGCCATGACTTAAAGAAAGGGGAGGGTTGGGGTCAAACATGAATATTGCTACTTTCAGACATGTTTGTGCTGGAAATCAAACACATCTTTTTATTCTGTTTTCACACAAAGCAAAAACAGCCTCACAATCAGCTTTTTAATAATAACACCCAGACGCTCCGGGGGGACCCCGCAAGGTTATAAATCTCCCAAGACAAACACCCCACCAGGGCCTGCGGCGCGTCCACATGAAGAGGAAGGTGTTGATCTAACGGAGTCACATGCTGCAGCCACGGCCGGTGTCAGGACCACATGTGGAGCGAGATGAGAGCAACCACTCTGCAGAACACTGCTCAAACCCAGCCTTCACAATAAAAGTGAAAACAATAAGGAATCACCGACTGTAAAGTTGGTCACCTTGAACTTTTGCTTCATCTTCGTTCATTCTTTGAACAAAAGTCCCATCTTCCCCCATCTGAAGCAGCTCCACTACTTTTCCTCCATGCTGAAATCATTCAGCTGATCTCAGCCGCTTCCATTAATTTACCGAGTTTCACCAAAAACAAAAGGTTTATTCTGTCACTGCTGGATTAACAGTTTACTATCATATTAGCTTGGAAGAGACAGGAAGTAACAAAAAGGTTTTCGGCTGAAATGCAAGAAAGTCCGCCTGCGTGGAGCGTCTAACAGGAATACACATCATCAAAGAGAGAAAGCCATTTTGTGGCAGCACTTCATTTTTCTGTATCAAAAAATAACACATTGATTACTGATCATGAAATTTTTTCCTTAATTTTAATTTTACTGATTTCTTTTAAAACCACGAGAATGAACATGTTTCATCTGAAAACTGCAGAGAATCTGAAAAAAAAAAAAAAAAAAAAAGCTTCTATCTCCAAGAAATGCAGCCTTATTTCATTGTCCAATGGGCTACATGCTACATGCTAAAATGATTCAGGACTCACACAGTTTTGATGCTACATGCTAAACACCAGTTTCACCATTTCTCTTTTTCCCGGACTACATTTTTTAGGTCAGTGAAGCAGGAGGTTGAAATCAGTCCAAAAAATTAACTGAGATGCCCACTTTTTCAGCTTCGCTCTGAATTTACAGGAAGCTGAATGTTTACTCAGCTGTTCTTCTGGAACCGGTGAAGAAGCTCAGTCAGATGGTCGGTGTTGTCACTGCAGGTTTAGGGAAAGCATGGTGGCGTGATTTCCTCCTGCTGAACAGGTGTCTGTCTGTTCTGGTAATCCCCTCCCCTCCGGGCCTGCTCTCTGTTCGGACGGGTTGGACCAGTTTTGGAGATGAAATCATCCGGGTATCAAAAGCTGTTACCAGAAGTGCAGGCTCATTGAGTGAATTCCTCTGGAGGCTTCTGGCTTCAGGCGCACATACTTCAGGTCTCATTATCTAACTGCAATGCCAGAAAGACAATGGACAACTTTATCAAGCGTTATATAATGTATTATATTGTTATATAATGTGTTGGTCACACACTGCCAGCTGGGATCAGCTGATCACTCATACCCATTAGCTCCGCCCACTTAAACTCCTCACTCTGTGACCTCCTCAATGTAATTTTCCAGGTGCGACGTAACACCAAAAACATCTATAAGTGGAAATTTTATGCATGTACAGGATGTGCATGCGTCACTTTGAGAAACTGGAGCATTTCTGTGAACGGTGATTTTAGCTGCTGTGCTGCGAACGGCACCAGGAGGACAGACTCCACAGATGCCGGTAAGTGCAACTGGTTTTAATACTTAACATTCACACTCGGCATTTTGCTCTTTTTGTGAGTCTCAAGGCTTTCACACATTTCTTAGTTAACCAATATAAAGTGTGACTTGCTGATGTTTTTGATGGCTGCCTTCATGTTACTAACCAAACTGTAAAAAATCACAATATGAACTGCAACAATGATTTGGTAGGAGGCGAAGTGGAAGTGAGAAACAGTCAGCTTTTGAGAATTCAGTGAGACAGACTGAACGAGTAGAAGAAATATGTATGGAAATGTTACAACTATAATTACTGATCCAAAGTTAATCAGCTGTTTTTGGATGTTTCGTCAGAAATATATCACAGCTTATGTCCTGTCTTCATGTATTTAGGGGCATGTCAGCAAACATTTGACTTCATAAAGTCTCGTGATTTTATACATATTTTGTTAACACACTGACTGTACTTCCTCTTGCCACTCTGGTCTTATCTCATGCTGCATTCACTGCAGCTGTACTTTGGAGATTTGCACTCGTAAATGTCAAATTGGCCATGGTTTGAATTGTAGTTCGGTGCAGCTGGGTGGCAATGCTTTCTTGTGCCATGTGCCACCTCTATAGATCCACCCCTGCATACATTCTCATCCATGAAATGGTGCGATCAGAGGCGGACGGCATCCTGTAATCACACTGTCCGGGTCGTATCGTTGAGCTTTCTCGAGTATGAGTATGACTACAGGTACCCACTGCTGCGTCACAACTGATACCAATACTGGTATCGGTGCATTCCTACGTCCAGGATTCATGTGATACGTCCAGGATACGTCCCACTCTTTTGCTAAATGTTTCGGTAACGCTTTACTTGAAGCACCCCTGTATAATACATTGTAAGTACATTCTAGCACTGTGTCACTATAGTTATAAACACTCATAAATGATCACAATGCTTTATAACATCATGACCTAACCCTAACGCTAAACCTAACCCTAATCCTATGCTGTATAGTGGGTTATAAAGCATTGTGATCATTTATGAGTGTTTATAACTACTTATAAATTGTTATACCGGGTGCTTCAAATAAAGTGTTACCAATGTTTCAAAGTGCTGCCACATGGTTTGGCGTTGACTCACTGATGTGGTATTTAAAGTATGGCAGAATCCATTCAGCCTTGATCACAGCAGCTGAACAATGCAGTCCCAATATTTCAGTTCTACTCAAACATTTTAACAGGAACATTTGTGCCCATCTGCAGGTCTGGTAAAGAAAGAAATAAAAATATTTGATTTGTGTTTTGTGCTTGTTTATATTCAACAGACTGGAATACATCTAATTCAAAATGGCAACAACGATGTCAGGTAAGAGTAATGCATAAACACAGACACACACACACACACACACACACACACACACACACACACACACACACACACACACACACACACTGTATTTAACATATTTTCATTTGTCTTTCACAGTGTCTGAATTAAGGATTGTGATGTTTGGGAAAAGACAGGGTGAAAAGGTCGAACTGAGTAACTTATTAACAGGAAAACTAGAGGAGCCCGATCAAAAAGCCGTCAAGTTCTGTTCTGCCTTCAAGGGAAGGTGGAAGCAGATCCCGTTCACGCTGGTGAGGACTTCAGATGTGTTCGGTCTGTCTGCAGAGAGACTAAAGCATGAACTGAAGGTATGTGTGGCGCACTGCCCCCCAGGACCAAACGTCCTGCTGCATGTGGTCAATCCCTACGATTTCACTGAAGAAGACCGCCGAAAAGTCAAGTTCATCGTGAGCTGCTTTGGTGAAGATGCCTTTAAACACTGCATGGTTGTCACAGCACAACGAGATGGCAAGGAAAACTCTGCGGTGAACCAGCTCATCCGGCAGTGTATGCATAAACAGCAAAAAATAAACTTTGCAGAAGAATTTTCTTCAAACACGTTTCAGAAACTGATGTCAGAATTACAGAGCATCGTGAAAGACCGAGGGGGGAGACATCTGACACTGACTCAGGCGGAGGATCAAACACCTGTGTCGCCTGAAACGCACAGATTCACCGAGCCCAGAGTGAACCTGGTGCTGTGTGGGAGACACGATGAGTGGAAGGCTCTGCTCGGTCAGGCCATCCTGGGGCCAGGAGAGTTCGGCTCGCCCGCCGACACATCGGTATACGTGAAGAGAGACACGGTGAGGAGCACACGGCAGCTCTCCCTGCTCGCACTGCCTGCCCTTTATGGGAACACCCGGGAGGTAGCAACGACAAAATCACTGAAGTGCGTCTCCCTCTGTGAACCCGACGGCGTCCACGCATTCCTGCTGGTCCTCCCACTGGACCATCCCACCGTGGAAGACCAGAGGGAGCTGCAGAGCATCCAGGACACGCTGGGCGTGGAGGTCAGTCGCTTCACCAGAGTCCTGTTCGCGGTGGAGACCAATCCACGCTTCCCTCCCCTTGAGAGGCTTCTGACAGAGCACAGCGACCTCAAGCAGCTGTGTCAGCGCTGTGGGGGACGATACATGATCTTCAACGTTAAGAGCAAGCAGCAGGTCCCCGAGCTGCTGCAGAGTGTGTCCTCAAACGCAGCATCCACAGGCTTCACAGCAGATATGATTCCTACTAATCCCACAAAGCATCCACTTTTATCCACGGTCGCCAATGACAGATCCAAGGTTGAAGAACCGTTCATGTTCTCCAGACAAATGTCTCTAATCAAGCCAAGTTACCTGTCCAACTGGGTGCAGACTCCAGTGTCCTCTACTGAGCAAAGTAGAGGGTCTTCCACAGACCAGAGGCATCTCAGGAGGAGTGTGAGCACAATGGAGCGGAGGAAAGTGGGTCCCAGGGTTGACCCTCGACCTGCGGAGTGTTTAAGATTGGTGCTGATTGGGAAGACGGGCTGTGGAAAGAGTGCCACTGGAAACACTCTACTGGGACAAAATCATTTCTTCTCAAAGCTCTGCGCCACATCCGTGACCGCAGAGTGCAGCAAAGTGACGGGACTCATCGACGGACAGCCCGTCGCCGTGGTGGACACGCCCGGCTTGTTTGACACGACTCTGTCCAATGAGGAAATAACCCAAGAGATCATGAAGTGCCTCACGCTGCTGGATCCCGGACCTCATGTCTTCCTGCTCATCATGCAGGTCGGCCGCTTCACCAAGGAGGAGAGGGAGACTGTGCAGCTCGTCAAGGACTTCTTCGGTCCCAAGTCAGGGGACTTCATCATCATCGTGTTCACCAAAGGAGACGAGCTCCATGGTAGGACGATCGAGAGCTTCATGAGCGAAGGCACGGGATCCCTCAGAAAGATGGTCGATGAGTGTGGCGGTCGGTACCACGTCTTCAATAACAAAGACAAGAACAACCGCAAGCAGGCCAGCGAGCTGATGCTCAAAGTCCGGAAAATGATACAGGAAAACAACTATGGCTGCTACACATGCCCCATGTTCAAGGGAGCTCAGACGGCAAGATACGAAAGTGAAGAGGAAGAGGATCAAAACCATGGACTGAGAGAGCACACGAGTGTAGAGGAGCAACAAAAAAGCCTTCAAGAGATGATAATTAAAGAGATAGAGAGGGGCAGGAAATATGAGGACAGGCAACTTCTCAAGAAAATAGATAAAATCCAAGAAGAAGAAGAAGAAGAAAAGGGGCTCTACTCAGAAATAGACCACATGATGCAGCTGCCGGTGACGGTGGCGAGGAACGAGGAGGACGTCAGAAAGCAAGACTTCCAGAACAGAGACCAGTTTGGTCTGCCCACTTCATCTGAGAGGGAACTGGAGGAGATGAGGTGGAGGCAGGAGGAGCAGAAAAACTACATGATCAGCCAGCTGAAGAGGAACAGGAACTTCAACAAAGACTACGACAGGCTCATGCAGAAGCAGGACATGGAGATGAAGGAGCTGAAAGCCCGATTCTGTTTGCTCGATAGGCAGATTCTCATCAAGGCCATTAATCAGCTGAGCGAATCCCACCAGCAGGAAGTGGACGAGTGGATCAAGGAGCATGTGAGGAAGGCCACGGAAAAGTCGTGTCGAGTTCTGTGAGCGTCTCCTAATTGTCTGAACGTCTGGAAGGGAAGGACGCAGCTTCGACAGTTCAGGGGAAGAAACGTTTGACTGATGGAGGATTCTGAGCGACGGTGGACCGGCGGTCCTGGACGTTACTGTCCAGACTGCGAGACACTCAACTGTCCTGTGTCTGCTGTTCATATCCTGCTGGGAATGAAGTAAAGCTTCAGGAGATTTGAATCATTTACATTTAACACAGCGTCACAACTTTAACTGAGGTGTTTTCAAAATATGGTTTTATGATTCAATGAATGCTCAACTTTATACGTTTTCAGTCTTTACTGTTCTGGAGCACTCCTTGATTGTTGAAATCAAAATTGCACAACAATTAAAATGTATTCTTGTTCTTATTTAAAACCTGAATGAGGACTGAGGCTTTCAGCAGACCGTTCAGACAGGAGGCGGAGAAAAACTCAGCCTGATTGAAACGCGGTTGGCTTATAAAACACATTCTACATCTACATTTATGTGCCTTCCAGAAATGTTTTACATGTTTTAAATCCTGCTCTGCCGTTTGTTCGCTGCTGCATGCTCAGTGTGTTCGTGACAGACCTTTATCTCTTCGTCTTCGCCTCGTAGTTTCAGGTTTGACTGGTTGGAGCACTTCCTCCCCCGTCCTGTCAGTCTGGTCTTCACTGTATTTTTATTCGGAATAAAAATCTCTTTCATAAGCGCGTTCATCTCAAGTGTGTTTGTCCTGAGTGTGTGTGAGGAGGTCTGTGAGCTGTGCACTTAGTTAACGAGCACCCAAATATCTAAGAATTCACAATAAACACAGTTTCTGTGCTTTGAAATGAGTCTTAATCAATTTGCAGGAGGACACATGCACAGAGAAGTGCTAATTATTAGGACTGATGACTTCTATGACAGGATCTTGAGCTCAGGGCCTCAGTATGATCCTCACACTGTTACTGAGGCTGCATGGTGGAGCTGAACACACCAACCACGTCGCCTCGGCTTCCTGAACACCGACAACAGCTTCAGGGTGGAATGAGGAAGAACTGGAGACACGTCAGGACCAGTGTGTGTGTGTGTGTGTGTGTGTGTGAGTGTGTGTGTGTGTGTGTGTGTGTGTGCGTTCTTGTATTTCTATCCTTCTTGGGGCCAAATGTCCCCATAAGGATAGCAAAACGTGGAACGACGTGCCTTGTGGGGACCTTTTTCCGGTCCTAAGTAGGAGAAACAGTGTTTTCTTGACCATGTTGTTGTTACTGAAAAAAGTAAAAGTGCAAAAACATTTCTTTAGGGTTAGGCTTTGTTGTGGTGTGGGTTAGGGTTAGGGGCTAGACATGAATGGGAGTCAATGGACGGTCCCCACAAGGATAGAAATACAAGACTGAGCGTGTGTGTGTGTGTGTGTGTGTGTGTGTGTGTGTGTGTGTGTGTGTGTGTGTGTGTTCTTGTATTTCTATCCTTGTCGGGGCCAAATGTCCCCACAAGGATAGCAAAACGTGGAACGACGTGCCTTGTGGGGACCTTTTTCCGGTCCTAAGTAGGAGAAACAGTGTTTTCTTGACCATGTTGTTGTTACTGAAAAAAGTAAAAGTGCAAAAACATTTCTTTAGGGTTAGGCTTTGTTGTGGTGTGGGTTAGGGTTAGGGTAAGGGTCAGGGTTAGGGGCTAGACATGAATGGGAGTCAATGGAAGGTCCCCACAAGGATAGAAATACGAGACTGTGTGTGTGTGTGTGTGTGTGTGTGTGTGTGTGTGTGTGTGTGTGTGTGTGTGTGTGTGTGTGTGTGTGTGTGTGTGTGTGTGTGTGTGTGTGTGATCTTTTACAGACAGTCTGCTGTCACATAGTTTAGCACATACGTGTATTTTATTTGATCATTTTGAATTTGCGATCCAAGATTTCCCAGATCTGATGTATTTCGCACTTTCGATGTATTTTATTTCGATGTATTTTTTACACTTCACCCATTTCTCTCTTTCCATGAAGCGAAAGCAAAAAGCTTTCTGTGGGAAAAGGACTTGATCTGTACCCTGAAAGTCCACCTGGAGCCTTTTTCTAAAACCTGAGGAAGAGCTAAAGGTTTTTTATGGATTTTCTTATGTTAATATGTCTCATTTATTGCATGACTTTTTATTTTTCCATCCATTTCACCACACTGATCAGCCAGGTGGAGTCAGCTGCTGTGAGCAGCAGCAGCACATTCACACTAAGGGCCAATCCCAATTCTACCCCTTACCCCTACCCCTTAGCCCTTAGCCCTCCCCCTATCACTCTCCTACCCCTTTTAGAATAGGGCTGAGGGCTAGGGCTATCTTTGCAGCACTATGAATTGGGATACCCCTTGGCCCTTTAAGCCCCGCCGCACTCCTATAACAACAAAAAATTATGGATATTAGAAATGATAGAAATTACATTAGAAATTACTTTTATTTTTTTAAAAATGGTATTATTATTTACCTTATATTTCTTTTTGAGGTTCTCCCACTTTTTTGAAGCTTGCTGGGCTGTAACTTCCCCTTCCAAGCCATTTTCTTTTATGAATTTCCTAAAGTAATACAGATATATTTATATAAACACGTTTTATTACTGACATATTATAGCTTAGATGAATAATGTAATTTACTCCCAATGTGTTTTGGCGCTGTATTTTGATTTCAAAAACTTTTCTTCCTTTTTAACCTCTAAACCAGGGGTCCTCAAATACAAATCTTGAAGGTCCACATTTGCTTTTTATATACAAGCATGGGTCCGGACTTCAGCGCCCTGTGGGAGAGGGGGGGGGGTGATACCGAGGACTGCCGAGCAGTGCGGTGCGACGGAGTGCGCTGGACACGCGCAGAGCGGCGCGGTGCAGAACGGTGCTCACACGGAACATGGAGCGTTTAAAGAAAGATTTTTTTTCTTTTTTTTCCCCATACATTTGCCCTGGGGCAGCAGCGAGGTGTGCCGCGGTCCGGTCGTGGACCGCGGTCCGCTAATTGAGGAACCCGGCTCTAAACTGAATCAGCAGTCGGGTTTCATCGGGGGTTCCTGTGTCTAACATATTACGTTAAAAACATGATAAAGGATGACGTTAATTCAGTGATTAGTGCTCTTCATAAGTTACAAATTCACGATTGGAAACGGTGCTGCGCAGCGCTAAAACGTTAATCCATGACTGGGACACTGTCACGCTAGTTTATCTATAAATTCAGTGAAGCAAATACACTTTTTATAGCTTTTTAAATAGTATACAGAAAGCAATCTTACATTTGTGCGACTCTGTGGTGGGCGCCATGTTGTTTTTTTCTGGCCAATGTGAAACTCCGCCTACCCCTATAGAGAATAGGGAGCATCGATGCAGACTTCGCTGAAAGGGGCGAAATAGCCCTTCCCCTTACCCCTACCCCTATTCAAAAAGGAGAATTGGGATAGCCCTTAAGCCTCGTGAACGCGCATATCATAGGGGTAGGGGTAAGGGGTAGGGGTAAGGGGTAGAATTGGGATTGGCCCTAAACGTTGTGTAAAGCTTCCTCCGTGCTGGTGCTTCATTCCCAGTCTTCTTCAGGCAGGGCCTGCTGCACATGTTTCTCTGATCCAGTCACGTCGCTGTGGAGGAAGACGTGACACAGCATCATTCCTCTCATACCGGCGCCAAGCTCCGCCCACCGAGGTCGAGTCGGCTCCTTTCCACCTGAGCGGCTCGCTTCCAAGAAAAGCGACACCCGGAGAACTTCACCCGGTGAGTACGCTCTCCTGGACACACTCCTCCAGCGTCTCACAGCTGCCGGAGGAGTGTGTCCACTCCTGCTGAAAAGCCTCAGAGTGGCTGTTAGGGCTGATACGCCTCATGAAGTGTTGCAGGCTGAGCTGACAACATCAGACCAGGAAGGCTGACTTGGCATAAATCTGCAAGTTGAAAACTTTGTGTGAAGACATGCTTTCATATTGTATCTTCAGTTCAACGTTCCTTCTGCAACAGGCCTTGTTTTATGCAGTTCAGAAACAATCTGTGTTTATTGAGTCACGTATGAAAGCAGCAGCGTTTTTCCTGTTCTAGCACCGGGTGCCGGTAAATACGCCGATCTGGTTGTTCCACTCTCGCAGGAAGAGGGACACGGTCACAGCTACACACAGCATGCCCGAGCATTCCTGAGAGGCCGAGTGAGTCCCGTCAGACGATCACTGTTTACGATCAGGTTGCATTTATTAATGCAGTTTCCTTAAAGCCAACAGGTCCTGAGAGACGTTCCTCTGAGGACCGAATCAACGGGACTGAAGACATGGCAACCAGGACGTATGGTGAGTTCAGGAAATAACTACTCACTTAAGTTACTGATGTTGTTCCACCTCTCTATCTCCTCCTCTTCATAGTCTGTCAGAACAAAATTTAGAGTCTGTCTGAGTTTTGTGGTTCTCATAATATTAAAGAATCTCCAAACCGTGGACATCGTCCTCTCTTGTCTTAGACATGTCTATTCCTCTCTTGGAATAGCAGAAAGCTGCCACCTCTGAGCCTGGTTCTGGGGGTTCTTCCTTTAAAAGGGAGTTTTTCCTTTCCACAGTTTCTTACGCTTGCTCAAGTGGATCTGTTGGGTTTTCACCTGGAAAAGTGTCTAACAATGACTATGTTGTAATTGGCACTATACATAAATAAAGCTGAATTGAATTGAATTGAATTGAATTGAATTGAATTGAATTGAATTGAATTGACTTTTCTACCTGCTGCAGACAGGTTACGCCCTGTAATACTCTGAATTTTATTGGGAAGCATTCTTAGCGTATGAGTTGGACCCAATACCTGATACTGGTGTCGGTGTCGGAGCATGCACAGCTAATATATTCATTTTAGGGCTGTCAAATGATTAAAATTTTTAATCAGATTAATCACAGCTTACAAATTAATTAATCATGATTAATCACAAATAATCGCAATTTCCAACTATGTCTGAAATATACCCTTTTTTCCTGTATTGCATTACCAAAAAAACGTCAGGACATGATTATATATATTTAACACGTGATGTGTTTTATATTTAAGGCTCCAAATAAAATAAATATTCAAAAATCTAAAACATACACACGATAACATATTGTCTCTGTGTGTGAAGTGCTCCCTCTGCAGTCCCTCTAAAGTTGGCTTTTGGCAGGAGCTATATTTTAAGGTCTGTAACAAATGTAGTACCACAAGAAAAGTAAAACTAAGAGATACCACACTTTTTTCTTGCACAATTAAACAGGGCATTCTTAGTCAGTGTTCCTTTTAGTGTGGAAAACAGAAAACTGCTTCAACATTTTTTTAATCAAACAAGTAGAATCCATGGGGCCGGCCGGCTTATCTCCCTCCATATTGCTTTCTTCTTCTGTTTTGACAAATGAGTTGACGACAGGCCTCCTTTGCCTCCTGTCTGCTGCCCGTCCATGCTTCACATGCATAGATATATAGAAACACTAGATGGCTCATGCGCGCTGTAACCCAATGGGGACTAACGTCGTCACATGGCGGCCATCTTGGTACAGGGCCGTTCGCTCACTCATCACACTAATGTCAATTGAGCGTCAACTTTGAAATAGCTATAGATTGCTCAATTTTCAATCGATTTTCAAACGACTTGGTTTGTTATAAACGTCAGACATGTAGGCATTTAACTGCATGCAAAAAGAAAAGTTGTGATATTAAAATTTAGTCTGCATCATAGCAACGTAACGTTAGTAATGAATCGAACTGTCTGTAAATCCATGAAGAATTCAGTGAGTTGAGTATTTTAGTTAGTGTAAATCACTCACCTTCCCTTAGATTACACAGAGCGCCCCAGAGTGGTCCACTGTACTAAGATGGCCGCCAGTGAACGACGTTACTGACTCCGCCTTAAGGCATCTAGTTTTTATATGATATCTATGCTTCACATGTCCGCGTGGGTGTGCGTTGCACGTTGGTCCGCGTGACGTAAAAATCGTCATGAATTCCTGTCCGCTGGGGTCCGCGCAGACCGATCCGCGGACGTCCGCGCAAGCAGCCAGATTTTAGTGTGGGAGAAAGCGCGTGCGCATCGGTGGTGCGCGGACACTCCAAAGCAGACGCGGAAACGCGTACATGTGAAGCATGGACCAGCAGAGGCTGAGGTGAGGCTTCTTCTTTTTCTTCTGTTGCTGGCAGCTTGCAGGCAGCTTGCATTCCATGCGGGCGCACTACCGCCACCCGCTGGTAGAGGTGAGACTTGTCATGATGCGCATGCGTTAAACTGAGTTAAAAATTTTAATCAGATTATTTACATAAATTAATTAACGCAATTAACGCATTATTTTTGACAGCCCTAATTCATTTACTGCAGACTCTGACTTACAACATGTGAAAACATTTGTGTTGTGACTGACTGTAAATCAGCCCAGTCTCAGCAGAGGTCCTGCTGTCATTGTGCTCAGAGTTCTCCTTTCTCTTTCACTTGTGATGGATTGAAATCGTCTGACACACTGCTGATCAGATGTTCAGTGTTGACGGGTGTTCACATCACACCAGAGTACATTCAGGTCTGTGAACTGTTCATGTGGAATGTGATATTTCAGTTGATTTCACTGTGATCGCCCTCCTGATGTTCTCCACTGAGTTGGACCAATCGATGCGGGTCAGCTTCCATTCTCAAAGTTGGTGATTGAGCCTCGCTCTAACATCATTTCTCTCTCGGACTGTCCTTGTGAAAGACACTATATCCCAAGATTCCCTCGTGGAAAAAGTGTGTGAATGTGAGTAACAGTGAAAAGCTGAAACTGCTGCAGGGTGAGAAAAGCTTCACATCAGAATGGTCCATGAAGGAAATCCAGGCTGGACCCTGTTCCCTCACACTAATCTGCAGCTGGAAATATCAGCACAGATTTCAGTTAAACTGACAGTGTAAGACTTGAGTCACTTCTGAAAGGCTTTTGAGGACAACTTAAAGTCACTTCAAGTAGTTTCTGATCTGCTGTAACTAACATGTAGCGAAGACAGCTAAACGCTACCAACCCCCACTGCCCCCATCCATCAACAGATGTATTATTATTACAACAACAATGCATCAGTAGAGTAAAACCAGCTTGTCTAGAGACAGTCCTGACAATGCTCGGGCTCCGATGAACCTCCAAAGCCCCATCGTAAGGGGGGCCGTTCACATCCAAAGGTGCCACAGCCCACGTCTACTGTGGGCCCCCCAACAGGGACCGCCTTGACCGAGGCAGACAGGGGCCTACGCCACGGTCCACCAACCATAGTGTAGAGCTCCACCACCTAGGCCAGAACAGCCTTCAGAACAACCTCCCCCCCATGGGCAGACTGATGTGGAGGGCCCTCATGCGGACAGACACTGCAGGAAAAATAATTTAGACATTATACTATTAACAGTTAAGCTAAATAAAAAAGGCGGATCTTGACCCAGTTCTTAAAAACACCAGTAGTCTTTGGGGCCCTGAAGCCCTCGGGCAGTGGCCTCACCATAGGTCCCCATTCTGACCCAAGGAACTCTTAGTAGGCCGGAGCCAGAGGACCTCAGGGACCACCGGGGCTCATAACGTCAAAGAGGGTCGGATTAATCAGGGTATAAATTACTCTTCTTCAGAAGAGGCTTCATCACCACTGTTTTAAAGGCAGCAGAGAACACACCCATCTGAACAGAGTAATTCATGATATGAGGAAGATCAAACTCAAAGAACTCATGAACCTTTTTAAAAAACGGTGTGGGAATTGGGTCTAAAAGGCAGGTTTTGGTGGAAAACTTGACCAAGACTCTCAACGTCAAGAAGGCCAAAATGCTCCAGTGTCTCGTCAGGTAAACTTAACGAGTCAAATGTTTTAAAAAATAACCTGCTGTTGTGATACAAGACAGGTTCTTATCACATCAAGATCAGCAATTTTATCTTTAATCTGAAAAGTCTGACAGGTTTACAGATGGCTGATGTCACGACCATGTGACATATCTGGTCCTGGTACCAGTCCATAATTTTCGGGTTCTGGTTCCAGTCCAGATTCTCCTGGACTTGTTAGTTTTTGAGTTGACAGTCACCGTAATAACAATCCTACTTGGTGTTCTGTCTACATGAATGCCTGTGTTCTCCATTGCTAACGTTTAGAGTGCATTGTTCTCCGTCTTCTCCATTTTGAATGTTCAGAGTGTATTATTCTCTGTGTTCTGCATGGTTTAAGTTTAGAGTGTATTGTTCTCTGCAGCATGTGTGTGTAGTTTCATTAGAAACACAAACAACAGCACCAACTTGTGGGCCAACATGAAAACTACATAATTTTCAAAATTTTGCCATATAAACATGAAACTTTTCTAAAACACCAAAACACTGTCTTTTCACTTGACACATTGTGCAAAAGGGGCCTAAACCTACAAAAAAGACGAGCATACAGGATTTTGTTTTCAGCTGTTTGGCTTGTAATGCAAATTTTATTGATATATCAAAATCAACTGAAAATACCATCTGTGACCACTAGATATCTCTGTATAACAACAGAAAGCTGCTACAGTACCACAAATAAAACCTCTATTAAAGCTAAGGTTGGCGATCTTGGAAAACTAGCATATATTCGGGGGGGTGGCATCTGATTGGTTTCTTAAGAGCAGTCTGCGCCTTACGATTGGTCGGAGTTTTTACAGTCCTGTGGCTGTTACAGTTGTCAGATTTTTTTCCGCACCTTTTTCCATACACATAATGTATTGACTTCTCCCAGGGGGCAAGGAGCATTTCACTCAGGATGACAAAAAGTGCGTTTGGACAACATCGCCTACCCTATCAAATTTACATTAAAAAATTAAATAGAGCAGTAGAAAGAATTCAGAGTGTAAGAAACTTGTGAAGGAGGAAAACAGAAACTTTTGCCACGGTTAAGAAAACCAAGAAGACTAAAAGCTGAGGAACAAATCCATGGAAGGTTGTGGAACAACAGCTGTGGTGTTTTAGGTGCAGTAGATGAGCTACAGGACAGTGTTTTTCTTCCTACAGACTAATGCGCCTTCTCATGGTCATCCGATGGATCGGCAGAAATCAATGTAGTACAGCAAAACTAAACTATGAAATGTGTCATAGTGAATTGATCTAGTTTGACTGCTGACATTACCAAGTCTTTGGTATTTTTCATTTTTGTTTGTGACAATTGTTTCATATTTTGTGAACATAAGACACAGAAAATGAGTTTCTATGATAGCCGGTGAGGAAGTGGAATCACAACAATATTTAATTACTGTACTCTTTGTGTCACTCCACAGCTTCCGAACTCAGGATTGTGATTTTTGGAAAGAGTCCAGCAGCAAAAACAACCCTGAGTGACTGGATGACTGGAAGAAAGCTGCTTTCTGGTCAAAAAGTCTCCAAGACGTCAACTGCAGAAGGACAATGGAAAAGAATCCCTGTGACGGTGGTAAACACCCCAGACATCTTCGTTTTATCTGAACTCAGACTGAGACTTGAGGTCAGGATGTTTGTGGCACACTGCCCCCCCGGACCCAACGTCCTGCTGCTGCTAGTCAATCCTTCAGACTTCACAGAGAACGACCGACGGAGACTGAAGTTCATCGTGAGCTTGTTTGGTCTAGACGCCTTCAAATATTCGATGGTGGTCACTACGCAGGATGACATGGGGAAGAATTCGGCCGTGCTTGGACTGGTACAAGACTGCAGACAGAGGCTGCACAGGCTTGACTTCAGCAATGCTCTGGACGGACGTGTTGACACACTGATGGAGAAAATGAGTAAAATGGTGAGTGACAACAGAGGGGGTCATCTGAACTACACCGTTGGGTCTGAAGCCGAGGAGGAATGTGTGAGTCCACCGCCGGCCCTCAACCTGGTTCTATGCGGCAGATTTGAAGTGGGAAAGACTTCTGCAGCTAACGTCATTTTGAGTACCAAACATTCTGCTCATGGCTCATCAGAGTTGGTTAAAAACGAGGCAGTGGTGTGCGGACGGCAGGTCTCACTGGTGCAGCTGCCCAGCTTCTGTGGAAAGACTTCAGAGGAAGTGATGCAGCTTGCATTCAAATGTGTCTCTCTCTTCGATCCCGAGGGTGTCCACGCTTTCATCCTGGTCTTACCGTTGGATCCTCCTACTAATGAGGACCAGGAAGAGCTGCTTATCATCAAAAACATCCTAAGTTCTCGAGTGGATGACTTCATCATGGTCCTTTTTACAGTGGAGTCAGATTCAACTCACAGCGATGTCGTTCACTTTGTCAAAAGCAACCGGCAGATCCGGGAGTTTTGTCAGAGCTTCAAAGACCGGCATCTCATTTTCAACATCAACGACAAGGAACAGATCCCCCAATTATTAGGCGCTGTAGAAAAGATGAAAGTTGTAACAGGAAAAGGATTCACCAAGGACTTGATGGCAAAGCCTCGTTCACAAAAGGTGATTGAAGCCGAGCCAAAAACCAAAACCAGCCAGGATCATCTGAGAATGGTAATGATTGGCAAAACGGGCAGTGGCAAAAGTGCCACGGGCAACACTATCTTGGGGAAAGAGTGTTTTGACTCCAAAAACTGCATTGAATCAGTGACAAAGGTTTGCAAGAAAGTAGATGGAAACGTGGATGGGAGAGCAGTCACTGTGGTGGACACCCCCGGACTGTTCGACACGACTCTGTCCAACGACGAAGTGAAGCAGGAGCTCTTAAAGTGCATCAGTCTGCTGGCTCCAGGGCCTCACGTCTTCCTCCTCGTCCTGCAGATCGGCCGCTTCACCGACGAACAGAAGACGACCGTCCACCTCATCAAGGAGTTCTTCGGTGACCAGGCCCAGGATTTCATCATTTTCGTCTTCACCAGAGGAGACGACCTCGGCGAGCAAACATTGGAAAGTTACATCAGCTCTGATAGGGAAGGCAACCTCCAGAAACTGATAAGTGAGTGCGGAGGAAGATACCAACTCCTCAATAATAAAGACGGAGAGAATCGCTCACAAGTCAGCCAGTTGTTGCAAAAGATAGAGTCAATGGTGAGACGGAACAAGGGTGGTTACTACACCTCCGAGATGTTCCAGGAGGCAGAAGAGGCCATCCAAAAGGAGATGCAGAGGATAATGAGGGAGAAAGAAGAGGAGATGCAGCAGAAAAAGAGGAGCCTTGAGAGACAGTACGAGAACAAACTGCAGGCGAAACAGCTGGAAATCGAACAAGAGAGAGCAGAAAGAGAGAGAGCACTGAGGGAAAAGGAGGAATGCATCTACAGGGAGGAGGAGAGGCGGAAGATGGTGGAAGAAAAGTTAGCACAAGCACAAATGGAGAGAAAACATCTTGATGAAGTTAAGCAACAGAAAGAGACGGACTTTGAAATAAAGCTGGCAGGAAGGAAGATGACGCCAAAGGGGGATCTACGAAAGGTGCGAGAGCACTGGGAGGACGAACGCAAGGAATTTTGGGACAAACAAGTCCAAGAGAACAAGAAACAAGAGGAGGAGCTGCAACTGAAAAGGCTCCGAGAGGAGTACGAGACGCTTAGAATCCAGAATGAAAAGAAAAGAAGAGAGGAAGACCGAATCAGAAAGGAACAAGAGGAGGAGCTTCGACAAAACTTCCAAAAAACGCTGGAGTTACTCAAGAGGCAGAACGAAGAGAAGGCCAGAGAGCAAGCTGAGGAGCTGAACGAGTTCAAACAGAGATACTCGGTGGACGTAACGGTTCTACTGCAGAAGCAAATGAAGGAGGTGGAGGACATGAAGCAGCAGCAGCTCAGGAACAAGGAGCTCCTCATCAGCCACCTGAGCACCAACAAGGCCTTAAGGAAGGAATACAACAAGATCAAACAACGACATGAACAAGACATGGCCTCGCTGATGAAGTACCTGCCGTCACAGCAGCAGATCCAGGAGATGAAGAAGATGCACGAGCGGGAGATCGATGAGTGGATAAACAACCACATGCAGAGCAGCGACGGGGCCAAGAGCTGTACTGTCTTATGAAGTTTGCCAACAAGTGACACCAAGTTTCTGAAAAACAGGTCCTAGCATCGGACGGTGTCAGAAAACACCCAAAGACACTTACCAGAATGTGAAGGAAACTTTAACAACTGCACGCTGACTTTACTTTGAATGAATTTCTGTCTTTAGCATCACTGTCATAATAATGCATTGGTTTATATAGCGCTTTTCAGGACACTCAAAGATGCAGCTGCTACTGTAGCCACAGCTGCCCTGGGGTAGACTGAGGGAAGCAAGGCTGCCAATCTGTGCCATCAGCCCCTCCGACCTGCTCTACCAACTGAGCTACTGTCGCCTCGTCATGGTTTAATGGCAAGAGATTGGAGAGCGGCTCTGTGGAAACCCTGGGGGGGGGGGGGGGGGGGGGTTAGGTATTGGTTTGACTGAAAGCTTCATTATTATTTTGAACAAAAATTTAAAAATCAATAGAAATTTACAAACATATAACACAAATCTGATGGAATCTGACATATTTTAAGATTTGTCACAGAAATTTCTCAAAATGTGACACATTTTTTACTGAATTTGTAACTACACTGCTGGCTTTCACAAGCTCAAGTTAAATATGTAAACCAGACTATATTAAGGAATAACCTTTTAAAACTGTCAATAACATAATATCAATGGTCGAAATCACCATATGTAATCCCTCGATAAGGTTTTTGATGAAGTTTATGTAATATTTTAACCTATAAATAATAGCTGAGTAGCTACGGAAAGAAAAAAAGGTGAACTGTATATGTACATGTTTGTTTGGGATTTTTTTTCCTTATTTGTATGCAAATAAACATGTAAATAACATGATGTGTTTTCTAACGCAGGTCATTAAATCCATGAGTTGTTATGTTGTAGTGAAGGGAACTCTGACCTTCCTCGGTGACAGAGAGTAGTTCAAGGTATTTTCTTTCAAACTGAAGACTGTGCTTAATTATTTCAAAATCTGAAACATGACTGAAATCATCTCAACTCTAAGCTGAAGCATGTTTAGATATGGTTTGATTGCATTATTCATTCACGCCATTCGGTTTGATTTATTGTCTCTCAATGAATTACACGTCGTTTCTCAGCTGGCTTCACTCTTGCGCTACATTTACTCTCTCATGTTTAGTTCATTTCTTTGTGGACATATATTCATTCACCTCCAGACAGAAACGCCTCATTGCAGAGCTAGTTTTACCTGCATGTAGCTGAAGGACACATGACCGCAAAAACTTTAATTTAATTTGAAATTTAATTGTTTGTCAGTTATTTCTACAACTGTACCATTCTCTGGAAGAGGAGCCACAGGACCTGAAGTGGGCCCCCCTGCATCCAGAACCAGGTGAGCTGCCCAGGGCCTCCTGGTGCTGTACTGTCTGTACTGCACTTCAGTAGACTGAGAGCTGATGCTCCATAAGGAGCCAGTCTATCAGGGTCCAGGTCTAAATAGATTCAGAAGGCACCAGAGGAAGAAAGCAGACCACGAGGCAGACACAGGACCCTAAACCCAGATGCAAGACCTTAAACCAAGAGGGGGCAGAACCCAGAGGACTACAAATCCCACAGACCAGGACCCCAGAGGCCAGGACCACACATAGCAGGACCCAACAGACCAGGACCCCACAGGCCAGGACCACACAGACCAGGACCACACAAACCAGGACCCCACAGACCAGGACCCCACAGGCCAGGACCCCACAGGCCAGGACCCAGAGGCCAGGCCAGGTGCTTCCTGCGAGGTCTTTCCTCAGCATCACTGTGTGTATTGAATATATAGTTTAAATTATGGAGAGCTTTGCAGACATTTGCTGTTGAATCGTTTTTTTTCTGAAATTTCTTTGCTAAATAGAATCCTGATGTGAGGTGGTAATCTGGAAATGACAAACTGTCTATTTTCCAAATATTTAGCACTATGGAGGACCAGTGGAGCTCCTCCAGGAATCCTTACTTTTTACTGTAATTTTCCACAAAAACAGCGTTTTGTCCAGTGTGACAGTGACCAGCATGCTGGGCATTTGGCACTGTGGAGGACGCCATCGCCTTCCTGCTCACCCACATCTACATCTGCCTGGACAGAGCGCCCAACTGGAAGCCTCTTGTTCTCTGACTTCCCCAGTGTGTCAACATCAAGATGCCAACGGACACATTTAGCAAGTTTGTGCTGTGGGAGTATCTTCCAAAAAGACTGCTTTTTCACCGAAAAGTAACTGAACGTGACTCTCATAGTGTGGACATAACAAACCACCAGATTCCTAATTTTCACGTTCATGAAGGTTTCATGTCAGGATGCGCCGATACTGAGAGAATCAGACCGCTCTTTAGCATGCAGCATGTAGCATTTAGCATGTAGCACGGCTCGGAGTTACACACAGAGCAGTGAAACTACTGATTGACATCGTTCTAACTCTTCTAACAGGCTAAGTTACCGATTAAGTTGCTGGTTAAGTTGCAGATCAAGTGGAATTACTGCTTAAGTTTCTGGTGTTGTTCCAATTATCTTTCTCCTCTTGATATTTCCTCAGAACATCATTTCCTCTCGCCCTCTTACGTCTCACTGCCGTTGACGTTGCTCACGGAGGAGGTCATGTAATCTCCGGGTTGATTCGGGGATCTTTTCCGAATATCAGCGTCAGTTTTTGACTTCATATTGATACTAGTACGATTATTGATGCATTCCTATAATAGTGCTATAACAGCATATTTCAAAAAGAAAAGAGCAGAAAGTGCAGAAAGGTGAGCAGACATTGAGGCATTAAAGATATTGTTAGTGTGACAATAGTCCCAAGTCTGTGTAGAGACAGGAGATGATACTTGTATAAAAAGGGATTTTGATATACACTTGACATCTTTGTGGATTAAAAAAAAACCAAACATAAACACTTTATTTTATAGACTAGTTGAATTTCTTTCTTTCTGTAACTCTGAGTCTACCGCCTCCTTCTAACATGTCTTTCTCCAAAGGATGAACCAGGGGTTTCATTCTGTATTTCAGTCCCACTTGCAGAAAAGATGGCCAGCTGTTGCTGAGCTCTGTGAGTGAATACCTCCAAGACCATACAGGAGAGGAGTGCTTTTAGAGATATGCTGGGGAGATGTGTGCTTACCTGTACTGAACAACCATCATGTTCTGCTCTCCACAGTGCCGGGCGCAGCGGATGTACCTCATCCAGCTGGACTTGCTGGGGTCGTTCCCGTCGATAAAGTGCTGCAGCGTCCCCTCTGCATCGTAGATCTGAAACACACAGATCCAACATGTCAGAACTCAACATGCTCGGTACTGAGGGTGGGCTCACAGGAGGCGCCCGATGAACTGTTTTCAGGTGAAAAGACAAAGCTTTGGCAGCGTTCTGGGGATCCGGTGCTTGGAGCCACTGAAAACAAGTTTTTAGGCACAGACTTGTGATCAGGACGTTCCACCACTGTGGAATGCAGCACCGCTGCTGTGTAAAATTACACCCAATTTGTGTTTTCACTTAAAAATGCTGCAAAAACAGTGAAAGAATCAAACTGTTTTACTAAATTCGCAGTCGTGTTTTAATAGTTTGAAATTGTTTTTATAAAGCATAAAGGAATAATCACCAGCTGCTGGGTATAATCAGGCGAAAAAAAGCTTTGACTGCTTCAGTGAAGCTTCGCTGACATGAATTTAAAGCAGTTCTGTGAGTCATGACAGCTATGTTGTGTTTGATTCTATTTGAATTTCTCTCAGTTCATCCATCCATCCATCCATCCATCTTCAGCCGCTTATCCGGGGCCGGGTCGCGGGGGCAGCAGTCTCAGCAGGGATGCCCAGACTTCCCTGTCCCCAGACACTTCCTCCAGCTCTTCCGGGAGGATCCCAAGGCGTTCCCAGGCCAGCCGAGAGACATAGTCTCTCCAGCGTGTCCTGGGTCTTCCCGGGTCTCCTCCCGGTGGGACATGCCCGGAAAAACCTCCCCAGGGAGGCGTCCAGGAGGCATCCTGAACAGATGCCCGAGCCACCTCAGCTGGCCCCTCTCGATGTGGAGGAGAAGCGGCTCTACTCTGAGCTCCTCCCTGGTGACTGAGCTCCTCACCCTATCTCTAAGGGAGCGCCCAGCCACCCTACGGAGGAAGCTCATTTCGGGCCGCTTGTATCCGGGATCTTGTCCTTTCGGTCATGACCCAAAGTTTCATGACCATAGGTGAGGGTGGGAACGTAGATTGACCGGTAAATCGAGAGCTTCGCCTTTCGGCTCAGCTCCCTCTTCACCACAACGGACCGATACAACGACCGCATCACTGCAGACGCTGCACCGATCCGCCTGTCAATCTCACGCTCCATCCGTCCCCCACTCGTGAACAAGACTCCAAGATACTTAAACTCCTCCACCTGGGCTAGGGTCTCTCCACCTACCTGGAGAGGGCAAGCCACCTTGTTCCGGTCGAGGACCATGGCCTCGGATTTGGAGGTGCTGATCCTCATTCCTGTCGCTTCACACTCGGCTGCGAACCGCCCTAGTGCATGCTGTAGGTCCTGGTTCGATGAAGCCAACAGGACAACATCATCTGCAAAAAGCAGAGATGAAATCCTGTGGTCCCCGAACCGGACCCCCTCCGACCCCTGGCTGCACCTAGAAATTCTGTCCATAAAAATGATGAACAAAACCGGTGACAAAGGGCAGCCCTGCCGGAGTCCAACATGCACCGGGAACAGGTCCGACTTACTGCCGCAATGCGGACCAGACTCCTACTCCGGTCATACAAAGACCGGACGGCCCTTAACAAGGGGCCCCCGGACTCCGTATTCCCGGAGCACCCCCCACAAGACACCACGAGGGACGCGGTCGAATGCCTTCTCCAAATCCACAAAACACATGTGGACTGGTTGGGCAAACTCCCACGAACCCTCGAGCACCCTATGGAGGGTATAGAGCTGGTCCACTGTTCCACGACCAGGACGAAAACCGCATTGTTCCTCCTGAATCCGAGGTTCGACTATCGGTCGGATCCTCCTCTCCAGTACCCTGGAATAGACTTTCCCAGGGAGGCTGAGGAGTGTGATTCCCCTATAGTTGGAGCACACCCTCCGGTCCCCCTTTTTAAACAGGGGGACCACCACCCCGGTCTGCCAATCCAGAGGCACCGTCCCCGACCGCCACGCGATGTTGCAGAGACGTGTCAACCAAGACAGTCCCTGCACATCCAGAGACTTGACTTGAGGTACTCAGGGCGAATCTCATCCACCCCCGGTGCCTTGCCACCAAGGAGCTTACCAACCACCTCGGTGACTTCAGCTTGGGTGATGGACGAGTCCACCTCTGAGACCTCAGCCTCTGCTTCCTCCGCGGAAGACGTGGCGACGGGATTGAGGAGGTCCTCGAAGTATTCCTTCCACCGTCCTGTGATATCCCCAGTTGAGGTCAGCAACTCCCCACCTTCACTGTAAACAGTGTTGGCGGAGACCTGCTTTCCCCTCCTGAGGCGCCGGACGGTTTGCCAGAATTTCTTCGAGTTCAGTTCAGTTCAATGACTTCAAACATGAGGTTTATTGTACGATTTGATTCCTGAAATGTTCACTTGTGAATGCTGTTGTTAATGCAGAGGAAGCGAAGGTGGGAAGTGTGTGAAACAAGCTGGAAATGTGACAGTGTTTCTACAGTATTAATGCTTCTAAGATTTAAGGTAAGTGGTGTAAAAGAGTGACTGGGATGTTATTGGTAAGTGAGACTGAAGAGGAATGATGTCTCAATGTCTCACCAAAAGAAATAACTCCACTTGATTTGAAAAGTGTGAAACAAGTTGTGTGCAGCTCATCACGAGTCTCTTCTCGCCTGTCATGTCCGGGCTGGGATATTACAAACCTGCTGCATGTGAAACGTCACACAAAGCTGATTTACAAGCCCTTAAAAGCCTCGCTGCTCCATCTGCCAGCTGCACAGACGAGGCCCGGGATGACAGACACTCGCTCGGAGCAGCAGTGGAGGCGGAACCAGACGCAGGAACCCAAACACGCCTCCATTAACACATGAAGGAGGAAGCTGGTCTTTCTACTTGCTGAGATGATCCCAAGTTTAAATTGTGATTTTCACAGACAAGTTCATGAGCGAGGTGCCAACCCCCACTCCCACCCGCCACCACACCCCCATTCCTCTTTTTCATTGATAGCATCCCCGTGTTCTTGAGTTCTTCAGGAGACTTTCTGTAGAACCAGACTCAGAGGAGACTTTCTGCTGGGGTTTAGGAGAGAGAAACAGCTCTTTCCATTTCATTAGATGTCAGGCAGATATCCGCATGTTATAGTCATAATTCACTGAAATGGATCCAAAACTTCACTTTCAACAGCTGTTTGACGCTAACTTTTTTCAAACAAAAAATGCTCCCAATATGTTTCAGTGTTTTTTAATTAAAAAAAAAAAAAAAAAAACTTAGAACACTGAAAAACGGTTGTATATATTTATTTTGTGTTCAATAATATTATTATTCCCTGATATATTTTAATGGGATAAATTTAAGTGAAATAGAGGAGTATTCTCATGTTATAAAGTCGCACCACCTAATCAGTCACGGGAACTTTTCTCATTTTAGAGTTTTTTTTTTTTTTATATTTCTAGAATTTTATAGTATTAAATTATAAGTGACAGGAATTAACAAATTCACTTTGATTTGGATTTATAGTAGAAAATAATTCGGTAAACTTTACATTTTAATTATTCTAAAGATTCAAATTAGCCATTTTAACAAGATCTCATTTGTGACAAGTACAGTCCTGAGTGGGGAAGGTTACCGAATCCGGTACTTTTACAGGTACTGACTGAATTCCATAAGTACTACCAAGTACCGACTGACGTCAAATCAAACAGAACCATGTTTTGGCACCTGAACGCATCCTCGTGAATGTGAGGGAGTGGAAGAGTAGGGAATTTTCCATGCCACACCTGAACACGACAATGCATGTCCAAGAGCATGACGACATCAGTAGCGCGCATGCCAACACAGCAAGTGAGACTAGAAAGCACTCCAAAGTACAGTTCACTTTTTAAAATACGATGTAGATTCCGCTCACTGTGGTGGGAATATTTCTAATCTTAGGAAGCTTCTGGTTAAGGACAAGATGTTTCTCAAGGATAAGGAGCGACAAGTCTCAGATCTACGCTACAACTCCTGCATTCGGCACTGTTAGCACGTTAGAACTCGTTAAACTATCATCCTTTAGTTCGCTAGCATCCATTTGCCACTCATCTGCAGCAAGCAACAAATTAACCTTTAATACCAATTTCCCGATTATAAGCCGCTACTTTTTCCCCATGCTTTGAAAACCACTCTGATTTGATTGAATGCATATGTGTGTGTATAGATTACTTATTGATTAAATATAACGTGCCACCCCCCAACCCCCCCAATCCAAATACACACAATCAGAAACTGAAAAAAAAATCTCTTAATACTACTAAATGATAATAAACTAACAATGTATATGTAACTTTTTCTCTACATAATCTGTAATAAAAGAGCAGATAAACAGCTTGGGGGCTGGAATAAATTACATAAAATGCAGTAGAAGGCTAAATGACACCTCTAAGGGACAGACGTCCTCTGTTATTATTAGGGCTTTTCCCGACAGTCCCCTCTGTTCACAAACCCTTACATCTGGAAATTAAACACTGAAACAGCTGCGGCTCCTCGTTCAATGCAGCTTACACATGTAAATACATTGTTTTTTTGTTTTTTTTTTTTCCCCCTAAATTCAGCTGGTGCAGCTAATAATCAGGTGTGCTTTATAGTCCTGACATTATAGTAAACACAAAAAAAAATCCCGAAAATTGGTACCGTTAAGTACCCGTACTGATTCCCAGGTACCAGGAATTGGTACCGTGTCGGTTCAAATATGAACGGTACCCATCCCGAGAGCTTAGGGTCCAGAAACATTCAGAATGCACCCAGCTTCTGCTAAAAAAAACAAACAGAAATCACACAGTGATAACGACAAACAGCACAGACGATGAGATGATTCAACATGAGTGAAAAAATCAAGAGGAAAGACTTCACATCGAATACTGATCCTGTGTGTGTGTGTGTGTGTGTGTGTGTGTGTGTGTGTGTGTGTGTGTGTGTGTGTGTTCATTATTCTTCCCCTACTGAGGAGGTGTACAGTGGGTTTATGAGGTGACGACCTGCTGTCGTCCACACACTTAAAAACAATCGATGCTGTAAACAACTGCGAGATTCAAAGGAAACTGCGTTGTTTACCACTCTGTGTACGTCAGCATTTTAAAGTCCCTCCTCAAACAGACACCGTCTTCACCTCCATGCTCTTTAAGTCTACATTATTCAACACATTTTACACAGCTTAGTGTCATATTAAAGCGAACGGGGTCCCAGTCCTGGGACGTGTGTCTGGGAGCATTCATGAGTACGAGTAGCCTACTGCGGGATCGAACTCGAGACCCGACGCTGGTCATCGTGTCAGTGCAGCTCTGGAAAACACTTGAGTTACTTTTGACTAAATGGAACAAAAACCCGAAAAAAAATATTGCTGATTTGAGAATAAAATCAAGTTTGACTGTGTTAACATATACACAATTCTGAAAAAGTAACCTTGCAATAACATCTATTTGTTCAAACGATCAACTTCTTTAAAATTAATTTACAAATGTAGGTTATAGCCTCAAACTTAAATAAGCCAATTATTAAACTTCATGGTTGACATTGGTAAATCAGAAAATCTTTAATCGATGCCCAGTCAGAGAACTGGGAGTTATGAGTTCTTTATTTGTCTTTCAATTATTTCTCAGTTTTATTCATTTTACACAGAACATGTAACATTTTATTTCAATCAAAAAAAATAATTATTCATATTTTTATTTCGTAAAGAAGAATTAACTTGAAACTGATTCAGTTTGAAATCAATGCAACGCACACACACACACACACACACACACACACACACACACACACACACACAAAGTAGGAGTATGTTATTACAACCTCTAATCTCAGGATTTACAAGAGACAGAGGCCTGGAGGTAAGAGGAGAAGATTAACACTACACACACACACACACACACACACACACACACACACACACACACACACACACACGGCTGGTGCTTCTTGTGTGTTTTTAAGAGAGTGGATTACAACTCACTCTCAGTTATTGATCTCCGCTGTCAGTACTTCACTTACTGCTCTATCACTGTCCACACACACACACACACACACACACACACACACACACACACACACACACACACACACACACACACTGCTGCACCATTACTAAACCAGTGTGAAATTTCAGCAGCATTTGAACCAGATGAATTCTAAATTTCACGAGTTTCACTAAATGTTTTAAAGACATCTAAGTGAAATTCTTCTGACAATAATTCCACATCTGAAGTTGAGGCTGCAACACAGCTGATTGCAATCAGGACTTGTTACTGGGCTTTTTACAAGCATGATGAAGACTTCAGCATCAGACTGAGGAGTGCTGAAGCAGGGAGAGAACTAAAACATGCAGTACTGCAGCCCACGAGGTCCAGGGTTGAGTCACCCTGCTCTAATGGGAGGCCAGGAAGCATCCTGATCACATGAACCTCCTCAGCTGGTTCCTCAAAATGTGAAGGAGGAGCAACTCCACTCTGAGTCTCTGCTGATGGCCGAGCTCTTCACTCCATTATGAAGACTGACGCCCTTTATACTGCAGAGAAAACTCATTTCAGCTGCTTAAATCCATGATCCCAGACTTTCAGTCATGACCCAAAGTTCATGACCACACATGAGGGTGAGGATGTAGACCGAACTCTTCACCACGACAATCTGGTACACTGACCTGCATCAGTGCAGCTGTCTGCTCAAAACTGTGGCTGAACCCACAATCTCACCTACAACCACTCCTGAACAGGACCCCGAGATTCTTAAACTCAAACCTTTCCCGGTTGGGGGACTTCAGCCTGAGATGCTGCTCTCACAGACCAGATAGACTTCAGCAGCAGTTCCGGTACTCTATGCTCCCTAAATACCTCCGACAACACATCTCAAGGGACACATAGGCTTTTGCTATAAAACACATGTAGATGTAACTGTTGAATTCCCATGAGCCCTCAATAATCTGAGAGGACGAAGGGCCGGTCCGTTGTCCATCTCGGAATCCATGTTGTTTCTCCTGTATCAGTCTCCTTTCCAGTACCCCCACAAGGACCGTTCCAGGGAGGCTGATACGTATGATACTCTGATGATTGGCACATATGCTCCAGTCCCCTTTTTTCAAAATGTGGACCACCACCCCTGTATGCCAGTCTGAAGGTACTGAGGTCCATGGGACACCAGAGAGGCATGTCGAAATGGACAGCCCAGGGCCTTCAATATCCAGGGCCTTCAGAGTCTCTGGGTGGATCTGGTCATTTGAGGGAAAAGTATGTCTTCTCTTGATGAGCACAGAGTGAGATAGACCTCGTCAGAACCCTCCTGAAACCCTGGATGGTGGCCCAGAACCTCTTTGAGGCCCAACAAAAATCTCTATGGCCTCTCCAAACTCCTTCCAAAAACAGAATTCACATCTGTAACTGCAGCAGCTGCAGCTTTTTTAGCTCATGAAAAACATCTTCCTGAGTCTAGAGTCCCGTGAGCCAACCAGGACCTAAAGAAGTCTACCTTCAGCTTGAATACTTCCTGGACCGCTGGTGTACACCAGTGGCTCCTTGGGTTGTTGCCAAGAGAGGCAGCAACGAGCTGGCCACGACTCTGCGTCGCCGTTTAATGGAGGTTCTATAAAGTCATGAGGCCACCAACCGGGGGATTGTTAGAGTCTTCAAAACCGCACAGCACTGACCGGAAAAGAGACCATGGACTATGCCCAACCGGGAAGCCCAGTGCTCACCGGCGAACACCAAAAGTTAGGGTCTTCTCAATGACTCTGGTCCATGCAGGGTACACCATTGTTTGCGTTCTGTCTTGGTGGGTGACATTTTGACTTATGAACTGGAGCATAATTCTAAATATCCTCTTTACATTGACTCTGACAGATGTTTCTAAGACTGTTAAGCCTACGTTCAATATATTTTTAACATGGTAGTAGAATTTCTTTGCAAAGATTACCTACCCAGCCATCAGCTACAGAGCTACGTATATTTTAATTTTCAACTATCTGATTCCTCATTTCATTGATTCTCACTTTCACTCCTCTGTCTAGATGCCTCAAGTTAGTCAGCTGGCTTTAAAACCTGATTTTCTCACAATGAATTGAACACCAGATGTTTGCAAAGCTTAGCATATTAGCATCTGCATTTTTACAAGACACAGTTCAATGTAAATGTAATCTTTGAGCTTTTTCAGCTCAATTTAGAAAACTACATCGTGAAGTAAGGTTTGAAATGATGGCAAATGATGGCAAACATCATTTAGATGGAAAAGACATTCTCTCCTTTCTCTGGCAGGACTGATCATTGTGGCTAAAGAGGTTCTTTATATCAGAGTGCTGCCTGCGAGCGATCTGCACAGCCTCAACCAACAGCTGTGTGTGTGTGTGTGTGTGTGTGTGTGTGTGTGTGTGTGTGTGTGTGTGTGTGTGTGTGTGTGTAAGAGAGAGACAGAAAGCGTGTCTAAAATTTACCGACAGTGTTTTGGCCTTCTGACCTAATTACAGAGAGTAAATCTTGTGCTTGTCTACTCTGAACAGACACTTCTGAGATATAGCTGTGTGTGTGTGTGTGTGTGTGTGTGTGTGTGTGTGTGTGTGTGTGCGTGCGTGCGTGTGCAGGCTGCACGCAGGCTGGAATGTGGATCACTTATCGCTTAGAAACACTTAGCTGCAGCTCCAAACCAACATCGGCATGTAAATGGCTGTTGCGCCATCAGAGGACAATGTGTGTAAGATGAGAGAGAGTGTGAGTGTGTGTGTGTGTGTGTGTGTGTGTGTGTGTGTGTGTGTGTGTGTGTGTGTGTGTGCGTTCTCGTATTTCTATCCTTGTTGGGGCCAAATGTCCCCACAAGGATAGCAAAACGTGAAACGACGTGCCTTGTGGGGACCTTTTTCCGGTCCTAAGTAGGAGAAACAGTGTTTTCTTGACCATGTTGTTGTTACTGAAAAAAGTAAAAGTGCAAAAACATTTCTTTAGGGTTAGGCTTTGTTGTGGTGTGGGTTAGGGTTAGGGTAAGGGTCAGGGTTAGGGGCTAGACATGAATGGGAGTCAATGGAAGGTCCCCACAAGGATAGAAATACGAGACTGTGCGTGTGTGTGTGTGTGTGTGTGTGTGTGTGTGTGTGTGTGTGTGTGTGTGTGTGTGTGTGTGTGTGTGTGTGTGGGTTGATTGAGTTTATCTCTGTGGATGTTTCAGTAAGTCACAAATGTAGCACAGAGTTATCGAGCCTTTAGGTGATGCCACACTCTCTCTCTCTCTTACACACACACACACACACACACACACACACACACACACACACACACACACATATACGCACGCACACATGCACATACTTCAACGCTGAGCTGAGTAGCAGATGTTTGAACTTGAGATGTTCCTATTGAATAAATTTAAAACGGACTTTCCTGAAAGTCAGGCTCTTCTCCAACAGGACGTCTTTCACTGCAGTCTTCCACAAGATATATAAAGACCTCTTCAAACCAATGCAGAACTTTGCTCCTTCAGTCCCATGTCACCACCTCTGAGTGTTTCTCTATGTAGACACGATGGAAATGAGCTTATGAAGATCAAACTGAACATGGACGTGGTGAAGAAAGGTGATTCAAGTGACTCTGAGTATTGGACAAAGTGATGATCTGCTGGATCTTCACTCCAATCATCTCCAGAGGTTTCCAGAGGGCAGAGAGAGCCGGAAATGAAGTGTGGTGAGCAGAAGTTTTCTGAGACAAACAGAGGTCAGAGGTAAATGGACAGACTGGATAGAGATGATAGAAAGACGACAGGAAATCACAGAACCTCTGGATCCAACCTGCAATGATCAGAAGAACACCTGATGAAGACCACAAAGGGTGTTCCTTAAGGAAACTGAGACTACAGGTCACACAGGACCACCAGACCTGGACCAGAGGAGGTCTGAGGAGTCTCCGTTTCTGCAGAATTTGGTGTGACCGCCACGTCCTTCTTGGTATCAACAGTTCAGCTGCTGTGATGGTCTGGAGGAGGTTTTCTTCTTCTGGGGATCAACTGCACAGACTGCAGCTCCAAAGTCTACCTGGGGATGTCCATCCCTTTGGTCATCTCAAACTGGTTTCTGGAACATGAGGTGGAGTTCTCTGGACTCCAAGGACCTCCACAGTCTCAGACCTCAGTCCAGCAGAGCTCCTCTGGGATCGAGAGTAACAGGACCTTCACATCATGGACGTTCAGACCACAAATCTGCAGCTTCTGTGAGATTTCATCATGGCAACATGGACTTTGTTGAATCTATCCTCAAAACACCAACAATGAAGAAGGTCCATTCTGCTGCTGTCAAGGTGAATCTAATAGAGTGTATGTTGTCTGACACTGTCTCAACGCTTTAAAAATAATACTGTATCTTTAAAAAAAAAGGCAGCTCATTGGTTATGTGTTTTTATTGTTAGGTCTAACCAAAAATGTCCCATTAAAAATGTCCTGCTCAAAAAAGGTTTGCCCCTGACCCCCAGGTTTCTGTCTCCTGATGCCCCCCACCCCTCACCCCCCCCACAGCAGGAGGCCCGCCCGTGACTTTGAGACCCAGTGATTTATAGAAACAGCATCAACAGCCTGTTGTTCCTCTTTTTTCAGTCCAAATCCTGTAAAACTGTTCCTGAGAGCCGATCAATGCTCCAACGCCTCCATTCTACAGCTAATCAATGGAACTCCACTAATTCTACTGTTATCTGCTCTCTTCATCGGCCTGCTCCTCCTCCTCCTTCTCCTCCTCCTTCACCTCTTCCTCCCTTCCCTAATCTCACCATGTCTCCCCCTCCTTCCATGATAAATAATAAAGATGAGAAAATCCTGCTTTAGTCCAAATGGAATCAATCACGATCAGACGCTGGTCATGAAGCGCCGCGCGGCAGCATCAGTCGCCTCCTGCAGGAACACAACCCGGCTGGCTTGGTGTCAAAGGTCAGACAGTAGCGAAGCGGCGTGGTTCCTGCACTGCATGCTGCGTTGGACCGAGGTGGGGGTGGGGGCGGGGTGGGGGGTTGCGGAGCGGTGGGCCCGGGACAACAGACCCGTTTGTCCCCCCCTGTCGGCGGGCCTGCATATAGACATCCACTGCTCAGCCGGTGCCAGTGTAAACAACAGACAGGTGTAGTGATGAACAGACAGTGTGGAGCAGGAGAGAGCAGGAACATTTAGATATCTGGAAGTATCGACATGATCGTGTCGCCTACAGAACTAGACTGAGAGACCATTTAAAGGCCTTTGCAGGTGTTTTCAGTTATTAGGCTGATTGAGTGTGGCACCAGGTGTCTTCAGTACTGACCCTTTTCAGAATATTCTAATTTTTTGAGACAGTGAATTTGGGTTTTACATTAGTTTTCAGTTGTAATCATCAAAAATAAAATAAACACTTGAAATACAGCAGTCTGTGTGGAATGAATGTATACATTAGACAAGTTTCACCATTTGAATGGTATTACTGAAATAAATCAACTTTTTCATGATACTTTAATTTATTTGACGAGCACCTGTGAACTCATCTTACTGATAAACACTGTTTCACTCCACAGTTTTGTTTCTGAGCCGATGTGTCCCTCACGTCAGCTTTCAGCTTTGTGATTGTGCTCATTGTTTAGCTTTCCATGTTGAGGTAAAATGAGGTGCAGGCTTCTTAAACCTCTGGTTGGGCTGAATTTACTTGAGCTGAGTTTGTTTTAGTGTAGGAGCAGCATAAGGAGCTCACACAGGACGTACCAGAAGAGTGTCTTCATTAAAACTCTGTACCTCCGATAGATTCCCAAACAGATGCATGCTGTAAAACTCAGTGAGACAAAAAAAACAGTGTTGGAAGAATAATAAATCACCAGAGTTGGTTTCCAACATGTGGCTTGAGCCAAAGCGGTCGTTCTGCAGCTCATCCCAGCAGGTCAAAGACCTTCAGAAACAGCAGCAGCAGACACGATTCCCAGCTCAGGACTCCAATCTCCAGCTTCTCTGAAAAGCCTCTGACCTCAGCCTCATGATAACCTCCACCGCCTTACATGCTTCAGGAATCCAGCAGTTCAGACTCCGTCAGGTACAACACAAGAGCACCCAGTGTTTTCAGTGTAGGATCTCTCTCTCTCTCTCTCCCTCTCTCTCTCTCTCTCTCACACTCTCTCTCTCTCTCTCTCACACACACACACACACACACACACACACACACACACACACACACACACACACACACACACACAGTGTTATTGTAAGACGTAGCTCCCGGTGGAAACCCCCAGCCTTTGTTCTGGAGCCCCCGCAGTTCACCGAGCCTCCAGGCTGAAGTCACACAGAGTCTGAAATGAAGAAACTTAACCTGACGGACGGAGCGGGTTTAACCAAACAGCACTGGGCGGAGCAGCTTGGTGGAGGCCACGGTTTGCTCGGAGGCCCTATTCACACGGCAAGGTTCCTATAGTTTCGCAAAGGTCTTTAATTCAAACGACAACGTTCTGAAAACGATGCAAATGGATTTCACTTCCGGCGCTTTCCCAAAGCTCTTCACACACATTCACACTCCAGTGGAGCCAGCTGGCCTGCAAGGAGCTCACTCCGCCCACTGGGAGCAGTTTAGGGGTCAGTGTCTTGCTCAAGGACACTTTGACACGTGGACATAGGGGAAGGTGGGATATCAAAGCTGAAACCTTCCAACAGAAAGTTCCAGTGCTACGGGAACATGCCCGTGATGGTTCCAAGAACGCGGGGGAGGTTTCTTTGACTGTTCCTGGTGCTTCAGGAAACCCTCTGCAATGGTTCGTAGTGGCTCACAGTACTCTGGAGAAGTTTCTTTTGTGGTTCCTGTTACTGAGGGAAGGTCCCTGCGGCTGAACCTGTTACGGCAGGATGATGTTTGCTGTAATGGACACATTAGTCCTCTAGGGGGGAACGTTTGGTTTTATTATTATTCAGGGAGTCGGTACAAACTGACCTAATCCTATTTAACGATGTGTGGGAAATAAGAACTTTTTATTGCCCAAATAAGTAGTTTTCTATACAGTATCCATGCCATTCCAAACACACATTACATCATCGTGTGACCAGAACTGCTTTAATAATAAATTCCTCGGATAAAAATAATGTTCGGCTCACTGAAACACAAGCAAGAAGAAAGTCGCCTCCTGTACTTTGGCACAAACCCGCCGCAATCATGTGGTCACAGCGCTGAAGTCCAAGTCGATCAGAGCATTTAACAAAGCCCAGGACACAAACACAAATAATGACATCAGTCAAAAACAAACACTTGACATTCCTGAGGAGACGCCGTGCCCACAAACCTTCGACAACACGCCGTCAATGGCAATCCAGCAGCGGCAACATGCTAACAAGCAGAAACAGACAAAGAAAACAGTTTCACCACGCCAAAGGCCGAGACACCGAGAGGAATTCTCCCAATCCTCAAGTGTTCCATCAGCAGCCCACACTAACACAATATTTAGCCTCAGACTGCGCAGCTGCAGTCGTTCTCTCTGCGAGTTACCACGTCCGGCGCAGTTTTCACTGACAGCCCGTCCAGCCTCTGATCGCTATCAAAGAAAGTCCCGTATAAAGCTGGGGTCAGAGCCCGGGCTTCGGGGACGGCTCTCATGTTTTCACTGCACATTCTTTCAATCAGAAGGTTTGGGGTGTGTGTGTGTGTGTGT
Organism: Salarias fasciatus; assembly: GCF_902148845.1. Lineage (NCBI taxonomy): Eukaryota > Metazoa > Chordata > Actinopteri > Blenniiformes > Blenniidae > Salarias > Salarias fasciatus. The sequence goes on from NC_043756.1 coordinate 24,909,432, forward strand.
GTGTGTGTGTGTTGGTGGTGGGGGGGTGGGGGGGGGGGGGGGGGGGGGGGGGGGGGGGGGGGGGGGGGGTCGTCCCTTCAAGAGGAGAACAAGAAAACGTCTCGCCTTCCCAAGTGCCTCTCGGGAGCAGCTGGTTCCTTTCCTGGCATGCCGCCTTATGATTCCTCAGATTTGTTGAAGTTCCAGACTCTGGGATCCGGGAGCTGGACTTTGGGGCCGTGTGGTCACATGTTTGAAGCTGGACCTCCGTCCTGACACATCCGAGCAGCTTGGACTCAAGACTTGGGTCAGAGGCTCACAGTACTGACCTGGCTTCTCACTGACAAACTTCTCTTTACAGGTTCACTTCCATTAAACTTCAGTGAATAAAATCATTAGAAATGACTTTTCAGTGGAGTCATTCCTGGTTTTTCAAAGTTCAGTATGTCGCTTCGGTCCACTTGGTGGCAGTGCTCAGTTGCTGCTCCTCAGAGTCTCCTTCAAAATCTACTAAGCATGTGCAGAACAACTGGTTACTACGGCCGTGAGGAGGGTGAGCAGTACCAGCGTTTGGTCAACAAACAGAACCCGAGTGTTTCCAGAAACGTCCACCTTGGGAGTTGTTGTCAAAAAGCTGTGTTTTCAGTGGCTCCAGACCCCGTCGCCGTTTAAACGAACTCCGTTTTTCACCTAAAGTGTCTTTAACCAGAGCACATGTGGCCAGCTGTTAAAAAGCTCAGTAACACGAGATTAGGTGGACATCCCTCCTCCTGAGGGTCTCAGACTTGGACGACCCCCCCCCCCCCCCCCACCACCACCCCTCATGACCCCCCCTCTCCTGGCAGCTGGGCCTCACAGCCCGTCGATGTGTTGAGCTGTGAAATACTGCAGCACCACAAATCCCCCCCTGCTCTGCGCAGACGTTAGCAGCATCTTAATTGAATGTGCCCCTTCCTGGATACCATAGACAACATGACAGCAGCTCGCTGATTGGCTATAGGACACACTTCACTTCCTGTTATGGGGGGCGTCAATAAGCCAGTTTAACAAGCAGCGAGCTTTAATGGGATCTTTGTGTGAGGCGTCTTCATCAATAGACCTAATGACCAGGTTTAGATCCGGCAGCCGATAATGTGAGCCGTGCTATTGGAGGAACGACTCTCCAGACCCCAGGGGCCCCAAACGCTGGTCTGAGGACCCAAGAAGGGTCTGGGTCCAGAAAAAAAATCCTCATCAACTCTTTTTTTAACTGCAGGAAATCAAGAACAGTTTCTCCCAGTCTGCATTCCCCGTGATTTAAGATTTACAGTTTCATTTTGATTGAGATCAATCAGATGAGAGAAGACTTTTTCACCTGACTTCACGGACAGATTTCTCTAGATCCTGGAAATCTCCTCATGATTCTCTTCACTCTCGATGACTTCTCAGTTTTTATTTGGACTGCTGACCTTTGAAGTGTATTCTTCACAACTTTTGGATTCTTTTGTGCGCTGAAGCAAATGATTGATATGAGTTGTGTTTTAGTGGTTAGTCGTCTGCCTTCACAGTCAGGGGACACCTCTGTGGGTTAGCATGTTCTCCCTGGGCATGTGTGATTCTTCTCCAACAGTTCAACGTTTGGTTCAGTGGAGAGTCTGAGCTGGATGAAGAACATAGTCACACTCATGATGAGTTAGGCTACTTCAATAAAATGAAGGTTGGGATAATTTGCACAATGAGCAAGGATCTCGATCAGGGAAGTCGAACACACTTCAGTCCAGGGTCCACGTACAGTCCAGGTTCATTCTGAGTGAGTCGAACCGGTAAAATAGAGCCATAAAAACCTTTACATTTAAACTTTTTTTAAACAATTACAACAGAAAATTACTGAAATCGCCACATAAAATCAATTTTAATTAAATATTCTAATGGAAAATACAGTGAAATGCCTAGACAACTATTTCATTCTGCATGTTTTTCCAAACTCCCCCTGACAGCATGGCTTTGTGGCTAGTTTGATATCCGCCAGGCAGCTTTCATGGTAGCATCACTGCTAGTTGTGTTATGGTGCCACCCTGAAAGAATTTGTTAAAAAATTAATGTTTTCTTTGAGATATTTTTTCCATTTTCTTGGTGGTTTTGGTGGTTGTTATTTTCAGTCAATCATCTGCAAACGGATGCAGTGCTTGTGCGTTAGCATTTCAGCTCAACCCAGGATCAGAGTTTCTACCCAAGATGGGAGTAAATCAGGCACCAGGTGACCGAGAGCCCTGTAGGTCAACAGACCGCTAGCTTCTTCGCTTCACCTTAATCTTCAAGCATGCTAGCAGTTCACCTTTTGATTATTTCAGGTAAAAGGACTAAAGAAATGAATCCTAACATGAGGTGACACTTGACCTCTCATGTCTTCAATACCCCCCAAGTCCCGTGACCTCCTACCCCCTGGAACCCCCCAGCACTAGTATCCCTCCTCCCCTTCTTCCTCGTCCGCCCCCTCCCCCCTTCCTCCTCTCACTCCTGCTGCAGTTAACAGCAGAGACTGATGTCTGGTCAACCGATGTCTGACTGACCTTTATCAACAGAGCCACGGGGGACTCATCTATTTCTCTTTCTCCCAGCATCCCTCACTGCCCCCTTTGAACACTTCCCCACCCCCGCCTCCCCCTCCCTGCCTCCCCCCTCAGCGATGCTAATGCAGCTGTTTATAACCGCCACATTGACTTTCTCCTGCCACTGTATGTAAATACAATCTGCTGTGATCAATGAACCGAGAGGTGACACGCACACGCACACACACACACACACACACACACACACACACACACACACACACACACACACACACACACACACACACAGAAACACTAATTTCAATACCTGAAAACACCTGCATCACTGTCACATCACATTGGTGTGGATGGATGGATGATGGATGGGTGGATGGATGGATGGATGGATGGATGGATGGATGGATGGATGAATGGATGGAACACAGCAGTGCTATTTGGTCATCCTCACAGAATTCAGTCTTCAAAGTTGTTGGCGTTGGGCCCCACCAGAGTACTGGCCCCCTGGGGCTCCCCCTCCGCCCTCTTACCTCCCACAGGTGTCTGGTGTTCCTGATGGCTCCACACTGCAGCTTGTCCAGCAGCAGAGGAACGCCCTGAAACGGGCCGATCCAAGTTCCCTGAGGGATCCTCTGAGCCGCACAGATCCCATAACCTAGACCGGGAACTGTACTGGTGCACAGACACACCTGCACACACACACACACAAACACACACACAGGCACATGAGATGGTGATGTGAGTCTTTAAAAAATATTTCAGTGCAGAGTTTTACAAACACTTGAACAAGGAAAATCCAACTTTGAGTAAACACATGTTCTGATGTCAACAGGTTTTCTGAATATGTGTAAGTAGACAGACAAGAGTAAAAACACAGTATTAAATTAAAGAACATCATCTGCATAAGTGGAGACACGGCTGTTTCGTACAGCGGCAGGTCAGATCAAAGAAGTGGACGTGTTTTTGTTGTGTGTGTGGTTGGTGAAGGGTGAGCTGGTCACAGGACAGAAGGGGAGGGGCTACCTCTCTGGGCAGATCTCGTAGCCAGTCGGGGACGTCGGGCAGAGTGACAGGTGCCGCCGAGCTGCTGGTGCCAACGAGCCGCCGCAGGGAGTGGAGCGGACCGTGCATGGGACACTCGCCGTTCCTGTTGTCTGCACACATGTCGCAGCCTGGTGGGAAAAAAGACACGACACAAACAGACTCTTACTTCATCTTAGAGCTTCTGCACATTTTCACCAAAAGGGTGGAGCTCTTCATGGAGGATTTGAATGAAACAAGTTGTTTTGAATCGACGCAGTTGTTGACGAGACGTTTCATCTGCAGTGTGTCGACTGTGTCTCCACGTTATGAGCCTCGTATGTTTTGTAGCTTGTCCAGAATAACTTACAGAATGTAACGTCATTGTGCTCCATAAAAGTGAAAAGGTGATTTTCTCATTTCATCATATTCAAGATCGTTTACAGCCAAGAGTTCAAGTGAAGACACAAAACTTTGGTTGCATTTTGAGAGCCTGTTTACACGACAACGACACTCAGAGACACTGGAAATTAGGGCTGGGCGATATGGCAAAAAAAATGATCACGATTTTTTTCTTCATATCATTCAATCTCGATTAAAATCACGATATGTTATATTGTTTTTAAACCAGTTTTAAAGCATCTGCACTGAAAACTAGAACTATAGAATTGTTTAACATTTTATTAACAAACCAAATAAATAGCAATGCAAATTAAATAATATAAACATAGAAAAATACAACAACAATCTCACTGAACAGTGCTAAATGGAAAAAAAATCTAGCACCAAGATAATAAAATCTTGCGATGCATTGTTTTTTCAGTAAAAGAGAAAAACTGAATGATTGTTAGTTAGAGTGTGACAGTTTGCAGCCCTGAGGATTTTTGTTGCTATAAAAGATTAAAAAACTAAAGAAACCGCCTGGGGATAATGAAGGTGCTTTAGAACAAACATTATTTTCAAGTTCTGATGCTAAATATGCTGCTGCCATCATTAATGCTTGCACCAAATGTACAAAATTTAAATAATCTAGATTGGACAGATTAGACTTAAAATGTAACAGTACATAACTACAATAATATAAAAAAAATTGACAAAAGTAATCGTTTTTCTCCTCTTAAAATGTTGCTCGTATGGTGCAGTGGCCTGAAAAGATGACACTGGAGTCAATATTCGACGTGCACTCAATGTTCGTGTTAAGATAAATATTCTGGTTTCTGAAACATTTGGAATAACCCCAGGGAGATCCTCATTCAGACCACAGCCACACACAACGTCATGACTGCATTTGCACTTCATGCCACTAGGTGTGCTGTTTGCATGTTCAACCTTGTTTTACACAGACACCACAGAAGAAGAGGGGCGTTGCAGCGCTTCAGGCTCTCTGCATGTTGTTAGAAGAAGAGTTTTAGCGGCAAGACGTGGTGATATGTTCAATGATGCCATGCCCCGTCATTTTCAGTAAAAGAGAAGAACTGAACGATCGTTAGTTAAACTGTATCACCAGTAGTTCCTGGACTCAAAAGACCAGATTCCTTGCGGATCGGTGAGCTAGCAGCGGTGCGGGTGGAGCAGCCTTTCCTGTCACCAGCAGCCTCATCTTCAGAGGATAACGCCGAGGCATTGCTGACTTCCTCTGCTTCGCTGCCCTCAGCTCCACGTTCATCTCTGTTTACTTCTCAGACAACTTACAGGCGGGAGTTGAGCAGGAAAAAGTCGACTGTGATTGGCTGTGTTACGCACATTTCTGCCATGTCTGATCGAGTAAATGTGCTCTCAGCTGATCACCGTGATCGACTGGAAATTAATCGCGATCACCAATCACGATCATATAATCGCCCAGGCCTACTGGAAATACAGCTTTTTGTAAACGAAGGGGAACTTTTTCAAAATGGTTATTTTGGTTAACTTTGCCACAAGCTGAATTCTCGTGGTATTTGTTCTTACACACCACGAGAATCCATCTTGTACCGCTCGCGCCCATGTGCTCGGGATCGGACTTTTTTCAGTCAGACCAATCACGCTCGGATTTTTTTCGGTCAGACCAATCACGCGTCGTTTAGGGCGGGACATGAAGCTTTGACGGAAGCAGGAAGCAACAGACTGCTAATAATATTAGCATGGCTAGTGAAAACAATGGATATCCCGACAGCGATTAAATCTGTTTTGGATGAATCCTCTATTGTGTCTTTGAAAAACGATCAGCAAAAGGTTTTTTCTTTGCAGTGATTGGCTGAAACCAAACATGGTTAGGCGGGTGCACTGTGTCCTTCTGTCCAATGAACGCAAAGAGATCTACAGCAAGTCCCTCCTTCCCCGAATGGATTTGCCGAGTGAAATCCCAGATTGACATGTGAAGCAATTCGTTGCTGCACGTCTTTTGCCAGGTTATATTTTGGTTTTTAAATCATCACGGAACTGAAAAATGTCACAGAAAGCTTCATCTCTTTTTTTGAAACAAATGACAACTTAATTCGAACCAAATATTTGCCAGACCTCCATTTCTTCAGAGGAGTGGTTGATTTTGTTTTAACGGTCTGAAGAAGAGCTGCAGAGGACAGAGCAGCGTCGACTCGTCAGCCTCCTGTTTTCACTCCCTCCTGTTCAAAAACACTTTTTCCTTCTGAACCAGTGAAAAAAGCACGCAGAAGAAAAAAGTTTCCCGATTAAAACGGAATTACGTGTGCTGTGTTTTGGCAGGCTGAATGCAGTGAGCGGCGTATCGCTGGGAATTAGCGAGTGTCAACATTTACTCAGCGATGCAGGCTGACAGTAATGGATGTTAATTGACTGTGGCAACATAATGAGAGATTGTTATCTGGATGGGAAAAACTCCCACCGAGTACAGCAGGATGTTAGTGTTGTTTCTTCTTCACTCTCGCTATTTCCCAAAACGAAATATCCTCCTTCCGATGGACTGACAGATACTTTTACACCATGATTAATTGGAGTTAATTAAAGCAGATTACAGTCATTTATAAACCACAGAGGTTTCACAGTTGAGTGAATGGGAAAAATTCTCCAGGACTTTGTTAAAGTTACACAAACATTTTTATTGGACGTGAGAGTCTCACATTACACTGATGACCACAATTTCTATTTCTGTTTCAGTAATGAGCAGACTTCAACAATGAAGAAGCATCTGTGGAATTAAGGTAGAAATAGCTACTTGAAAAGCTGTGAGTTAACAGTGTCACAGCACACATTTGACCATTTCCACTTAAAAGTACATTTAGACAGCTTTTACACGGCAAGTGCTGCCTGAATCTGATTATTTGTATACATGTTTCATTAAGCGATCACATAGGACTCCACTTTCCTTCAACAAACACAGGCAAAAGAAAGACTTCAGGTCATTTAAGATGTTGTTTTGAAGTTATTGGATGTGTTCCTAAATGATCGTATATCAGCAAATGTCATTCACAAAAAATGGCATCAAAGACGGAGAATTTTATCCGTTCATAGAGAGAAGTTTTGCAAAATGAGCCAGCAAAAAGTTCAGTATTTTTATATAATAAAAGTTATTACAGCTTTGTGAGCAGAGTCTCTAGAAATAAATGGATTGTTCTGAGGTTCATGTGAAAATACAATCTCACCCAGTCACTCGTCTTCTGAACGGTTTATCCTGTTCAGGGCCGCAGGGTTCTGGAGCCTCGCAGCATCATTTTATCAGCGGCTGTCACTGTAGACCTGACTAAAAGTCACAAATGACTACGATGAAGACAAAACCTCTCTAAAAACATGTCAAATGGCCACAAACTATTAAAAGTCCCAACATCAGATTCTCTCCAAACACCAGCCCCTCTGGGGCACAGTACACCCTTTTTACTCACAAGTGACTCGCCTGAAAAAAATCTGAGGAAGCAGTTTGCAAACACACATGTGGTTTCTGCAACTGGAATCAAACAAACAAACCAGTAAATGGAGTCTTATGTCGCAGTCAGAGATTGGCCGAATGCTCACAGTGCAGGAGGAAGTCATCAGACACACTGAAAAACACAAAACCTCCTGTCGAAATGTACAGCCCAGAGAGGAGGCTCTTGGTGTACTGCAAACATCCAGATTAATGCGGACGGAGGGTTGTGTGTGTGTGTGTGTGTGTGTGTGTGTGTGTGTGTGTGTGTGTGTGTGTGTGTGTGTGTTTGTTTGTTTGTTTAGTTTTGTTTTTGTAATTTGATCTTAACGTAGCTGCACCAGTTAGTTAGTTAGTTAGTTAGTTAGTTAGTTAGTTAGTGCAGTAAATTTTACATGCAGTTTTTTGGATGACTGTAAGCGTGAGTGAATCTGCAGGAGAGCCTTAGTGGAGCTGGTGGAGCTGTCCGATCACACTGAGGGATTTGTGGTATCAGGATCTTTTGCGGACTACAGGCTTCACCAACAGGCTTCGTCCTGATGGATGAGGAAGGATTAACACACACATCCCAACACCGCTCATCCTAGAGCCGCTGCCGCTGCTCTCGTCCAGTCAAAACTTTATGATCTTATCTATTCTCTGTAAATCCCAAATACAAAGAAGTAAAATATGGCGAAAAAATTAAAGAGGAAATGTTTCTACTTATACAGCATTTGTGTGTCAATATGTCTGTTTCCACAATATTTGTCAACATATACACATCTATGTTTTTATTTCAGTGGACGAGCATGCACAGGAAGACCGGAATTAATTCATACCTAATTTACATAAAATTCCGCTCCTGAATAAACCAGACAGTTTATTTGAATTTAAACTTAGTTCTGAATAAAGATTTCAGGTGTTTGCATTAGTTATTTTGTGATTCTACTTTTATATGTCTCCGTTTGATTTCTAAGTTCGCTGTTCTAGTTATACAAGTCTATTTTTTTAATGAAATGTCTGTTTCTATATATGTTTTACCTTTGTGAGTGTATGTGCGCGTGGTCTGTGTGTGTGTGTGTGTGTGTGTGTGTGTGTGTGTGTGTGTGTGTGTGTGTGTGTGTGATGATCTGTGTAAACTTGTTGTGTACTCTCTGCTAACTCTGGTCATTCAAAGTGTATTGTGTTCCAATATTTTCCTCTGAGCTCCAGCTGCTTCCAGCCTGCAGTTCTTCTTCCTCTCCTTCTGTCTTCAGCGTTTCCTCTCCTCAGCCATCACATCTCACTGGAAACATCCAAACTGTGTGAACGGATGAACAGACACCAAACGAACTCCAAATGTCCTCAATGAGGCCTCCAGCTCATCCTCCATACACCCACAACTAGGCCCGGCTCTACTGCTGTACCACACCGACAGTCACACAGACAGTCAGCCTCTCAGCCTGTTAGCATGTTTGCCTTTTAGACTGTTAGCCTCTCAGCTCATTAGCATGTCAGACTGTTAGCATGTTAGCCTGCCAGCATGCTCGCCAGCCAGCCTATTAACCTGCCAGCCTGTTAGCCTATTAGCGTGTTAGCCTGTCAGCCTGTTGACGTGTTAGACTATTAGCATGTTAGTCTGTCAGTGTATTAGTGTATTAGTGTATTAGCGTGTCTGCCTGTGAGTCTATTAGCATGTCAGCCTGTTAGCCTGTCAATGTGTTAACGTGTTAGTCTGTCACCTGTTAATGTGTTATCCTATTAGCATGCTAGCTTGTTAGTCTGTTAGCATGTCAGCCTGTTAGCCAATTAGCTTGTTAGCCTGTTAGCTTGTCAGCCTGTTCGCATATCAGCCTGTTAGTGTGTCAGCCTGTTCGCATATCAGCCTGTTAGTATGGCAGCCTGTTATCCTGTTGGCTATTCAGCCTGTTGGCCTAATAGCCTGTTAGCATGTCAACCTGTTAGCATGCCAGCCTGCTAGCCTGTTAGTCTGTTAAGGTGTCAGACAGTTAGCCTACTAGCCTTTCAGCCTGTTAGCCAGTTAGCGCATTACCCAGTTAGCGTGTTAGCCTGTCCAGCTGCCTGGTGGAGGATGAAGCTGCCAGCTGACATTAAGTCCAGATGTACTTCAGAGAATCGATCTGTTTCTTATCAAAGCGGAATCCGTCCCAGCTGTCAGTTAACTTCCTCTCACTCCTTTTATGAGCCCAACAAAGACATACAGTAAAGCTTAAATACGTTTCTATTGATCGGACATAAAAATGCTGTCTTCATTTTCTTTTCCTGCTCAGTCATGAGGGAAACAATCACAACACCGACGGAACCAAAAGTGGCCAAAAGCAGTAAAGACAGAAAAATAGCCTTTAGATTACAGCGATTCTACCTTCTTCCTTCACAGAACAGAGCAGCTGGCGTGTCGGGGCAGATTAGAGCCCAGATTACAACATTTAATCTATCACTAACATATTTCAGAAGATCCTGATTAATCTAATCCAAACAGCCACATTGAATCTTCTCTACATTCATTCATGTTTTCATCGTCTGAATTTTATTCTGAAAAACACTTCATCATTCATAAAACAAGTTCAGTCTGACAGACCAGACTTTCAGCACCTAATTCTGGTCTCAGCGCGTCAGATTTCGAATGGGATTACTCTGAAATGGACCAGAACCAGGTCCAGTTGGGCCCAGACAAGAGGACCACTGAACACACACTTCTCCCCCATGCCCCCCTTCAGGCAGCTACAAGCACAGAAAACCCGGCAGAGCCTTTCCTCTGGCCTGAAGCTTCAGATGAAACTCTGTCATTTGGAATCAGGATGCATGAAAAGCACAAACAAACTGGGAGACGCAACTTTTACCAAAAAATCACCAGAAGCTGATCGTGGTTTCAAGAAAAGACTTCAGATTTTCATTACACATCTGTGTAAAACATAACTTTGATCTTATTTTTACCACACACTGTCTTTCTTGCAGTTCTTTCGGATCTCTCGGATTTCTGGTTTTATTGCAGCGTCTCGAAGTTTTGAGAGTTTCTTCCTTTTGTGAAAAATCCTCCGGTTTGAGCAGAGTTTACATCAGAGAAACGTTTTTACAAACTCTTTGTCATTAATACCTGTAGTTTGATGTCATCTGTTTGTGTGTGTGTGTGTGTGTGTGTGTGTGTGTGTGTGTGTGTGTGTGGGAGAGAGAGAGAGAAACACTGTTCAGGACAATAAACTCCGTGTTACCTTTCAACACCAGATGTGGTAACAAGGCCGTAAAATATTAAAATACAAACATTCCAGTAACGTGAATCAAACCAAGGTGTGAATGCGTCTCTGAAGAAGATAAAACCTTTATAATGACAATTGATAAAATAAAGAATTATTTAAACATCGTATAATTTAAAACATCTATCCTTTCTTATTTCAAATAATTACAAAAGAAATAAATATTTAGATCATTTCCAGAGCTGAAATGTTTTTCAATTATTGATATTAATACTAACATTATTATTCATTCCAAACACTTCAAAAACATACAAAATACAGGAATGCGCAAAATAAATATAAATGCCTTGTAAATGATTTACACGGACAAATAAATCTAAATTCTATTAAAATACATTTAGGCAAAATAAATAACCTATATCCGAGAATACTGAAGAATCCTCAGGGATCAATTAAGTATCAATAATGACTGAAAACAGGAAAAACTGATTAATCCAATAAATTCTCCAGTATTTTCTAATCTTCCACAAGTCGTTGTTTTAATATATACCGTTTTAAAATTATTATTATTATTATAATTATTATAATAATTATTATTATTATTATTGGTGTAATTAATAATGGAGTTCAGACAGTGACAGATGAGGGATTGTCTGTGTGCATGTGTGTGTGTGAGACTGCTTTATCTATACCCCCACCTAAACACACACACACACACACACACACACACGCACACACACACAGAGACTTGCACGCGGGCTCGCGCGCCCCAGAGAGCGCGCAGAGCGGGGCCGTGTAGGGATGATGAATGTGGGGCCGGGAGGCCCCGGGATCGATCCCGGTGTCTCTCTCTCTCTCTCCGCTCCACAAACACAAAACTATATACGGCAATTAATTCCTGCTTGTCCCTCCATCCCTCATCGGCCCTGCCGCCGCGTATCGACTCAGATTACTGCTGATGGGCCGTTTTATCACCGCGCGATATACACGCACCACCGCACGCACGCGCGCGCGAGCGAGCGAGCGCGTATAATTTTCGGAGCGTTTCGCATTGCGCCGAGTCTTATCCAGAATTATTTTTAAAATGAATTTTGCAAAAGGGTAAAACGACTTCGGAGCTCCGGTAAAATCGAATTATGTTCTACGACAAATTACGGGAGTAAATTTAAATTTAAACAGATTAAGTTAATTATGTATTTTCATTGTGTATTATGGTTGTTTGCTTGCACGTGTGTAAAAAGTTGTTTATATTAATTGGAATGAGTGTAAAACGATTTTTTAAATGTTCTATTTATCTGTATTTTGTGTGTCTTAAATTAAATAATTGATTGAATTTAAACATCGGAACGGGAAATGTCACGTGACTCTTCTGGAATATTGTTATTATTTTATTTTTTAATCACAGCTGTTCCGGACTCGTGCGACAGAGGCGACAGAGGCAACAGACGTTTCACGTGAAAGAAGTCACCGTGTGCGAAGAGCCGGAGCGCGCGGGTTCGAGTCCCGCTTCCAACACGCCTCACCCGTCTGAACGCGCAACTCAAAGTTAAAGCGCTGTCCCCCAAAACACAGAGCGCAAATATCACCGCAGGAGCTTAAAATAATTCAGAATTAAATAAACCAATCGTTATTCTGATTTTCACTTTAATTTAAATTCGACTCCACTTCAAAAATCCAAGTTCTAAAAAAGGGTCTGACTAAATGTGGCTAACTGAAGGCTTTTCCTCTGGAGAAACTGAATCAATCCTGAAATAATTTTTAAAATGCTTTCTGATAAAAACACAGTTTGAAATGAGGTGGAGAAATGTGGAGAAAGGAGGACAGGTGCAGGAAACAAAGAAAAAAGAAGAGTCCGTTCTGAGTCTGGTAATATTAACTGTCAGTCTGCTGACCTCTGAACTCTGACACACACGCACACACACCTCCTCCTACAGTCATACACTGAAGTTCTAAAATTATAAATCATGTTAATTTAAAATGTGAACACTTTGCAGTCGACTGAACCGTCAGGAAAACTGAGTTTTACAATAAATTTAACCTTGAGAATTCAGAGTTAATGTCTGAAAAAAACATGAACTGAAGCCAACGTGTGTCAAAGTTTGAAGTTTACTTTGAGTTTAAAATGCATTTTTTTCAACATGACAATTAAAAAGTATTTTCTCTGAAACCAATTCTTAAATTAGTCTCAAAATGATCTGTTTGTTTTCATTTGTAAATATGTTAGTCAATTATTAAATCATTGACCAATAAATATCATTTATTTAAAAAAAAACATGCGCACAAAGTTGAATTTGCCAGTGATTTAAAAAATCCTGACTTTATAATTGAAAATGAGGCCTGATCAGATTTTTATTCTGAAAGTCCAGGATGTGTTTTTATGAGTGAAGTGTGGTGAAAAGCTTTCTGTTTAGAAAACAGTAGTTCGGTTAAAGCATTGTGCTAAATGACATGAGCAAGAAAGAGTTTCACCTGCAGAGGGCAGAGGTGACATGGCGGGGTCAAAGGTCGCGCTGTGTGTGTGTGTGTGTGTGTGTGTGTGTGTGTGTGTGTGTGTGTGTGTGTGTGTGTGTGTGTGTGTGTGTGTGACATACGGTTGTTGAGCTCCCCGGTGTGGTTGCTGATTGGGATGATCTCCATCCTCTGCTGTCCGTACAGGTAGTAGTCCAGCTCCTCGGACGTCAGTTTGAAGCCGCCCGCCACTCCTTTGGCGCCCTCCTCGCCTCCGCCGCCTCCTCCCGCTCCTCCTCCACCGCCGCTGCCGCCGCTCTTCACGCTGGACGACACCACCCCCACCCCCACCCCCCCACAGCCCGGCTGCTCTTTGGCCTGATGGAGGAGCCCCGCCGCTGGGTTGTGACCCTGCTGGTTCTCCGTGGGGACCACCACCACCAGGTCCCCCCCTCCCCCTCCTCCCCCTCCTCCACCTCCCCCTCCTCCCGGTCCTCCGGGCCCGGAGCACGCCGGGGCCAGCGCCTGGCCGAAGAGCGCGATTTGCTGCGGGACGGGAAGCTGGGACAGGCCGGCGGGGCTGGAGATGGAGACGGACGAGGACGCCGAGGACGAGGACGTGGACGATGAAGAGGAGGCCAGGAGGTGGCCGTGCAGGCGGGACGGGCGCAGGGCGTCCACGGGGAGGGCCAGGCGGTCCTGGGGGGGAGGCGGCGGCGGCGCCAGGGGGGCCTTGAGCTGGGCCTGAGGGAAGAGCTGCTGCCAGTGCTGCAGGTATGACGGGTCCACCTTCAGGAAGGCCGAGCCGCTCGGGTCGCCCGGCTTCAGCATGGCTCACGGCTGCAGGGGGGCACAGGACAGGAAGTACATCAACACACACACACACACACACACACACACACACACACGCACGCACACAGACGGCGCTGCGTCCCAGAAGCAAGGCAGATGCAGCTCAAACACACAAACCGCCGGACACTGTGACCTCCTCCACTCATCCCTCTGTTCAGCTCATTTCTGTCACAGCTGAAGCTGAGTGTGGCTCCAGTAAATTCACTGTTTAATTCCAAAAAACAGAAAGGATTTTCTGTTTCTTTTTTTTTATTTTGACCTGAATCAAATATTAAATTTGCAGAATAAATAAATGTAAATTGACTTTTGTAAAACAATCTCAAGTGGGATTGTTGTGAAATTTTCAGTGAAAATCTAGATAATCTCAGCATCTCCTCTGAATGAACTGACTTCTGGTGAAAGAGGAAACTTTGACTAAATTCAATAAAAATATTTTCCATTGAAAAGACACATTTGCTGAATTCTCACCTGGATTATTTTCACTTCGTGCTTCAACTTGAATTTGTAGAGATTAAATGAAGCCACATTTATTTCAGTGAAGGAATAAAGATGTTTGATTCTGCAGGATTTTGAACATCAGCATTAAAAGCGTCACTACCCATCAGCCGCGACGATTTATTTCAAATGTTCAAACAAAGTTAAAGAAAAACAGCGAGAGCATTTTTTTAAATTTTATTTTTAATTAAGTGAGAAACGGTGAATTAGAAGACAATAAAATAAAAGGAACGCAATCCCTCTAATTATAATGTGTATTTGGGATTTTGGGGTATGAACAGAAATTACTTTTTTTCTGCTTTCTTTAAAAAGCTTCCTTCTTCTTTTAAAATTGTCTTCCTTCTTTTGAAAAGAGCCGAATCTGATCCCACAGAATGAAATGAATGGAAGGGCGGTTTGAGTGCATCTCCAGCCCCCCTCTCCCGCTCCCTGCGCCACCACGCCTGTTTGCTGCGCTCATTTTACGCACGACAACCGCGCCGAAAGCCGCGCGCGCTCACCCCCTGACTCACGTGCTCTCTTTGCTTTGGTTCAAAAAGAAAAGTTAGATCTGCTTCACTGAAGTAAAGTGTGGTTAATCCGAACCCGGGGCGGGTAAGGGGGCGCCGAGCGGCGCCGCGCAGTGGCTGGCGGGGCAGAGCGCGCGGCAAGCGGCTCGGAGCGCGGACGGGCTCCGCCGGGGGGCTCCGGGAGTTCCCGCGGGCGGATGAGAAAGTTATGCAAGCGGAGGAAAAGGGAGGCTTACAGCTGTCAGACTGTGCGCGGCTCCTGGAAGGTCTGTCCCTCCTCCGGGCGGCGGTAAACCATCGAGGGTCGAGCCGGGACGGTCCGCTGCGTCCTGCGCGTCTCCGGAGCCAAAACTGGCCGAGCGAGCTGGCGCTCAGATCCGAGGGGGTCTGGGGCTCGTTCTCTCTCTCTCTCTCTCTCTCTCTCTCTCTCTCTCTCTCTCTCTCTCTCTCTCTCTCTCTCTCTCCATTGTATTAATCTTCCACTTCAGTTAAACGATCCTTATTGACACTAAACGTGAAAGATCAGAGCTCGAAATCCCTTATTATTATTATTATTATTATTATTATTATTATTATTATTATTATTATTATTATTATTATTATTATTATTATTATTTTCAACAGAACAGAACAAGCGTGCACTGATAAAAAAAAAGAAAAGAAAAAACTATTCTATTTGACATTTTTAACATGACACATGTTTGGTGTTAATGTCAGTCTGGTTATTTGTTAGTAACCTGCCTGCTTTTGTCTTTCTTTTACTGAAGTTGCGTGTGAGCTGCTGAAAACTGGGATTTCCCTCTGAAATAACAAAATATCTATCTATCTTAAAAATACTCAAAACCAAATGACTGCTTCAAGCTGATCTCCTTTATATCACAGGGAAGTTAAAGAAGTTGTTAATCTACAGATTATCTTAATGAAAAAGAAAAGAATTTCTCACTTCTTTCTCAGAAATCGTATTACAGATTTTCACGAATAAAAAAGGTTGAAACGCAAACGTTTTCTGAAAACAGCTTTGAGTGTCACATCTTTACGCTCACTGAGATTTGCACTTTAAATCAGTGTTTTCCGTTCTGCGGGCTTTAAAGCATTTCAGCTGCATCTGGAACAACAGCAGCAGACGGACCCTGCAGGATCAGTCCTCAGCTCCTCGCTCTGCTCAAAGAAACTCAAAGGAGCTGGCTTAAAACGTTAGTCTGGAGATGAAGTGAGACCAGAGCGTCTCTCTGGTCTCTGATGCACCCTGCTGTAAACCTTCAGCTCCGAGGTCGTGACCCTGCAGCGCCGCAGCTCCAAGGACGTGAGTTACGTAAAAGAAGGGCTGATTGAGACAGCATGGAGGAGCGAGGGACGGATCCTTCACTGTGGTCAAGTCTGTCCACATCACAAGACGGGAGGGGACAGGTCCACCTGAACAGGAGGGGACAGGTCCATTGGGACGGGAGGGGACAGGTCCAGCTGTGCTCTTGTTTTTGAAGTGTGGATGTGTTTCACGTCTCATGTTCTGTGTCTTCAAAGTGGTTAAACTGAAGCTGAACTGGAGGCGATGGCAGAAGAAGAAGAAGAAGAAGTCTGCTGCCGAGCCTCCCCTCCTGTCCCTCCTCTCCTCTCTTGTCCCTTAGGTGTCCATCGTCAGATCGTCTTCCTGGGCAGACGTCTCACCACATCCCCGGTGTGTTGGACCTCAGGTTTCTCTCCTTTTCTTCAAAACAGTTTTTGAAAACTTGATCTTGTTGTGAGTCTGTTTTTGTTTTTGTTTTCATCTGATCTGAGAGAAAAGTCAACTCTGCTTCATCTCATCATTTCCAATACAAATTGGCTGGGGAGAGGGAGGGGGGGTGCTTTAAAAGAGGGGATAGCAGTGTGTGTGTGTGTGTGTGTGTGTGTGTGTGTGTGTGTGTGTGTGTGTGTGTGTGTGTGTGTGTGTGTGTGGGTGTGTGGTTGTGTGTGCGTGTGATAAGACAGATTACAGCTCATTGTGTTTTGGGTATGGCTTGTTATCCGTGACCCCTACCCACCCGTCTGCTCTACCACACACACACACACACACACACACACACACACACGCACACACACACACACACACACCTGTGCAACAGTAAATGTGTGTACATCAGTCATTGTAAGCGGTTGCGGATAAGGACATCAGACTTAATGCCTGAGAATGTAAACGTGTGTGTGTGTGTGTGTGTGTGTGTGTGTGTGTGTGTGTGTGTGTGTGTGTGTGTGTGTGTGTGTGTGTGTTGTTATGGCTGGCGTCACCCTGACAGGCCCCATTTGTCATCCTCAGGACCTCTGGTGGATTGATAACGAACAAAAACACAAACATAAGCGTCTGAAAATGAAGGGGTGTCAGCTCGCAGCCACTTTTTCAGCGCGCAGGAATGCGCAGCAACAACAGACCGCCTGATTGGCCGAGGCACGAGCCGAGGGTCCACGGTAGCTGGCAGGAAGTCACAGGTCCTGGATTTCTTTGACCTCAGAGCTGTACGTAGGTCGTGTTGACGTGAGCACAGGGAACGGGTCAGTGCAGCTCACCACGACACTCCAAGAACCCTCATCCTGTAAGTATGAGTCTGAAAGGATTCCTGCTAAAAACCTGCTGCATGGGAAATGATGAAGAGTCAATACAAGATCACCAGGAGGTCAATGAGTTCAAACGCTAAGTAAAAAAAACTGTAAACTGCTCAAAACAAACTGAAACTGTTACAACACATGAACTGAAACAACTTTTAGCTGTTTTTCGCTGCTTATACAGAAAATAAGCAAATAAAAAAATAACTATAAAATGCTAAAATAGTTGTGCCATGAATTACTAAAACAATGTATAAAACAAAGTCAAACAACCTTAGACTACAAAAATGCTTTAAAAAGTAAATGAAAACAATTCTAAACCGCTAAAAAGTTAAAAACACAATACTGTGAACTACTAAAACACCTTAAAACAAAGGAAAAAACAGCTAAAAAACAAACACATTA
This sequence comes from Salarias fasciatus, assembly GCF_902148845.1. Classification (NCBI taxonomy): domain Eukaryota; kingdom Metazoa; phylum Chordata; class Actinopteri; order Blenniiformes; family Blenniidae; genus Salarias; species Salarias fasciatus. Next base: position 24,927,286 of record NC_043756.1, read on the forward strand.
AAGTAATTTAAAAATTTTAATCATTTGACAGCCCTAATATATATACATATACATATATGTATATACATATATACATGTATATATACATGTATATATATATATGTGTATATATATATATATATATATATATATATATATATATGTATATATATATATATATATAATATAATATATATACATATACATATATATATATATATATATATATATATATATATATATATATATATATATATATATATATATATATAAAATCTAAGGCAGAATGAACATATAATAAACCTTAAAAAATGACCAAAAGAGTTCAAAATAAGAAAAAAAAATGTAAAAAATATCTTCTGTGTGTCCACATGAACATGAGTGAAGATGACAGGACTTTTGAGGAATCAGTGTCTTCTTCTGAAGTGTTAACTGAACGTGACACAAAAGAGCTCTTAGTTCATGTAAACTGACTTTTTTTTTTTCTCCATCATAGCCATGATCTCCATCACGCTGCGCAGGGTTCTGATGATCCAGAGGGAGAAAAAGGAGACGGCAGAGGAAAAAGCGGAATCTGAGCAGCAATAGAATTAGGTGTTTCCATCCATTGATTAATGACTCTCCAAAGCGCAGCACATTGAAAGGAGTCGGCTGATCAATAAATTAACTGCCCAAATTCATCATTTTCTACAACAAAAGCTAATTATTTAGGCGGCTGCAGGAAAAGAAAACACAGAAATATTAACAAGAGTTCATTTAACAAAGCGTGCAGGGAGTCCAGCTCATTAAAAACTCTGCTTTTAAAGTAAGATTGTTTAGCATGTAACGACTGCTCGTAAATCTGGGAAAACACCTGCAGTTTCACTGTATTCTCAACATTATGCTTTCATTTTTATAACATTTATTTCTTTATCTTTATTGAACAAATACAGCAGTGTACAAGTAGAAAGACAATAAACAAAACAAAATAATAAAAGCAATATGAAGCAGTTACACACAGATATCGGGATGCACGGATGCCGATACCAGCACCAGGTATCGGTCCGATACTGCATGGAGAACTCATACTCAGAAACACTTATTCTTTAATGTTGATGATGATGATGATGATGATGATGATAAAAGTCAGACAGATCATAAATTATGTGGTGACAAAATATCAAGAGGAGGAGGAAGAAACTTAACCAGTGGCCTAACAAGCAACTTAAAAAACCAACTTAACCAGCAACTTAACGACTGTTGTCACGTCGTGTCGACAGAACTGTGGTTGGAGCTGTTTCATGGTGCTCCACAGCCTTCATGCATCATTTGCAAATACAGCATCAGTTAGCTGGAACACATCCTGGTTTTGGCACGTCGGTATTGGCAGCTAGCTGAAAGTTAGCACTGGTACTCGTCCTTTAAAAAAATGGTATCGATGCATCTCTACATAAATACAATGTCCAGAAACTAACATGGAATATCTCTGTAGAAGTAATATTGTTCAGGTTCCCTCTGTGAGGTGATGGAACAGAAGTTATCTTAGATAAAAGCAGAGACTCTTCAGCCGCAGGCGTAGCTGCGAAGGAGCAACCAGAGGAAACTTTCCTTCAGAAACCGCCTCAGCAGCCAGATGTTACGCTTCCATTTAGCTCCAGCGTCACTGGAGCAAAGAAATAAACTAAAACATGGTCGTCAGAGAGTGGGGAAGTGAAATCTCCTGAGTCAAAGAAGGACGTGGAGATAAGTAGCTGAACTGCACCCCTGATTCAAGTGGAATTAGAAAACTTCTGGACTGTTTTCCTCTAAAAATACATCAGTTTATCATGTACTTGTCCATGCATTTTACACAATTACAGTACTTGTCCTTTCTTTTTCATATTCCTATTTTATTCTGTCTTCTTTATGTATTGTCATCATGTCACAGTATATATCATGTGCAACACTAAAGAATCGTTGAATAATCAGAACTCAATGGAAAAAAAAAATGAAGCGTCAGCGGAGAAGATTTGATTTTCTTCTTCCTGATTGACAAACAAATGCACTATGCTGCATGCATGGATCAATAATCAGTTGCAGCAACTTGTTTTCGGCACTAAACAAATGTATAATGAAGCCTTTGCAGCATGGCGTTAAATCTCCTGGACGCTCTGCTGCGATAAATGCAGCTCGGCTCGCTTCAGCTGCAGGAAACACGGCGGAAAACCAGAATATAGGTCCCAGCTGAATACACGTCTATAGAGATGAATTATAATAGTCAGCCTGCCGTGACCTTAACACCACAGCCAGGACACACACACACACACACACACACACACACTTATCGGCCTCCTGTCAAAGCAGCCCGTCCATTCGTCTTTTCTTGCCGCCATTTGCTGAATTAATTAGGCAGAAATGTAAAGGTTTTAATTGAATGTCAAAGCGGGACCTTAACAACATGCTCCTATGTAAATGAAAGTGACACCGCATTAAACCTGGATGCTTATATATACCAAGGTTACCTGGGCCTGCTCGTGTGTGTGTGTGTGTGTGTGTGTGTGTGTGTGTGTGTGTGTGTGTGTGTGTGTGTGTGTGTGTGTGTGTGTTTGTAAATGAACAGCAAATGTTTTAATTGAATTACCGTCACTCAGTTACTAACTAACCCTGGTGGATTTCAACCAGTAAAGCCTCAATTACCCCAGAGTGGAAATAAAGCCTTTAAAGCTCCCTAAATGTCCTCCTAATAGCCCCATCAAAGATTTATGGCTGTATGAATTACAGGAGAGGAATTCCGTCGGGCCCGCTGGCTGATTTTCACCTTTAAACAAGGATCTGTGCTCATCAGGTTTCTACAAAATTCTGGACCGAATTTGAGTTCAGGTTTCCAACAGGAAGTACAACTGCAGAACTGAAATCCCAGAATCATACGTGATTGTATTCCATACGCAGCTGATTTACAGATTTCAGAGAGCAGTTTTAAATCCCCTGTTTACAGGTCTCATAGTCAGAGCTTGTTGTGAGAACTGCAACATGCAAAAGAACGATGGACCGAAAAGACATCTGTCCCTGCAGAGCTCATTCCCAGGCAGCAGGGCCCCACTGAGCCAGTCCTCCAGTCCATCCACCAAGCCCAAGACGTCGTCTCAATCACAAAACCTTTGAGGAACTTCAGACAATTAGACGCAACAAAGTTACCCTTTGAATCAAGAACTGTAAAACATTATTATTGCTTTTAACACCATTTTGCGTTATTTGTTAATTTTCAAATAAAAAGTATTTTACAAAACATTGAGAATGGAGGGAATCTGTGTTTAATTTCAGTGTTTATAAAGTAATTTAACAAACATCATATGCAAGAAATTCTTCCTGTTGCTTGGCTGTAAGGAATTTCTCTGAATTGCGATGAATTTTTTTCCACTTCTTGATAGTTGAGCTTGCTGTGGGGTGGAGCTTTTAATGAATTGCAGTGAAATTCCAATTAGAGAACTCTGCACAGGCCAGGTGCTCAGCGATGAGCCAAACTGTGTCCGCTGGAGGGAACCAAGAACCTCATGTTGCTGTAAAGCATGTGTGTGTGTGTGTGTGTGTGTGTGTGTGTGTGTGTGTGTGTGTGTGTGTGTGTGAGTATGTGTGTGAGTAATTTTGATGTGTTGGGTGATGAGCAATGAAAGTGCTGGGGTGGCTGCTGAAGCAATGAAAAAAAAAAAAGTACTGTATATGTACAACAAAAATTACAATGAAATACGTTCCAATCCCTCTGCCCACAATCAATTTACAATATTAAACCAATCACTCAATAAATAATGACCATTACAGGAGATGGTAAAGTGATCATATTTCAAATTCTAATAATAATAATAATAATAATAATAATAATAATAATAATAATAATAATAATAATAATAATAAAGTGTTTTCATTCACGCAATTGTATGTCTCTGAAAAAAAAAAAGGTAATAAAAACTAAAACGTTTCTCTCCTCGGTGGGCCGAGCTTCATTGAGGACCCGCCCACATGGGAGCGTGGTCAGATGACGTGTTACGTGCGGAGCGTCGTCTCTCTGCGTCGTCCAGCTGTGTTCCGTTGTGATTTCCTCCGTGTCCGCTCCTCCGCTCCGGGCCTGCCGCCGCAGCCGCCGCAGCCGCAGCCGCTCCTCCTCACCGGGCCCTGTCGCCGTCACCTCCGCGTCCTCTCTCCGGGACTCAGACAACATGGAGCCGCGCTCCGTCCTCCGCCTGCCGGCTCTCCTGCTTCTCTCTGCCGCCTGCCTGCAGCCCAGCTCCGCTGCAGCGTCCAGGACCGGACCGAGAGTCACGGAGAAGGTGCGTTTGTATTTGAGTGTGTGTGTGTGTGTGTGTGTGTGTGTGTGTGTGTGTGTGTGTGGAGGCCTAGACTCTTCTACAGTGAGTAGCACAGTCCCCAGCTGCACACACATCCAGCTGTTACTATCAGGCAATGAGACACTGACATCAGTCTATAATCCAGATGTTACTCCAACAAAGATGCGAAGATGCTCATAATGTGGATGCTAGAGGAGGAAGATGCTCTATAATCTACCGACCCCCCCCCCCCCCCCCCCCCCCCCTTAGGTCTTCTTCGACATCACAGTTTCAGGTCACGAGGTCGGACGCATTGTCATTGGCCTGTTTGGAGAAGTCGTTCCTGTTACTGTCAACAACTTTGTTGCCCTGGCAACAGGAGAGGTGAGACACACACTCACACACACACTCACACACACACAGAGTGAAAAAAGTCTTTATTTGTGCTGTAAGTGGCTCTTTATCAGAAAGGGTACGGCTACAAAGGCACCAAGTTCCACCGAGTCATCAAGGACTTCATGATCCAGGGAGGAGACTTCACGGCCGGAGACGGAACCGGAGGTGAGAACCTGAAGCACCTGAACTGGAACACAAAGCCTGATGACAGGCACGGCGGTGGCAGCACCATGAGGTGGGCTGTTACTGCTTTATAAGTGAGCATGGTGGAGGCATCACCATGTCTCACAGTTCTATTCAATGCAAATTTCGACCAAAACTGGTATTTTAACAAAGTCTTGTCCTAAAGACTAAAACGTTAAGGCGTTGAGGAACCAGCTGAGGAGAACCTGTGTTCTAGGTCACAGCATCTACGGAACAACTTTCACTGATGAGAACTTCAGACTGAAGCACTTAGGAGCAGGCTGGGTGAGCAGTGCGCACGTGCACAGCACACACATACACACACTTTAAACTTCCGTATGATGACTGTGTGTGTGTGTGTGTGTGTGTGTGTGTGTGTGTGTGTGTGTGTGTGTGTGTGTGTGTGTGTGTGTTTGTGTGTGTGTGTGTGTGTGTCAGGTGAGCATGGCGAACGCTGGTCCAGACACTAATGGCTCTCAGTTCTTCATCCTGGCGGCCAGAGCGCCGTGGCTGGACGGGAAGCACGTGGTGTTTGGGAAGGTCCTGGACGGCATGGTGAGTCCGAGCACTGAGTCCAGTGTCCACTGAGTAGGAACGCTTGGAGGAGCTCGAACTGCTAACGCTAGCTTGTGTGTTTGTGTGTGTGTCAGTCTGTCGTTCACACCATCGAGCTCCAGGACACCAATGACAGGAACCTTCCGTACACCGAGTGTGTGATCGTCAACAGTGGGAGGATCCCCGTCAAGGAGCCCTTTGTGGTGGAGGTTGAGGGCTGGTAGACACACACACACACATATACATACACACTCCAAATTCTAAGTGTGCCAAAATCACTTTTTTCTAAATGCTAATCTGCTAGCGTTAGCAGGGTAGCGTGGGGGTTTTGATCGTGTTGAACAGAAAGTGAAACAATTTCAAACTGTAGCAGATTTTACTAGCTGTCTAAGTGTCCATACATCAAGGAGGAAGCCAACACCATCATGTTTTACTTGCTAACTCAGAAACCATGGATGTTGGGAGGCTAGCAGAGACAAAGAACACACTTTCGAAACACATGTTTGACACACAGAACTGGCTAGTTGCTAATGTAGCATAATGCTAACTTTCTGGTGCTGCACTGATCCCTGCTGTTCAGATGTTATCTGAGATATTCTATCAAGTTCTCAGATCAAGTGGATCAGATCAGTTCCATATTTGTAAATATTGAAAAAGTTGGATTTATTGGATTAAAACAGCACAATTACATATCGTGACATAAATCTGGCGCTAATTGAACTGTCAACATCGGTTAGCATCTCCCTGCCTGCCTTTGCTACAATCTACTGCAATTCTTCCATTGTTCATTCACGTTTTAAAGAAAACACTTTATAATCAAAGTTAAGTTTATTTGTCACATTTGTTCCTTTCAGGAGCTTAAATGTTGCTGCTAATAAGCTAATACTGTTAGCTTGGAAACATATCTGTGGTTTGATGTCCACTGTGAGACTTTCAGCTTTGAAAGATTTTCTTCCTGATGCTACCTTGAAAATGCAATAACTTATTTATTTGATAAATGATGTTAAATATACAAAAAAAAAACTTTGTAGCTTCCATTTAACTGCTAGCTAGTAGACATGATGAGATGCATGAGGAGATTTAAATGTCATTTAAAGGACTGTGTATGAGTAAGTCTTTAAATAGTGCTTCTTATTTTGCTAGCCTTACTGTTACTTTCAAAAGCTTCTAGCTTTTATTTTTTTAATCACATTCTCCACAGCCTGGATTTTTGAATTCATATGAAAAAACACAGAAATATGTGTTACTCGGTTAATCTTAAACATGATGGCAAAAAACTTTAAAAGTTCAGAAAAAAGTTTGAGCAATGTTGAGAAAATTGAAAAAAGAAAGTAAAAACTGCTAAAATAATGGAAGGAAAAGTCAGAATGAGAATTAAGTGTGATGAAATCGTGAAGTCTCTGGAAAGGGTTAGCACATATTGTGAATGATATTGTTTCATATCTTCTGTTTATACTTTGTAGTATGCTAGCTCCTTAGCATCTTCATCCTATAGCATGGTCATTAAATGTCACAATTCCAACTTTACTCAGTTCAAATCTGATATTTAAAGCGGAATGGTCGTTTTTACAATCTGGACCTTATTTCACATTCGAAACAACACCATTTACTCACCCCTTTGACTTTCATGTGATTTGCAGTTGGTTCGGAGATAATTAGGTACTCCCATATCCATATAACGGCAGCGGGCGGGGCACATGCAGCCATTACAGACACTCATTTCTCTTATGTTTGTTGTGGTGTGGTAGATATATGTAAATTTAGTAAGTCAGCATCACTTAAATGTCTGTAAACCGGCTAGATTGAGCAACTCTCTGGGAACTCTGAAGTGATGATGTCATCACGCTGCGCCGTGGCGCACTGTGTTGTTGACGATGCAGGTCATAGGTAGCGTCTCTGCTCTGCGGTCAGACCACGGCATCTCGATCGGAGTTTTTAGGCAGAGTTTATTTTCAGCTGGTTGTAACTTTGGTACAATGGTTCAAGTGTGCATATATCCTGGTTGTGAAAGTAAAATGACAAGCTCACAACGAGATCACATTGAGCTCACAGGCTCCCACTTCGTGACCGGGATTTATTGCAGCTATGGCTAATAGCGCTCAACATGGACCCCAGCATCAAAGTTCAAACTTTACGACGTTTGGATTATCGGGTGTGTAGTGCCCACTTCACATCGGAGGGACTTCTTCCCAGTTAATTACATACATAAAATTATGTACTCTGCCTACCTCCAAAGAACATGGAGGGAGGACTACTCCTGTTTGTGTGTCTAACAGTTTAGCCTAGCAACTTCCATGTAAACAAACAGAATGAATGTGCGCCACGGTGCAGTGTGATGACATCATCACTTCAGAGTTCCCAGAGAGTTGCTCAATCTCGCCGGTTTACAGACATTTAAGTGATGCTGACTTACTAAATTTACACATATCTACCACACCACAACAAACATAAGAGAAAAGAGCGTCTGTAATGGCTGCATGTCGGTGCCCCGCCCGCTGCCGTTATATGGATATGGGAGCATCTAATTATCTCTGAACCAACTGCAAATCACACGAAAGTCAAACAGGTGAATAAATGTTGTTGTTTTGAATATGAAATAAGGTCCAGATTGTAAAAACGACCGTTCCGCTTTAAGTTGGAATTCAGAGATAAGGTCCAAACCTGTAATGTGAATATTGGGGTGAGATTTCTGCTGGGATTTTGTAGTTTGAAGAGGACAACGTGGATCCGCAGGTTTTCCCTGGATTCACTCTCTTCCACATCTCGTTGCCAAAATGTCACGTTTGCCAAAAGTTCTTTACTCCAGTCTAAGTGATGCTGAAATGGTTTCTCGGACTACTTTTATCTAGCTTGCTTTGACAGAATGCTTCTGAGAATAACCTTAAGTCACTCATGTGGCGCCTGATGCAACCTGACACACACACACACACACGTTTTATTTATTTTGAAAAATCTCATACGTCAGACTCATGGATGCAAAACTGTAGCAAGTGTAGAAAACCCTCTGTAGCACTCTTTCTTCATCCGTGTCATGATGTCAATAAAAATAAAGGTTTGCAAAAAAAAAAAAAAACAACAACAGAAAAACTATAGCACAACTTGTACATGATTGAAATGTAAAATATGATCTGGACTTGGTGTTGTTTTGAATCTGATCTCATTCAGGGACGTCGGACTCATTTTAGTTCACAAACTGTCCCATTGAAGAGAACATGTTAGCATCATAATCTTCAAATGTGCCAGATTTCCTGTTTTACCACAAAAGTTTACATTTGAAGCTTTTTTTTTTTAACAAAATGAAACTGTAATCTGTATCAGAGGTTGTCTTTGATGTCATTGCTAACAGCTAGCATCCACTTTATCTCCGCCTTCAGCAGTTTCCAGTATTACCTCGCTTGTTTCAGGAAAAAAGACCTGAGTGGACAGTTAAACAACTATTTTTATCATTTATTTGTATTTCATCAACATGTTTGACAGCCCTGATATCAATTCTCTGTTACAGGAGCTTTGTAATGTAGCCAACAAATCCCTGATCTTCCTTTGTGACCGAGTTTGATGCTGCGTTTGAAAAAATAAACCTCTGTAACATATCAGATTTTCTTTTTTCATGGTTTACACCAACAAGATAAAAAAAAAATGTGCCAGCGACTCATTTTGAAAAATAAATGTGCCCCTGCAACCTCATTGTGGCCGATGCTTCTTTGTTCACCTCACAGTAACTATTGTTACGGTTACACATCCCTGTGTTATTTCGCATTTAAAGCAGAACTTTGCAACTTTTTTTTACCTCAATAAATGTGTTTCACAATCCCTGTAGGGGTAAACAAAGACTTGTCACGGTGATTCGCCTGTCCCTCCACTCCCCCCGGGGTCTGTCTCCTGAAAACAGCGCTTGCAATTTCAGAGGAGCAGACCCGACTACATCTCGCGAGAACAAACCTGCTTTACGGCACTCATACGGGATTACAAGTATAAAAGCTGTTGGAGTGTGATATCTGTCATTGTGTTGCAATAGACGATCTTTGCATGATGTGTTGATTGGTTCTAATTTCCATTTGGTAACTGAAAAATAAAGAGGTGTGGCACCTCCTCCCATAGAAATGAGCGCGAGTGGGTTCGCTGCACTGAGCTGAAGTGTGTTTGGTTTTTTTGTTGTGTTTGTTTGAATGTGCGAGGCAGGCATGTCTACGACAGAGGGAGCAACCAGAGGAAGTTCCCGGGCAGCGCGAAGAACTGCCGCTGCAGAAGATTTAACAAAAGCGCGTAAAACAAACATGAAACCCTCGCTAGCGTTAGCAACGCCACCCTTGGGTGCTCACGGATGGCAGAACCAAAAAGAGAAAAAAAACTTTGTCTAACGAGTGGAAAAAAAGGAAACGGGAGTGGGACGCCCTCTGCACGCAGGGGCGGCGGGGGGTGGGTGGGGGGGTTGGGTGGTGATGTGGAGGACGTTTACGACAGTGAACTTTCACAGGAGACCAGTAGGGGGAGCGCTAAAGCCAATCTTGCATAGTTCTGCTTTAAATTTGACTGAACTAAATTTACATTAGTGATGCATGATGAGATCAGCTCATCGCTGATAAACACCAGAAAATGAAACATCTGCATGACCAGGGCTGAGGAGTAACGGATTACATGTAACGGTGTTACGTAATGAGGATACAAAAATAATGTGACTGTAATCCGTTTACATAAAAAAACATGTAATTTCGTTACAGGTATATCTGATAAAAACATCGATTACTGAGCGGGATTACTTTTGAAAATCAGATGGAATATACCAGAATTGCAATAGACACGCGCCATCTACAGACATTGTGACGCTTTAAGGCACAAACCAGACACCACTATAGATCTATAAAAAATAGACGTCATAGATATATAAAGGATAGACACCGCATCGACCGCTATCTTGGAGCAGCCTCCCGCTCTATTGTTATATGAAGGAAACAACCTGCGTTGGATTTTACCACCTGCTGCTGGAGTCATGGCTACTCCAGGGACAGAAACTCGTCCTCTGGATGGAAACTCAGACATCATTTTATATTTCCGTCAGATGAGCCCAGAACCTCTCTGTACAATGTAAATTCTGCCTCCCAGCTGTGAAAATTCTTTTAACACCCAGGGACTCATCATCAAACCTGAAAAAACATACAGGTATGATACACACGCGGTCCACCGCATGTAACGTCGGAGCGAGGATGGTGCCTTGCGTGCTCGTGCTAATATATTTTGGGGTATTTAGTTTGAGGGGGCCAGGCCCCCTCTTGCCCCTGCGTAGACCCAGCCCTGGGTCACTGTATAATTAAAAATCGAAGGCGCTGTCCATGCTGTTGAAATAGCTAATCCACCGTTGTGGTGCAGAATATCAGTAGTTCACTCATTCAAAATGTTTTCAAGGTGCTGTCCATGGTGCTGAAAAAGCCAAACCACGGATTTGGTAAAGATTAATTGTCAGTCTCGATTCATTGATGAATTCCAAGTTGCAGTCCATGGTGCTGATATAGCCAATTGAGTGTTGTGGTAAAGATTAATATTAAGTCTCTGTTTACAGATAAATCCCAGGCCCTGTCCATGGTGCTGAAATAGCCAACCCACCGTTGTGGTGCAGAGTATCAGTTGGTCGAAGTATCATTAAAAATCCAAGGTACTGTCCATGGTCCTGAAATACCCAAACCCACCGTTTTGGTAAAGATTAACAGTGCGTCTTTATTCATTGATGAATTCCAATTGCTGTCCATGGTGCTGATATAGCCAATTGACTGTTGTGGTGAAGTTTAACAGTGGGTTGCTGTTCACCAATGAATCCAAGGCGCTGTCCATTGTGCTGATATAGCCAATCCACCATTGACGTGCAGAGTAGCAGTTGGTCACTGTATCATTAAAAGTCTGAGGCGCTGCCCATGCTGTTGAAATAGCTAATCCACCATTGTGGTGCAGAATATCAGTAGTTTACTCTTTCAAAATGTTTTGAAGGCACTGTCAATGGTGCTGAAATAGACAAACCACAGATTTGGGAAAGATTATCTGTCAGTTTTGATTCACTGATGAATTCCAATTTGCTGTCCAAGGTGCTGATATAGCCAATTGACTGTTGTGGTAAAGATTAATATTAGGTCACTGTTTACAGATAAATCCAAGGCACTGTCCATGGTGCTGAAATAGCCAATCCACCATTTTGGTTAGGATCAAAAGTGGGTCTCTATTCAGTGAGGAATTCCAATTCGCTGTCCATGGTTCTGATATAGCCAGTTGAGTGTTGCGGCAAAGATTGATATTAAGTCTCTGTTTACAGATAAATCCAAGGTGCTGCCCATTCTGCTGAAACAGCCAATCCATCATTGTGATGAAGAATATCAGTAATTCGCTCTTACACGATGATTCCAAGGCACTGTCCATGGTGCGGAAATAGCCAATCCACCATAGTGATGCAGAATATCAGTAGTTCGCTCTTACATGATGATTCCAAGGTAGGGCTGCACAATTAATCGAATTTTGATCACGATCACGATTTTGGCTGCCGCTATTAAATTTAGATGATCGTTGTGATTTTAAAATAGAAAAAGCAGGCTCTGTTATGTGTCAAATCAAGCACTTTCTAAATCTAACAATCAGCCAACCACCAGGGGGCGACCGAGGTTAGGGCCTCATTATTACGCCGCTTAAACAGCGAGCGAACCCTGCAGCAGCGGCAGTGTCAAATGAAAAAACTGAGACAGTACAATGTGAAGAGCAGCAGGCAGTGACAGTGCTGAGACATCTGGAGGTGAGGAGCCGCTAGAGCCTCGTAAAGGAGCATCATCTACTGCAGCAGTCGGCACCTCGAGGCCAGATGCCGCTTTTGGCCTGCGAACAGCAATATCTGGCGTGCCAGATGATTTTGAGAATCTGAGGCATCTGCTTCACGGAGGCAGGAGCACTGTCCATTAACCTGTCAGTATTCAACTCCTCCTAAACTGCCTTCATTACCTGTGGAACATCTTGAAACGATCTGCGTCACTGAACAACCTGCATCCTGCAGCTCCTGCTGCGTTCAGGGACACTCCGTAAAAGTAGCCTGCTGATGGACGCCACCACGTGTCTCAGTCAGCTGTTAGCTTAGCTGTTAGCCACCGATGAACTATCTGGCTTTGAACGATTCCTTCGTGCTCAAACATCAGTCGACGGGCCGCGATATAAACTTCTGAGACGATGGAAAGAAGATTTAAACACTAAGCGTCTCGGACAGAATGGGAAAAGTTGTTATTGACGGACAGTTCAGTATCTGAGCGGCGTAGCGGCGGCTTGGAGAGAACGAGGGAATCATTGTTCTGGTAGGTTTAATTTCTGGGTTAAGCGTGGCTGTTTACTGTTCTCTTGTTGTTTTATCTTAATTTTGTTGTTCAGTGATCGTCGTGTTGCTCTCAGGATGCAGCAGGTGACAGTTGCTCAGCTGTGAGGCGTTCAAGTTCCAAAGTCATAATCTGGCTCTTTTCAGAACAGAGGTCTGGTCAAACATTTGTAAATACTTAAAGTCGGTGCTTTTATATGTTCATTTCTAAGGAAAAGCGATTGTTCACAACATTGAAATGGTCCTAAATAGTTGTTTAGATTTGAATTAAAACATCTTTGATTATGTGCGCATGCACGCCAGACTTTGCTGAAGTGCTGAAGACGCACGTCTTCAATTTGAAGACTTGTTTGTTTAAAAAAAAAAGTGCAATAAAAAGGTATGTTTTACCTAACATCCATGGTGCTGAAATAGCCAATCCACCATTGTGGTGCAGAGTATCAGTTGGTCGAAGTATCATTAAAAATCCAAGGCACTGTCCATGGTGCTGAAATAGCCAATCCACCACTGACGTGCAGAGTAGCAGTTGGTCACTGCAGACCCATCGCCAGACATTCATCTCAGGGGGGCCATATCAAGTGTATGGGGGGCACAAATGTGCGCTCAGCGGGGGTGGGGTATGGTGTGGTGCGAGCTCATGCTAATATATTTTGGGGGATTTAGTTTGAGGGGGCACAACATTTATTTGAGGGGGCCAGGCCCCCTCTTGCCCCTGCGTAGAACCGGCCCTGACCTGGACTCACAGTGAACCTAAAGTTTTATTAAACCTGTTAACCTGTCAGTAACCTGCTGCTGAGAACCACAGCCTCATCAGGCTGAACTCAGAAGAATCTGATGGAGACAATAATATCTTCAGCCTGTATGGAGGATTTATTGGAGACTGTATGTTACCTTCTGTCACCGAGGAATGAATCAACTCTGAACTCTTGAAAAAACACTGAACATGGCCTACCTGAACACGAAACACTGCTCCTCACTACAGCAGTACAGCTACACAGCAGACTGAGTATATAATATAAATGTCTCTAAACACTGTCAATATGGCTTCTGGTGCTGCTGCTGTACTGTAAGACTACGAGAGAAACACAGTCTGAACTGATGGAGCTGATCCTGAGTCAGATTCTCAGTAGGTTAGAGATTAAAGGTCATGTTGTTGGTATTAATTGGGGCTGAACACACAGAGATCAGCAGAGGTAATAACACTCAGAGCATTTAGTGTTTGCTGTGTGTAGAGTCGTCAATATGCCATGAGGATGACACACTGTATTTGTCTACGTCTTTATTTTTATGTTTGCTGGTGAAGTAATCTAAAAGTAATCTGGTACATAACTTTGTAATTGAAGTAATTAGAGTAAGTTACTGATTACATTCAGGGTGACCAATTAACCGGACAAGCATGTTTTTAAAATGTGGGAACTTGTTGTAAAATCCAGAAGGTTTCGTACTTTTCACTGTTGTGTAGTTGGTTTCCATGGTTAACAGATTAAAGGGCCGTCGGTACTCCCTTCGGGCAGGGCGTTAGAGATCAGGTTCAAATCCCACAGCTGACAGGTCACCACTGTGGGTCCCTGAGCATGACCCTTGACCCCCTTCAGCTCCCTGGAGCGCCATAATGTGACCGTACCTTCACATCCTAGAAATATTATGTGCCAATGCGGGAAAAAAGAATTCTCTCCAGGGAGTACTAATAAAGTAGGATTATTTTAGTTCAGTCTGTGTTCTAAATGTCTCCGTCCTAACCTCCTGGAAGGTCAAGTGGAAAATAAACACATCCTGATCACACCTTTTGCCGATACTGAACTGATTTTTCACATTTGAGTACGAACCGTTCCAGACATGTTCCCAATCTGAAACTTAAACTTCTTTTTCCAAGTTATTCAAAAAAGAAGAAATGAAAAGTTTTATTTTGAAAATGTACATATTAAACGTCATATGCATTAGATTTTATTTTGAAAAACGCTTATCTTTCCTCAGCAGTCGTGAGCCCCTGGGTCACTCGTGCTGCTTCTGGTGTGGTTCCTATTCCTCCGTTTCCGGCAGGCTCAGTGGACTGCAGGCGGCGTGAAAAATATTGGCAAGGTGATTAACTGAATTTGCAGATGCCCGATCAATCAAAAACTAACAACTGTCCTGATTCGATCTAGAAATCCCTAACAGATGTTTGTATCCACAAACACATTAACTGTCTCTCCTTCATGAGTCATTTCTGTTGTCGTCCATGTTCCTTTTACTGATCTCACCTGAGCTTTACTCAACATCGCCCCCATAGTTCAGCTGTGGGATAACACTGTTGGCTCCAGATACCTGTAAACGTATGAAATTACCCACGTTTACATTGTGTGTGTGTGTGTGTGTGTGTGTGTGTGTGTGTGTGTGTGTGTGGTTTCGTGTGCCGTGCTGTGCTGTCTGTGCGTTGCTGTTAAGCGGGGTGATTATGGCGGGTAAAAGGTGAAGCTGCAGAGGAAAACAGAGCTGACAGCTGATCTCTCAGCACTGACACAAAAGTGCTGCTAATGAGAACTACAGCCAGTGATTTGTTTTCCCCTGTTCTACAACACACACACACACACACACACACACACACACATACACACACACACACACACACACACACACACACACACACACACACACACACACAGGGGAGGAAAACATTGGTGAAGACAAAGGTCAGAGCGAAGCAGAAATCTCTGGAGAAAGATAGAGTAGAGCAGAAAACACATCCGAGCTGTGAAAGTCAGAAACGAGGCTGACCAGAGCTTCACTCTCACTGCTGACACGTGTTCGTGTCTCTGAAGCTGAAGCTTGTTGATCTGATTCAATTCTGTCCAGGAAGCTTCATTCACGGCTTCCTTTCCAAGTTCACCTGCTGCTCACGTTTTCATCTTCTCGTTTCAGTTTCATGCTGAGTGAAGTTGTGGGAAAGCTTATAAATTGTTACTCTTTTTTGTTTTTGCTCTGCTCAGTAAAACATTGTCTCAGTGTGTACGAATTCTGTCTCTATCTATCTATCTATCTATCTTTTTCAAGAGGAGCTTATGAGTATAAGGTTCATACCCCATCAGGGCCAGCCCCTGCCAACCATGACGGCTCAGCCCTACCACCCCCAGGACAGGCATAAACCCCCCCCCCCCCCCCCCCCCCCCCCAACCCACAAAATCCCCCACCCCCAATCCCTGACTGGGTGGATCCCTGGATTCCAACCCAGCCAGGTGCCAACCCCTCCCAGGACCAGGCTGAGGCCACAGCGCCCCGAGCCACCAGACCACCGGACCAACCTGCTGGCTGTGGTAATCCCTGAGTCATCCTAATGGGAGGAGCTCTCAGAGTCAGTGATGTTTGGCTGTGATGGAGGAGTTACCACAGACTGTATGTCCAATAAGATGGTGCAGACAGACTAAAACTATTGAGTGTGTTTGTACACTCCAAGAAATTGCTGCAAATTTACAAGAAAATTTCACCGGTAAGATCCTGCTACATATATGTGTGTGTGTGTGTGTGTGTGTGTGTGTGTGTGTGTGTGTGTGTGTGTGTGTATTTATGTGTGTATATATACATATATATGTATATATATATATTTATATATATGTACTAGTGCTGTCAGTTTTAATCGCATTGATCGCAATTAATCGTGATTAATTCATTAATTCATATATATATATATATATATATATATATATATATATATATATATATATATATATATATATATATATATATTTATATATATATATATATATATATATATATATATATATATATATATATACATATATATATATATATGTACTAGTGCTGTCAGTTTTAATCGCATTGATCGCAATTTAATCGCATTGATCGCAATTAATCGTGATTAATTCATGGAGAACTGTCGACAAGTAACTTTTTTAAAGTTGAGATTAATTGCAATGAAAAATCTAATCCTCATAAATCAGTCCCAATGTCAGGAAAAAACACTATTATCCTCTAGTTCTTTTCTTTGACCCAATTGGCAGACCTCAATGGATTAATCGCGATTAAAATTGACAGCACTAATATGTACATATATATATGTATGTGTGTGTGTGTGTGTGTGTGTGTGTGTGTGTGTGTGTGTGTGTGTGTGTGTGTGTGTGTGTGTGTGTGTGTGTGTGTGTGTGTATATATACACACAGGACAACCCTGTATAAAAACAGTTTAAACTTTGTTTGCTGTATTATTGCTTCAAAAAAAGAAAACAGCAAGTTCTTGTAATTGTTGCATTGCATTTTGGGAACAAGAGGATGTCAACATGTTCGAAGGAGATTAAGCCACCCAACTTGTTATCCAGTGCCTCACTGTTTTATTAGTTAGAGTCAGCGACAACTACCATTTACTCATTTACTAAGTCTGAAGACATTTGTAAAATTAGCAGTACTTATAGTTTGATATGATAATCAAGTGATTAAATTATTTGCCAGCAAACATGAATAGTTGGCCTGAATAGTTGCGAATAGGATTCCCCCCTCGAAATAAATTCTTGCAATTTCAAATTTTGTGGTGTTTACGGCCTTGTACATTAAGGGTTTTAGAAGACTGGGCACCGACTCAGCTGATCTGTCAATTTGAGACTCACATACACACACACGTGCCGTTCCATGTAGCACGCAGCATGCAACATGCAAACTCGTCAGCTGTGTGGATGTGAAGTGCAGGCCAGCAGCGGAGAAAAGGGTACTCCGTCCTGCACGAGCAGGGAGCTAGTGATTGACCTGACAAGCAGAACACCTCCTCTTTCTTTATTCAAAACGTGAGACACAGATAATACAATAAAAAATACACTACAGAGATTATTTTGTCATTTTGATGCTGTTTATTTTGTCCTTTCCATACTGTACTGTTTAACTTGTTTTTTTTTTAAATACCATCCATATTATTTACAATTTAAACCCATCCAGGAATCTGCCACAGCAGCTGATGTGGAGAGAGCCCTCCCACTCCCCACAAGGCCTCAGGGAATATGTGGTATATATGAAATTTTCTTTTTGTGTGTGTTTTTCCTAACATTTCATGACTTCAAAAGACATGAAAACCTGATATTGTGTGAATCCTATTTCATCCTCTGACAGCATTGCCATTAAATGGCTTTCCTCTCGCTTACATGCATGTATTCATATTACTGTAGACAATTAAAGCAAATGATGAGATGGTGAGAACAGAAGGCATTTTGATTTTTGTGTCATCTTATGTTGTTTGTTTTTTTCATCTTTACTACTGCTATGCAGTAGCCAAATCTAAGGTCTGGGTCCCTCACTTGTAGCGTTTTGAGTATTCTATCATTGGTGGTGGCACTTTTGTTGTTTGCTTAAACAAGAGGTTGACTAAGATTGTGGTCGCTGTGTTTTTTCTTGTTTTGCCAAGTTTCAGGTGAAACACTGGATTGCTGCATTCACGGCTGGATGATCAGCACTGAAAGGCGCATTGTGAAGACGTCCAGCCATCTTCCATCTCTGGGCTAGCTGTACTCTTTTCCACATTTTACGACTTTAACCTGCAGTATGATTACAGTGCAGCAGCCACCCTGGAGTTCATCCAAAGGTTAGATGATTTAATTAGGAATGGGATTTATTTATTGTTGATCATTTTTGATTGACTGATTTGGTTCAGCCTCAGTTTAATAAACATTCATACCCTGGTGGTGTTTAGTAAATCAAGTACAATGTGAAATATCAAGAACACTAAAAACAAAACATGAAGTTCAATAAAACATGTAAATTATTACAGTATATTTTTTCAGCACCAACTCTGATCATGGATTCTTGTTTTTCAGGCAGTTCATAGGGATCAATCCTGAGCGAGGCACAAAGGCTGCATGGAACAAAGGGAAGGCGAAAAAGAAAGGTTCTTGTCAGTCCACCGGTCTCAAGTCTCCTAAGAAGACTACTGGACTTTGAGTGGGACTTTGTGTAGTCATTCACACACACACACACACACACACACACACACACACACACACACACACACACACACAGACAGACTCAATAACATGCACACAGTAGTTGATGTTAGCCTGTAACTGAGAAGTTTGTAAAGCTACATTTTTTGATGCTTACTGTTCTACATCGTGATATGCTTAGCCCACCTACGGGCTTCGCTATTGGTATTCCTCTTTGGTGCCAGCCAATCCCTGAGACCAAGCTGAACCCTGCGCACCAATCCTGCCCGTGTGCTGGCACAGCACCACGCCCCTCTCAGAGGGTATAAAACCGGGCTCTGCCGCTTACTCTTCCTTCTTCTCACTCAGCTCTTGAGCCGTCAGAAGCCTGCAAGACCTTCGCGATCAGGACCTGCGGATCAAGATCAGGATGGACAAGCCGGCCCATGACGAATCGTCATCAGGCGTCAGGCCCTTCACCTGCCGCTGCTGCAGTGCCGTTCTCCAGGAGAACTATCACCATGAGCGCTGCTTCATCTTTCTCGGCCGGCAGCATCACTGTCAGCGATCTTCCTGCCCTGTCTGCCTCGCCCTGCTGTTAGAGGAGTCCCAGCGGTGAGTGGCTTTCATGTGGACGCAGCGTCCCCACCTTCCGGGAATGATGATGCCGCCGAAGAGGCTCTTGCTTCTGCACCGTACGACTGGGCCGAGACTGGGAGCATCATCATCAGCAGCAGCAGCATCATCTCTTTGTCGGGGAGATCAACCCAACAAGACTCCCTCTCCACTTTCTCCCGGGCCAGCCACCAGAGCGCTCCCCGCAAGCCGGTCGAGCACCTCACGGGCTCTTCACATCCACTGCTGAGCGCACCGGCCTCGCGCTGCTGCCGCAGCCTCTGGGGCCGGTTCAGCACGATTTCGTATTCGATTCGGGCTGGCAACCCAGTCACGGACTCAGTCCCGGACTGCGGTGCTTTGTCCCACCATGCCATCTTTCCATGCGAACGTGTAGCGGGATTGGTGTACGCCGCTCACCGTCAAGGGGGCGGTGAAAGGCTACCGGGAATATTGCTGCGTGGACGGCTGGCCGCCGGTCACCGGAGTGCCTGCGATTGAGGACTCCGTGAGACTGTGCCTCCTCCCGAAATCCTCCGCCTGGCCCAGCGGGAAGCCCATGCTGCCGTCAGAGAAGGACAGGTGCATGGCGGGCTATCAATCGTTTGCCCTAGTGAACAACATGACGTTTCTTCTGGGCTCCATCGACAAGATCTGCCACGAGAAGACCCAGTTATCTCCCCAAGACATCGAGGAGATCCAGAACACAGCCGAGGCCCTGATGCGCATGTGCCGCGCCTCTGCCATCAACGGGGGCCACGTCATGGCCAATGCACAGCTCGCCATGAGGCATCTGTGGCTTGGTCTCTCATCACTCTCTGAGTGAGATCAGTGGGGAGTCCTGGGGCTCCCCCTGTCCACCTCCTCCCTCTTCGGTCTGGACAGCCAGGCCATCATCGAGCGCCTGGAGGCTGCCACACGAGGTTCCCGACAGCTAACGCAGCATCTGCAGCCCCGCCGTGAGACCCCGCAGCGTTGGCGTCCAGCGGAGCAGCGCAGACCAGCCCCCTGGAGTTCCCCGGCGTCCGGTCAGAACAAATCGTCTGCCCGCTGGCCTCCCCGGGTCGTCGACCAGCCGAGACGGTCCCACGCTCCTGAGCCTCGGAGCAACCCGTCCACTCGTCCTGCACCTGTTGCTAAACATTTCAATAAAGGCCGATCGGCCTGTTACATCTCTGAAAGAGCAACAATCCTTCCCTCTTCCCGTCTCTCCATGGCTGAAGCATGTCAGATTCGGCAGAGTTTCTTCCCTCCTGTCTCCTGCTATGTGATAAAGCTGAGACTGGTGAGCAGGCTGCAGACGGAGCCGCCAGGACGTGCCGCGCCGTCCCCGGCTGTCCCTCCACTATCCTCCTGCGCTGCGGCCGTGGAGACGGAGCGCATCACCGGGCGTAAGCGCTGACCTTTCCGCCGCACGTCACGTTTAAGCAGAGCGCGGCGGAGGTCCCGCCCGCAGCTCATGAACGCTCCAAGCGGAGCTGTCCAGTGCTAGCTCGGGTTCCCGTTGTCGAGCGCCCCTCTTCTGGCTTCAGCACTACGGCCAGCGACTCGCGGAGCTCCGTGTTCTGGCCGCCGCTGCTCGGCTTTTCCCCATCAAAGCACGGGTTCGCAGCCCCAGCGGGGCCACCTGCGCTCTTTCATGGGACACCCCCCTCATAGCCCTTTCACTTGGGGCCCCCTGTCTCCCAAGGCTGGGAGGACGGGAGGGCCTTCCCCTCAGGCCGTGGTGCAGCCACTGACGCTACGTTTCCAGATGTGGCTCATGATGTTGGGCCCGCTTTCACCCTGGTTGTCCAGGATACTAAAAAGCGGTTATGCTCTACAATTTGCCTGTCGTCCACCTCTCTTCAATGGGATCCTACTAATGTGGCTCGCATGCCTTGCGGGGGCGGCCGCTCTCGAGGCAGAAGTCACCTCGCTCCTCCACTGGGGTGCGGTGACGGAGCTGAGTGTGGAAGAGGCGCACTTGGGTTTTTATTTCCCCTACTTCTTGGCTCCCAAGAAGAGCGGCGGCATGAGGCCCATTCTGGACCTGCGGGTCCTAAATCCTCACATAACCCCCAGGAGGTTCCGCATGCTGACGGTCAAACACCTCCTGGAGAGCATCCACCCTCGGGACTGATTGATGTCAGTCGACCTGACGGACGCCTACTTCCACATCCCCATCCAGAGGAGGCACAGGCCCTTCCTCCTGTTTGCTGTGGGGACCAGGTATTTTCAATACACCCGGGTCCCCTTCTGCTACTCTCTCGCTCCTCGCACCTTTACCAAGTGTATCGAGGCGGCGCTGGAGCCGCTCCGTCGTCGTGGACTGAGGATTCTCACCTACATCGATGACTGGCTCATACTGGCGTCCTCCTATCAGGAGGCGGTGGAGCACATGGCCCAGGTCCTGCACCACGGCGACCTCCTGGGGTTCATGGTGAACCGAGACAAGAGCACGCTCACCCCGGCTCAGCATACAGCTTACCTGGGGTTGGAGCTGGACACGCTCTCCATGATGGCCCGCCTCTCCAAGGACAGGCGAACCTCCCTCTTCTCGGCCCTGAGGTCTGTGACGACCACACCCCTGGTCAGGGTCCGTCTTGTCAGGACCGTTCTGGGTTTGATGGCCGCGGCCCACCCAGTGGTTTGGTTGGGCCTTCTGCACATGCGCAGACTGCAGCGGTGTCTCGGTGGCAGCTCTTCACCATGTGGTGCTTGGAGAGGGGTTTGGACCCGGTCTCCTGCACTATCGGTGGAGTTATGGAGTTTCTCCAGGTCCTGTTACTCAGTGGTTGCGCTGCATCCACCCTGGCGGTGTTTGCATCGGCCATTGCAGCAGGTCACGGCGGTTTCGGCCGCTTCTCTGCGCGCAGTCACCCGCTGGTGAAGCGGTTTCTGTGTGGGGCATGTCGGCTACAGCCACCCCCAGACATGTGGTCTCCCCGTGGGACCTCCACACGGTGTTGGAGGGTCTTAAGGGACCCCGCTTTTGAGCCTTTGGAGCAGGCAGCGGACCGCTTTCTCTCCTTTAAGGCCACCATCTTGTTAGCGCTAGCATCCGCCAAGAGAGTTGGGGATCTCTGCGCTCTGTCGGTCCACCCATCCTGCATGGTGTTCAGCCCAGATGGGGGTCTCGTGCACCTTTGGCTTAATCCGGCCTTTCATCCCAAGGTGATCACCTTGGACTTTCGGTTGCGGGTGATCCGGATCAGTACGCTTTGCTCCCTGCCTGGTTCGTCCGGTGACGACCCGTGGCTGCGGTTGCTTTGCCCCGTCAGGGCTCTGCGTCTCTATGTTGAGCGCACAGCTGGGTTTCGCACTACGGACTAGCTGTTTGTGCGATATGGGGCCAGGGGGCGTGGAGCCCCGCTGTCCTCCCAGCATCTCACCCACTGGGTTGGGGGCGCTATTGCAGCTGCTTATGAGGCGCAGAATCTTCCGCTGCCGGTGGTGATTCGTGCTCATTCCACACGGAGTATGGCTGCTTCCGTGGCCCTGTGCAGAGGTGTCACGGTGAGTGACATCTGCCAGGCTGCTTCCTGGGTGTCCGCATCCACCTTTGTGTGTTCATATCTGATGGATATGTGCACAGACACTGTGGCCATGTCGGTTCTCGGCGAGGACAGGGGTTCTGGCCTTGCCGTGCTGGTCTTCTTGGCCCGGCTGCCGCGCCCCATGGGGGTCGCGAGCCAGGGTTTGCCCCGCCTGCCGCTGTGGCTTCACCACGGTCGGCGTGTGTGTGTGTGTGTGTGTGTGTGTGTCGCTTTGTGATACTTATGCACTTTCGGCCAGCACCTCGGTCTGACTGCTTGCCCCATTTTCTCTGGAAGTAATTCAACCGTTCTGGCGTATGGTTTGTTTACTTCCGCTTTTCTGCACCAATCCTTCAAGCATGCCAGCTGGGGGTACATTCATCCCCTACAGTCTCTGCCTTGGTTTATACCAATAGCAAAGCCCGTAAGCGGGCTAAGCATATCATGATGTAGAATTAATAGTTACTAAACGTAAGTCCAGTTCTACAAGTGTATGCGTGCCTGCCTACCTGCTGGCCCAGCTGTCTGCTTTTACCTTCACTGATTCAGAAGAAGGAAGAGTAAGCAGCAGAGCCCGGTTTTTACCCTCTGAGTTGGGTGTGGTGCTGTGCCAGCACACAGGCAGGATTGGTGCGCAGGTTTCAGTTTGGTCTCAGGGATTGGCTGGCGCCAAAGAGGAATACCAATAGCGAAGCACGTAGGTGGGTACGCATACACTCGTAGAACTGGAGTTACATTTTGTAACTACTAATTCGTGAATGTTCTTTGACAGACTGCTGTTGTCAGTCCTAAACCACTGTTAAGTGTTGCCGATAGATGGCGCCCTTACTCTATGTTAATAATGTTGATGTTCTGTTTGAGAAAAAGACGTGCATCTGACATCATCATTGTGCTCCAACCTGTTCGATTCACAGAACGTGTGTTAAATCTGGAGGAAATGTTGAATAAATAAATCATCTGAGGACTTAACGAGAAGATTGACTCAAGCTCCGCTCATTCTTCATCAAGCAGATGCCACTGCGCTTCTCAAGCTTTACAACCACCTTTGTTGTTTTGTTTTGTTATTATAGTGTTATTCTCCTTGATATAAGAAAGTCTGATGGTCCTAAGAACCATCAAACCTAGTAAAAATATCAGCAAATATTTGAACAAATTCATAATTTGGCATATTTTGTTTAAACTCAAAATGTTGACCTTTTTGCAGAAGGTTTTAGCACAACTGCAGCAACACTTACTACATACATGTTTGTATGTTGAATTTCAATAAAGAAGCATGGTTTGAGAAGACACTTTGTCTTTATATTTTAATTTGCTGTTTGAAATGCTATGTTTACTTATCATATTAAAACATGTTGTTTATAACATGACACTAAGTAGTTTGTCCAGTCACTAAGTTTGGAAAAATAAGAATACTGTCAAATTTGCTATAAGCACTCTAATTAACCCTCCTATTATGCTACAGGTCAAATTGACCCGTTTTAAAGTTTGAACATCTAGGAAAAATATTTAAAATTATTTTTTCAGTATGAAACTTCTTCTACTTGCCTTAATTAGTGTAAGGCGGAGTAGAAAGCGAAACAACCCATAAACTAGTTACAGTTAACACATGTACAGCCAGCTTAAACAGTGTAACTCAACTTCTAATACACAGCAAAGCTCCGGTCCGCGGACTCGCTCCGGTGCACAGCGCAACACGGGTCCGCGCAGTGCACCGGAGCTGTGGAGCCACTCCGGGACTACGCCGCTTCTCATCAGAATGGTTGCCCCGTAACGGCTCCGCGGCTCGGGGCTTTGCCGTTGTCTGATCAGTAGGTAGCTGCTGTGAGGTGGGCTGTTAAATCTGGAATAGAATTGAAAATCCTCCTCTTAACCTATGAAGCCCTGAACAACCAGGCCCCATCATATCTTAAACAGCTATAAGTCCGACACTGTCCTAGGCGAACACTTCATTCTCAGAGTGCTGGTCTGCTGGAGGTTCCTAGGTTCTCTAAAAGTAGAACTGGAGGCAGAGCTTTCAGCTATCAGGCCCATTATGTGGAACCAGATCCAGTCTCTGTGAGGGAGGCTGACACAGTCTCTGCTTTTAAGACTAGACTTAAGACCTTTCTATTCAATATAGCTTACAGTTAGGGCTGGTTCAGGATTTTCTTTTAAGCCAGGAGCTTGCGTCTGCGCTCTCTCTCTCTCTCTCTCTCTCTCTCTCTCTCTCTCTCTCTCTCTCTCTCTCTCTCTCTCTCTCTCTCTCTCTCTCTCTCTCTCTCTCTCTCGCTCTCTTTCTCTATGTACTCTCTGTTTATATATGAAATATATGTAGATACGACAACTGTCTATCCTATCTCCTTCTCTCTCTGTCCCCTCACCCCGACCGGAATAAATAACAGAAAGCCTCCTCCTCTGAGCCTGGTTCTGCAAAGTTTTCTTCCTGTTAAAAGGGAGTGTTTCCTTTCCACAGTCACTTATGCTTGCTCATGCGGATCTGTTGGGTCTGCTCTGTAAAAGTGTCAAGAAACGACTGTGTTGTTCATAAATAAAGCTGAATTGAATTGAATTGAAAATCTGTTCTCACATTTCAAACTTGTTTGATTTGAGTCTTTACAGTTTTGCAGTAGCTACTGGTCTACTAATGAAACAAACTTAATTGTTATAGTAGAGTAGTATTTGGTGTTATTCTACAGCAGTGTTTTTGTGGCTCCAAAGACTGAGGTGGTGACGGAATAACAGTTCTAAAGGTGGACTTTAATTAGTATCTTTTTTATCACAACATTTATTGTTATCGGGATAAATGCCAGAAATTATTGGGATACATTTTTTTTGTCAATATCGTCCAACCCTAGTTGCCACTCTCTATGCACATATCAAGATGAGATTCTTCAACCAGTGGAAACTCCAAGAGCACAATGCCTATAGACGTATGATATGCTGTTTATATATTATGTGTGATGGTAGGGTTGAAACTGAATGTTGTGAGAAAATGAGAGAAGGTGAGTGAATACACCACCCAGAAAAAGTTCATCCATGAAATGACTCGTTCAGCCACTAAAGGTGCTCATCCAGCAATAATATGACGACTTTATGCTGTTTTTGAAATTTGAATTAAAGTTTTCAGTTTAACCACCTCAGTGCCAGTTTTTTTTAAAGCTTGAACTGTACAAGTAATGAAGTAATCTTTTATCTTGTCCTTTTTTGTCCCTGCAGAGCTCCAACAGCACCGTGACGGTAGAGAGGAACAGGAAACAAACACGAGTTTGTTTCCTGTAAAAGTGGAGCCAGGGCTTCTTCAGTTTCCGGAGGACCAGCAGGAACCAGGGCCTCCAGAGATGGAGGAGCCCGAGGATCCCGGTACCAGCCAGACGGGAGCTCGGCCTGTTGTGACGTTTAAAAGTGAAACCTGGAAGGGTCCTTCTGTTGAAGAGCAGAGTGACCTGAGTCAACCAGAAGAAAAACCAGACACTGAGCAGCTCCTGTCTCAGGACTCTGAAGTCCACCATGAGAACAAACTGATTGACTTTCCAGTTTCAGAGAAGCAGGCTGAATGTGAGGAAACATGTGGTGAACCTGTCCGTAAAAAAACAAAACTATGTCAGGAGGTAAGAAAGGTCACTGATAACAAGAAAACGTGTGACACGTGGAAAAAGCTTCAGTCGACAGAGTCATTTGTCGGTCCACATGAGGACTCACACAGGTGAGAAGCCGTATTCTTGTGAAACGTGGAACAAGCTTTAGATTTAAGAGTCAGTTGTTGTGCCACATGAGGACTCACACAGGTGAGAAGCCATATTGTTGTGTGTGCTGTGCAGCACGCGTCTAGGTTTTGTTTCAGCACCACAGACAGCTACACTGACGTTGTCACTTTGTTTGTGTTTATAAGATGTTATGAGTTGTGTTTGTGTCAAGTGAGGCAATAAAGCCCTTTAACAGTGAATTTTTGTTTTGTCCTCATTCATTTTTAAGAACTTTTAACTCCACATCAAAATCCTTGTGTATTTTCTGGGAGCTTTGTGAATAGATAACAGTTGACCATGTTGGGGATTGTGGGTATCACCAGGAAGCTGTTCATTTACCTTGATTGCTGTGTGTGTGCACGCACACAGCAGGGGGAGGGTGGTCAGCCCTTCCCCCCACCCTCACTGGGTAAAGCATTTGAAATTGGAGTCAAACTTGAAAACCCACCTCTGAGTGATGAACTGTGATGGTCAGGTTTCGCAACTCTACCCAGCCCGCGGTTCCTCCTCCCTCATTTCCAGTGAGTTCTCAGCGGACCTTCGGAGAGTAAGGTCCTCCGCGGAGTTCTCGCCCAACCTCCGAGGAGGCAGGAAGGGACCTTCCCTGGTCCAAGACAATGGAACGTGGCAACTAGCTGGGCTTTAGCATAGACAGGTTTTTCCAAGCATAGAACTATTTGCTTTTATGATGTGTGGATTTATTTGAAATTGTTTTCCGGTTATGATGAACAGAGGATAAGTTAACAGTCTGTAAGCTAATGATCACTTCGCTTCAACCAACGCTGGGTTTGCAAGTTAATCTTGGTACTGAACTGTAAAGCTTCAGCCTCCAGCATCACACCAGAACATCACATGGTTAATGCAACATCTTCCACCTCGTCTGAGGTGATGGACAACACAGATCATGTAGACTCATTTTGAATTGGCTTTTACAAAGTTGGGTAACACTATACTTGAAGCCCCACTATATAACACATTATAAGTAGTTATAAACACTCATACATGATCACAATGACATTGTGATCATCTATGAATGTTTATAACTTTAGCTACACGTGTTATAATGGCATTATAATGCTTTATGAATGTATTTATAATGTGTTATACAGGCGGGCTTCAAGTAAAGTGTTACCCAAAGTTGCACTTGAAAGAGGAGACAGGTCTCACCCCCTCTCAAGCTCTCCTTTGTTAATGAGCACATGTGGAGAACATCCCTCAGATCGGCCATTTTAATTGTAGTTCCATCCCCCAGCCCTCCATCCCATCCCATCTCACAAACCATCTCTCTCCCTCTCACACGCACACACACACACACACATTCATACAAACACAACTTGTATAGACACCTAGATAGAATTGTGTGTTTGGTTTTGCTTTATTGTTAAAGGTGCCTTAAGGAGTTTGCAGGTTTTATGCGAAACAGCGCCCCCTGCAGGCCTTGGGCGTAATGCAGCTTAGTGAAAAACTCGTCCCTGTGGCTCGCGTGCACGGAAGAGGGGAACTCCGTCTTCGCTAGTTTAGTAGCTCTCCAGTAAAATGTAAGTTTCTTTTACCTGGTGGAGTCTGTGCTGGAGCTGTGGCAGTGCTAGAAGCCAGTCTTTTCTTACTTTCTGGAAGATCCTGCTCAGTTGTTGCTCACTAAGCATCTGGCGGAGTAATGGCGGACAAAATGAAACTTATCCAGCCGGAGCGCGCATTACGTCATTCCTTTCAAATTCTCCCCAAAAAAATGCTGGTGCCAGCCTGGCACTGCAACTTTCAAGTGACAATTTAGCGCTGTTAGCGGTACTTCTAATAAATATGTCAGGGCACATTGTACACATCATTAAAAATGTGTAACATATTTATGGTGGAAAATGAGTATTTTTAAGGTTGAAAAACTCCTTAATGCACCTTTAATAAACATAATTTTTGGAACCATTTGTTGTTGACGTTTCACAATTATGAATGGAAAGTCGATCTTTTCTGTCCAAGAACTCCAGAATCCTACAGGTTTTACTGTTAAAATTTGCTAATTGTTAATAATCTATTAATCCAAATTCCGAATTAATAGTTTATCCAAGTTTATGAGACTGATTACAACGAATTTGTTATCTTTTCCTACTAAACATAGGTGGTGCCCCGAGGTTATCTGATGAAATGAGATCCAAATTTCTTTGATTAATAGTTATCTTTGATAATAATTATTACTGGTAGTTAATTCATTAAGTTGAAATCACAGCATTACTGGTGCGGCCCATGTGAGCCAGAAGAACATTAATGCTGTGAACCCTAAAAACCATGTGTCACTGCTGTGAACGTATGGCAAATGAAAAACCACACTAAGCTTCTTTTCCCAGCACTATCTGTCTAACATGTTCCTTCTGATGTGTCGAAAAGTTTTGTCTTGAAAACAGCTTTCAAAAAGTTGGGCTGTCAGTGTCTCAGAGCACCACTGTCACGTAATCAGACACTGAAAACACGACAAGGGTTTTGAGTTTTCTCTTGAAATCATTGCTGTTGAAATGTCTTGTAAATGTGTGTTGGCTGTGCCTCCACTCACAGAAAAGAGCGTTCACTTTCAAATACCCAATTCGTTCCCTGACAAAACTTTTAGAACTTTCTGGAAGATTTTTTCTATCTTATTAAATCTTACATGCAGCATATTGAATATGTCTATACTGAACATTGTTCATATCACATTATTGACCAAATTAAGCTAAAATCTTTGTTAAAAAAAAAAAAAAAAATGTCTGCATGTCCAGGCATTGAGTGAGTCTATAAGATGTACGGAGCATCTGAGTTTCAAAAACTGTCGATATCCCAGCGTGCACCAGGGGCTGGCTCCAAAAAGGCTGCGGCTCCATAGACTCCAATTCAAAATGAAACATCAATAAAACTGGATCGCCTGAGTTTCTACAACTCACATCTGTTTTTTTCGTTAGATTTCATGATCCAGGAGAGAGATGTTTCATCTGCATTTGTTGAGTCTGTCATTCATCGCATTTCTTTTTTCACATAGCAAAACATTTTTGATGTTTCCCTTTAGACTTCCTTTATTTGTCATTTCACATTACACAGCAGTGCAGTGAGGAACGAAATTTTGTCACATTTGGCTTCCTCAGTTTCAACAACACTCAATTAATAGATAAAGATAAAGAATGCTTTTAGTATAAAAAAATAAATAGTATCGAAAATAGATATGAAGACAGGGCTGTGCACAATCAGTTAAAAAAGATCTTTGACTAATTAATGAAATATTTACAAAAACTAAACAAATATTGCACTGATAAATGAGAGAAATCAGTCCTTAACTAAAAACAAAGAAATATTGCACAGAACCACGGAAGAGGTGATATGAGTGGCACAAATATGTGCATTACTATTGCACCGACAGTGTCCAGAAAAATATCCAGGGTCAATGTGGGACAGTTATGTGCCATTCGTTCAGTAGTCTGATAGCCAGGGGGAAGAAGCTGTTCATAAATCTGGTTGTTCTGCAGCGGATGCTGCAGAACCTTCTGCCAGACGCCAGCAGGGAGAACAGTCCATGGTGAGGGTGGGTGGAGTCCGAGGAGATCCGATGCGCTCTGGCTAAGCAGCGTCTGTGTGAAATGTCCTGAATGGAGGGGAGTGGGGACCCGATGATCTTCTCTGCCGTCCTCGCCACTCTCTGCAGAGATTTCCAGTCAGCGGTCTTACAACTCCCGGACCAGACAGAGATGCCGCTGGTCAGCAGGCTCTCGATTCCCTCTGTAGAAGGTGGAGAGGATGGGAGAGGGGAGGGAGGCCCTTCTTAGTCGGCCATGTCTTCCAGATCTTTAGTTTTGACAGTCCAACATCTCTTTTTGTTTGGCAGCTAAATGCTGCCGTTGACGTGGACTTGTAGAACCACCATTCTAAATATAAAGTGTTCAGACACACCAGGACAATACTGGGAGGGACCTCTCATGCTCCCACCTTTTTCCATGCTTGGGATTTTACAGCTTTAACACAGATGATTCTGTGATTCTTGGAATTAACCACCGCCTCCAACACCAACACCATCACCTTAACCACCACCAACACCACCTAAACACCATCAACACTATCACCAACACCAACACCATCACCATAACCACCACCAACACCATCACTATCACCTAAACCACCAACAAAACCAACACCAACACTACCACCATCACCATCACCAGTCCTTTTCCTCTTTCTGTCTGTCAACCAGTGGAGCAGGACTCTGTGAACCCAGAGAAGTTTCAGCAAGATGGAGGACAAAGAGAGAAGTACAGGTTTTTAAATAGTACGGTGGGATGAGGGGTAAGAGGAGGAGGAGGAGAACAACATGGAGTAGGTGGAGGAAAGGGAGAATGAGGTAGAGAAAGAAAAGAAGACAAAGGTGGTGGATGAGGAGGAAGAAGCAGAGGAAGCGGAGGAGGAGGAGGACGAGGCTCCCACAGTGACTGCTAGTTGTTATATTGGGGATCTGTTAATGGATCAATGAAAGAAGAAAGAAAGAAAGAGAATGGAAGAGAGAGGCTGTGTGCAAGGATGACAGGCCTCATTACCACCAAACCTCAGACAGTGATGCCTCCGTGTGTGTGTGTGTGTGTGTGTGTGTGTGTGTGTGTGTGTGTGTGTGTGTGTGTGTGTGTGTGTGTGTGTGTGTGTGTGTGTGTGTGTGTGTGTGTGTGTGTGTGTGTGTGTGTGTGTGTGTTAGCTCCCTGTGGGCTCCTGTAAGAGAGGAGAAGCAGAGGATGATGGGACAGAGGTGTTTAAAGGTCATCATCATACAGAACCAGCAGTTAACCAGCACACAGCTCACACAATGCTGACCAGCTCTCCATACACTGTTTATCAAGCCTTTTTAAAGTCGAGCTCACGTCTTCTCATCATGTTAATGTGTTCATCTCTTCATGGCACGTTAAAGCTGGTGTGCAGCTCTGAGACCGCCTACAGAAACAGATCATGTGACCCAGAAAGGGCTGGGACATTCACCAGGCTTCATGCGCAAGTCAACCAATCAGGATGCTGATGGGCGGGGCTTAAATTAGTCAGGAAGTGAGAGTGTCCCTGAAGCAATTTAAGACAACAGGACTTTTACTAGTTTCATTGAGATGAAAACATGTTTGTTTGTTTTTTTTATTTCCTGTTGAAAGACAGCAGAAACAGGCGCAATTTGAGACCCGGAGGCTGGATTTACAGGATGCACCTAAAGGTTGGTACTCCAACTGGTGGTGCTCATTGCTTGAAAAGAAAAGTCTCCAGTTCTATTTTCTGTGCCGCCACTTCTAAACCTCATAAATTCTCTTCAGAAAGCACCAGACAGGAAGTTACATCTGAAGTTTCGAAATAAAACACAATGCACGACCTCACAGACGTAAATTTTTTTCCTATATGTTGTTATTACGCTGCCTCGGGAGGCACGACAGTCAGCTTAACAGGGTCCCAGACAGTAGCGAACGCGGAAATAACCGTTTTTATGTAGAATAAACCATACAAAAGTAACTATTGGATAAAGAAAAGCACTCAATTGAGATCAAAACATAAACCATGTACTCACCCTTGCTGGAAGTACTATAAATTACAGATCAATATGGCTGGGACGAGCAGAGCGACCTTGCAGAAGCGAAATGAGGTGTGTTTTTTTTTCTGTTTATATCATGTGTTGTTCGTGTGATATCGAGAGCACGAGAGCCTCTCAGAGCAGCAGCCTTCCCCATCCAGACGACGCGCCGCTGCGCCGGTGTGTGTTGACTTTGGAGCAAGACGCTGGCGTTCCGCGGCGCAGCGCTTTCGCGTCCGGTGGAAAGTGGGGGTCCCAGTTGGCCCTCAAACTTCCTTCACATTTCCTTGTTTCTGTTTCCTCAGCCGGCTCTCCACAACAATTATCTGCAGGCTTTATGATCAAACATTTCTTTGCTGTGCCTCAAACTGTAACTTTGTGACACGTCATCTCAGCTTTTCTGCTTTATTTGATTTTCTTTTAGATTAAGTGTTCACTTGGACCTTTCTCTTGGTTGCTTCTCTTCACAGTCAATCCCATAACCCTGGGAAACAGCCAACTGGAGTCTGACCTTTGACTTCAGAGGCTTTTAGAGTCATGAAATGTGGAGTCCAGCTGGCAACTTTATCAAGTTCAGGTCGAGACTAGCTGGAGATTATTTGTTCATAAATGGGCGGCAAAAATGATGATGAGAAGCTCCTGTTTCACTTCTCAAGTCTCATTCTAACAAATCATAATTAGGGCAAAACAATGATTTCAAGTGAAAACTCAAAGCTGTTGTTGTGATTTTGGTTCTTGGAACTGCTGAAAATGCAACATTTTGAAAATGTCTCTGTCGCCATGTAAACGGCTTACTTTCTGAAAACAGTCTCTTCGTTGATGACAGAAATCCTGCTCGTCATCTTGCTCGTGGTCCTGGTCCCAGTCCTGGTCCTGCTCCCGGTCCTGTGCTCCATGGCCATAACAAACAGTAGTTCTGCACATGCTCAGCAGAGGCATTGTTAATGTTTAGAGTATATTGTTCCTCTGCAGTGTGGTGTGTGTGTGTGTGTGTGTGTGTGTGTGTGTGTGTGTGTGTGTGTGTGTGTATACTCCTGACCTGACTTGTTTTTTTTTTTTTAAATGTTTCTGTAATTTCTCATTTGAACGGATATCGTCTTCAAAATGTTGTCCTGTTAGTGTGAAACGTGAACCGTGTGTTTCTGCGTCGCGCCAACAGGACCTCAATGTTTTGGGGTTTTTTTTTTGACTAAAACATTTGAAGCCTCACCTCCACTCTGCTCAAGCTCACTCCCAGCAGGCAGCAACAGAGAGTCTCGTCCTCCTCCACCACAATGATCATCACCTTCTCCAATTCATCCTCTCCTCTCTGACTTCAATTAGAGAGAGGAATAATCGTATTGACAAGACTGACAGGTTGGGGCAGGGGGCCAGGAACATGAATAGTCACATGTGTCAGGGACCGAGTGAGGAGGAGGAGGGGGAGGAGGAGGAAGACGAAGAGAAAAAAGAGGAGGTATCAGTGTGTCTTATTGTAGCTTTGATATTATGACAATGACATACAGTCAATTCAAATAGAGAATCTCTGGGGCCAGCAGGTCTTAGAAACGCCCAGGAATTAGTGTGCTGACATTTCTACACGGACGTATTGACATGTAACACTCAGATCTCCACACTCCACTCTGCTGAAAGCCACATCCACACATGAACTGAACTGGATGTGTGCTTCAGTGGCAGAGCTTCCAGAGACTTCTGGGAGCTGCTGTGTTCGACCCAGTGCTGTGCAACTTATCTGAGTTAGTACGGAGATACCCGGCTCATTACTGCGGAAAGAAAGCAACCTTAACTCATTAAGCTCTGCTGAAGTTACATCAATCAGTGGGAGGAAGATGCTCTACAATCTGGATGTTAGAGGGAGGAAGATCCTCTGTATGCTTTATACTATAAATAGCTCAATGAGATATTTCTCAGGGCAAAGAGGTTGATCAAAAACAGTTGTTCTTGATGAATTTAATAAACTCAAGGTTGCTTCCTCTGACAGATTTTTCAAAACATCTCACATAATTAATGTTGGAAGATGCATCGTGTCATAGTGAGCATGTTTAAAGATGATGCTCGCTGTGCATAACTTCAGTCTCACATCAGAAATCTCATTGTTTCATTGGCCTCATGTTGAATAGCCTCTCGTGCTTCCTGACGCTGCTCACTCTAAACTCACTGCGGATCATTCGTTGTCAGTAGTGAGCTTCCCAACTCCCAGTCAGAGCTACTGGCTTTGAAAATTCACACACACTTCAGGGTTTCTTCAGTTTGATGGCAGATTTTCCACCTTAAATAAGATAAAAATCTTAAATTAATCCAGAGTCACACACACAAGTCAGACCATCAACCGCAACGTCACAACAATTCAGCTGAAAGGATAAAACATGTTATGAATTCATCCTCATAGTTATTCAAGACATTTTTCAAGTGTTCGTGTTTTTTTTAATTGTCATGGATTGTAATAAATGAAAACTGACAGCAGAAACTCTGAATTCCTTCTTTTCATTCAACTCTTCTCCTTTTTACATTCAGTTTGTTTTTCCCACAAACTCTCATGAATTAAACCCAAATTTCTCTCTGTATGCATTTCACCATTAACCTCTAATAGTGCAGTAATTTAGCTTCCATCTGTGCCCCCACCCCCACCCCACCCCGCCGCACCCCCACCCCCCATTCTAACTAAATGCATTTCACCATTACAGCTAATTCTCTCTCAGTCTTGCTCCCATCTATATGCATTGCTGTGCTTAAGACTAATTTTTCTACTTTTCTCAGTGCTCCCTCCCTCCTCCTCCTCCTCCTCCTCCTCCTGGGGTCCGTCAGTCAGGAGGGGCTGGCTGTTGGGATGAGGGGAGGGGAAGGGGGGGGGGGGTCGTTAGAGCTCCTTCTCTTTAAATTGGGGCGGTGGACGGCAGGTGAACATCGCATTGATCGCCCTCTCAAGGCCTCTTTCTCTCCGCTCCATCCCTCCCTTGCGCATCCCTCAACACCAATTGTCTGGCCTTTACGGCCCCCCAATACCCCCCCACCCCCACCCCCACCCCCACCCCATCCTCCTCCTCCCTCTTCACATCACCACCATTGGCTCCTTATTCTTTTCTTCAGATGTGAACAGCAGCAGTCACATATTTACAAGAGAGAGTGGAGGGCTGGAGGTGCTTTGAGCTGTCCATCTGCCTAACAACCACCATCATGGGGCAGAAAACCAAGACGTGGGGGGGCGGACGGAGAGAAGGAGCAGCAGGGGATATGGGACAGAGACGGTGGGTGGCGTGGGACGGTAGGGTCGGAGTAAACATGGTGATGATTTCCCCTGAGCTTCGTTCATCTGGAGCGAGAGAGAGAGAGAGAGAGAGAGAGAGAGAGTGAGAGTGAGAGAGAGAGGGGGAGAGAGAGAGAGAGCAGCTGCTGTCTTGTCACCGCTGGCATCTGTAGCTACAATGACTCCTCCTCCTCCTCCTCTTCCCCTTCCTCCTCCTTTTCCTCCTATTCCTCCTCACAGCAAGCAAGAAAATAGAGGGATGGTACGGGAAAATCGAAATGCTGACACACACTCACACACACACTTGCACAGCAAACACTCTCAGCGGGCCCCTCTCATCGTCCAATTAGAGCTCTAACTGAGAGGAGAGGTGAGCGGACTTTCCACTGTCAGACGGCGTTTTGTTCCAGACGCTTCAGAAGAGTTTATCGTCATGGAAACGGCTGCACGGTGGGGAAGAGCTTCACTGTGATCCTGGGTTTTCTGTGCGGAGACTGCATGTTCTCCCTGTGCATGTGTGCCAGGGCCCAGTGCATTTGTTTGACCTTATCCGGTCACTCTAACGGGGGCTGGCACTGCGCTGCTGTGTAGGTCGGGTTACACACATCCAAGTGCAGGAAAGACCTGTCAGCCGATCAGAAAGCAGGAGAAACTCCTCCAGACCACCAACAACCTCGACCGCTTAAAGCTCGTGTCCGGAGTTTTGAAAGAGAGAGGTTTTTTTAATCCAACGTCTGGAGGTTCCGCCCTCCCTCTGCTTTCATGAGCGACCAAGCCACGCCCCTTTGATTGTGCACGCGAATTATCTGTCGGGTGAAAATGAGAACCTCCCAGTCCTACAGCATCCTCCATGTTTAGCTGTTTACGGTGGATGTTCAGCAGACAGTGGATATATCCGAGGTAAGCGCGGCGGCTGCTGCGGAGCTAACTCTCCTCTGCCTGGGCGAGTGCGCGTGCTCTCTGGCTGTCGCACACTTTGATTGACAGCATGACAAAGTGGAAGCTCGAAATCTATTGGCTGAAGCTGACCGGCGCTTTTTTGGATAACATGGGGGTCTATGAGACGAAGGCGGGGCTCATAAATAAATTTTTATATTGCTTTATGCTAATATTATATTATAGTATCGAACCAGACTGACACATTTAAGCTCTGTTAAAAAAACGATACATGCATTGGAAACGAACGGAAACTCCGGACACGAGCTTTAAACAAGTGCTTAAAAGTTTTAGTAACATCTGTTTTTAAGTGAACTGTGACCCCACTGCTGCGGCTCCAGCATACTCCATGATGCTTCCACCACCATGCATGGGGTCCATTCAGAAATACCCAGAGTTCTGATTCCTGTCCATCCTTCTAGTTCTGATCCAGTCTCCATAGTCGAAGTCAGATTCTCCTCACTGTTAACATGTGTTCGGGACCATCAAATCATGACACGAATCTGATCTGTCAGTCTGAATGAATTCAATCAGATTACCCAAAACAATATTCACCTGAACCAGTTTCTTCTGATTTGATGCTTTAGTTCACTTTTCATTTGATTCTTGTATTTTCTACTATTCCCTCATTAACACACCTACACCATCAGTCAAAACAACCAAAACTTTGCCAGCCTGCTCCAGTCTGGTTTCAGATTGTTCAGTGGAGAGCATCTTGATCCAGTCTCAGGATGCTTCCTCCACTGTGCTTCTCTGAGAGTGCCTCAGGATCTGTGTCAAAGAGTGAAACTTTTCTGGTTTCATCCTATTCAACAGTTCAGAGGTTCAAACATTAGAATAAAAAAAAGGCATTCAGATCCTGATTTACTGAGATGGGGCCAGGCCAGGAGTTGGTGCTGCTGTTTGTTTTTGTACTGAAACCATACACAAATGATGCAGAGAACAATACACTCTCGACCCCGACCCAAAGTCAAAATTTCAGGTGAAAAAGAAAATATCTCATAATTTCCTCAAATGAAGGTCATGAGGAGCCAGCTGAGAAACAAGTCTCACCTCGAGGAGAGCAGCTCTTCTGCTGACTGGAGCCTCCTCCTCCAACCTGCTCAAGACTCACAGGATCAGAAGTGACACCAGCTGTTCCAGGAGGAGTGGATGGAATTAGCAGGAACTCCTTCCATTGCTTCAGGTGGTGCCACTGAGAGCTTTTCATGGAGTGGCTGCAGGGAAACAGACTCCAGAATCAAGACTGTTTGAGTCCTGACTCTGCTCCACATCATCCCATCAGGCCTGTTTCAGACTGCAGAGCATGGAATCCTGTAATTCTGTATTTCTGAGGTTATTTTAAGGTTAAGGTACAGTGTGTGATTCATGCACAGTTGATGGAAATCAGAGGATTTGCTTTATTTCAATGAGCAGCTGTAAATAAATGTTCGTGATTAAATGCGTTAAATCACACTCCAGCTTTCTGGAAGTGAATGTTCCATGTTTGTAGCTTCAACAACAGCTTACCATTGAATTGCCCATCCCTGCTCTACAGTCATGATCCTCTGGGAGTTTTTCTCAGTGCCAGCTGCAGAGCAGCAGCCCATGATGCTGCCACCTCCACGCGTCCCTGAATGAATGCTTACTGACATGTTAAATACTGCTGTCCCAACTGTCTACTGTTCTTTTCCTCACGCAGACCAGTTCTGTAAGTCTTTCAGAGAGAACATGAAGTTCACTGTTTTCGGTTTTAGTGGCTCAGTTCGGACTAATGGCCAATTTGAGAGGAAGCTCGTTGGTGGTTGTGAACTTCACCATTGTCACTGTTCATTTTCCATCCAGTGTGCTCGTGGGAATCTTCAGAGCCACAGAAAAGAGGCTCTTTCAGTGAAGAGGTCTGCAGAGAGTTCTTGGACATTATTACTTGAGTTTTGTCCTGACAAGCTGTGTGAATGATGTGATCTTCTATAACACACTGTAGCGAGCCTTTCTAAACCTGAACCCATCACTTTGCTTTGTTACAAGTGAGCTGTGAGCGCGCCGTCGACATGTCCACCTACCCCTGCAATCAAATGATTCGACATTCAGGAGCAAAGGGGGGCAATTATTTTTCAGCACAGGGCAACATAAATCACTGGAGGCCTGAGTTTTACTCCGTTTAACAAAGTTTTACTTTGCTTATTTCGGCATCATTTTTTCCTCCAAATAAAAGCAGGATAAGTGGCGTGCTTATCTTTGACTATGCTTCCTGGTAACTCAACATATTGCAGTGATTTGTGATCTGTTGTTCCTGTCTTTTATGGAGTGATCATCATTAGCTCTGCTCGCCAACACACAGCAACAGAGGGGTTAAGGAAAGCCTATTAAGCAGCTTAGTTTCATTTAACTCCCTCATGAGAGCCAGATAGAGGCAGCCGAGGACTTGATGAGTCCTGGCATGGATCATCATGTCAGCCAGCTTCTGTAGTTACTAGTTACTGGTTACGACTTTCCGACTTGAGGTTTTCATTCCAGACGCAGCTGTTCCAGCTGAGCTACACAGCTCAACCTGCAGCTCTGCAGCCTCTTGTGGCTCTTTGTCTCCCTAAAGCTCTCAGAATGTTGTTCCTTTTCTCTTATTTTTGTTTTATTTAAACACCGGACTCATTTCAAAAATGACTTTTATCTCTTTGATTAAAATACAAAAGAATTTTTTAAAGAGTCAAAATCACTAAAATGGGGGGAAAATGTTTAATATTGGGGAAAAAACAAGCAAAGCTGCTTAGAAAATGATGATGAAATGATTGAAATGGATAAAATGTCCTTCTGTCCTGTGGCCATAAGACAGTATAACGCTTCCCTGAACACAATTCTGTTTTGGTTAATTTTGGTTAATTAAAGACTCAGAATCCGTAATGAGG
Organism: Salarias fasciatus; assembly: GCF_902148845.1. Lineage (NCBI taxonomy): Eukaryota > Metazoa > Chordata > Actinopteri > Blenniiformes > Blenniidae > Salarias > Salarias fasciatus. Next base: position 24,966,355 of record NC_043756.1, read on the forward strand.
CAAATGAAAATATGAATGCAAAATGAATCCACTCCATTCCCTGTTCCTTTACATGGGTTATGTCTTCCTGTAATATTGTTGAAAGTGCAGTTTGTTGCTGTGCTCCTGACATCTGAACTGCTTTCCTCTTGAGAGCAGTCAGAAAAAGTGCCAGATGATGCTGTATTAATTTGTACTTATGTCTATAAATGAACACAAACCTATCTCCAGAGGAGCGTGAGCTCAGACTCATCCTTCATCCTCTTTGTGAAAGTCAAACCTCAGCAGAGTTTGTGGAAAGCAGCACAGCAAGAGGGATGTGGAGCCACCTGCAGGGTTTCAGGTTTATTGTGCTTTCAGTTCTGTCTTTAACAAACTACACAAAAGCTATGTATTGAAAATGTTTATGAAAGGAAGATAAATTCTCTAAGGATAACAGAATGAAAGATCCCAACCGGAGTTCTGTGAATAAGTAAACCTTTCTAGGGACCACAGCATTATCTCCATTTAGTAGTGTTTTCTGAACTTTGTTGTGTTTTTGTGACTTGCTATTGTTTTTTTTTTTCTGTTTTGTTTTTTATTTTTATTTTTTCGTGTTTTACATATTTTGAAATTTCATAATATGCACATTTTTTTAACTGAGTTTTTGAACATGTTCAGACACCAAAAGGCCACTTGTTTGGTAAGAAAAAAATAATTTCTTTCAGGTCCAACAAGGTTGTCACAACATTTGGTGCTCAGACAAGCTTGAGGAATTCCTGAAATCATAAACAAATGTTAAAATACAGGAGAGAGAAAGCTTACTCAGAAGTAGCCTGAGGGAGAGGAGAGGAGGAGGACAGAGGAGGAGAGGAAATGAGAGAAGGTAAGACTATTGAGGTAAACTGGTCACAGAGCCCAGAACCAAAACATCCAAGCAGAGAAGGTTTTCGAATGTGTGAAGTGACTCATGGATTCTCAGTGACTCCTTGACCCACCGTTAAAATGAGAGTTCATCACGTCATTCGGTGTTTGAAGTTTGTGTTTAATTACGTCTTTCAGATTCAGCGTCGTCTTTTGAGACCTGAAGGAATGAAGAACGTGTCGCTGTCCGTGGTGCTGAATGAAATGTGTGAGTGAAAGACTGAAGGACAACTCGCTGTCCATGGTGCTGGATGAAGCGTGTGAGTGAGTGAGTGAGTGTGAACGCACGATGTCATGCTTGTGCTTTTTTTCTTTTCTTTCTTTTATTGTGGCGGGAAATGAAGCATCCACACATGCGATGAGCTCCTTTTTCACTCAGATGAGGGCTTGGTCATGCTGCAGTCGTCACTGCGGATGGCATCAGGAGCGTCAGTGTGTCAGGAGGATCATATGAAGAACTGCTGCATCACAGCAGAACTGATGGACAAACTTCACACAAAGGCGAGATTTGACTCAACTCTCTTTTTCTTTGTTTTACTCTCTGTGTGGCCTCGCTCCTCCTCATCTGTCCTTTTTCTCCTCCCTCCTCCCTCCGTCTTTCCGCTCCCTTTGAAACTAATTATCGGAGAGGAGCAGAGCAGAGGGAGGAGCGAGGAAGGCAGACATGAAGAACGAGAGCGGGCTGAGAAACTAGAGGAAGAGGACCAGAACAGAAATAAAGACCTAGATCAGGCCGTTCTTTATGTTTGGATCACGCTAATGAGGCTGATCTGAGGATTCATTTACATGATAACACAAGTCAAAGCGTTTGTGTTTTCCTCTCAGAAAAACATCTCCTTCACGCAGCAACACTTTGAAAAACAATTGTATTTAAATAGAAAAACTCCATGTAAACAAGCTTTTAGTAAAGTGAAAATGTTCTTCTTTGAATTTGTTTCATCCGAGGGAAAAAGGTAGAAAAATTTTATCAACGGTCCTGAAAAACCTGCTAATTAGATAATTAATAAGAAGGTAATAAAAACAGCTGTAAATAAACCATTCTATCTTGTAATGGAGTTTTGTCTGTTTATCGACTGAGCGTGTGCAGAACTACTTTTTATTGGGGAAGAGAAGCACAGGACCAGGAGCAGGAGCAGGATCAGGGCCAGGACCATGTTTGAACATTTAATGCAAACAGTGGGTTCAAGTTGCTCCAGGAGAATTCAGAGGTCAAAGGAGAAAGATGGATGAACATGAAGTGCAGAAAAAGAGGATGGAGTAAGTGACTTGAGCTTTCGAGGGGATAAAGAGCGTAACAACCTGATGAAGAACCCGATGGAGGTGTGGAGAGCTTTGAAGACTTCCCTCAAAGCAGGCGACACACCTCCCAAACACTGGAACAGCTTTGATTCAGCTGCTGGTGCTGGCAGGAGGAGGAGGTTGGTGTTCCTGTGAAGTCTTCAGTGAGGAACACCAGGAGTCTGAAAACCTCTCTGATTCAGGGTGTGGAGACGCCGCCTCCTCTGCCTCCTGCTGAAAGCTGATTTTTCTGTCAGTAAACAGCTGATCAGCCGCGTTGCACGTCAAGCCACGGCCGATCGATCACATTATGCAAAACAAGAAAAAAGAAAGAAAGAAGAATGTTGGAGGGGAGGAGGAGAGAGAAAATCAATGAATGGACTGCTTAAATTCTGACATCTGCTGATATGTGTGTAGTTAATTTGCTTTACGCAGTTTGGTTGTCAACAAACATGCAAATAACCAGCAGAAGTACATTTATTCTTACTCTTACAGAGCTGGTTGTTTGCAAAAGAGGGGGAAATAATCAGATGCTTCATTTATTTGAAATAAAAAGTTTTTAGCCTTTGAGAATGTTTCATGTTGTGATTTCAGTACAGGCCTTTTTCGCATGATGTTGCTCAGCTTCCACATTCTCGCTCAGCAGGATGTCGTTACGTCCAGCTGGACCTGTTTACAGTATACTGAACATACTTGGAACATCAGACAGAGCTCAACAAAAATGAAAGGTTTTATTTCATTTAAAATCTGCAAAAAGATGACTTGTAGAGCACATAAAGAAGAAGATGGATGATGGTCGATGGATGATGGGTAATGGTTAATGGATGGATGGATGATGGATGGATGATGAATGATGGGTGGATGAATGATGGATGGATGGATGGATGAGGGATGGATGACGGATGGATGACGGATGGACGGCGAATGGATGACGGCTGAGGAAGCTTCAGGCTCTTTAACGAGCTGCTCTCAGCCTCGCCTCTCGGCTCTCGCTGCTTGTTAAAGGCTGAACCACCTGCAGAGAGAGAGCAGGTTTTCTTTGAGATGATGGAGCTCTCTCTCTCCCTCTCAGTGGGATGGATGGATTTTTCACCGTCCTCCATCTCTCTTATTGTTTTCACACTCCAGTAGGAGGAGACGCTCCACTGAATGGCTTTAACACCCTGCGGACACGTGTGTGTGTGCTTGCTGGTGTGCTTGCTTCATCCCTCATGTTGTGGGGATGTAAAGCTCTTCATACCAGCGTTTAAAAAGCCCTCATGAGAGGAATCGCTTTAAACATCTTTAAAGTTTGTGTTCAGCTCCAATAGAATCGAACGTGAGCCTCTGGAGGGTCCTGAGAAGTGAGGAAAAGTCTGCTCTGTGTGTGTGTGTGTGTGTGTGTGTGTGTGAGTGTGTATGTGTGTGTGCGGCCGTCCAGCGGATCCAGGTTTTAACGGCCTTCATTGGGCCGGCGGTGCGGCGCTGCTGCTGAGCCACAGTGATGAACGCGGCTCGGGCAGCAGATCAATGGGACCGAACTTTGGTTGAGCGAACAGCAATTCACACCCAGCTTGTTTTTCCTTCTCCACAGTGGTCGTCCCTCCATCACTCCCTCCCTCTCTCTCTCTCTCTCTCTCTCTCTCTCTCTCTCTCTCTCTCTCTCTCTCTCTCTCTCTGTCTTTTATTCTTCACTCACACTCTTTTCAAGTTGCAGTGGGAGCAGAGCTTGACTAAATCTTGAAGTTCTTTCGGTAAATTTGTGAGGTTTTAGCTGTTTGTGTTTCAAGTTTATTGTTTTACATTAGAAGCACTCTAACTTATTTCAAATCTTCTCAGTGATTTTATCATTATTTTTGACATTTTGGGTAATTTTCCTGGTTTTACATCACTGGTACAACCATGTTCAGTTATATGACAATCTATGAAGCTATTATCAATTTGAAGCCACTTTTTGAGCCATTTTTTTTCCATCATTTTGTCTTCTGCAAGTGTGTTTTACCTGTGTGTGTGTGTGTGTGTGTGTGTGTGTGTGTGTGTGTGTGTGTGTGTGTGTGTGTGTGTGTGTGAATAATAATTACCTCCATGACTGTCTCTACGAAGTGTTTATTCACCATGAATGAATCTTTATAGACTTTTCATTTAGTGGCAGCCGGATTTCTACTCGTCCTTCTTTCATCTTCAGTCTCTTCTGCTTCACGCGTCCTTCAGCGTGTTTCATCTCCTGCTTTCATCCCATTTTGAAATTGTTTCATCCGTCCATCTTCTCATCCATCCGTCTGCTCTGTTTGTTCTCTCATTTTCTTTCTCTCTCTCTATTTTCTGCTTTGATGACTCTGTCCTCCCTCGGAGGTGAAAACCAAACTGATGGTGCTTTAAAGTACCACTCGTCCTCTCATTCCTTCCCATCCTTCCTCTTCTCCTTCTTCCTCATCATTTTTCCTAATCCTGTTTCTTTTTCCCTTCTTTCCTTCTTAATTTGCTTTTTCTTCACAATTTGTTAACAATTTTTCTCCATTGGTTTGGCTCGTTTCTTGAAAGAGAAATTACATTTTCAGAGCAACATGGACAAACCTCCAAACTGCTCACAGCAGAACAGAGTTTCTCATTCATTTCATCAGTTTGGAAATGTCTCAATGTCTCAGAACATCTTTACAAATGATTTGCTGCAGTTACTCTATTTACCTCCATTTAAAGGTGCTGTAGGCAGGATTCCACATCTCCGCCATCTTGCTTAGGGTTACCTAAGCAAGATGGCGATTTGAAACCCAGCACAGCCAATCCAGTCCTGTTTTCTCTAACATCAAGCCCTTATGCAAGTTAAGCCCCTCCCACAAGAATGTGCGATGAACGCCCCTCGACCAATCACGGCTAGAGCCTCGTGGGCTCTTCTGATTGGTCAAAGATACCTGGAGCTGTTGAGATTCCTTTTCAGCTCAGAACAGAGACAGATGGAAACGCTGCGCCCTCGCGGTGGTGCAATTATGCTACACTCCTAAAGGATTATCAATGGATACTCTAACATTTAATCCAAAGAAAACACAGAAAAATTAGCACTGACTAGCAAAATCCTGCCTACAGCACCTTTAACATAAATAGATGATGTTGATATAAACTGATTGATTGATTATCAGTCTAACGGTTGTTCTCTCCAAAACATGTCAACATCATTTTATCACATCAGTCATCACCTCATCAATAGTCTGATCAACTGTCAAAATCAATCAAGAACAAACTTCAACACCATGAATACCGACATGAGTCTGTTTGCAAGAGGTGGAGTATGAGAGCAAAGTGTGAATCAAAACTTGAAGGTTCTTCTGACTGTAAAATGTTATTTTTTCTTCTTCTTCAGTTTCATTTATAACATGTATTCTGTTTGCTGAACAACCAAAAAAAATCAAAAGCAAAACTATTACAGAAACCATTGTGAATGAAGGACTGGGCTTAGACTGAAAGGCAAACGAGGAATATTTCAATGTTCCTCTGCCTGAAAGACAAAACATCTCAACATTCTGACTGTCAGAGGAAAAAGAATCCACAGAGACAGTTTTTTTGAGGACAGTTATCATTTTTTTGAGAAGGAAATGTAGTCTTGAGTTGTGAAGAGATCTGATCTTTTACAGGTGAACCGTGATGTTTTGCTGAATCATCCAGGTTGTTTTTGACAAGAGAACCAGGAGAACTGAGAACGTATGGTTTGTCTGAAGAAATGAGCCAAAGCTGTTGAGAAGGATCTTTACAGTCTGGAGGCTCTGCCTGTTTATAAACATGAGTGAAGAGTTCTGGGAGAGAGAAGAACTTCAGGAAGTCAACTATGGTGTTGAGCTGAACTGTTTTACCAAAAGATCTTTGAGTCCAGAAAATATAAATTCGGTTTCAAGAAATGAGCCAAATTCCAATGGAGGAAACTGTCATTTTCCATTAAAGGAGCTTCAGTCCGTCCCTCTTCTCCTTAACCTGCTGTAATTTTCCTATCAATGCTGACTTCATAATGTTCTTCCATTCCGCCCATACTAGCCCTTCATCCCTCCTCCTCCTCCTCCTCCTCCTCCTCCTCCTCCGTCCGTCAGATATTGTTTAAAAAGCGGAGCTGCAGTTTGATGGTTAAAACGCTGGCAAATCGATACCTTCACACATGACAGAACGCCGGCAGACGACAGGACAGAGGGCGAGCGGGGCGAGGCGCAGGGAACGAGGGAGGAGGAGGAAAAAATAACAAGCTGACAACGAGGAGGCCCTTATTTCCACGAGCTGAGATGGATGGATAGCAGGGGGACGAGTGTGTGTGTGTGTGTGTGTGTGTGTGTGTGTGTGTGTGTGTGTGTGTGTGTGTGTGTGTGTGTGTGTGTGTGGTTTCAGTCTATTAGTTTTTATCTTGCTTTGCCTCCCTCTCTCCTTCTCTTTAATTCACACTCCGTCCCTCCATGTTTCTCCTCCTTTCTCTTTCTCCTTTCATCACTGTTTTTTGTCCTGATTGTCATTTCTTAATTTTTTACAGCCCAACACTTTTTCTCACACTTCCTCTACTTTGCTTTTATTCCTGCCTTGTTGGATCATAATCTGAGCCTTTAGATTTTACTTTTCAGGCACAGACACTGAGTGGTCTCTGTCTGTATTGAACGATAGAAAATAACGTTTGACCAGAGAGAATAAGTGCAACTGAGATCAATTACAACACTATAATAAAATAAGGACATCTTTAAGGAGGGCTCTGCCCAACCCGAGAAAAGATGGCCAGTGGACAGGAGGAAAGATATGTTGTCTGTATGACTTTACCCACTGTATGTATATATGTTGTAACAATGTTTAAATAATTTGATATCCTACTTTACAATGCAGGACTGTGCTGTGCTCTGTGTCTAAGTTGAAAATGTGCTGGTTTTTGTTTTGGTAGGGGGTGAGGGTGGGTTGTTAATGTAAAATGGACACACTGTTTGATTAGGATGCGGTGCTTGATTGTTAATGAAAATATATTTTTTTTAAAAAAGAACATCTTTAATCTAAATACCAACAAAGTGCAATGGTTTTAATCCTCAAAAAGAGCATCGGCCCTCAGGTGATGCTATTTTCACATTTCACTTTGAGTCCAATGCATTCGGATCATTTTGTACTAGATGGAAGTGGTTCCTGGGGGCGGGGCCACAAACAGCTGATGGGAACAAAATGATCATTTTGGTGGATGAGGTTAACTGGATCAGACGAAAACTGAGCAGAGCTTCATCGACATGCATCGTGCTGTGTTTTCAAAGGTGCAGAAAAATCCTCGATGTCGAATCGACTGCTGAACGCTCAAAACAAAGAAAGGTGTCGGCAAACCAGGAGGAATCTGAGCAAACGGCTCACAGTCGACGTCTAAACCGCTGGGGAATCCTGGGTCTTCAAGCAGCTCAACAACAACAATTGATCAACTCAGGAGCAAATCCAGAACTCAAGAACACAGACTGACGAGAACGCTGGATCGCGTTCAGAAGCATGGAGTTACAGCAGGGCGGAGTTAAAGCACGATTGTATTTAAGCGTGTTTGATTTGTTGCCTCTGAGCATTTCACGTCTTCATAGTTGTCAGACTTTCAGTTTTCTTGCTGTTGTTTGTTTTTGGATGTTGACTGATCCATCAGCGGGTGCAGTTGTGGAGTCGCCGCATTCGGCTACACTTCACCCATTTGAGAGGAACCCAATCAGGGTGGAGGTCAGCGGCGCCTCCTCTCCGTGTCAGACTGGATCCACAGTGCCAGGGCTGATTTATGGTCCCGCTGCCGCTTCCTGATTGACTTCCTGATGAGTTTTCTTATTGGAAATTACAACAACGAACCGGAAGCTTCTGTCAAACCTTCAGCCTTAGATAAACATGTGGAATTAACGCAAAGATCGAGGGGCGTGGCGGCTCAATTAGCCTCAGTCGAATTCAGTGTCTATTTATTGTAGTTTTCTGGCTTACAGTTACATTAATAAGACAAATTTGGAAAACAGTGAGAAAACACGAAACAACTGAAGGCAAAAGAAATGAAAAAAAAAAAACCCCGCCACATTCATTCAAATGAGAATTAAGAAACAAATTGAAGCGAAAGATAAAATATAGGAGAGAGGCGGTGAGAAAGCTGATTAACCCCTTTTCCACCCGTTTGACAAATGAACAAAATCAACAGGAGCCGTGCTGCATCCATCACTGCAGAAACACGCGTGCGCGCCCACACACACACACACACACACACACACACACACACACACACACACACACACACACACACATACACACACACACACACACACACACACACACACACACACACACACACACAGGGGGGCCCAGAAATAACTAGTTTCTGCTAATAAACCCAACTAGCATGCCAGGACACATTACTCTGTCATAGGCCACACACACACACATCCATCTTCTGCAGGCAGAGGGGGGAGCGGGCGGAGGCCGGCTGATGGAGCTTCACTACACACACCCCGGTGATGGGGGCATTTGTTAAGGATGCGGCCCATTCAATAGACCACCGCCGTCACTTTAAAGCCCCATCCATCTCCACCGCTCTGCCTTAATTTTTTTTGAAAAAAAAAAAAAAAAAAAAAAAAAAAAGCTTTGTGAGGAAATATGACTTCCTATTTTTATCGCTTCATCATTTGTAAAAAGGCTCACGAGCAGCCGGACGTTTTCCCTCCGTATAAATCACGGCGGCTGCGAGGTGTCGATAACCGCTGCTAAGTGGATCTGCAGGCAGCGAGGAGGCCGATCACAGGTCAGGCCCGGATCCCAGGAACAAATCCATCCTGCTTGTTAGCTGAAACTGCTCTCGTCACAAATATCTGCTTATTGTTCACACGTCTGGATCTCCGTCAGGCAGGTTCTGTCCGGAGCCAGCGAGCTTCAGGAGCCGAGGCAGAACACAGCGTTCAGGTTCCTGAAATAAAGAAGAAGAGTTTCCCAGGAACGGGGCAGAGACAGTATTTTATCAGCTTTCACACAAGAGGTTTGAGCGGCTGCATCACAGCAGTGGGTCAGAGATGTGGACTGTGTGAACGTTCTGCAGTGTGTCAGCATTCTAGAATGTGTGTGTTTCAGTTCCTGAATGCCGCCATTCTGTCAGAACTGCAGACGGTGATTCAATGTGCAATAGATCGAAAAATGTTTTAAAATACTATTAAAGACAAAGTTTGGTGACTCAAATGAATACAAATATGACGTCTCTAAGAATTCCATAAAGGGCCTTGAATTTGGTGAACCCGCACAGGTCTGGATTTGAACCCACAGCCTTCCTGCTATGACATATGTTATTTGCCTTCAGTTTTCGTAGGAATGACACTGACGGCTGCTGTGTGACAAACAGACAGTTTTTTGTGTGACAGCTCGGCTCGCTGAGATTAAACGGAATGTGCAAACCTTCTTCTCATCAACCATCGTAAACCAGATTTATGGAGTGTGTGTTTTCCCAATGAAAACACACACTTCTGTCTGTCATCGGGGACTCTGAGTATTTCTTCCTTCAACGACGACCTGACCTTTTGCCGCCTTTTAAACTCAGTCTGCGATCATTTTCATCGCAAGGATGATTGTATGAACAGAGTCCAAAGTTCCCACAGCAGGAGAGATGCCTGAGAAACACACAACACACACTCTGAGTCCGGCTGAAGCAGAGTTGTATCATCATTTAGCCTTGTTTTATTTTCTCTGCTTCCTCATTAGAGGCAGCAGATTAAAGTAGCCTGGCCATTGGTCTTCATTTAGACCCACACCTCCTGCTAATAGACCCCACAGTGTGTGCGTGTGTGTGTGTGCGTGTGTGTGTGTGTGTGTGTGTGTGTGTGTGTGTGTGTGTGTGTGTGTGTGTGTGTGTGTGTGTGTGTGTGTGTGTGCACGCCTTGTAATTAGCCAGGTCAGGCTAATTGACCTGGTTAGCCGCAGACTGCTAACGTTAGCCGTGCTGTGATGGATGTTACACAAAACAAGAAAAAAACCAACCAAAGCCTGTAAACCTGAGTGACCCTGAACCACCTGACTCCCGTTTATTTATGAGAGCTAGACCTCCAACAAAGAGCCAAACTCGGCTTTTTACCTCCCACAGCTTGGTAGAAACTATATTCATCACAGTTTCATGTGATCTTCTCACTCACTTTGGTGCATTTCTCACATCACTTTTTATATTTGGTGCAAACAGCAACAACCTAGAAGATACCCTGCAGAGACATGTCACCTGATAGTTCAGTTGTCAAAGGTAAGTTTTCAGGTCAGTGTGACGAAGATGAAAAGTCCTGACTCCACTGACGGTCAAACAGCTTCAACAACAGTTCACTCTGAAGAGGTTTTCAGTGAAACACAGTCCCAGCTGGGATCCAGGCAGCACTAGATCTTATTTATGCAGCCATCTGAAGACTACAGTGATGTTACACGTGATTCTATTTGGTGAGGAAACTGAGCACAACACGCTGAATATGCATGTTTCATATCTTCATTGCTTCTGCTCTTTGTAATTCTGATTTTCTCACAGTTTCTTCCAAAAGACGAAATACAGCCTTATTTACAGCCACCAGCTCCCTGTGAGTTGAGCTGAGAACGACTGGAAACTGCACTGCAGCGCAGAACATACATATGGAATTGAACACATAGCATACACAGGGATTATGTCCTGACACAGTGTCTTAAAAGGTCTCTCAATCTCATGACACTGTGATGCAATCACTATTGCACAAATGGTTTCCTCTTGTGGAGTGAAAACGGACCCTCTTCCACCTCTGCCGGGTTGTCTTGCAGTCCTGTGTGGTGAATGTGGTTAAACTTGAGTCTAACACTCCTGTACACTACAACACATGACATCTGAGCTGCAGTAATGCTGTTAGTCTAAATGTAAAAAGTGACGATTCCTCGTCGCACTGTGAGCTTCATGCATGATTCAATGACAGTCGTTCAACGCAGATTATTTGTTGCTGAATTCCTGTCATCATGCACACCTGTTCTCCCAGCTACACGTTTGAATCATAGAATTTACAGTGGTTCTTCCAACATCTGGCTGCTTCCTGCAGCCAGCCCCAGCCACGGTGAGGCCATGATTCACAACGTGATCCTCAAGTAGAGCCCTCATCTCATCAGTCCTGCTGGGCCTCTTCTTCCTCTTCACCTGTCTGCTCTCGTCCTCATCCTCCCAGCATCCTCAGCCCTCTTCAGCGAGGCTGACCGTCCATTTCAGTGTTGCAGAAACACTATGCCCTGCTTGGTTCATATACCTGTAAAGTGGACGTTGATGGGATTCATCTGGGTGACTGTGGAGAGGTTTCAACTAGATCAGATAATAAATTGCTTCACAAACTCCTCATCAGTGCAATCTGGAATTCACCTGAGAATAATTCTTCAATTTAAGAGATATTTTCAGGAAAAAAAGATTTAACAATGTCTAGAATTTCCTTGACAGATGCTGACAAATAGTTCAACATGTCTGTCACTAATGACTCCAGCGATGAAATGAGGACTGTTGGTTCTGCAGAGAACGACTTTGTGAATGTTGAATGCAGTTAGCATCAGTCTGGTCCAGAGTCCAGTTGATCTGGAGAGGGCTTCTTTGAGGGTGCTGGAGTGTGGAAAGAGCTTGACAGAGTGAGAGAGCAGAGCTGGAGAACTTGCTGGAGGTTAGTGGACAGCAGCTTTGTTGATTTACAGATCACAGGAACTAATCTGACTTCTTTCATTCTCTTATAAAAATTTTTTTTAAACTATTCAAGAAAATTTACTCTACTGTTTTACTGTTCTCTCCTCTTTATTCCCTCTATTTCCTAACCACAACAGGAAAGTAGAAAGTCTCCTCTGAGCCTGGTTCTGCAGGTCTCTTCCTGTTAAAGGCAGTTCTTCCATTCCTCCAGCTCCTCTGCTTGTTCATGCGGAACTGTTGGTTTTTCTCTTGAATTGACTGCGTTGCATTTGACACTATAGAAATAAAACTGAATAGAATTGAAATAAATATTTCTAAATTGGAAGTTTTCCGTTGCAGATACTTTACATTTCACAGAGAAGTCACTGATTGTAAATACTTTGAGTCTTAAGCTGTCAATGTTCTTCGCTCCCTCACCTCAAAGACGTCATATCTCTGTTTTAATTCCAAACTCAGAGACCTACAACTGATGGATGGAGAAACAGGTGCTGTTAAGTGAACTGTGACGCCACTCTTAAGCCCATGATGATACCTCCACCATGCTCACTCAGCAGAGGCTCCGCCTGCTTTCAGCAGAGCATGAAGTCCATCTCATGATGCTCCCACCAACGTGCCTCATTACATGAGGGGCGATGACGATAGCAGCTGTTTCCATGGAAACTTGTGCACACAAAAGTATCTGAACGACGGTTTTGTGATACTCACAAAATGAGCATCAGCAGGAGGAGGTTTGCTGGTTTGGAGAGATCAGGTGGAGCAACTGAGCCTTCTCCACAAACACGACTGTGAAGATGGACGTGTTGGTTGGTTGTGTGTGTGGTTTGATTACAAAAACAACAGTGACATGAAAACTACTTTGCTCTCAGAACGTCCCCTTGTAAACAAGAAACTTTTGCAAAAAAAGATGCATTTTCACTTGAAACATAGTCGTTTAAAGGAAGCCTTATTGTAGTAAATAAATGAAGACTTGCCCTCTTTTAATGCTGTTCTTCTTCTGGTTCTTGTATTTATGTCACTACTTCTCTGTTATTTTGAAGTGTGGAAAAACTCCACAAAACCAAACGTGTTCTTCAGAAAACCACTTGGGTAAAAAGCTGTTTCAGGCATTTCGAAATAAGAGAATGTTTAAAGCATTCAATAAGCATACATGTGTTCTGTGTCACTGGAATTGTTTTTCCTTGGTTTTCTGGTAATAAAACTGAACAAAGGTTATAGATCCAGGGGTTTGTTTTATAGCTGCACATATTTTACAGTCTTACAGAAAAAGACCTAAAAGTACCTAAAAAACACAAATAATGTAATACACACGGAGCCAAAAATATTAACAAGAGAGCATTTTTCAAACACACACACACACACACACACACACACACACACACACACACACACACACACACAGTTTCCATAAAGTGAAGGGAATACAAAGAAAGGGGAAAGGAATTATTTTTCTTTATTAAGTGAGCTGCTTTCCTCGGGGACGACAAACACAACACACATTAATCTAACCTGCTACTGCGGCGTCTGTGCGTGTGTGTGTGTGTGTGTGTGTGTGTGTGTGTGTGGGTGTGTGCGTGAAAGAGAGAGAGAGATACGTTGAGTCTCAGGAGCTTCGGCTGCTGTTGAAACTGTGTATTGGCTCTGTGCTCAGCCCAAAGACTAATTACTCAGAGTGACGTGGTGGCTACATACACACACACACACACACACACACACACACACACACACACACATACACACACACACTAAGCCTGTCAAGGTGTGTTGGACTGCTCAGTGTGGAAACACAGCAGCAAAGAAAACTGGTCAGGAATTAATTGTTGTCAGCACACACACTCACACACACACACAGACACACACACACACACACACACACACACACACACACACACACTGTTCCACAGTTCCAGTCATGACACTGTGGAAGCCCTAAAGGTCTGAGGAACAGATGAAGCCTCATCATCTCCTGAACATCTGTTTCCTCTGAAACTGCAGCTTCATCCCAGATTATTAAAATAAACACTGTCAAATGCTGCCTGGCTAAAATACAACTGACCACAGTTCTGAGTCTGATCTGATCCATAAAATGGTGTCGCAGAGTGAAAATAACTCCTTCTTTTCATAGCAGTAACATCTGCTCTTGGTTTCTTTGCTACAGGTTTTAGAAGGAGTCGCAGACATCAGCGTTAGCATTGCGGTTCTTTAGTTCCAGCTTCGGAGACACATCCATCAGTGCTCTGCTCCAATCAAACAGCTGGAATCTGCAGCCAAACAATCAGGCCACAGGAACTCGCTGAACCACAATTGATACTCAATTACGAGACGCTTTAATAGGAAGAAAAGCTGTTTTTCCCTTTTCCAGTTTCGTCCCATCAGCAGCTCATCCGTTGTGATTACGTGACGTTGACAGGGAGAAAGCGCATCGTCATCGTCTCTTCCCTCCGCTGCATCCCCGCTGGCCTCTGTGGCTCCCTTAAAGATTAAAAAAAGGTCTGAAATTTAAATTTGTGTCAAAATTTGGAGAGTAAAACTCCGAAACAGGAACCCAGCATGTGATCACACTGAGACTGGTGTTGATCTTTCAGATCGACAGGAAAGAATAGCTTTGAAATGACAAAAAATATCCAAGGTGCCTCAGAAACACAACCTTTGTGTCGTTATGTTCACAGACACAAGGAAAAAACACTGCGGTTCGATTCCAGACTTTGGGCCTTTCTTTGTGGAAGTTGCATGTTCTTCATGAGCACACGAGTTTCAGTGATCCACCATGGAGTCCACTCAGATCACCCTGTTTATTCCAACAGCAATTTTATCATAGGACACACACACACACACACACACGCTTCACGATAAACGCCATCTGTTATTCTGTTCCAAACACTAGGAGGCACTGTAGAAACCGTCTTATTCTGTTGAAGTTTCTCTGCCGTCGCCACTCATTTCACATTTTCACAGATTGAAAGAAAAATAGTAAATAAATAAATAAATAAAATGCTAAAAGTCAGTGAAGATAAAAGAGATGTGGAACCATCTGATTCCGATCTCAGCTCCGACCACCCAAGTAACTCTTCCGCTAATGAACACAAGATGTCCACACACACACACACACACACACACACACACACACACACACACACACACACACACACACACACACACAGTGCAAAAACCTGAAAGACACACACGCGCGCGCAGTTTCTCCAGCTGGAAGCGGGCGGTCCAGTTTTTCTTCTTCATTAGTGTTTGTGCCTGCAGGTGTTAAATAATATTAATGACCTCTAGCGTCATTACTTACCTCTGCGCTTGGCCTCGCCTCAAGTGATTTTATCGACTCCCGACTCCTCAGCAACTGGGTGTGAGGGAGTCTGTGTGTGTGTGTGTGTGTGTGTGTGTGTGTGTGTGTGTGTGTGTGTGTGTGTGTGTGTCTGTAGGAGATTATTCTGCGGCGATATTATCAGGAACTTTAATAAGTTGATTAGCGGCGAGGCGCTATCTACTAACTGGATCTAGATGATGATGTTGATTGGACGGAGCGCAGCACCATCCATCTTTCTGATTGGCTAATAACTGAAATCCATCACTGTTTCTCTCAGTTTGGGCTCTCAGTGTGTGTGTGTGTGTGTGTGTGTGTGTGTGTCTGTGTGTGTGTGTGTCTGTGTGTGTGTGTGTTTTACTGTCCACTTTATCTGCTGTGGTTCATTTTCTTTTTTCTCTTTTCTTGTCGGTTTTACAGCTCGACTCGTGTTAACTTCACCTTCCCCTCACTCCGTCTGTCCTCCAGCTTCCTGTCCGTCCTCTTCCCTCCGTCCCTCCGTCCCTCCTCTTCCTCCTGTCTGTCCTCTGCTGCTGCTCGATCAGTCTTTAGGCCTGACGTCCTGGGCGCCCACAGAAGGCGTACCGACTGGTGTGAAGCGCGTGTGTTGTTTGTGTGGTTTCTGGCGGCTGCTTCATCCATTCAGTGACTGAAAGGAGGAAGTTATCCAACATCTCAGAGCAGAACAGCCGTGATCCCTGCAGACAGCTGTCACCACTGTCTTTATTCACATTAAACTATGCAAACTTTATCTACTCTTTAAATTAAAACTACAATAACTTTTTAAACAGTTTTACCAAAGGTCATCTTTTACCTCAGTAAAAACTGAGTTTATCTATTTATATACCACCATGGTGGTCAGATTTAGAGATGACACACACACACACACACACACACACACACACACACACACACACAGCGCGTGGTCCTGCCTGTAGTGACGATTTTGGTCTAATCCAAGTTGATGTGTGAGAGGGAATAAAAGGTTTATGTCTGTGACTCTGACAGCCGTCACATCACTGTCAAACACCTAAACCTGACCGTGTGTGTGTGTGTGTGTGTCAGACACTGACTCGGGGGGGTCAGGGTCCCAGCGTGACCCCGGATCCAGATCAATAGCGGGCCCATCAGAGCTGACAGATGGCGAACCTGAGTCTGACTGTCAACCCCCCCCCCCCCCCCCCCCCCCCCCCCCCAATCCCACCCCCTAATTTGACTCATTCACACACACCTCAGGGTGTGAAGTGCCGTGGGAAGCTGGAGCAGCTAGTGAAGTAGCTTTGGCCTGAGTTCAGGCTCCAGCTGTGAGACGCCACCATGCTGGAAGTGGAACTGCTTCAGTTAAAGGGGCTGTATCATGCTTCTTCAGCTCGTCCAAACCTTAGGTTTGGCATTAACATGGTAATAGTTTATTTTTGGCGCTAAGGAAAAGTCATTTTGTGTGAAACAAAAGACTTTCTGGTGCTAATTCTGAAAACCGGAAGAGAAAACGCTCAGTTTTACTGAAAATCCCGCCTCTCCCCCTGTGGACTTTGACTGACAGCGAACTTCAACCAATCGGAGCTTCAAAACAAATACGCTAGCTAGCTTTAGCTCTTTAGCTTCAGCTTCTCTACACGCAAAGACACGCGAAAACGTCTTTTCCTGTTAGAAACTCACTCAAGTGCAGACTCCTCAAACTCTTGCTCTTGCTTGATTGTTGCTTTCAGACGATGATTAAAGTTTATCTCCGGAGATATAAAAAGTGGCAACGCTAATTGCCGAGGGCCTGCGGGAGGGGTGGGGGGCTCAGGGGAGCCGTCTTCTCCGTGTGACATCAACGTGGGAAACAGACCGTTTTCACGGGTGCGGGAGGGGCTGCCTCTCTGAACAGTAGAAAAACGAGGAAAGCTCAAACACACAGGCACGAAGGAAAAAAACGCTTTGGGGGTGTTTTTGATGAGTACATAAATATATAATAAGGTTAAAACATACAAAAAGTAAATTTTGCATGATACAGCCCCTTTAATCCAATTAATTATCTCCGCCATCTTGGATGAGGACCCTCTTTTCCTGTTCACACAATGAAAATATCCAGCACTGACTGTAGTTACAGCACATTCTCGCCTGGCTGAAGTGCAGTTGGTCTTTGCATAACAGAATCCTGTGGGGGTGGATTAACTGTCCCAGTTAAATTAAGCGTTCAGCTCTTCAGCCACAACTTTTCTTCACCTCAACCCAAAATGCAGTTTGTCTACTGTTTGTAATGAACCAAACCTTTAGATCACATGTGTTTGTTGTTATTTGTGTGGTTCAGCAGCATGTTCACAAACATGTGAAACATGTCAAAACTTTCACTTTCTGAAATGTTGGCATATTTACACAAACAGCCAGTCATCATGAAGAACATGTCATCAAGCGATGGAATACTTTTAGGACTGAAAGAGATGTAACACACCGATAATTGTGTGTGTGTGTGTGTGTGTGTGTGTATGCCAGCTGCCAATCATCCATGATGTGTGACTGAGGATTAGTTTTTCAGTCTGAACTGTTCCTAAAGACAAAACAAGCCCTTCACACCGAGACATATAACCACTGAACACACACACACACATCCACACACACACTGCCGGCGGAGCAGAGTGCTCTGGTTGATATGTGGGCCTCATTAACACTATTGTCTCAGTAAGAAATGGTCGACACACCAGCAAGCACTGAGCGGACAGCTCCATCCATCCTGCAGCGGGATTCACACACTCTCTGCTTTTAGCCTCCTCAACAGATCCTTTGTTCTTATCGTTTGTTAAACTCTTCCACTCGTCACCAGTCGACATATCACAAACGTCCCTCACTTTTAGGAGTGAAGTTTAACAAATGGGTCAAATATTTCCGGAGAGACTTTTCTTGCGCCCTCTGCTGGGTGTATCGATTATGATAGGAGCCAAAGGGAGGCGGGATCGATTATATCGCAGATCCCAACGTTTTCACTGGCCCATCAAAACTTAAACTTGATGTAACTGTAACAACAACTTTATTGGAGACACGGTGGAGCAGTTTGTGTGTGTGTGTGTGTGTGTGTGTGTGTGTGTGTGTGTGTGTGTGTGTGTGTGTGTGTGTGTGTGTGTGTGTGTGTGTGTGTGTCCTGTGGTGGACTGCTCACCTGTCGTTTGACTGAGTCCAGGTGAATTGATGCAGCTGCTCTGAGATGCTCTGAGATGAAAAATCAGAATTACACCTCCATCAATTCCTGCTGGAGCTCAGGAGACAGTATCTGTGGAGCCTTCAGGGCCGAACGGGATCGATGGCCTTGGATCAAAAAGTTGTTGAAAAGACAGACTCATTTTCTACATGCTAATCGGTCTAGGCCTTAGAACTCGGCGTTAGAACTGTTCTAATAGCAAGAAAGGAAGAACAAGCTTGTTTCCATGATTTGTTCCATAAATTCCTTCCTGAACATCAGAACTCCAGAGACAGCAGAGCAGAATGCGTCATCTGGAGACGTGAGGCGGATTTATTCACTTTTCTAATAATGCTAAATATACCCCGGGCAGTGGTGTAGTCCAGGGTACACACAGCGTTTACACTCTTAATGTACAGTCAGCACTGCAAACATTCAAATCCCCCATGATGCACGCCTACAATCCAAATTTGGACACTCCTTCTGCCTCTGACTGCCTGGATCTCTCTGCAGACTGATGAGCCAATCAGAGGCAGGGGAGGGTGGATCCTGAGTTGGAATAAATCATACTAAAATCATGCCTTTCCCATGAGAGACCCATGTCTTGCTCAACAAGCTGATCTGTGAGCATGAGAAACAAGGCCTCAATTTTTTCACTAATATGTCTGTGAAGTTCCCCTGTACTTTTTATGTTTTATTTAAATTTAAATGTAATATTTTACTTATTTCTTCCTCTTTATAAATATTGGTATTATTATTATTGTTATTATTATTATTATTATTATTTTCTAATGTACTTTTACTGGTGATCCAGAAAATACAGAGTGTTTGCGCCTTTCTTTAGAGTACTAGGTGTATCACGGCGTGTTCACAGTGTCAGCAGAGGTTTCTTTTTTGATGGTTGCAGTTCAGTAACGTTCTGACTTCACCTGAGAGAAAACTGAAAATGTGTTTTAAAGGGCTCAGAGCCGAGTTACAGATCAGTCTGTAATGGTAATCCAATGCATCGACCCTGATCTGGAGGCTGTAAACACAGTGCTGGAGGTCTCCCACAGGCTCCAGACCAGACTAATGATGGCCCACAACATGCTCAGCCGAGAGGTCAGAGGTCAGAGGTGAACTCCAGAGGCTCTCTACGGACTGTAGTACCTGAGAATGATCAGGAACTGAAGCAGTCTGCTTCAGAGTCTCCGCTGTGGATCTACATTTCACAGACATCTGATGAGGAACGACGGGGAAGTTCATTCACTTCGTGCTGTAAGTCCTACACTTTGAGTTTCGTGTCCTTTCAAGTCACTTTGAAAACAAAGTGACGATGAATTGAATTTACAGTTCATGTATGCCTTTAAAATCTAAATGAATCAAAACAAATCAAAACAATTGTATTGAACAGCAGATTCTGGCTCTTGTACCTCAGCTCAGTGTGTGTGTGTGTGTGTGTGTGTGTGTGTGTGTGTGTTTGAGAGAGAGAGTGAGACACAATTTCATGAACACAACACTGAACAGAAAAAAAAAATCGCTGTCCCTGGGGGTAGGATCATTACAGAGTTTTGAATTCATTATTGTGTTTTGTGCATAATGCGATTCATTGCGATCAACAAATTTCATCGCTGCTCAGCGCTACTTTAAAGATTTTTATAGTCGTAATTGTTGGGCTTTGTGGTTACACAAAAGAAATTGATTCATTTTTCATGATTTAAAACTTTGTATGTTTGCTTCTTTGCTGCAAGACACACAGCGGGGGGGGACATCCCTTCCCCCTCCTCTGAGAACACACTCGCAGAACACACCTCTCAAGCGGTCTGAGTGAAGACGCATGAAGACATGTCGAGACGTATTGGTGCCTGCTCTCACCTGTCTTCAGTATTAAACACTTCACCCAATACACAAGTTGGTTTTTCTCTGTAAAAGTGCTTGGAGATTTGAATTTACCGGTATATCAAAAAAATATATAAATGTACATTAAGATAGAGACACACCAATACCAGGTATCGGGCCGATACTGCTTGATGTTATGTGACCTCATCTACCAGTAACCTCAGTGATATATTACTTTGTACAGCGCTGTATATAGAGAGTGTAATTCAGGCTTTTTAGTATTTCAATAGTGCTGGTGTCCGTACTCGGTATCGGTGAGCAGCTAAAGGTTACTGCCGAGCCTTTAAAAAAGTGGAATGGGTGTGTTCCCAGATTAGAAATATGAAGATGATGATCATGGAAGAACAGGCTGAAAATGGAGAGAACCTGAGTGATTGTGGGTCCTTGTGCCAATGACATGTTGCAATAAGATTCCTTTATGATTTAAATTTATGAGGAACATAAAATAAGATTGTTCAGTTGAAGGCTCAATGTGGGAAATTGTAAAATCTGACTTTTTGCAGAAATAAACGAAATAAACAATTTGAACTTGAACGTGTTGAATTTGTGTAAAAAGATGAGCTGATGAGTTTTCCTTCCTGAGCTCTTGACCTCTGAACTGTGGACGAGGTTTTGGCTGCTTTAGAGGAGCTGAACCGAGGAGCTCTACCTCCGTCTCCTCCACCTCTCATTCCTCCCAGACTTCTAAAAATAAGTGTTCCCGCTCTTCCTCCTCCTCCTCCTCCATCCTTAACCCCGCCCGGGTCTGCAGCTGATCCTCCTCGGCCGGACCCCCGGGTGCCTCAGGTGGCGGGCTGACCGGACGCCGAGGCCGAGGCATGCATCACTGTCAGGCTAAATGTGGAATCAGCACTTCTGAGCTCTCCTCACCTGGTCAGACGCCTCCGCCATCGATCCCGCTGCTTTACGGCAGAAACAAAGAGACTTCCTGTGCTCCGTGATACATCATAATCACATCATTTGTAGCTTTGAGTCTGCAGATGAGCAGGAAGCAGGCCAGCAGTGCAGAGCGGCGGGAGGAGCTGCTCCACATCTCAGGCTGTTTACACAGAAAAACTCACTTTCCTTCACAGCCTGTTCCACCACCGTCCTCATTATCTTATTCATCAGTGAACGTTTTTGTTGGGGGGTGGGACTTGAACACATTTGTCATTGCACAATTTCCTGGTGCAAAAATTAAAAAAAACAAGCAAATCCTAGGCACTAGTCCGACTAACATCTGGCCACCTCTGTCCCCTGAGGGTCTGTTCTCTCTGCTCTCTGCTGGGTCAAACAGGAGGAAGACAGAGAAGCAGTGAGCTCTGGAAATGTGAACAGGTTCGTTTGGATGGAAGAAGAGAAGAAAGGAGCACTGGCTGGACTCTGCTGACTTTTGGGTTTTTTTTTCTTCTACCAATTGAACTCAATACTGCTCTGGAAACGTCCAGAAAATCAGGCTTTACCTTGAGGTCTGGTGAGTTTTTCTATTTGTTTTGTCTAAACATTAGGACTTTGAGTTGACAGTATTCAGTCTGTGTCCATCAGTTGTTCACTAAAATCCATTTAAATCAAAATGTTGTTTTCGGGGTTGATTTCAATGTGATTAATTTAGATTAATCACAAAGCCTCTAATTATTTATTTTTTTTTTTTTAATTTGATCTCACCACTACAATAAACAATAAACACATCTGATCTGTGTTATTTTGTACATGTGTATATCACACACACACACACGCTCACACACACACACACACACACACACACACACACACACACACACACACACACACACACATACACACACACACACACACACACACACACACACGGCCATGCTCAGGGTGTCTTGTGGCTGTGGTGTCATGCTCAGGAACATGATGGATGGTTTCCTAACAAAAACCAAGTTTGAGGGGCGAGCGGAGCGGAGCAGAGCCGATGAGGTCGTGACGGATGGATCAGCCGGCTGCAGCACACACACACACACACACACACACACACACACACACACACACACACACACAGTGTGTTTACCACATGCCAACCAGCAGAGAAGTTCATTTCCCCTCAGGAACAGTGAGACCTCCTGAGAGGTTCGGTCCAGAGACTCGACTCCACCGAAACATTTCTACAGGCGGTCCTGAGAAAAACTCTGTGGATGTAGTGGAGGGGTCTAATTCAGGGACCGATTCCACGGTTTGATAAGTGAGGATGCAAACGCATCTTTGGGATTTGGGTTTCCTTTTACATGAGAACACGGTTGCTTCTAAATCCATAAATGAAAGTCTAGAGGGGCCAGCTGAGGAAATGTCTCAGAACCTTTTCAGATGTGATAAATCACGTTGTGCTTGGAATTTCAACCGATTAGCTTAACCTGGAACACGTGCGTGATACTTGTAACATTTACACCTGATCTGAACGAGATCAGGTAAGTAGAATCTTTCTACCAGTTAATCTACTCTGTGTTGGCTGCTGACACAATCATAAAATGTTTTTTAACAACAACTCTTCAGGTTACTCAAAAAGGTTTCATTGTGAAGAAAATCAGCTCTCAAAAAAATCACGAAAGTGTTTGGATCTGATGTGTGTGTGTGTGTGTGTGTGTGTGTGTGTGTGTGTGTGTGTGTGTGTGTGTGTGTGTGCTTTGAAATCAGAAATGTCATTACCAGCGGAGCCTGAAGCCAGCTGAACTCTGGGTAATTCCTGCTCCAGCTTGTTGGGGGGAAACTGGGACTTGGACTCACTTTGTAGAATCGATGCGAGCAGGTCTCAGAGCCGCGCTCCCCTCGGAGGCGCCGCCATTTACATTTTGATTCAGGGTCCAGCAGCAGAGCGGGAGGGAGTCATCAGAATAAGAAAGGTTAACACTGCGGCCTCTCAGCCTCCCCCCCCCTCCTTGTCCTCAGGAGATGAAGGTGGCTCTGATCCTCCTCGCCGCCTGGCTACTCTCAGACGCCACCCAGCATCACAGCCAGTTTGCCTTTGTCTTCTCCGACGAGTCTGAAGCACTTCTCCTGATCCGTGACCCGCTGATGGCTTGTCAATATATGGATCCCCCAGCCCGGCTCCAATTCAGTGAAAAAATCTAGTTTTCCATTAGTCTCTGCCCCGCCAACGTTACCCCGAGCCCCTCCACCTGTAATCATTACAGGCAGATTCCCTGAAAGCAATTTGTATCTTTGAAATCTTAATAAGCCGAAAGGGAAAAGAAGAAAAGAGGAGAAGACAAAGCAAAAAAAAAAAAAAAAAAACAGGGGGTGGTAATGAAAGAAGAAAAGGAGAGTGGAGCAGGGAAAGAGATAAAGAAAGAAGGTAATGTTTTCACAGCCAGAGACAGAAGAAGTAACGGAAAGATGAAAGAAGGTGAAATAATCCAGGACGGACCGACGGGAAAAGGAAAGGTGAGACATTTAACATGACCTTAATTTTGCTCTGAAACCTGAAGTAACACATCAAATATTGAACAAGGGGAATAAATGAATAAGAAGTGATGTAGAAACTTCATTAAATCCCAAATCATTTTAGTTTTTCGTTTGTCTGTTCTTCTTAATAACAACTTAACAATAATTAGAGTTTAACTCTAAGAGGCTGCTCAGTTCACTCAGAAGACATTTATGTTATTGTTTTTACAATAATCTTTGAGGGGAAAAAAAAGATTAAGTTCTGCTCACTTCAAGAAAGGTGGACAGCTAAAGCAGACACAAATTCTATTCCAAGTTACCGGGTATGTTTATTTTATGTCTATAAGTAATGATTACTTACAAGAAAGTTCTTCCTGCTGGAGTGCTGTGGTTATTTACATCCTTGGTTTACTCAAGAACATACAAGTTCTTCTGCAAACACTGCCTTGAAGATGCCTGATCGCATCAGATCTCAGAAGGTGAGCAGGGTGGGGCCTGGTCAGTACCTGGGTGGGAGGCCCAGGAGGCCTGGGCAGTGGCTGGAGGTGCAGATACACAGCTTAACCACTGAATGATGTTAAAAAAAACAAACAATTAATTATTGTTAGAAAACCATGTCTAAAATGAGATTAAATTTGACGTTTAAAAGATGTCCATATTGCGCACATCGGGACAACAACTAGCCTTTGTATAGAGGTCCTGTGTGTCAATAATTATAATTGTGCCAATGAAAACGTCTTTTCTTTGACATCCATGCAACGTCCCGATGAGACAGCTGAACGACGCTCAAGAAAGATGTATACAAAACTTTCATTCTGGCTCCCCTGAAGATGTCTTCTGGACGTGCAGAGAAAAGACCTTATAGATGTGCTTTGGGACACTTTAGCTCAGTGGGACAGTGTCACATGTCAGTATCACTGGACTTCCAAATTACCACAATAAGCTTGTGATATAAAATAAAACTTTATAGCTTCTGTAATAAATGTGATGACATTGAAACAAACACAGAGACCTCGGTCAGTTACTTTTCTCTATCCTGGACTGTGAGGTCTTCTTCACAGTTTGTACTTTTTCCCTAATTTGTTGTTTCTGTGTTTTTATGCTGCAGCAGACGGAGGTGAACTTTAGAGAGCTGCTTCACATTCTGCACCTGTCAGCATGCAGCCAGCAAACTTTACCCAGAAGGTCTTTCTCTCCATTCCTTCTGTACCCCTTGCCGTCTCTCGTATCTGCAGAAATATCTGACAGCAGCTCAAATTGAAACCAGGAAGTCTCACAATCTCAGTTCAAAACACAGCAACACAGTTTCAGATCCGTTTATCAGGGTTTTTTGGAAAAGTTATCGTAACAATTGATCGTGGGAACAGGAGAAATGTTTAAATGGCTGCAGTTGGCTGAAGCCAGGTATGGACTTAGTCTGGAAGAGTCTCCATGTAAGCAGATGACGGTGTAATACATGTCAGTTTATATGAATTATATTGAAAATGTGTTCTGTTACAATTAGAAATGACTTGTTATGAAATATAATCAGTATATTAGTCCAACTAAACCCAAAATTAAAGTGATGTACTGGATGAGTATTTGTTACTTTAATACCAAACATGTGAATAAAGACGAGAGAGTAAAGGAGATGTGTCTCGGTCTCAGACTGCCTTCAACAGAATTCTTAAATCTTGGGTGAAATCTGAGTTTCTAGCTGAAATTTTTGACCGAAGGCTGCTCATCCCAGGAGAAGGACTGAACCTCATCAGGAACACTGTCGGATGGTCAGGTTCTGTCTGTGGTCCTGGTCCTTGTTCAGACTCTATAAAGTATAAAGTATAAAGTAGACAAAGCAGAGAGTTGTCTAAACTCTAATGAATTAATGAGTGCAGATCACCTTTGTTTTCCAGAGAGCCACAGTAAGCATGACTGTCAATGGTCCTGAAACCACCGGTCAATCAAGCTGCTTGTCTTTTCAGTTTAAGGTTTTAATGAAAATGATTCTCAAACAGAGAAGTTAAAGTAAAGCACTCGGCTGGAGAAGCTCTCTCTACTGATTAGTTTGCCACGTTAGCATTACCTCAGTGTGTTTGTGCAGGTGTCGGTCAAAGTGTGTGTTCTCCACTCGTGAATGTGTGTTAGCGCCTGATGCTAATGGAGGTGCCACACAAGTTTCTGTGATCCATCGTTTTGGTTTCGTGCCGCCAAGCGTTGCGATGATGATTTTAAAGAGAAATCCTGCTAAGAAACACTCGTTTTCACAAAAATCCCAGCAGCTGGACTGTAGGTGGTTACATTGACATCGCAGTGAACAGCTGGTTCAGCAGAACAGTTGAACAGTGTGTTTCGGAAAAGTCTTTTTCAGTTCAAATGGAGACGTCTTGAAAAAAAAAAAAAAAACTCATCAGAGCACCACTTCACAAACTGGAATCTGTGTTGAAAACAGTCATTATTTGCTTCTTTTATAATTACTTTTAACTTCAGCAGTCAAAAAAAGAGGCTGAAATCATTTGGGAAGGTGTGACCTTTAGTGCGGATGCTTTATTAATAATCTGCATCATTGTGTCGCCCATTCGAGCTTCTTCAAGACACAGAAGTCACGGTGTGCAGCAGTGAAGCATCAGCCGGCTTATGGCTGTTTTCTGACTTTGCTGTAGAAAAGATGGACTCCAGCAAGTGTCCTTTCACATCCGCGTCGCGTCAAGGCGAGCAGAGAAAACTTTGATGGAAAAGGTCTCCCTCCCTCCCTCCCTCCCTCTCTCCCTCTCTCCGCCGGCCTTCTGAGAAATGAGGCCTTCACCCCCTTTATTGCTGAGCCGAGGTGTTTTTGTGAGCGGCCGGCTCTGACGGGGGAGAAGTGTCAGGCCAGTTTCTGACGGGAATTTGCATCCCTCAATGACGAGTGACAGCGGCGAAAGGCCAGGAGAACATCGCCGCATCGATCGCCTCGGGGAAACTATTCAAAGAAACAGATGAGCTGGAGGAGCAGAAGGCTGCTCATATATACCTCCTCCGGCCCAGACCTGATCCCCCCGCACCCCTCACCCCCCCTGCACCCCTCAACCCCCCACCCCTCCATCCCTGCAAACCGCCACTTGCTTTAAAGAACAGAACTTCATTAAATTGTGCCACTCGGTGTTTGTATCAGGATGTGGAGGGTGTGTGTGTGTGTGTGTGTGTGTGTGTGTGTGTGCAGGGGAGACGGAGGGGTTGGAGGGTAGGGGTGGGGGTGAAGGTGGGGTGGGGGGGGGTGAAGGATCGGGGCTTTACCACAGAAGAGCTATTAACTGGGCTCGGCCATCAGCGCCGTTCTCCTGCATACAAAAGCAGCAGGTTGTCAAGGTGCGTTCCCACAACAACAACAGTGGGAGGACTGCCAGGTAATGAGGGAGCGCACACACACATGCACACACACACACACACACACGCACACACACACACACAGAATCACAGAAACTCGATTGCATGCATACAATCAGGAGCACCTACACATAACCACACAGGCAAGTCGGGACAAAATACTGTAAATAGAATACACACACATGTGCGCGCGCGCACACACACACACACACACACACACACACACACGCCTTGGTAGAAAAGTTGGGAAATACGTGTTGAGGTTCATTGAGGGAAAAGTTGCTCCCGTCTCGGGTGCTCTCACAGTTTTTGTAGATGAAATGATGAATCTGCTCTCAGAAAAAGCTCCTCTCTGGTCTGCAGGCAGGATTCAGCAGGAGGCGCCGCCTAAAGCGACTCAGAGGATGGAGGTTGAAATCCCACAGCTGACCTCAGAGAGGTACTTCTGTGCTCGTAGCAATCGTTTCTAGATCCTTCAGAAAAATGAGAAAAAGTGGCACAAATTTCCAAAGTCGATTATTCAGCCAGAATCCAGATCCAATATTTCCCCGAAAGCCTTTAAATTATAACCCACATTCTTTCAATTGGAAAAATTCATTAAAAAAAAAAAAAACAATCACCAGAAAAATTACACACACACACACACACACACACACACACACACACACACACACACACACACACACTTCAATTAATCCTCTCTGCTGCTTTGACCTTTTTCTCCAACAGAAACAAAGAAAGTATTTCTTTCTTTCTCCTCAACTTCCTCCTTTTTTGTGTGTTCTCTGTATGTCTTGGACTTAAAGAAAACTGACCGCAAAATGTGTCTATCTATCTATCTATCTATCTATTTATCTATCTATCTATCCTTCATTTCTCTGTCTGGAGTCTGGACGTTGTTACAGACTAATTCCAATATTTATCCTCATTCCTGTCTCATCCATTTTTGGATTACTCAGAATATGCCTTATTATTATTCATTCATTTATGTGCAGTATCCTGGAAAGCTCTTTGGCAGTCCAGGATATTTGGTCCTAAATTGTAATGTCTACATTGTAAATATTTAAAAATCTGAACAGCATGAAAATTTTAAAGGAAAACTGAGGATGAAGAAGAAAACAGTGAGTTTCGTCCAGAAAGCCTTCAGGCAGCGGGATGTGTTTGACACAGCTAATTCATTCTGAAATATGGGGGACAAAACTAAATACAGTGCAGTGTGATTGATGCAAGAATATGGTGAGTGGTTTTACTGTATTCACTTCAAGGATCTGTGCTCGGCTGTTTTCAGAAAAACTCGTTGCATCGCTGATGGATTCAGACCTCAAGTCTTAAACTACCAGATAATGTTAATTCTGAGTGTCGTCTGGATCATATTCTGGATCCAGAAGGAAAGATTTAAAAGAGTGATCTACTGATACTCTGCACCACAATGGTGGATTTGCTATGTCAGGACCATGAACAGCGCCGTAGATTTATCATTAAACAGTCACCTGCTGATACTCTGCACCACAATGGTATAGTGGGTATTTCAACACCATGGACAGCGCCTTGCATTTATTAGTAAACAGTAATCTAATAATAATAATATTAATCTTTACCACAACAGTCAATTGTCTATATCAGCATCATGGACAGCAAGTTGGAATCATCACTGAACAGACACCCACTGTTAATCTTCACCACAACACTGGATTGGCTATTTCAGTACCATGGACAGCGCCTCAAACTTAATAAAACTGTGACCCACTGATAAAATTCACTACAATGGTGGATTGGCTATTTATTATTAAACAGCGATCCACTAACAATCTGCACCAAAATGGTGGGTTGGTGGGTTTCAGTAAACAGCATCTACTATTAATCTTTACAAAAACAATGAAATAGCTATATAAGCACCATGGACAGCGCCATGGACTCGTCAATGAACAGAGACCCACCGTTAATCTTTAGCAAATCAGTGGATTGTCCATTTCAGCACCATGGACAGCGCCTTGGATTTTTAATGATACATTGACCCACTGATATTCTGCTCCACAAATGTAAATTGTAGGCATGTTCAATACCACTTTTTGTCAGACCGATACCAAGTACGAGTACTTCATCTTCAGTACTCACTGATACCGATACTCATACCGATACTTTTGATACATAAAATTTTAAATAATGCAATGACAGATAATTTTTTAAAAATGAATTTTATTTCTTTTAAAAAAGGCAGCACAGCCACTATGTTTAGGTCCAAAATAATTGTCTGAAAAATAAAACAACTCTTTGAGTTTTACACTTTTCTAAATTACATTAAGTGCAAGAGAAAACAGTTTCTCTGAGTTTTAAGTTTTTAAATGAACTGAAGTACAAGATGCAAACAAACAACTCTAAATTATACGTTTTTAAATGAACTTATTTTAACGTTTTTTTTTTTAATGAACTAAAGTGCAAGATAAAACAGTTTTCTCTGAGTTTCACACTATACATGAACAAAAGTTGTCTTTAAATGTACTCATTTTAATGATTTTTTATGAACTAAAGTCAAAAATAGAACAGCCCCTGAGTTTTAAGAGTTGCTCTAAGAGTTCCTCGTGTTGTTTGTGCTGCTCTCTGATCGGTGCTCTTCAGTTTCTCGGTGTTCTGCAGAGTTTCCTGTCAAGTTGGCTGCAGGAGTTTTTTTTTCCAGCACAACAGCATCAGACTCTCGTCCACAGGCTTCGCCCTGAGGTGTTTCAACAAATTATTAGTGGTAAATAAATGAACAAGATCGCGCACCTCCTCTAGCAATTTTAGCATTGCAGAGTTTGCATTCTGCAAAGCTCGGCTCGTTTTCGCTTATATAAAAGAATTTTCACACCGGCGAAGTTTTGGTGAGACGAGCAGCTGTTCTCGCGGATTCATTCCTGTTGTCTCTGCTCTGGACGTGACGCTCATGGAGAAGTCAAGCGATCAGCGCGCCTGTCAGGCCAACTCCAGGAGAGTAAGTAAGTAAGTAAGTAAGTAAGTAAGTAAGTAAAGTTTATTTATATAGCACCTTTCACAGACACAAAGCCACAAGGTGCTTCACAGCATACATAAATAAGACAACAATTAAATACACAAACATAAATAAGCAGCACTAAAAATGTGATCAAATGTGAGCTTCTTCCTCTTTCATGTTTAACGGCAGCTTGCATCCCATTCGGTTGCACTACCGCCATCTGCTGGTGAGGAGGGCTTACTACGCGTTTGGGATTTTCTTGCCTTGAGTATCGGCGGCTGGGATCGGTAGCCTTCACGAGTACTCGATACATTGAAATAAGGCCAGTATCGGCCCGATACCGATACCTGATATCGGTACTCGCACAACCCTTGTACATTGGCTATATAAGCACCATGGACAGCGCCTGGGATTTGTCATGAAAGAGTGACCGACTGGGATTCTTTGCCACAATTGTCAATTGTAGCCTATATTTTAGCACCATGGCCAGCCCTTTGGACTTATTAAAACACTGACCTACTGATACTCTGCACCACAATGGGGGATTGGCTATTTCAGCACCATGGAGAGCGTCTTGGACTTATTAAAGTAAAGATAATTTAATAAACAACAAAATAACATTTTCAGAAGTATTTAACATTAGAAACTATAGAATACATGCATTTAGAGGACATATGATTTTTTCGCATCTTTTTTTTCACAAACTATTAAAAGTCACACTTGACTTTAGAGATTTGAAATATTCTGACATTACAGTTCTTAATGCAGCATAAAGGAGCAGTTCTTAAGTTGTACAAGGTGTGTGTGTGTGTGTGTGTGTGTGTGTGTGTGTGTGTGTGTGTGTGTGTGTGTGTGTGTGTGTGTGTGCGGCCTGTCACACTTCATCAAAGCTCCATCACCAATGATAATGTGACCGGCCGACTCAGCACCGGCGCTCCCTGCTGCCCAGGATATTGGCAAGTGTCAGATAGCCAATAGATTTATGTATGCAAATGAGGCCGATCGATGGCGTCTGCCA
This sequence comes from Salarias fasciatus, assembly GCF_902148845.1. Lineage (NCBI taxonomy): Eukaryota > Metazoa > Chordata > Actinopteri > Blenniiformes > Blenniidae > Salarias > Salarias fasciatus. The sequence continues at coordinate 24,997,188 of NC_043756.1, forward strand.
CAGCCCCAGATCTACAACCAGGCCGCGTGGCCTGGAATATTTCCTGTCAAATACAATCCCGAGCAGAGCAGAGGGAGGGGGGAAGAGGGAGGAGGGGGGGGAATAAAAACTAATATTGAAAGGAAAAATGATTTGAAGAAGAGAAGAGGAAAAGTGGAGATATGATGGAAGGCTCGCTGTCAGAACGGCCAATCAGCACGGAGAATAAATCAGCTCAGGCCTGTCGCTGCTGGAGAGGAGAGCAGAAACACTCACACACACAGTGAGACGGCCTCTCTCGTGCTCGTCAGGTTATCACCAAGTTCCACATTTCCTGAACTTCCTCACATTGGACTGATCAGTGTCAGAAACGTTCTGTTATTTACTGTCAGCTTTCAGAAAGAGACTTTTTGCACAAAATCCAACTTCCTGATTTAATTTGTCACCAAAGTAAAGGAACTGAAAATTTGAAAAAGCAAAAATATATCATATTGAAAATAAAAAGAGTCAATTATATAAAAGCCTTTTTGTTTTCAGATAGTAAAATGTGCATTTTTGGTTTAAAACCATAAAGCTTTATATATAAATCTTTCATAAACTTTACGTTTGCTGAAATACATAACATCTGTATTAAATGTTAGAATCATTTAGATATTTTCTGCAGAATCAACTGTGCTTTAGTTAATTTCTCATGGCCTATTCAAACCATTCACATCATTTTCAAGAGGTGTTTTATTGATTAGAATCCAACAGGAAAGAAAACTGTGGCTGTGCTGGAACTGAACCGATACCCAGAGACTCTGACACGTCAAAGGTTTTTGATCAGAAGTGGAGTCATTGAGCAAAAAACTCAAACTGAAGACTTACTGCATGAGTGAAGCCTGTTTGCCCGGAGCTTGATGTTTATGCAGGGTTTCTGTTTCTGGTTTTCTCAACAGACACTTTTACACGGTTCAAATCTTCTAATCCAGTGGTTGTCAAGGTGTGGGGCAGGCTCTCTACTGGGGCCTCCTGTCAGTTCAGGGGGTCTGGGGGGGGGGGGGGGGTAAATGTTGAATCCAGTGTTTTGAATTATGTCAAATCTTTGTTAAAACACATGTTTTTGTTAGTGTTGTTCAAATTTGAGGTTGTTCAACATTACCATCGGTCAGATGAGTCTGATCCGACTCCAGCCGGAGTAAACCTGCTCTGATCCACAGCTGCAGTCAAACCAAGCTCGTCTGATGAAATGGCATGTTCCCAGGTGGAGGTGAGGCTGCTCCTCCGTCACCTCCTCCTGGAGGAGGCCAGACGGGTGGAGGCGGTGGAGGAGCATGCCGGCCGCCTGTCGGTGTGGGAACAGCCGCCGTGTCACCGCCTCCCCGTGGGAACCGCCCGTCAAACGGAAAGGTTGCACCACATCTGCATAATCATTACTGCGGCGACAGAAAGTCGTTCTGGGAAACAATCAATGTTGTTTTAAGGGACCTGAAAAAAAAAACAAAAAACAAAAGGAGTCAGGAAAAAAGGCGTTAAAGAAGATTTAGTGTCTGGGTCTGTTGAGCGGCAGCGCCTCCTCTTTTCCCATCTCCAGGCTCAGGAAAACACTGGCAGTGGACTCAGAACTTCCTGATCCACATTCCAGACCCGGGACCGTCTGACACCTCTGAGCTGGTCCACATCAAATCCACAACCTCTCCAGTTCCGGCGCATCGCTCCCATCTCCAAAGGGCCGGGTCAGGAAAACCTCACACATAAAAGCACCAGCTCACAAATATTTTTAGTTTGTTTTTAACTGCACTGCTCTTTTGCTCTTTTGTTCATTCTACTATTGTCAATGTCACAGCAGGAGTCTCACTGCAGTGAAACATGTTTTCACTCGTTCACAATAAGTCCTGAAAGGTGTGTGAGGGAAAACACTGAAACGACTTCTGTGACTCGCTTCTGCAACACTCTGTTCTCGTTAACAGCCGTGAAAACATCAACAACAACAACAACCTGAGAGAAAAAAGAGGAGAAAAGAGGGTAAAAAGGAAAGAAGGAAGAAGTAATAAGAGTTTAGTGAGAGGAAGAAATATTGAGAGGTGATGGGAGGATGTGTGATAAAGAGAAGAAAGGAGGGAAGAAAGGAGAGCAGAGAGGAAAAAGAAGTGAGTGAGAAATGAGAGGGAAAGTGAAGGGGGGTGCCCCCCCCCCCTCCTATCAGCAGATAAGAGGCTGAAATGGATGAATCTTATTGGCCGGCGAGCGTCCTCCAGCCTCTTATCTCCTCGCCTTCGTGAACTCAGGACACACTTCATAGAAATTTGCGAAATCAGGAAAGCTGTGTATCGTGTCATCTATCAGCGGGCGGCGCCGGCTCATACATCCTCCCAGATTCACAATAAGAGCTGCAATTGACACCACACACACACACACACACACACACACACACACACACCACACACACACACACACACCACACACACACACACACACACCACACCACACACACACACACACACGCAGCAGCAGGGAGCAAGCAGCTTTGGGTTTGTTTGTTTATTTTCAAGGTCAAACAAACTTAACTGAGTTTCATGTTCTGGAAGTTCTAGAAGGCACAGAAGAGACGGTGGTAAAACTTCTACCTGTGGGGGGGTTTTTGTGTGAATCATCAATAAATGAGACATTTTCAACATGCAAGAAAATGAAGGCGAAACTTCAAAGTGAAAACAAAGTTCCTCCACTTTCTCTCTCTCTCTCCAGAAAGCTGTTGTGACTAACAAAGATTCTGCGGTTTGCTTCTCGCTTCATGCAATCTCAGCAATCCCTCACGATGATTAAATGGATGATGGTATCATGATGGTATGGAGGACTTTTCTTTCTGTGGCTTTCGGGTGGATCGTCTCACTATTGTCTCCCAACCCATGTCACCCAATCTGGTGAAGGTCTTAGTGAAGACGTTCAGCGTGCGGCTCCTGGCTAGCTCAGCTGGCTATCTCAGCTAGCTAAAGTTAAATAGTATCCCCACAGAAACTCATAAAGTTCTTTAGTTGGTTTTCAAAGTACATAATAGTGATCAGGCTCCCCAGTGACGAATACATTTTCCATGAAAATTTTTGCTGTGATGTGGTCAGTCTGACCACGTCTTGTCTTTTTTCAGCTTCTGGTCTAATGTAATGCTGTGCAATTCCTGGTGCACATAAAGTAGTACCCCCACATTGACTAATAAAGTCCCAACATTATTTCCTGATGCACATGCAGTTAGGTAGTACCCCCATAGTGGATATTAAAGTTCCTACATTAACTCCTGATGTACAGAAAGTTAAATAGTACCCCCACAGTGACTAATAAAGTTACCATGGTCAGGGGTAGGGTACACATAGACAGATCTCTAGTCCCATCGCAGGACAAACGCAGACGCACATTTACAGCTCAGGGCAATTCAGACTCACTGATAACCACACAGCAGGTTTTTAGACTGTGGGAGGAAAACTGGAGTCACTGCACCAGGGAGAACATGTAAGCTCCACACATGAAGGTACGGACGGTATTTGAAGTCGTGGGGTGAGTGTTGCCAACCACTCCTCCAGTAGAGCTTATGCATTTACATGTAAACAGGACTACTGATGGTGGTAATTCAGTGTACATGTGAGCACTGGAGGCCTGTGAAGGGAGCGTGTGAAGTTGGAATTAAGTCTTTATGGTCAGTAGTGTGTGGGGTGTGTGTGTGTGTGTGTGTGGTGTGTGTGTGTGTGTGTGTGCAGCGCGCGCGCGCACATGACAAACTGATCCAATTTTCAGGCGTGTCGTGTTGCTGGGCTGATATTTTTCTTCGCCGGTGTACTGTTGTTGTGGTCTTCCTCCTTCTTCCCCCTTTTTAGTTTCGCCTCAGATTTGAATCGGTGGGAGGGCTGTGATGCCCCCCCACCCCCCTACCCCCACCCCACCCTCTGACAGCACAGAAATAATTACAGTACGGCCTTCCCCCTGGCTGGCTGTTAATTAGCCCTCTTATCAGGCTGCAGAGGGGGTAGTTGATCAACTAAGGTCACTGTATCCTGACCGCAGCACAACAGCTTACACCACCATTTGGAGATATGATAAATAACGACGAGTGTTACGCTGCACAACACTCTTATCTGCTTTTGTTCCATTCTGCTGCCTCCATGGAGAGCGAGAGCGAGTTAAAGCCGCCGGCAGAGGAAACAAGGAGAGTCTGTAACTGATGAGGCCAAATAATAAACTCCCGGCCACCATTTTGAAGCTGAAAGCCGGAGAAGAAGGACTCTGTATTTATTTCCCTCCCTGCGAGATAACAGCGGAGGTTGGGAGGCTGCTGATGTTGTAAATGCTGCTACATTATTCTAAGAACAGGCGGGCGACGGCCGCGCCGCGTGAACACAGATAATAGATGCACCTACATTATCCTGAAGTGGCGGGGAAATTGAGAGGTTAGCGGGGTGAGCAGAACAGATGTGCCTACATTATTCCGAAGCCAGATTGATAGCGACGAGGGGGGCCGGGGGGGCCGTTGAAATAAATACACTAGCATTATTCTGGAGTCATGCGAGAGCAGAAGGGTGAGGGTGAGTAAGGAAAACACATGCAGACGCATTATTCCAGGAGTAGGAGGACGTTTCCAGAGGAGGGCTTGAAGCTGGAAAACTGGAAGCACCATTACTCTCCACGTGGCGACAGCAGGAGGCTCAACATGCAGCTCCACCTGCATTATCCCCCGCCTGGGACGTCACAGCGGGGAAGTGCCGTCTGCATGGCGCAAGTCCAAGATCAGGCAGGAGAAAGGACTAAATCAAGCAGCAGGTCCGACTGGACTATGGAGGGTTTCTCAGCCAATCCTGCCTCTTCAGCAAGGGACAAAAAACAAACAAACAAACTACATTTCCTTCTGTCAGAGGAACCATCCCCAAAAACTGGGAACCATCAAGTTCTATCAGTTGACCCCTGGATAGAAGAACCATCTTTTCCTGGCTACTCCGAACCATCATATGAAATGTTTAAAGGTACTAAGAACCATCACAGGAACTTTCTTCAAGTAGCAGAACCTTTACAGAAACTTTCAGCAAGTATTAGAAACCATGACAGGACAGTTCGACAGGCACCGGAACCCATCACAGGAACTTTCCCCAAAATTAAAGGTGCTGTAGGCAGGATTCCGCATCTCCGCCATCTTGCTTAGGGTTACCTTAGGGTTACCTAAGCAAGATGGAGATTTGACCCATCTAAGATGGCCATTTGAAACCCAGCACAGCCAATCCTGTCCTGTTTTCTCTGACATCACGCCCTTATGCAAGTTAAGCCCCTCCCACAAGAACGTGCGACGAACGCCCCTCGACCAATCAAGGTTAGAGCCTCAGGGCTCTTCTGATTGGTCAAAGATACCTGGAGCTGTGAGATTCCTTTTCAGCTCAGAACAGAGACAGATGGAAACGCTGCACCCTTGCGATAGTGCAATTATGCTACACTCCTAAAGGATTATCAATGGACACTCTAACATTTAATCAAAAGAAAACACAGAAAAATTAGCATTGACTAGCAAAATCCTGCCTACAGCACCTTTAAGAAGGAGCTCAGGAGTGTTCCCCTGGTACTAAGAACCATTATAACGTAGGAGGAACCTTATCAGGAACTTCACCTGAGTATTACAAACCATTACATGAACATTTCAAGGTGCTAGAAACCATTGGGACAGCACAGGAACTTACCCTGAGAACTAAGAACCATTACGTTTACACGGTGTGTGGGGGAACCGTCAAAGCAGTCTTTTCTAATTATTACAGTAACAACACTCACATCAAGTTTATAAAAGTGGGGGGGCTGATCCTATAATGAGTGAAGGCGGGTTACACCTGGGACAGGTGAGCTCTCTCTCTCTCTCTCTCTCTCTCTGTCTATCTACTGCAAACAGCAGAGTAGGGGAAATATTAGAGCGGAGCCCTTTATTAAAGCCAAATGTGGGTTTGTTGGCCTGCTGCAGAAACCTGCAGCGGCCTGAATATGACAGCTAGTCGATGGTGTGACAGCAGCAATGCAAAGCAGCGCTCGGCCCATTTTCTGACAAGCCTTCGGCTCGCATGTGGAGTGTGTGTTCATTACGTGGTGGGATCGCGTGGAGCCCCCCCGAGAGGTTCTGCTAATCCTCCGCTTGTCACCACGTCGTTTTTCTTTTAATTCACGATCTCTGTCTGACCAACAGACGCGCAGCAGGAAGTGTCCCTGAAACAACAACAGCAGCTGATTACCATTAAACAACACCGTTACAGTCGCTGAGGGTTTCAGCAGCGTCTGACTGACGGCATAAAAACATTTGTGGAGCAGGTGTCTCTCTCTCTCTCCTTCCTGCTCCCTCTGCCAGCTAACATCCAGATTAAAGAGCATCTTCCTCCCTCTAATATCCAGATTTATTGAGTTGATACTCAGCTAAAGCCATAGATGTTCGGCCTATTTGAAATTACTTCAGTAGTTTGAGTTTTTTTGTATTTCATGTTTGTGCATGAACATCCTTTTCAGTCTGTTAAAAAAGTCTTAAGTTACTGAAATAAAGAGATTTTTTCACTATTATTTAATTGCAGCTAATTGAGCATAAAAGAGAGTATTTCCCTCTGTCTGTCAGAATATTTTCCTCTACATTCTTAGCGCAGCTCATCAGAGTAACAATGTTCATCATCTCAGACTGAGGCCTGATGTGACCCCGACTGACCCCCGACTGATGGCCCTAATAGGGAAACAGAAGAAACTCTGAAAACCATATGGTCAGCATGCCGGGTGCTGTTGTTTTTACTTGAAAATCAGAAGAAAAATGGAAATTCTTCTATGGAATAGATATTTTGAACACATCAGCCTGAAATTAAAAGCTCTGCAACTCATTTTTCCATATCCGATGCAGACGCTGAATGTAATGTGTATGTTTTATAATGCCCGCACTAGAACTCGTTTCTATCTATTCTAGAACTAATTTCTATGCGTGAATCATTGGACATGATACCAAAGAAAGAAAAACTGATAGTTGTGTTGTTTATGGCGAGTGTGAAGCATTTTCATCTTTCTAACCAACACTGGAATCCTCTTATTTGTGGAAAAATCACGCTGTGGATTCACGCTCTGCAAATTCTAAATGACTGAATGTTACTTGTAGGGCTTTCCCACCGTCGGAGCAGTCCCAAAAGTGCTTTACAATGTTGATCACCTTCACAGCCGCCGCAGAGAGGTGTGATTAATTCACAAAACAAATGTGTCAATGACTAATTGAAATCTGTTTTTGACCGTTTGTGTTTTCAAGGTTAAGCGAATAAATGTAAGGTTTTGTATGAAGAGAAAAGCAGTGATCAGAGCTCAGTGTGGATGACAGACATTCCTTTACTGTAATTAAAGTGGTCAAACATCTGCAGGAATCTTACATCCAAAGCAAACAACTTCGTAAAAAAAAAAAAAAAAAAAAAAAAAAAATTCAGAAAGCTGTGAAAATAAAATTAACTCAAAGTTCGGGATCATTAAACATCATCTGATGGCAATAAAACAAAACAACAAGGTGATTTCAGACATGCTGATTCAAGGAAATAAGTTCAAACAGAAGAAAAATTCCAGTTTCATTCCAGCTTCAATCAAAGAAATTATTTAAAAAACTCACATTTATGATTTGTGGAATAAAGCTGAATGAAATGTGTGTGAATTAAAGAAAAAAAAGTCCGAAACACATTCTGGATTTGAGTCCTCATTGGTCACAGTGTGAGTGAGGCGGAGCCTGGATGCTTAGCCCCACCCCTTCCTGTCACCTGACACCCTCACACTTCCTCCTGCAGGCTGCGTTCCAACCAGCTGACAGATTGTGTTCTGATCCATGTTTTACACACACACACGCACACGCACACACACACACGCACACACACGCACACACACACAGACACACACACACACACACACACACAGTGATGCCAACACTGGCATCCTTACTGGACGCAGTAACACAGTCACATTCTGACAATCGGATCTTCGGCAACTGGAGCTTCAATCTGTGTTTTCAGAGCAGAGTGGTCAACGGACCTCGCTCCGTTGCTCTCATCAGAAGAGAGTTGCCTTCACTCTCGATCATACAGCAACTCTCATTTTGAAAGGTGAGACAGGAAGTGCAGGGGCCCATCAGCTGACAGGAAACACAGCTTCCCAGTCCTTCATCACAGCTCAGGTTCAGTAAACCCCCACACCTTCAGCCCGAGGCCCGCAGAGGGAGTGGTGGGCAGGATGGGCCAGCAGGGTCTTTCTTTTTTCACATTGCTGGTTTGGAACCAAGACATAAAAATCAGAATTTCATCCTGGCGAAAATGAAAAGCTTCGAACAGCAGCCCACTTCGGACCGCAGGGGACGGATACAGGAGGGAAACAGAAGGCTGAAGTCAGAGATCAGACATTTCTGCATGTAAAGGACGCTCATCGGCCGCGAAGAAAGACAAATCACAGGTCAGGAGATTTACAGCTACTCTGGTTTAAAGGGATCATCGAATGGATGTTATTCAGTCAAATGAGTCCAGATAATGAGGGTAATACCACTATTGTGCCATAGGCGGCAGTAGTGAGTCACAGTGCGATCTTCAGTCAACTTTTCGTAGTTCGCTGTTTGGATCGTCATCTCTCAGCGATGAACATGGTAGAAAGAAGGGCTGTAAATTTACCGCAATGTTTGAATAATCGTGTTTAGGAATCATACTTCACTTCATTTCAACAGCAAATCAGGAGCCACCTCATCGCCATGGTAACCACGTAAAGAGGAACCTACTGTTCTAAGATGACGATAAAACTCTTCCCTCATAAACAGTCTGATCACACCGTCTCACCCTGTTCTGGCGCCTGGTTGGTTTGTTGCGGGGTTGAGTCTTCACGGTCCTCATGAGCGTCCAGGAGCCGCCTGCTTCCCTCCAGCTCACTGACGGGACTTTAAATACAGAGAAACCGACTCCATCACCAGAGCCTTGACTCGACACAGAATTCTGAGTTTTTAGCCAGACAAACAGCGACAGCAGGAAGAAGCAAGAGAAGCTCCTGTCAGGAAGTGGATCTGCTGATCTGGAGTTCCTGACGCTGGTTTGCACAGAAAGCATGAACGCAGAATCGAACTGTGAAGAAATGAAGAGTGCTGTGTTGATTTCTGCTGCGAGTGGCTCCCTCGCTTCTCATCTTCAGTCAGGAGGAGGGGCGAGGCGGTGGACGGCAGGTGCATTGTGGGTAGTGTAGTTTGACCGCAGCTGGTTGGGACTGTCTATCGGGTACAAGAGGACTCTATGAGATGGCCTTGGCCTCGGGTAGGAAGGCCTCCCAGTACTTTATCAGCTGCAGGACAAAAGGCAGAGCTTAGAACATATTTCAGTTACGACTGTCAAAAGATTTAATCACCATTAATCACATGTTCATTTTGCATTTCAAGGCAGTTTAAGCCCATAATGTAAAACTGTTTTTTCCATAGTGTCTGAACTGGGACTCAAACCAGCACAAAGAAATAATTTCCTTTTTCACTGTTTGGATTTTCGTTTAAAATAAAGTTTCATGTAGAGCCACTGGTCTACTTCAAACATTCATCTTAAATAAAAAAAAACAGTGAAGAAACCAAGAAACAACTTCAAGGATTCAGAGACTCAATATATCAGATTTATGACACTCTGATGATGCTTCCAGAATAAAAAAATAGAACCATCAGCAGAACAATCAGATCCTAACTTCGAATAACAGTAAGGAAGTGATCTGAAACACTGGAGAGAGACTAGAGCTTTATGACTAACAGAACAGCCTGGAACACAAACAGAGGCCTTAGAGGAAGGTCTGGAAAACCTTGGCGTGTGAGATGGAAGGACCCAGAGGAAGCATGCTGACCTGCTGTTGTGTCTGAACCAGGGACTCCAGGTATTTGATGATGATGGATTTAAAGTCCCTCACTCGCTCTTTCTGTAGAAAAACACCACAGCACACATTTCCATTACATTCAGAGTGAAATGTCCCCGATCAGTTCAACGGACATGACTCACTCATTCACTGCAGCCCTTCCTTCCACCAACCGTCCATCCATCCAACCATCCATCCACCAATCAATTATCCATCATATCATCTATCCATCCATTTATCATCCATTCAACCATTCATCCAATCATCCATCCAACCGTCCACCCGTCCCTCCATCCAGCCATCCATCCAATCTCCATCCATCATCCAGCCATATATCGATCTAACCATCCACCCATCCAATCATACATTCATCCATCCATCAATCCATCCATCTAATCATCCCACCATCCATCTCCCTCACAATTATCCATCCATCTACTCATCCTTCTAATCATCCATCAATCAATTATCCATTTTATCATCTATCCATCCATTTATCATCCATTCAACCATTTATCTATCTTTCCATCCATTCAACCAACCATCCATCCATCCATCCATCCATCCATTCACGCTCCATTCAAACAACCATCCATCCATCCATTCACCATCTATTCAAACAACCATCCATCCATCCATCCATCCATCCACCGTCTCACCTCGAACCTGCTGACTTCCTTGCGGATGGTTTTGGAGATTTGCTCGAAGTCTCTCTCGCCCTGCTGGACTTTTCCCTCCAGCTGAAAGACAGGAGCAAACATTTAGAACAATGAAAATTAATTTAGACTCTCTCAGAGTGGATGTAGACTTTTTAGAGTATCTAATCGAAGCTGCAAACAGTTTAACGTCAAAAGAAATAAAGCAATGTTACACTGTGAAACACTGAAGCTGCTAATCTGCAGCTGAAAACACAAAACTGAAGAAACCCACACTGATCTGACAGCATTTCAAGCAGTTCCATGGTAACCACATTATCCGATGCCAAACACATGAAGACCTTCCCCACCCACATAAAGCAGCAGCAACCTGCTCCACCCACAAGACGCAACACTTTAACCTGCTCCACCTTGCTGCAACTGCTCGGTGCTTCTTACTTCTGTTGGAAGCTGATGCTGCTGCTAGCACCTGCTAGATACTCTCAGGCTGCCCTGATATGTTGAAGATCTGAGAAGAAAACAGCTCATCTCCTCAGTGAGCTCGAACATCTGCTTCACTTCACTTGCTGAAGCTTTCAAGGCTCCAGAATGTTGAGGCAGACAACGCGGTCCTGAGTGCTAACTGCTAAGCTCCAGAGTACTGCAGGGAGCAGAGAGCCTCCAACTTCAGCTTTAAAAACCTGATGGAGTTTTTGAAGATTGAGGTTCCAGGTTTACAAAGGTTCCGAGGGCTTGTCTATGCACGCATGTAATGGAAGCTGCTAGTCAGCTGAACCAGTTGTATCTGAAAGTTCATCATACATTATACAATATGTTTTGGGAAAATGGTTAAAATGCTTGAGCTAACTCTTAACTGTTTTCTTTTTTGAACGAGTTGAGTAGTTTTAATTACCAAAATCTGATGCTAGAAGCCGTGTGCAAACCAACAGATGACTCATGAGTATCCATGAGATGAGCATTAACATCACTAACATCCCTCACTAGTCAAACAGTTCCATCAGAATTTAGGAACATTTGTGCTTTCAGATCAACATTTAAACTGTTCTCACCCTAATTTTTCAACATGACTGCCTAAACGTGTCCTTCAGTTGAGTTTCTAGAAAACATTTCCTGTTTTGATTTAGTGAACCATTTAAAGCTTTGCTTTAAACTTGTTACTTCTCTTAAGCCTTTAAGTTGAACTAAATGTTTCTTACAGGGAATAAATAAATCATTGATTCAATCATTGATTTGCACGACACTGCCAACTCATTTCTACTTATATGGAACATTTGAATAAAGATGTTAATGTTTGAAGTTAAAAACAAAATGATCCCAAACAGAGGAAGTGCAGCGTGACTGAGTGAAAATGAAGAGAATCTGCAGGACTTTCAGCCAGGGAAAAAAAACTGAAACAAATGAAAATTAAAGAACTGCAGATTTTGAACTCAGAGGAAAAAAATATTAAGGCAACAATGAAGAAGAAAAGCAGGCAGACAGGGATTCAGAAATAAATATAGGAACTGACAAACAGAGACCAACGAATGACCAGACAGACAGTAGCTGTGTTTCCATTACCTGTAGAAATTCACAAAACCTAAATACAGTAAAACAGAGCTGGTATTGGAAAAACCTACATTTTGAAAAACCTCCCAAATATGGCTAAAACGTTTTCATGCTCTCCTGAAGGGTTTTTTTTTTTCTCCAGGCGTGTCAATGAAGAAATATACAGCAAAACTGTGACGATACGTGACCAGTCCATTCAAGTAAAGATGGCGGGGCACATCTGGATCGAGGAGACCGCGGAAATCTTTTTAAACAATATTATAGAGAAAGATAGAACCGCCATCCTTGGGTGCAAACAACAACGAAATGCAGAGTTTCACAAGGAAAATGCAAATGTTTTGTCTCCGTCTTCTTCTTAACAGATTGTATGAGATTTACAGATTATTCACCAAACGTCATTCAATGGAAACAGCTGCTAACCGCAATGGTACTCTGGTGCCGTTTGGCAAATTTAATTTGCGAAGAACTGGATTGGAAACACAGCTACAGACAGACTGACACAGACAGGGACAGACGGACTGAGACAGAGACAGCCAGAGAGACAGGCGGGGCAGGTCCTACCTCTTCAATCTCCTGGTTGAAGGAAAGCATGGCAGGGGAAATGCAACACAATTTCAGAGGCTGGAGAAAAAAATGCTGAAAGCTTCCAAAATAAAAGAGGAAGACCCAACATGAGAGCAACGAAACCACTGAGGGGGAAGAAAAGACCCTGGAACCATCTGGAGACTGAGAACAGATGCTGAGAGTGTGTGTGTGTGTGTGTGTGCGCGCGCGTGTGTGTGTGTGTGTGGGAGTGAAGCAGACGGCCCGGACAGAAAGAATAAGATGAGAGTTCAGAATTAAAGCATTCTCTTTCCAGCCCTTGGTTCAGTCCACGATAACTCAACAATCACTTTAAATTCACCTCCAGAAACATTTCTGAAAAAGTTTGTTGACTTTAGTCCAAATCAGAGACCCTTCAACTCTGCAGCCGAGCAGCCACACGTCTGCCTTCCTCCCCCACTTTAACTCAGCAGAAATTCTCCTCTGAGTCCGGTTCCACAGAAATTACGTCTAAAATCTTCTCTCGATTTCAAAAACGATCAATAAACAGCTTCGTCTAAATTGAGAATCAATGTCAGGTCGTCCTCTGAACTGATATCGCCACGGCAACCCAAACAATGGAGTCCTGGTTGAAGTGTAAAGGAAAGAAAAGGTGACGATGCAGAATTTCATGTTCACATGATCCTCAGAATGCACACACACACACACACACACACACACACACACACACACACACACACACAGTATCTAAACTGAAGCTTCTCCGTGTGATGTAGGAAAAACAGTGTGTGTTTCCCGTTTTCCAGCTACTTGAAGTAAAAGTGCCGGCTGGCCGGTGTGTTTTCTGTTGCCTGGCGGTGAAGCGAGCCCCCCTCGCTGCCTGACAGGCGGGAAAACTCTGGTCGGGTCTGAATAAATGTGGGTTGTAACTCTACTGCGATCTGTCCTGGCCTGCAGCTTCTGACAGCCTCTCCCCCCAAAAACTCCCCCGTTCTCCTCCCCAAAACCCCGCGTCTGACAGCTGCTCGCCTCTAATGCCCCGGCCCCCGACCACGCTGCCTCCGCCCGCCAGCCCTGCGCCTGTCTGTGTGTGTGTGTGTGTGTGTGTGTGTGCATCCTGACAGAGGCAGGATGAATTTGTGTGGTGACAGCTTCAACAGGCGCTCTAATAAAGTACTTTTCTCTCTCCTGCTCGGGTTTGTCTGCCGAGGCGGTGAAGTCTGCAGAGGAGGAACTTTTCACTTGACTGAACTGTGAAGGTGTGTGTGTGTGTGTGTGTGTGTGTGTGTGTGTGTATTTCTGGGCCACACTGTTAATTCAACAGACCAGTGTTGTTGGATGTTTGGAGCCACATTGAGCTCCATTGTCTACCGACCGGGGATTGAACCTGCAACCTCCAGATTGAGAACAGACCCGCTGCAGCCACTGAGGCCAAACCAACGTGACTGTTGGCAACGCCACGCTGTGCAGACTGCAGATGTCTTTACACTCAATGTCCACTCAATGTCTTCAAAACCAAGACGCTGAAACTCACCTCACCCCAGGATGCACTGCTGTTTCCTGCTCCTGCCTGGATTTCAGGTTTTAGAGGAAAGTTCCTCTTTTTGTTCTCGTGATGATGATGAACGGTGACGAACGAATCAATATCGATAAAGAGGAATGTTGTTGTCATATCTGGTGTTAATTGAGGCGTTTCTGAAGGTAAATGAGCATGAAGAACAAGAGGGGTTCATCACTGGTGTGTGTGTGTGTGTGTGTGTGTGTGTGTGTGTGTGTGTGTGCGCACGTGAGGCTCCCTCACCTCTCGGATCTCGTCCTTGGCCTGCTGCAGCTTGTCCGGCTTGTTAGTGAACTGCAGCTTGGCTTCAGCCTCCCGTTTCTTCTGCAGCAGCATCTGACTGTCCTGCCACTTCTGCCACGTCTTCATCCGGTGGTCAAACACCCCCTGGACACACACAGCCATGTTTCAGCGTGCGGGTCGGTCAGCCGTGCGGTGTGCGGCCGGTACCTTGACGGCGGTCAGCAGGCGCACGTAGTCCCCCAGCAGCTCGGAGAACAGGTAGAAGTCTGCGTTGGCCTGGTCCTGGTGCAGCTGGTCCATCTTCTCCTCCACCTCCGCCAGCTGGGACAGAGCGCGAGACAACGCCGTGTGGTCCTCGCTGTTCCCCAACATGGCCGCCGACTTGGCAAACTGAGCCGTGTTGACCGAGAGCTCTGAGAGGAGGAGGAGAAGACAACAAAGAAACATGTTTCCCTCCTGCACAAAAACAGCTCGAGAAGAAAGAACAGAGAAAAAACACAAAAGTAGGTCGAAGAAACAAAAGAAGCTGGAAGGCTGAACGAGTTGAACCAGGAAAGGAAAAAAATGAAATAAATACAAGTCAAGTTTTCTCCACCGTCAAGGAGGTTTTAAATTGATCTCCTGGATCGAGAGAGAGAGAGAGAGAGAGAGAGAGAGAGAGAGAGAGAGAGAGAGAGAGAGAGAGAGAGAGAGAGAGAGAGAGAGAGAGAGAGTGCGCTGTACCTTTCCTGTGACAGACCAGAGACTCCACACTGGCATGAAGCTTCCTCAGCTGGACGTCCAGATTCTCAAAGTGCTGTTGTTTCTCCTCAAACCACTACACACACACACACACACATACACACACACACACACACCTCAATATGATTTCTTTAAAGAAGCCCGCCCTCCAATAAGGACAGTGAGTGATTGGATGAAGCTCTCCTCCTGCTGTGACTATCCTCACCACTAGAGGGCAGCACTCAGTCAACCGGTCAGATAAACGGAGAGAGCAAGCTCACTTGTTTTGGATTTTTTACTCCTGACTCTCTTCATCCTCCTGACCTCTTCCTCCAGATCCTTCCTCGTACTCAGCTCCTTTCATAAGTTTAGAGATTTTCCTCGTCTTTCCTCCTCCTCCTCCTGCTCTACTCAGCAACTGTCCTGAGTGTTGTTCCTCTCTCCTCTTTCTTTTCTCAGTCTGCTCCTTGTTTCTTGCTTTCTGCCCCCCCCCCCCCCCCCCCGGGTGTCTTCCTCCACCCTCCTCCTCCACTCACGGCGTCAGACTCGTTCATCTTGATGGTCATCTTGTTGACGGCGTCGGCGGCCTTGTTGACCATCCGGAGGAGTCCGGCGCTGCTGAGAGCCTGAGTGCTGACGGCCCGCGGTAACTGCAACGAGAACCGGAGAACCATAAGAGAACCATAAGAGAACCGTCATGAGAACCCTCATCAGAACCGTCAGAAGCATCAGGCCTCGTCACCTCAGCCGGAGGAACCGGCCCTCTCTGGATGTCAGAGGTCACATCAGTGCCCAGCTGAGAACACGTCACACCTTTGAAACTATACTGACATTTCAAAATAAACGGTGTCAAACATACGGTCCGTGGGCCAAAACCCAGCTGCAGGACCTGACCTTCGGTCCCTCTGTTGGACAGAACAGAACCAGTCCACTGGGTTTGGCTGCTGTTTCCATCTTGTTCCTCTCAGTGGACAGAAAACATCTTTAACTGGACTGCTGGTCTGGACGCCTCCATGCTGACTCCATCGCCGCTCCGCTCGTCCCGCTCGTTCCTCGACCCGATTGCTCGTTCCTCCCGCTCCTAGCCCTGATTGCCATGTCTCCCACGTCTCAGCGTTGGTAAAAACCGCCGTGTGAGAGCGAGCAGACCCCGGCGTCCGTCTGGAAATAAGCTCATTTTTCTTCATTTTGGGAAAAGTTTGCTTCCTCCGTGGACATGCGGGCTCTACCTGCTCCCCCCTCCATCCCAGCTCTCCAATCTCATTTAGTCAGAGCGGGAGCAGGCGGGGGGCCGCTGGGTCCCCGGGGCCCCTCGCAGAGGAGGAGGGAGGAGATTTCAATTGAAGCTCGGTCCCTTCCTCCTCCTGGTAAACGGGTGAAGCAGCAGCTTGAAATGTTGCAGCAGATTTAGTTGAAGTGGACAATCAGCGTTGCCCCCCCCCCCCCCCCGTCCCATATTTCAGAGGTGTCACTTTGACCTCGGCCAGACGTTTGTCCACTTGTGGAGAAAACCAAACTAACTGATTGGATTTCATAGTTCATTCTGTAAATTCATTCCAAATCTACAAAACAGGATTTTACTGATCCCCTGAGGAGAGAAAGCATTACACCCCTGAAGCCCCCCCACCCCCCGCATCCCACAAAAGCCCCCATCACAGTCCTGCGGCCTCCATCCTGACAGAACCCTGAGCGTGTGCAGACTGGTCCAATGGCACCCCCTACTGGCCACACCACACATTGAAAACAGGAAACGGAAGCACTTTCCGCCTGACTTCTTGATTTCTGGCAACATGAACAGTTTCATTCTGATTTTATTTCCTCCCCAAAACCTGCCTCTCATGAATATAAAGACTCTGTGAAAGAATTCAAATATGACCAATCTTTAAAGACAAACTGCTGGATTTCCTTTCTTCTAGCGCTTTTAGAGAATGAGTGAAATGAACAACTGAATTAAAAACAATCAATAATCTGAGTGAAATAAACCCAGACAGCTGTCTGCATGCTGATTTTCTTTAAAATAACTTGATGGATCTTGAATCAAAAACTGTCAAAAAAATTGACCATCAACTTTTTTGAAAGTTAATTTCTTCTCTGTATTTGACTTTTCCTTTTAGACGGTCCCAAGAGGTGTCACCAGTTCGGTCTTTAGCCCACGGGCCATATGTTTGACACCACTGGGCAAGCGGAGGCTAACAGGTTAGATTGCCAGAGCAACACAAAGGCGTCCATTTAAGCACATGATGTTTTTGCAATTAATTCCAATGATTAAAGCCCGGATATTTTATAAGCTGAAGAATAAGCAGGATGGAGAACTTTGACATGACTGGAATGAAGAATTAAATTCATCCAAAAGACGATGAATTATGTGTTTTCAACCTGCAACATTGAATGTTTCACTACATAAAAACGCGGGGAGAAATCAAGCTTTTCCTCCTTGACTGAACCAACGTGAATCTATTTTAACATCCTGCTTGGTTTCAGTGAGAATCAGAATGAAACCACGTTTCACCTCTGAGCTCTCCAGGAACTGCAGGACGTCAGGATCCTTCAGCAGGATGGGATGTTTCACCGTCCTCATCAAATACCTGGAAGACAAGGCGCGCGCACACACACACAAACACACACACACAAACGTTATTATTGCAATTATGCACAAACATACAGCTGACAAACACACACTGATGTTCTTTTCGATAGAAAGAGTCACTTCTTCGTTAAAGGAACTTGCACCATGAAAATGTTCTGATTCAAAATGTGTTTTTCTCTTTGATTTTAACTTCAGAACGAACAACTGATATGAGCACCTGGTGAGAGCTCAGCCACGTGAAGAGTGTGTGTGTGTGTGTGTGTGTGTGTGTGTGTGTGTGTGTGTGTGTGTGTGTGTGTCCATCAGTGTGGAATTCTGCAGTTCTGAGCTCCATCACTTGTCACTCAGTGACCTTCCTGTCAATCAACGGGGCTGAGCAAAGGCCAGGCGAATGTCAGCCCCGCCCCCTCTGCCTCGTCGTTTCAGTATTCCACACACACACACACACACACACACACACACACACACACACACACACACACACACACAAAGACGACTGTAGTGATGATGATGTATCTAATATTTGTGGTTTAACCTTTGTAAACTTCTCAACAGGTTGCTCATACAGACACACACACTCCAGAGGGGTGGGGCTAACCCCACCCCAGGGGGGTCCACCACACTGTACCTCTCCAGAGCCGATCTCCTCTTCTCCACGAACTCGTTGGATGACTGGTCCTCCTTCCCCACCTTCACCTTGGTCATCCCTGGCGGTTGGGGGGGGGGGGGGGGGGCACTCATGAAGGAACAGCGCTCACTGAACTCCCTCCCAGCTCAGGCACTGAGGAAGCCTGACTTACCCACGATGCTCTTCTCGGGCGCCGGGGGGACGATGTACCCGACGTGCAGGTACTTGGAGGCCAGTTTGCTGTGCAGGCCCAGAAAGTCGCTGAAGCGCCGCTTAACTACGAACTCCTTCTGCTTGAACAGGGACATGGAGGTCTGATGGGGAGACAGAGCGCTCTTAGAGACCCAGCTGTTGAGCACCAGAATTACACTGAAAACTCCAGAGTGGAAGGGATTTGGCGCTCGTTCCGGTGCTCATAGGTCATTATTAATGTTGGTTTCTTGGTTCTGGGGCGTTCATACATGTCCAGATGTAGATGTTGATGCTCCAGAGCTCCTCAGATGTTCCTCAGTTAATGTTGACTTTACATTAAGTCTCATTTTCCAGACATTGTTCTGTCTCTGTCAGTTAAATTCAGCAGTGAAGTGGGTTTTTTTGGTGCTGTGGCAGCTTTCTGTGGTCATACAGTGACACCTAGTGGTGACAGGTGGGACGCACATGTAGATCTTCATCTCAAACTCAAAAAAACCTTTGACTTATCATCCAGAAAAGCCGTTTTATTTTTTCCCCCCATACATTTTAGTTTGGCTGTATTTAGTGGGATGAAGTGATTCCAGGAGCAGGTCGATTCAAACATTTTGGAACCAGCAGGTTCAAATTAATAAAAGTGGATGAAGTCTGCGGGTTGTTGAGAAACTACAGCTGGGTGTGTCGCACATTTTACTGCTGTGCTTCATATTGAAGGAAACTTTAAGTATCTGCAGCTCAGATCTCTGCCATGACGACGACTGCAACAAAAAAATGAAACACATCCGAGGGGAGGATTCACTTCTCACCTTCGTGGTCACTTTATACGCCATGTATGCATTCATCCCATCGCCTGAAACACACACACACACACACACACACACACACACACACACACACACACACACACACACACACACACACACACACACACACACACAAACACAAACACAACACACACACACACACACACACACACACACACACACACACACACACACTATTGTGTTAACAGTACAAACAGGATGAAAAGATACCAAAGCCGGTTCGACTGGTTCTTGGTTTTTATATTTATCTCTTTGTGGTTTCTGTTTGTGTTCTTCATTAAATAAACTGACAAACACATCCCCCCACCCCACCACCTCCACCCCAACACATATGATAAAACCACTGCTAAAACCATAGTGTGAAAACCCCTGGAGTCTTGTTTATGTACTGTTCCATTATTGGCTGCACTTATTACATTGCCAAAGGATTATTTTAATACTCAATAATGCAAAATGGCCAAATGATATCAACTCAAATATTTGATCACATTATTGGCCTTTACTACATATGAAATTATTGCTTTACTGCCATCTACATCTATGTCCAATTCCTGCTTGGTTCTTTCAAACTAGCTGTTATAATCTGATGAAAATTACAGGAACTGAGTTTTCAGGACGGCTGATCAGGATCAGAAAACTTGACTGCAGAAGCTTTTCTCTGAATATTTGCTCAAAAAAAATCAATATTATCTTGTTAAGTACAAAGGCGTTTTGATTGGTTTTACATTTTTTTGGACAGTTTTATCAAATCTTGCAGCTCCGTGGAAGAGCTCCTCTCTAGCCTCACTGGGGATTGAGCATGGAGACAGTTTGCTGTGCTCGGTGTGAACTCACCCACTTTCTCGGGGTCAGAAACAGATATGTTGATGTCAAAAGAATCGCCCCCTTCCTCCTCTTCGATCTGAAGCACACAAACACAACCAGGAAGAGAATGAAGATGTTACATGTGCAGAGTTCCTCCTTCAACAGCCTGCTGTTCTGGACTGCGGAGTCCCTCAGGGAACTGGTCTGGGTCCCGTTCCCTTTTCACTTTCAGGTCCAGCTTTAGGCCGCGTTCACACGAAAAGCAGAGTGAGTGAAAAGGCATGTTTTGGGAGGCTGCTCAATTGTTGCCACTGAAAGTGATGTTTTTTGAAAACGGCTTCCAAGCAGGAACTTTTTGGAAACGACAATAATAAAAATGGCGGACTTTTCTGAAACACAAACACAAAAATGATGTTGTGCAAACGAGACCTTACTGTTAAACCGAGGTAGTTTTCCACTAAAGGTAGTTTTCGTTAGCTGTGCTACAGGCTAATGCTAACTGGGTTTGGACTGAGTCGGTTCACACAGCAGGACGTCCACCGAGCGGAGGGCTGCGGGACGCACCTCGTCGAACGAGGAGTGTGTGAACATGTCGTCGTGGGCGTGGCCGAGGCGGGGCGTGATGATGGAGGTGGGGGGGGTGATGGGGGTGATGGCGGGCGAAGGGCCGTCTGACAGCAGCACGTCTCTCTCCGGACTGTCCAGGGACACCTCCTCTGTGGCCTCTGCACGGACACACACACACACACACACACACACACACACACACACACACACACACACACACACACACACACACACACACACACACAGGAGAGAGCCCATTGTTAGAATCGTGCATACAGCATGGAGATGAGTGTGTGTGTGTGTGTGTGTGTGTGTGTGTGTGTGTGTGTTTCTCAACCTGCAAACAGATCCTCGGGATCATCGTCAAAAAGCAGGTCCTGCTTGGGTCCATTGGAGTTGGTGCTGATGTCTTCTGCAGGTAAACTGGCTGGTTGTGACTGTGTAGACACACACACACACACACACACACACACGTGTTATTATTGTAATTATGCACAGGCATGTGGCTGCCCTGTCAGCAGCAGAAACATCAGCGCCAGTACAGCTCTTGATCAACGGTCACACAGTCCCTCCACTAGTTGGAGCTGCAGAGCGAAGCAGGAGCAGAGTGAGGCCCATTAGACACAAGCAGTGCAGAACCAGAGGATCAAACTCTGATTTGCCAGTTTCTCACCCCAAAAGTTCTATTTAAAATAATTCTGGTGGTCTGGCAGCTGATTTGGAGCTTATTGTGGACCAGTTTGGGCCATGGACCTTACGTGTGACACCCCTGGCTTTGAATCGGTGCTCTAGGTCACCTGGTTATTTCCTCAGGAGATCAGCTGCTCCTGAATGGAGATCTGGCAGCAGAAGAATCAAACTTGTTGAAAAAAAATGTCCATAAAGCTGTGGAGGAGAGGTGGAGGCTCATCATAACTAACTCCTGGTTCCCTGGAGACAACGTGTCCATCAGGTCCATCCCTCACACTCACTGAACGTGGCCACGAGGGCAGCTGTCATTGGACAGAGGTGACTCCTGACTGACCAATCAGAGGGCTCCTCCACCCCAGGCTGTTTCCCAGTGTCTTACCAAAATCAAAGCCAACACAAAGCCTGGGGAAGAGCGTTTTAAAAACAAACATAAAGGAGCAAAGGTTTAGCTGAACGGTGTTCCAGCTCGTCCTGCAGAGACAGACGGAGCTCTGACACGAGTCCAGGAGGAGGACAGAGCGACGGAAGGGTTTTCAGCTGAGAGCAGAGGAGGAAGTGAGCGGCGAAAACAACAGCTTCCTCCAGCCTTACTCAGCAGACACGGTGGTATCTCACACACACACACACACACACACACACACACACACACACACACGCACACACATGCACACACACACACACACGCACACGCGCACACAAAGCCTTTCTTTTAAACTTTAATGAGAAGCTGTCACACTGAGGTAAAATGTGAAAACCTCACTGATTGTCCTAACCTGATCAGATCCTGAAGCCAGAACACTCTGTTGGCTCTTCTGAGGAATAAAAGTGGATGAATACAGCGAAACTCCTGTACAACAACAACGACTCCTCATAAGAGGAGTTTACAGCTCAAACCAACAAACTGATGAAGCTTCAGGAGGCACTGCGAGGTGGATAATGTACAACAAACAACCGGCACAAGAGAACAAACAGCACTAAACGACAGGACATCACTGCAAAAATTCAGTAAACAACCAAAAACAACTGCCAGAACACAAAAAAAATACAAAAACAGTCTACAACCTTAAAGCCACTGTAAAAAAACCACCAGCAGATAGTAAACAACCACAACAAGATATTAAAGGAAAACATAAAGATGACACAACCGCAAAAAGACAGTCGACAACTGGAAACAGCCAGTAAACAACAACAAAAAGATTGTAAACAACCACAAGCAGACAGCAAGCAGCCACAAACGGCCAGTAAACAACCACAGACAGACGGTCCAGAGGCACGGAGAGGCAGTGAAGGCCTCCCCCATGCAGTAGACAGAGGAGTCCAAAGGTCACACCAGGACACTCAGGAAATGTGTGTCAGAGCTGAACGAAGCTCACCGGAAGACAAACAGCAGGACCCGGGTGGTTTCAGGGGATTCTGCACTCAGCAGAGCGACAGTGATACCGAGCGATCCCTCAGACCCGAAGGATCAGAAACAGGACGGTTTCCCAGTCAAAGCAAAGTGAGCGTCATGCAGGATTTACTGTGGACAGTTGGATTAGACGGCATTAGTTTGAGCTGGGTGGGTCAAAAAAACTGACAACTGAGTGTGGATTAGTGTCGGGGAAGCAGCAGGACCGCAGGGAGTACAGGAGGCTCCAGCTTCAAGTCCTCCACTGAAAATGTGGCATGAGTGTGTCTCTTCAATAAAATAGTGGTTCAGTATCAGGGATGCATTTTCTGTAAGTGTGAGCACGAGTACGACCCTTTAGCTGACATCGAAAACCAATATGAGGACTTAATAAGGCCCTTAAGTCCATTTTAATGTTATGCAATGCTGTGAACCAGCGTGAAGCATCAGACAGACTTTAATCATATTAAACACGTAGCGTCACTGGAGTGTGAGCCCTGAAAGTCTTTAGCATGTTTACTGAGCCACATGGCTGTAACTGCGCCGCTCCAAATGTTCCTACTGATAAAGTTTCTGCTGTTGTACCACCATCTTTCTTCTCGTCTTGATATTTTGGGAGATAATATCACTGTTATGCTTGCCAGGTTGTATTCAGGAGTTTTTGGGACTCGGAGTGAGACTGATGTCCAACACTGGTTGGTGTCGGTCCGTGTCTGCATCAACATGCATCAAACATGTCACAAAATACCAGGGAGGTCAGGATGAAAAAACTACAACAGCTCAGCTAGATAGTTCAGCTAAAGGGACCATATGGCAGAGGAAGCTAAAACCACCCAAAACAGCAAAAAATATCTAAATATTCAACATACGCTGCAGTTTTCATCATCAGCTGTTATTCTGGACTGCATTCTGATAGCTTAGCGACTTTCACAGTCCGACGCAACTTTATTCAAAAATGGTTTTTTTAGTCAGAAAATCTGCAGACCTCGGAACTATGTGAGGCACACACACACACACACACACACACACACACACACACACACACACACACACACACACACACACACACACACACACACAGGAGTGCTGTTGAAACACTGGAGGAAGGCGATCATCGCCAGTAATGAAATCCAAAGTGCTGACATGACAAACAGTACAACAGGCCTCTGTGTGTGTGTGTGTGTGTGTGTGTGTGTGTGTGTGTGTGTGTGTGTGTGTGTGTGTGTCTTCCCCTGGACTTCTCTCTAAGCTGACGCTCTGACTGTGTGACAACCTTCGGCAGGTTGGATCACATTAAGGGTTAAACCTCACTGGACTGATGAAAGACGCAGGCTATTACGACATGAGATCATGAAAAACACAGGAAACCCTGAGAAACACACACAGGATAAACCATTAACCACCACAAACAGACTTTTAACGACTGGCCCTGCTGCACTGAGTGCCTGTTACCATCACTCACACCCCGCTCGCGAAGCCTGTCAAGAGGAAACTCCTCAAGCGTGTGTTTTCGTTTCAGAAAAGTTTCACACACGCTGCAGAGAACAACACACTCTGAACAGCAGTGGCTTTAACTCTTTCAACCATTCTAGCAGTTTTAGCCGTCCAAGTCACTTTTGCTGCTTCACCAGCATTCGTTACCTCGTATTTATTCAAGGACTCTTTATTATCATTCTAGTACACGATAACATGAATACAGCATTCCATAATGGCGGCCTGGGAAGCGGAATAACATGTTCAGTGCCCTGATTTGCTATTTGAGTCATTTTATATATTGTGCAGATACCACTGTGAATCATGATACTTTTCTAACAACAAATATTTAGTTCCATTGTCACCCTGAACTCTGAGATTAGGATTCTTTTGAGTTTGGTTCTGCAGAAAGTCTCCTCTGAGTCTGGTAACATTTACACATGCTGAATGCAAACTGAAAAGATTGTTTACAAGACAACATTTGCAGCTGCACATAGAGTAAGCAGTGTTTTTCTGTGTGTTTGTGGTTGTCTTACTGTCTGTCTTTACATTAATTTGAGTTCTATTTTGCTGCATTAACTTGCTTTCAATTTTCTAAACCGGGTTTAGTGCAGACCACCTGTCTGAGGTGTTGTGTTGTAACTGGTGGTGCATGAATGAGACGTATCCAAGCATCTGAGCAGGAGGACGTGGAGGCAGATCATGTGATGAGGACACACCTCGCCACTCTGTTTGTTCTGAGGTTCCCTGAAAGCACCACTGCCACCTGTGTGACAGTCACCTGACAGCAAGTGGGGTTTTTTTTCCAAGGTTTCCTAAACGCAGCAAGCAGTATGACAGTCACTTGACTATGCACGGTTCCCTAAATGCACCACCTTCACCTGTGTAACACCTGACAGGAAGTGTTAGTTCCGAGGTTCAGTGAACGCACCGCCCTCACCTGCGTAACACCTGACGGGGAGTGTTTGTTCTCTGTAACTGAAGCTGCGGAGGCCATCCCTCACTGTGTGTACACACCGACACTGTGAGCCAGTTTCCCCCCGCAGAGGTGTTTCAACCACGGCTGCGCGCACGCACACACACACACACACACACACACACTTAGCTTCATTGATAGCCGGTGCGGGCTGGACGTGCGGTCAGGATCCCGCCTTGGACGCCTCCCTGCTCCTGTGTGCTCCACCCGGCCTCTCCTCCTCCTCCTCCTTACCTCCGGTGTGCTGGACGGCTCCGGGAACAGGTCCTCCCCGTCCTCCAGCTCCTGGAAGTCGGTGGTCTCGGGTGGAGGGTCCCTGACTGTGTCCGCCATGTTCGCCTGTGTTGCTTTCCTGGATGTGATGAAGGCTAACAGCTAGCTAACGGAGACACACATAAACACACTCATGCATACACACACACATACACACACGCACACCGACAGACCACGAGCGAGCAGCCGACTGACGGCGAGGGTGATCGGGGCGGAGGAGGAGTGAGTGGTCAGGAGGTTTTTCCAGCTCCGTCATGTGACTCCCGGAGGCCTGGTGGGATCACAGAGGAGCGGGGAGACAGGACGTCTCACTCCGCAACGCTTTCCGAGAACCTGTCGCAAGCACAAAGAGACGCTGCACAACTGTGACAAGACAGTAAACACTTCAGATTCAAAGAGACTCAGTGATGGGAGTAACTGCTTCAGAACAGACAAACAATATCAAGTAATCTTATTACTTTTGCATAATGTTAAATAATTGTTATATTTACATTAGGTGGCTAAATTAATATAAGGCACTACAAAAAAAATGTTGCTTTAAAACACGTTGCCAACTTCTCAGTCAGGAAAGTTCAAAATAATGTCGTCATAAATGCTCATTTGCATATCTAGTTCAAAGTGAGTTTCATCATTAAGACCAAGGATAGGGGTAGGTGTCGAAATAAACGGTGTTAGTGTTTTAGTAACGGGTAAAATAACCAGTTATTTCTTTTTCCACTGTTACATTATCCTTACTGTTACAGATAATAATATGAGGCCATAGAGAGCCTTAGAACAGATAGAGATACATCCAGAGAGCCCTGACCATTCAAAGGCAGCATTTAAATGGAAGCACAGGTTTCTATTATAAAGGTATTTCAGGTGCAAAATGTTTGAGCACCTGTAACATTGAATTTGAATGTGTATCAGCAACACCTTCATAATCTATTGACATACATATTGTGTTTTATTCTTCTTTTAAAATGTAGAAATGTAGAATGCTATCTCCAGTTCCAATTTCAATTTGATTGGTGTCTTTTCTCATATTATCACACAGCAACGTTTAAATAATTTAGAATCATGTTGTGTTTCCTGTTTATGATTTATTCTGTCAAGTGTCCATAAATTCAGTTTCATAATAAATAAATAAACATGCATCTTAAAGTTCCATTGAGAGGGGATCCAAATTATTTCACTTATTTAAACACATTTTTTAAAAGTAATGCAATAGTTACTTTCTCGAGTAATTATTTACTGTTACTGAAACATTGTAACTCAGTTGCTAACTAGTAACAATGACAAATTATTTTTAAAAATAGTTTATTCGTCATACAGCCACTTAAAATAGTTTAGTTAACAAGCAGAATTTAATCATGTCTCTTCTTCAACCTGAGGACACACTTTCAAGTGAAAATGCAAAGCTGTCATTACATTTTAGGTATCGTTTCCTGGACAACAGTCCACAAAGTTACTGAAAACAAAACTTTTTGAAAACGCTCAGAATCCATCTCCGTGTTGACAACAGAACTGCTGCACACGCCCACCACTCCCAGTCCAGATTCTCCTGGTCCTGGTCCTGGTCCTGGTCCTGGTTCCAGTCTAGATTCTCCTGGACTTGGTATTTTAGAGTTGACAGTCACCGTAACAACAATCCAGCTTGGAATTCTGTCCATGTGAATGTCTGTGTCCTTCATTGTCAATGTTTAGACTGTATTATTCTGTCTGTCTGTCACGTATTCTTTCCAAACTTCAGAGGACGATTCAGTTTCTTTTCCAGGGTTGGAATGGGGCCTGAAATGAAAACATTTTGAGATGTAGTCCTTCAGTCCTGTTGCAGGACCTCAGAACCGGTCTTGCTCTGCAGTGTGTTGAATGATGGTGATCATGTTAGTGGGATGTGGAGACATAACAGGGAGGAACATCACTGTCAGCTCCTGCTGTGTCAGCCACAGTTCACTTTTCATTCCTTGTCATTCTGACTTACGTGGTGATGGAGTTCCCAATCAAAAGAGGGTCCAGCAGATCTCTGAAAGGAACTTGATGCATTCCTGATGTTTCTCCTCCTCCTTAATATAGTCAGGATTTCAGGCGATTTCTGTGAATGTATTTGTCTTCTCTGCCTGTTGAGTCTCCTCCAGTTCTGGTTTCCTCATGTTCTCACAGATTTCATCCAGAACCAAAGGATTAGACCTGTCCTGCTGAGGAGCTTCAGCTGGATGAGTAAAGGTGGGAGGAATCTTGGTTGTTTGCTGGTTGGATTTGGCTCCGTTACACACAACAGCAAATCAGGTCAGAGCGGACCCAGGTTGGAGTCCATTAAACCAGGTCCTCGTTGGACAACAACAAAAAAAAAAAAATACATTCTTTTTTTGTTGATGCCTACCCACACAAAACAAAAACATGCAACTTGCATTGGCATTCTGATTCCATACACTCTGGCCTCAGAGCAACAGCGACATTTTGACAAATTTCAACTATTTGATTGAAAAAACAAACAAACTCATACACTCCTGATGGCATTAATACATTTCCGAGTTAAAAGAAAAAAAACCTACAGAAATCATGTTTACAGACATGGAAAAATTATTTAATCCTACAATGTCAAAATAATGTTTAACGTGAAATCACTATTGGATGCCTGCTGGTTCCCTGTTGACATTTTTTCCTTATTTTATTTTATTTTATTTTATTTTATTTTATTTTATTTTATTTTATTTTATTTTATTTTATTTTATTTTATTTTATTTTATTTTAAATTAAACATTGAAGCTTATAGACGATCTTTGATCGGAACCGTTGCATAAATGAGGAGTTGCAGCCGGAGCACATTCCGTGTTGCACTGGTACTTCCTGGCGGAAAGTGCGAATTCAACTTTGACAGTAGTCAAATTTACCTCAAAAACTCACTTTGAAGAGATCTTTCGGATCTTAAAGATCATTAATCTGTCTCCGCACACCTGCGCGGCTTCCATTCGGCAGCAGCGTTTTATGTTTACCCGAAAAAAATCCGTTTTGAAGCTTTTAGTTTCACTTTAGAGCGTATTAGCATGGAGGCTAACACGGTGGCAGCTAACGTGGCCTCAGAAGAGCACCAAGAGTCTGGACAGGACCCAGAGGACCACCAACAGTCCACATGTGACGAGGACGACCTGGACCTGGATCTAGACCTGGAGCTGGCCAAGATGACTGTGGAGGGTAAAGACGTTTGGGTCTCGCACAGAAATATGAGATGAAGATGAAGTTAGTGTATTTCTGCGTTTAAGACATCATTGGTTTGGAGCAGCATCAGATCAATATTGTTTCTTTCCTTCTCATTGTTTACATATATTTGAGACATTTCTGCACACAGCAGCTGTGTGGACAGCAGCAGCTTCAGCCATGAGCTGAGTATTAGGATAGAATGATCACCTATATGTCTGAAATAACTCCTCGGTATTTCCTTAAACGTCTATACAATTTCCCCCCTGATAACGTGACTTTGATCAGTAGTGCTAAACAGTCAAAAAAATTGATTTTATTTGGGTACTTACCTGTTCTTCTGCATCTTTGGTAATTTAAGTACAAATATCAAGAAATTATCAAGGGAGCTTAAATATGCCTAAAATGTGCTTTATTCTTTCTTTTCGTTTCTTTTTTTTTGTCAGTGTTTACTTAAAATTCAAGATGCTTTTTCCAGGATTTGTTTAGATTTGATAAGTAGAAGAGGAATAAACTGGTACAATGTTCTGGAATCATTACAGCGGCTTTATACTGACGTGTGCTTGACGGCCTGGTCACAATCAACATTGACTCCAGGTGGACAGCAGACTAAAAAATTCAGCCTCAACAAACTGTGCCAATTTTTATTTTCACTATACTACAGTTTTCGAGCAATCAGATGCAAAAAAAATTCATCCAGTAATCTTATTTGGTAGTAAAATGGTGATCAGTTAAAGATGTCGAGGTAAAATGGGGTATGGACTCTACATTAGCATGACTTGGATAGCATAACAAGACTTAAAACAGATGAAGAGCATCACTACAACTTAATAAACTCAGTTGTTTGTTTAATTTAGTAAAATATATGAACAGAACTCTGCTTTATTGCCCATCAAATGACCACAAAAGACTCTATAACGTGCAAATGTGATGAAATATGTGGAAAATAAATTATCTTTTCTGCAAACTTAATATAAATGTCTGCACATACAATTTGCACATTGCTGGATTGCTGTAATTTATGTTTCTTAACTGATTTGTATCAAATGAACAACAACAACTGCATTATTTCTGAAATCTTGACACTCAGAAGTTTGTAAAACGTCCTATCGGGCCGATGAATCGGTCGACCTCTAACTGGTAGTGCAGTGAAATAACATAAAGTCACTGAAATTGTTGTTTAAATTATCTGGCAATTACCATTACCAAATTTACCAAATGAGAATTTTCCCGTAGCATTATGCGAGTTATTCAAAAAGAGGAATTTTGGAATTCAAAGTCCTTGCTTCGATTCTCTGCGTTAGTTTTCTGTGGGTAAAAGATGTACTTTTAGGCAAATATGTTGTCTTGAGAGTTGTAGATAAATACACCCCTTTTCAACATGCTCACATGTTCCAATAATATCAAGAATTTCAACTTCTAAGTGGAATAACAAAATGCGAGGGTATGGACACTACATGGGGTACGGACACTACAATTGCAAACAACAGATCCCATTTGCAACTGTTGTAATATTAATTGTGTGCACTATATCCACAACATATCATCATTCAAATAGTGCTACCCAGGTATATAAAATAGAACATTCAGCTCAAGCCAAATACATAGTAGGAATGAGGAACTGGATAGGGGTACGGACACTACCGGAAATTCTGGACATCGAGATACTATATTAGTTCAGCCTTTGTAACTTCATAGATAGTATATTGCTGATGCTATTTTTGGTCAGAAACTGATCCAATACCATAATAGATATATTTTAGACATGGCCTTGGCTTATATTGTGCTTATTTAAAAAAATAAGTCTCCATTAAGTCAAAAATCAGCTGAAATAGAGAAATATATAACGAGTTGAGCTTCCAGCTTCGCGGAACACAGCTCGGCCCCCACAGCTCGAATTTGCACGAAACAACCTGCAAAATAAAAGTAATCACATCCATTATCAAAAAACATCACAGTATTTCAATATATTTCTGATTTCCTTTGAAAATGAAGCTCCTAAAATTCAAACAATCTTGTTTTGACCAGATATAACGCCCTTTTTCCTACAAAAAACCTTACATCAAATCGTCTTGGCGAAGATGATCAGTGAAACATGCAGAAATAAATGCATGTTGTTGTTTCAGTAAGCCACTGGCTGTCCAAACACACTCTCAAATGCATTCAAACACTAGCCTACACCACATTAGAAGACAATAACAACACACACAATACATTTCACAGGAAGATTGTGACCAGGCCGTTGAATGAATTTAATCATTTTGGTTTAAAAAAATGTCAGACTTAACTTAAAAAAGAGAATAAAAATCGAGTAAAACTTGAGGCTGAACAGTTTCTGGTTTGTTGTAAAGTTAGAATTAATTGCATGGATGCTGGTTTTCGCCGTTATGTGAAGCAAAATTGCCTTTTTTTGCTTATTTTTCTTCTTTTTTTAGGTTTTCGTGTCTCAGTCTTCTGACCTGTTTACATTAAAGCAGTGAAAGACTGTTTCAGATACACAAACACAGTTTCAACAAAGCTTTATTTATACCACTGCTTCTGTACAAAAGCTTAAAACACAAGAGACCTGAAGTCATAGAACCAGTCCCGGTTCACGTCAGAGTGAAGCAAGAAAATTAAGATATTCCAAAAATAAGAAACATAATTCTTAAAATATGTAGAAAAAAAGTCTTTTCAAAATGTGTTGAATACCTGGGAGTTCATCCACCAGCCCCTCTTTCTGTCTCCACTTCAAAACATCGAGTTTGATTGAAATTGAAAAATGCTTTGAAAGCATCTCTCTTTTTGTTTTGTTTTGTTTTGTTTTTTTTGTTAATATCGATATCAGGCTACATGTCAACACGACCTCGGTTTCTCATGACCCCGGGTCTCCACCCCTCTGCTGGTCTCCTCTCAGACCTGAACCACAACGTGCAGGCCGTGCAGACGGACATCCAGACCGCCGAGCTCGCCGTCAACACGGAGGCCGGCTGGGAGAGCGACGTGGCGGCCATGTTTGACCAGGGCTCCAGCCTGAAGGAGCGCTTCGAGCAGCTCGCCAAGAGGGAGGAGGAGGAGGAGGCGGAGCACGAGAAGCTCCGGCAGCAGCTGCAGAAGAAGAAGGAGGACGCCACGCGCCAGCACCAGGTCTGGGACACGCACACACGCACACCCACACACCTACCTCTCTAACACACTGCGGCTGCTTTCAGGCTCTTCTGGACAAACTGGAGTCTGTGCGAGTTAAACTGCAGCTCAACAACTCGAAGGCTGCCAGGAAGAACTTCCTGGCTAAGAAACAGGAGTTGAGCTCAGAGAGGAGCCGAGCGGCGGAGGAGCGAAACCGGTAACGCACACACACACACACATCACTGAAGTCCTCTGTTTTGGATCGGTGTTTGAGCGTTGATCCGTCTGAGCTGCCGTCTCCCGGTCAGGTTGGCAAAAGAGCTGCAGGACATGGAGCAGAAGCTGACGGCGCTGGGCGAGGAGCAGGGCGAGGAGCAGCGGCGCTGGGGGTCGGAGCTGGAGGAGCTGCGGCGGGAGATGGACCGGGTGAGGAGGGAGGTGCGGGAGGCGCAGCGGCAGGCGCAGCGGGACGAGATCGCGGCCGTGGAGAAGCAGCGGGAGGTGGCCATGTCCTGCATCAACGCCTGGCTGAGAGAGGTACAGGCAGCAGAGCGGCGGCGGAGCCCCCCACCCCGGGCAGCGCTGACCCCCACCCACCCCTCCACCCCTCCCTCTGCTGCAGGTGAGCCAGTACCTGAACACCCTGCGGCAGGAGTTCCCCCAGCAGTTCCCTCAGGAGCGGCTGACCTGGGAGAAGAACCAGAGCCTGGTGCGCCGGAGCCAGGCGGAGCTGCAGAGCCGCTTCCAGGACGTCCTGCAGCAGCTGCAGCAGGGCCGCGACCTGGACAGCCTCCCCAGGGTCAGCGTGCCCGCCCTGCCCCAGGTTCCCATGGTAACGCTCCGCTCCCCCCTTCCGGTCCAGGGAAACGGGTGAAGATGGGTGTGGCTCACCGCCGGTCCTCCACTCTGTGCTTTCTGTCCTCTGCAGGTGGAGCTGCAGTTCAACCAGGTGATGCAGAGCGTGCTCCCCCCAGTCTTCCTGCCCCCGCCTCACCCGGCCCCCGCCGGCTTCCTGCCCCAGAGGCTCCCTCACTTCTGCCCGCAGCGGCTGCCCCACCTCCACCCAAACCTCCAGTACCGGGGGCCCTACCACCCCCCGCCGTTCCTGCCCCCCCACCCCGCCCACCCATTCCCGCCCCCGCCTCACTTCCGGCCCCTGGTCCGAGCGCCGGTAAGGAGCGCGTCTCCCTCGCCGTCCCCGCCTCCCCCCGCAGCCCCCGCCCCCGCCCCCTCCGCCCCGGCCGGCAAGCTGGACAAAGTGCTGGAGAAGCTGGGGGCGCGGTTCCCACAATGCACCAGGGCGCAGCTGACGTCGCTGCTGCAGCAGGTGAAGAGCTCCCGCGGGACGCTGGCCGGCATGTCCATGGAGGAGGTGGTGGAGCAGGTGGGCTTCAAGCTGGCGCAGGGCGAGCGCTCGGCCCCGGGGCCCATCAGCCGGCCCGCCCCCCCGGGCCCCATCCAGAGGCCCTCGCCGTCCCCCCAGCACGCCCGCAAGCTGTGCCTGATGTGCCAGAACCACGTGGAGCCGGAGAGCCGCCACCCGCTCGCCTGCTCCCACACCATCCACAGAGACTGCATCCAGGTGTGGCTGCAGTCCAGCAGGAACAACTCCTGCCCCTTCTGCCCCAGCAAGTGAGCCCCCCACCCCCCCCACCGCCCAACCACAGCCAGAGAGACACAGGGAGTCCTGGACTGATGCGTCTGATTGTTCGATCGTGCCGGAGCCTCCTGGTCTCTGTTCCTGCGTTGCCTTTTCAGCACCTTCAAATAAAATTCATCATAAAGTTCAAGCGTCAGAGTTATGCAGCGTTTTAGCAGCGTCGGGGAGGGGGGGGGGGGTGCAGTGGGCCTGAGGCAGCTGGGACTCTTTCACCGCCTCCTGGTCTCGTGCACGAGCGATGCCGTGCATGCACACGTGCCTCACGAAGCCTCGTTCCACACAGAACCCTCTTTTTTGGGGGGGGGGGGGGGGGAAACTCGACTAAAACATGGTTGATGGAGACGACAGATTGTTTGAAGGGAATGTTTCTTCAGAGAGGTGATAAATTGGGAAAGAGTTTTGTTTTTGCAGTAAATGTCTTGCTTGTTGCTCCTTTAAATATCTATAAAAGCTGCAGTTTGTTCATTAGTGTCAATCACACTTCCAGTTTTTTCTATGACTGTCCGAACTTTTGAGACGTTTTCCTGCCATTCAGCTTTTCACGACCTTTAAAAAAAAAAAAAAAAAAGGTCTCAGTTTTAAATGAACCTTCTATAACTGGGAAAATAACTACTTTTAATGAGATTTGCACTGATTTTTCACTCAACACCAGCAGAGTTAACTCCATGTGGTTCATTAGTTTATTTACTCAGTGGATCCTGAGGGTTTTATTTTGAGCTGTGCTACATGCTAAAGAGTTCCATTCTCACACTCCAGTGATGCTACATGCTAACGAGTTCACGCACAGGCTATGGAGGAGTGTAATCTTTGCATATCGTTTGCATTTTGAGTATAAATGGGGCTTGGTGGCGTCTAACAGGAACTCGTCCCGGCAGGTAGCCGACGGTGAGAACTCGTCCTCGTCTGAACATCCTGATGATCAGCGCCGCCGTTCTGTGCAGCGTCTGTATGAGTCTGGTTTCCTCCTGCAGGCTGAGACATAAAGAGGGATTTTTCTGTTAAACTGTACTTCACTCATTCAGCATACCCCCCCCCCCATCCCTGTGGGCCCCCCCCAGTCAGCTGTAATGGGAGTGCTGGGCGGTCGATGGTAGAGGTTAAAGGAGCCGTCCCGTCCCAATAAATATCAGCGCACACACTTCTGTGAGTCTGTCTGCAGCATGAGAGTGAAGTAATGGCAGAGTGTGTGTGTTGCCTCCTGTTTACTGTTTGAACATCCATCTCTCCTCTAACAAACCTCCACCCCCCCTCCCCCTCCTCATTTGGAAGGTGGGTCTGTGGGCCGGTCTGGAGCGATTTTACAGGCAGCCGTGCCAATAAGAGCCGCTGCTCTCCCAGTAAAGCTGCTGTAATGAATGAAGAGCGCCGTGGAAAATAAAGACAAAACGCTGCCAAGGGCCGAGAGGCTGGAGGGGGAAATCAGAGAGGCTCTGTGGGAGGGGGATGGTAGGGGGAGGGGAGGGGAGGGGAGGGGAGGGGAGGGGAGGGGGCCTCGGCCCAAACTCCTGAGACAAACAGCTAAACAACAGCAGGAATCATTTAAAGTCGCTGCAAACACACGTCTCCATTTCATCAGTTAATTGGGTCTTTTTAATGTTTTAATGTGATGAAAACACTGCAACAAAAAAAGGTAAATGACCGCTGGCTCGGCTGCCAAACAAAGGAAAATATCTCAGACTAATGATGTGCTTATTCATTATGTTTACAGACATTTTCATGAAGAATTCTGCATCATTTCAGATTTTTCCTGATCTCCTCCGATCAAACTGCTTTGGTTTTAGTGAAAACACATCCTCCTCTGCTGAGGTTCGATCAGACTTCCTGAAATATTTTGCTTGTCTTGATTTACAGATGATGAAGTTTTGTCAGTCTGTGCCTCAGAAACACGACGGCCTGTGAATGAGCCCAACATCCTTCTGTCTAACGGCAGAACAAATGATGGTACAGAAAAGATAACAGAAAGACAGTTCTACTGATTGGTTACATTTAGAAATAAAGCCTTGAAGAAATGCCCCATGATCCTTTGCATTGCCAGACGAAGGGGAAAATGCAGAATTTGCTGCCTCTCAATTCCTTTTTATTAAATTCTGAGACATTGTTCATATTTTACTTCAGCGAAGATGAAATAAGTGGATGAACTTGCAGAACAATCCCTCCTTTTCTTTATCTACAGAGAAATTTGTTGGATTGTTAGTCAAAAAAATATACCTTTCTATAGCGAGCTACATGATTAATGACAGTTTCGATAGAAAAAAATCACGTACACACACAGACAAATCTAGGATTTACCTCTAGTTTACTGTGAAAGATGATTACATTGTTAATGAACATGAATCTTTTCAAATCAAGATACATATTTAGGTATGAATAATTTGACTAATTTAAATGATCAGAAAAAAATCATATACGGTAGTTTTTTCTCTTATAACAATTATAAATGAACAGTTTGTCATTACTTGAAAAACTGTTTAAAAAACTAATTGTTAATTTGTGTAATTTTACACTTTTCTAAACATTAAAAAAAAAAACTACTGAAAAAATGTTAATTCTGAGTGTCATCTGGATCATATTCTGGATCCAGAAGGAAAGCTTTAAAAGAGTGATCTACTGATACTCTGCACCACAATAGTGGATTCGCTATGTCAGGACCATGAACAGCGTTGTAGATTTATCATTAAACAGTCACCTGCTGATACTCTGCACCACAATGGTGTAGTGGGTATTTCAACACTATGGACAGCGCCTTGCATTTATCAGTAAACAGCAATCTAATATTAGTCTTTACCACAACAGTCAGTTGCCTATATCAGCACCATGGACAGCGACTTGGAATCATCACTGAACAGACACCCACTGTTAATCTTCACCACAACACTGGATTGGCTATTTCAGTACCATGGACAGCGCCTCAAACTTAAGAAAACTGTGACCCACTGATAAAATTCACTAGAACTGTGGATTGGCCCCTTTAATTGTGCACACTATTATCTGTCGGGGGAAAATGAGTACCTCTGAGTCCTACAGCATCCTACATGTTTAGATGTTTACAGTGGATGTTCAGCAGACAGTGGATATATCCTAGGTAAGTGGGCCGACGGAAAACCATGCGTTGCGGAATTTGCATACACTGACAACTGTGTCTGTTGGATCAGCACACCCCCTCAGACTAGCATACACATAAAGTAATGTAATTGTAAAAGTTAATAAAAAATCCACTCATAAGTTATTAAAAAAACACATAGTTCCTTTTGGTTATGATCTTACCTATCTCAAAGGACGTGTATACAATAAAACGTAGTGTGAAATCATCAGTAATACCACCATTTTGCTTACCTCTCCTCTCCTGTATGTTTAGTCGACGTTGTTATGTTTGGAATCGCTGGAATTTCCCACTGCGCATGCGTATTTCGTGCTGCGCATGCGCAGAACTGTGGTGTATGAAGCGCTGACCTGCTGCGTTGCGAACTCACCTCTGCCTGGGCGAGTGCGCGTGCTCTCTCGCTGCTCACAGTTGATTGACAGCACGAGAATGCACAAGCTCGCGATCTATTGGCTGAAGCTGACCGGCGCTTTTTCGGATAACATGGGGGTCTGTGAGACGAAGGCGGGGCTCATAAATACATTTTTATATTGCTTTATGCTAATATTATATTATAGTGTTGAACCAACAGCAACATTACGGAAAAAGTTATGGAAGGATTGCAATGAAACTTTGTGGAAAGGTGGGTCTTGGGCTAACTTAGAATCCATTAAATTTTGGTGATGATCCGGATCACTGTCTGGATCCAGGAATTTTTGAAGGATTCTTTATCATTGAGAGATAGGGAGTCTTTGACATAGCTGGGCATAACTCAACAATAAATGACCAGGGGGCTTAGCAAAAAATTACAGTTCTTCAATGACTCTAAGAGATATCAGCTGCTGATCCAGATCACGGAACTATTCCGGATACCAGGATCCAGAACAGCCAAAAATAGGGGGATTCCGGAGTGTCAGTCACTGTGAGGCAACACACTGAGATATGAACATGCAACAAACAGCTTTCTCCCATACATTGTTTGTGTTGGGGAGAAATAAAATGTTTTTTAGTATACATGGTGTTCTTATTGTTGTTGGTGACTGATTTGAGCTGTGGCGGAGGTCTGCGCTCTCTGAGTGCCAAATTCTAGTTTATGTTGCTCTGGTTTTTATCACCCTGCCAGCAGATTTCCAGCAGTTTTCACCAGTTTGCAGGACTTTGTGAGCAGATTCTCCTGGCTCCAGGTAAAGCAGCAGGTCACCATTCTCTTCTTGATTTCCTTTTTTTGTCTCTGAATTCACAGGCTGGAATCCTGGCTGGGACTGTATGTGCAGAATTTGTTTAAAAGCTAATTAAATAAGAAGACTGATGTGAGTTTAGTTCACTATGAGCGTTGAAAGAGTTAGATGCAGAGCCTCCAGCTTGCTGCTTTCCTGCCTTCATGTGAGGAACAGCAGCTCGGATCAGTCCAGATGACGGACGGCAGTTAAATATGCCGTTTCTCTTTAAACTACTTTTCTCCTCTCTCTGTTTTCCTTTGTTTTTTTTTGTTTTTTTTTTGTTTGTTTGTTTTTTTTCTTCCTGGTATAGATCTGCTGCCTCCAGCGTCTCTGGACCTGCAATCCTGCAGTATTTTATTTACATATCTCTTCTGTGACACTTCGACCTTCTGCTTAGTCAAAATCCATCCCTCAATATCTTTGAGTTATGAAAAAGAAAGAAAAGTGAGAAAGACGGGAACTTTATGTCTCTGATCTCACCTGTGTGTTTTTGCCTTAGTAAACAAAACAAATGTTCTTTAGTCGTTCAGGATAAATCAACAACACTTTTTTAAATTCAGTAGCTAAATGTCAGAACTCACATTGTCTTTAGGGATGCGACCTGAAATATTGTAATCGTAGTGAAAATGTAAAGAATGAGAAGCTGAATGTGTTGCGTCTGGGATCCCTCGGTTCCATGGAGGCTGGTGTTGGGGAGTCTGCTGGTCTTAATGTTTTGGCCGACGGCCGCGGTGACATTTAAAGCACGCGCTGAGAGAAAAGCGCCGCAAACAGCTTCCTCTCACGTGGAGGCGGAAATGTTAACAGGACGTGTGTGTTGTTCCTTCTGGAGGAGTTCATTAAAGTGTGAAGCCCAGACTCAACTTTTAGCAGATTTAAAGGGGAGAAGAAAGAAAAATCAATCACGTGTTCGAGAGAACGACTCCTGTATTTCTGACATTTTACAGAAGCTCATCAGCGGCGGCCTCGTCTCCGGGGTCACGAGCCGCAGGCGGGGGAACCGAGCCCACTGTCAGCTCCAGGACTTTACTTTACTGCAGGTTATTCATGATGTGTGCTGGGTGGGGGCGTGCGGCGTGGAGGAGGGTGGAAGGGGGCTTGGGGAGGGGGGGGGAGGGGGGGGGGGGCACGGCGTCCTCCGGGGACGCAGAGTCTGAAGGCCGGACAAACACTTTAACAAGGTGCCGCTGCTGTTTTCATGCTCGGAATCAACAACATCGACTGCGTGACGGAGCAGCTTAATGCCAACAGAGGAGCTGGGGAGGGGGGGCTCCAGCTCCTGAAGAGGGGAATGGTGGGGGACGAACCACTGATGGGACAAACGGTATTACGAACGTCGTCATTTCTCACTGGAGTTCAGCCATTGATAGTAAAAACAATGGAGGGACCTTTCCTGACGTCACCCATAGCGTACCCAAATCCCGTTGTGAAGATTTCAGCAAGTTCAGCAGGACGTCTCTGAACGTTTGAAACCAGGTCTAAATGTGATTGGTCCAGTCTGTCACGTGACCGCATCACATGGACAGAGGAGGCGCTGTGACTGGGCGGTTCTGGCAAAACTGTAGCTCGTAAAATAAAATCAACAAATGATTTATGTGAAAATCAGAGTCTGGTC
Organism: Salarias fasciatus; assembly: GCF_902148845.1. NCBI lineage: Eukaryota > Metazoa > Chordata > Actinopteri > Blenniiformes > Blenniidae > Salarias > Salarias fasciatus. The sequence goes on from NC_043756.1 coordinate 25,036,535, forward strand.
AAGAGGAAACTAGTGACAGAGACCAGAGCATGTTCTGGAACCGGGAGCTTTCTATGTTGATTTACACTCTGAAAATCTGCATTTTTGAGTGGGTTCTAATGAGACCCAGGCTCTTTTTGAAACCAGCATCATGGCCCCCTGCTGGAATTTTGTGCTTTTTCGCACTTCCGCATCATCTTCGTGTTTTACCAGAGGAGGTTGGCGCTGGAGTTCAGCTCACCTCCAGCTTTCTTCACAACAAAGGGGCGGAGCATCACGGCTGAGTCCAGAGAGAAGGAGTGAAGCGCGTCACGTGACCACAGCTGCCCGGTGCTTCAGAAGCCTCATCAAACGGTCCTCAGTCCGGGTTTCTATATAATTCCTTCAAAGGAGAGGCAGTGACTCACAGAATGGAAATGTTGTTAAATGATTAACAGCATGGAAAGAAGGAGTTTAGTTTGGGAGAATTTCATTGTACTTTACTGTCAGCATTTCACACACATTCACAGTGTCAATGTCAATGTCAATGGTGTCAATGTCTGGTTAACAGACATTGACACCAGGCTGCTCTTCTTAGGTTTGTCATAATTCAAGTGTCAATCAATCGCTGAACATGCATCTTAAAATTCCATTCAGAGGGGATCCAAACTCTTTGACATATTTACACACTTCTTCGGAAGTAATGCAATAGTTACTTTGACAGTAATTACTTTTAAAAATATTACAGTGTAATGATTTCACACTGCTTCTGCTCACTCTTTAAATCTAAAACTTTCCATTTCAGACCAACATTTCTTCCATACAGACGTTGAAACTGCAGCCTTTCCCTCTCTTTGTTTTTCTTGAGTTTTTTAAAATCAACATTTAATTCAGTCTGAAGAACCTTTTGTTTTTTCTTTAAAATTCAGCAGAATTTTATTAATCTGCAATAAATAAGAAGAGCACTGTGGAGGACCCTGGAGGACACTGTGGAGGACACTGTAAGGCACCATAGAGGACACTGTGGAGGACACTATAGACACTGGAAGACACTGGAGGACACTGGAAGACATTGGCGGATGCTGCGGAGGACACTGAGGACGCTGCGGGACAGAACCCTTTCAGCTGCTTGGTCCTGCTCCTGAGGATGAAATGCTAATGCTCATCAGATTAGCATGTAGACAGCAGCGTGTCCGTCTGCAGACGTCCTCAGGAAGACGAATGGTGTTTATCAGGCTTCTGGATCCTTCCAGAACGTTCTGCGTTGGATCTAATTAGCTTTTTTCTTAAAGGTCGAATTTATTAGGATCCATCATCACTGTTGTTACATCAATTAATGATCCTGACATGGAGCTTGAGGAAGTGTCTCCTCTGAGAACCCCACCTCCTCCTCCCCCCTCCCCCCACCTCCACAGCATCCACAGGACCCCCCCCCCCTCCTGCTGCTCCTGCTCCTTCTTCTCCTCCTGCTCCTCCTGCACCTCCTCCTCCTCTGGCATTAAAGGCCTGTCTTCCCAGCATGCCGTGGGGCCTCTGGCCGGAGCCCAGCGGTGTCAATTAAATTTGATTGACTGAGTAAAAGAAGCACACAAATAAGGCAAAACAACAGACACAAAAATCTATACATGACTCTTCCACCTCCTCCACCCCCCCACCCGCTCTCCCCCCTCCTCCTGCTCCTCTCCCTCCTCCTCCATCATCTCCTCTTCTTTCACCTCCTCCTCTTCATCCTCCTCTCTGCTGTCAAGTTCGCCTCTCATCTTGTCTTTCTCATCTTTTGTTGTGTGTGAGAGAGCCGCCCAAACACACTCCTTGTCCCATTTGCCCCCGCCTGCCCCCTTAAACACCCCCCACACCACCCTCTACCCCTCCCACTCCACACTACCCCCTCCGCCTTTCTCCACTCCCACCCGCACAACCAATTAGCGCCTGTGGAGCAGCATGCTCCTTCCCTGGGGAATCGACTCAAACTGTTGTCCAATAAACGAGGTCTAATTTATCAGTTTAACTTCACCCCCCCACCCACCATCTACACCCCCCTCCACCTCGACCATCTACCCCACCCCCCACCACCACCACCATACACCCACACCCGCCCTATAAAAACCCCAATACCCCTCCTACACACAGTCTGGTGGGGCCTGGTTTGGGGGGGCTGGTGGGGCCTGGTCGGGCCTGGTCGGGGCAGGGTAAGCCGTGGGGGGGCCGGGGGAGCTGATGGGAGAAAATGAAGCTCCGGTGTTTTTTGCCGGCCGTACCTGAAGTGAATCCCCGCTCACCTTTCACGTCCGCCCCGTGTTTCTGCTAATTGTCAGCCTGCCAGCTCATGCCTCACCTCCACCTGCCATGATTGAGGGACGCCATTATCACCAGCCCCCATTAGCCCCCCGCCCTCCTCACCCCACCCTGCAAGGGAACCATCAAAGGCCAATTTGCCAGCCAAACATCATAAATCCTCCTGCGCTAAGTGACTGGAATGAATTCACACTCTGCTATGTATTGTCTGCTAACGCACAGCATCCGTCTTCATCAGGCCGTGGTCAGAAGTGGAGTCCTGGGACCTCCCCGGCGCCCTGACAGGCCTGAAGGACTTTAAATCACTGTTTCAAAAATACTAAATGGGTGAAAAAGTTGTAAAAGTTCTCACTGACGTAGAAAAGTGTTTATTATTTCACATTAATTCAAGCATCCCAGCACACTGCATCTGAATTCATAGCTCTTCCATGCGCCCCCTTGTGGCCACATGGAAGAACAACAATGAATGTCTGTCATAAACCAGTTTCTGGGCGCTGCTACCTGGATTCAAGGTCCAAGGTGTGTTCAGAGATGGTCTTCTGCTTTCCTAGGCTGTCTGCTGTGGACCACCGACCAATTCTTTTGACCTCTGACATCAACAGGAAGAAAAAAAAAACCCTTTGGCCCAGTTTTCAGTCCACAAAGTGATGCATTTTTCAACAACACAACAATGTTTTTATTGACTTGATTGTGTGATTTCAATGTTGATGACTGGGGACGTGAACTGCATCAGTTGATCTGTTCATCATCTGCAAAATAACAGTCTGTACATTAAAGACGATGAAAACTTACTTTTGGTCGACTTTTACAGAAGATGAACCTGGATGTACCAAGCAGCGAACGCAGGAGGGCAAAGATTTTCAAACTTTAATTTTTTTGACAGCACCAAAGAGATTACAGCTTCTGTGAAATGAAATCTTTCCAATATGTCCCAGGAGAGCGCCCTCTCTCAGCCAGCCACCTATGCTCGCTATATCTTGATTTGACTCTGTGGCGGGCTCCTTTTGGGCCCTGGGCCTTATGTTTGACATGGAGTCTGTCAAATAACTGACATCAAATCTGGAATGTCAATATGTTCAATTTACAATTGTTCAACCTTTTACATCAGGCTGTGCAGTGGTCTAAATGAAAACATGTTCACTTTTTGGTAATAAAACAACAACATAATAATAATAATAATAATAATAATAATAATAATAATAATAATAATAATAATAATAATAATAATAATAACAGCATTCACAATAATTATGCAGAATCAAGAAGCAATCCAACATTTATTCTGAGGGATATAAAGGAGTGTGAGTTATGAGAGGTCACGTCATTTTTTTTTTATATATATATATATTTATATGAAAAGGCACATTGACTGAATATATTTCTACTTTATTCAGTTTTCATAATGAAAAGAAATCCTCCTTCACATCTGATGTACCGTGATGCCACTTACTGGTCATTCTTGATAATGCAGCTGGAAAAAAAAATCAAGTCCCTGCTGAAGCTCTTCTGGAAATGTACTGTCCTCTGTATGTGTGTGTGTGTGTGTGTGTGTGTGTGTGTGTGTGTGTGTGTGTGTGTGTGTGTGTGTGCGTGTGTGCGTGTGTGCGTGGGGGGGGGGGGGGGGGGGGGTCATCTTCAGCTGATCACTGTCAAAGTTTGATACTTCACATAGAATGTGAACCCAATTGAAAAAGTACCTCAATCTTTTGGCAAATTTCACATTTTTTTAAATTCCTCATTAACATTTACATAACAGACCAGCAGGAATGAAACTATCTTAATGTTGATTTTTACCTGTTTATTGTCAGGATAAGTTGATGTGGTGAGTGGACTACTGAACGGACTGCTGGACAGGCTGCTGGACAGGCTGCTGGACAGACTGCTGGACAGACTGCTGGACAGGCTGCTGGATGGACTGCTGGATGGACTGCTGGACGGACTGCTGGACGGACTGCTGGATGGACTGCCCGAGGACATCGCTTCACGGCAGATGAAGACGACTGCTTCACCTGGCACACTGGGACAGCAGACGCTGAACCAGAACCAGGCTTTACCACAGAGGACCAGGCGGGGAAAGTCAGAGATGTTTTCAACAGAGACAGAAAGTGAGGACACTGCTTCTCAAGAGGAGGGAGACATTGAAAACCCCTATTATCATACACAAACTGTATGTGTATGCGTTACATGAGGGTGTGTGATGTGAGGGGTACCTTTGGTCAATCTGCCTGAGGCCTTCTCAGCCAGCTCTGCTGGCCCTGCAGCATAAAGCAAGTGTCGACCAGACTGTTGCTTCAACCAATCACATGATTAGTTGGTGACTCGGGGCCTTGTAGCAGGCCTGCGGTGACATCAGTGTATTCAGACCCTCTGATTGGACAGTCGGACAGCCAACTGGCCAGAGCAAGCAAACTGCATGTGTAGCGAGCTGCACGAGCAAAAATATAGAAGGAGAAGAAATGGATTTGCTTTCTGATTTGTTGTTAAAGCCATTTTCAGGATGGAATTTTCAAGAAGCAAGTTGGGCTTTCGGAGCTTTAAAGGATAGCCTATAGAAGGACATGTTGATGGAACTGAAGAGAAGCGAACAGAGTAATTAAACTGGTTTTGGGGAGAGAGAGGGTGTTTTTTTCAAAGAGAATCAAGATTTTTGGTGAATAAAATGTTACTCTTTTCCTTAATAATATTGCAGTTTTATGAAGTTATTACTGATGCTTTTTATGTATGACTCAGCTGCACCTACTGTAGAAGGAGACTTGAGCACTCTGGACCTTTTTCTTCAGTAAAGGTAATTATTTGGCTACACAGGTTATGTATCTGTGATGCAGCAGCTCTTTATAGTGCTCTTCTGCATATGGGATGGTTTTTATAGCCATGAATCAGTTATTGATTGGCGGATTGAAACAGGTGGAGCAGTTCTGAACGCCTTGGTATGAAATGTATGGCGTGCCGCTGCAACCGACCGGTGAAAATATTCATGCAGCTCACAGACACAGCAGCAAAGCTGATTTCAGTGGAGTGTCCAGAACAAAATGGAACAACAGATATACACTCTAAAAAGAAATGTTTAGACTCAACAAAAAAAATCAACGCAACAGTTTGCATTAGTCTTTTTAACTTATGGCAACCTCAGAAATTACATTGAATCAACAAACTATATTACTTTGAGTGAATTCATTTTTTGTCATCAGTCAAAGATCATTTTAAGTACTGCTCATTTAATAAATGCAAGATTTTTAAGTTGATAACTCAAAAAATTTGGTGGCCACTTTTAAGCTGCTAAAATGGCCAGTTTCTGTTTAACCATCCTGTTGTGAGTACTCGGGAATAGGATGCTGTCATGGGCACTGTGGACTGATTCTGCACAGGAAGTATCGGGCTTTTAATAAGCCCAGAGGCAATCGGGAACTGTTCTGTTGAACTCTGTAAGCTTTAGAGTAGTAGCAGGACCAGATTAAATGCTCAATACTTCTCATTCCAGGTTTGACACAAAAAGTAACTAAACTATTTAGATTAACTGAACCAGAACACAACCAAACACAACTACCAATAACATTATTAACATCAGAGCATCGAAATAAATAATGAAATCAATGTTAAAATCTTGAATATCTCATCCCAAACTCCCATGATGCATTGCGGCACTATCATCATCACTGTTAAATTCTTCAAAGAGCCTGTTTCCTTTATGCTGTGACCAACTCTAACCATGCCGATGTGGTGTCCTGACCCTACTAAAAATGAATTTTAGTCACCATGAAATGTTGCTTGTATCAAGGTTTTTCATCCTGCTAACCCACTGTCCAACTTGTCCAGGCATGTTGTGAGGCGAGAGGGAACTTAAAATTGTGAAGTCAACATTGACAAAATCAAATTATCAAGTCAAGTTTGTTAAGTAATAACAACTTGAATTTCGTTTTAAACCCATCAACAATGAATTTTGGGTTCAAACTGCAAGCAAAATTAAGTTGATGTAATTAAAAACATAACAACTTTTTCATAACTTGAAAAAAATAGGTTTGGAACTTAGAAAGTTTATCAAAATCAACTAATTACAATTTTTTACTTGGATCCATGTATTAAATCAAGTGGTGTTAGAAGCTCCTCTGAGTTACTTTTTAGAGTGTATGATTTACTTCCAGACACTCACAGACGAGAAAGAAAAAAACACTCTGGACCAGGACTGAGGACTTCTTCTTTCCTGCCGAGACCTCTCCAGATGTGGAGCTGGAGGTCAAATTTAGACCTGCCTCCACTGACCAGAGCAATACTATGTCAGACTGCTCAGGTCTAAGTAAAGTCCCACACCGTTTGCTGTTAGGCCCAGTGGTGGGTGGAAGGACTGACTGTTCTGGGAGAAGATGATTACACTGACGTCTGTGGTCTGGAGGGAAGTGGATGACTAATCATGGTTGCACACAAACACTTCTTTGAATAGATTCCCAATGTTGACATAACTCCATGTGGAACACCCACAGCAACAGATCACTGCCTTGACCCACGAGTTGGATGTTGAGTCAGTTCAGTGGCAGACAGAGACCAAACACACAAAGCAGCTGTCACAAAAAGTAACATAAACTCTACTATTTAGGTGAACTAAACTAGAGAGAAAATAAAACACAACCATTATTAACACTAGTAACATTATAACATAACAAACTGCAATAACAGCCTGTCCATTCTGAATCTTCAATCCAAAATCCAATGGTGCATTGCAGCAGCCCCCACTGTATAAACAGACAGTGTCCACATCAATTATAACTGGTTTCTGGGCAAATCTGCTCAGCTGAGGACAAAGGTCATGTGTGAAGCTATTGAACTTGTTTAAATGAGAGGTGAAGGAGGATCAATGACCCTTCTGTTTTCACTCAATCCTGGAACTATCCTCTGACGCCACACATCACGTGACAACGCATTTCAGGGTCTCACAGTTCAGAAACCTGCCCAAACCTTTCATTTTATCGTCTTTTTAATGATGGAAGATCCATCTCACTTCAACATACGGTACTGCCTCAGCAAGTTCAAACAGAAAACAACTTCAGTTAAAGCCCGGCTCTCAGGAGGTATCAGGCTGGAGACCGCAGGTATTTCTAGAGAAACTAACGGCCAACCCACTCCCACATACAACACTGAAGGAGGGTTCCATTTTGATCTATGAACATGTGATTCATTTCTTTATTCGTTTATGTATGTATCTGTAGTTCTTCACAATGTCCGCTGGATGGAGCTACAGCTCGAGTTTTACTGCAGAGACCACTTAAAGTTTGTAGCGTCAGAGTTCATTCAACTAAATTTAAACGGACCTTTTCCAGGAACTACTGAAAAAGTGAGAAATTACTCCGGAAATAACTTTTAGTTACAGCAACGTGAATAAATGAACTTTGATCCTTTCTATCTCTACCATTAACCCAGTGAAAAAACTTTAAAATTAGAAATGACTCATCGATTTTGCATATGTCATGTAGCTGTAGTGTTTTAAAAATCCTGCACAAGCAGCTTGGGACAGTCTGGGGAAGAGACTGCATGTTCTTCTTGTGCATGCAGTCAGAGGACTTTGTGGATGAACTTTGTTTTGAATCCACACTCTCTTTATTTGTAAAATCCTCAAAGGGACTTAAAGGGGCACAGCGCAGTTTTAAATATTAAATTATCAATTATTCACACCCACACACATTTTCACCTTTGCCTGATGGGCAGCAAGAGCTATTTTTGCAAGATCGCAGTCGTTCCTATTTTCCTGTGCAGGGCACTGAAGGCACAGCAATATGAGTGATTCGGGTACGAATCGCTCTGAGCTTGACTTAAAGGTGCTGTAGGCAGGATTCGGCATCTCCGCCACCTAAGCAAGATGGCGATTTGACCCATCTAAGATGGCGATTTGAAACCCAGCACAGCCAATCCTGTCCTGTTTTCTCTGACATAACGCCCGTACTCAAGTTAAGCCCCTCCCACAAGAACGTGTGACGAACGCCCCTCGACCAATCACGGTTAGATCCTCAGGGGCTCTTCTGATTGGTCAAAGATACCTGGAGCTGTGGAGATTCCTTTTCAGCTCAGAACAGAGACAGATGGAAACACTGCGCCCTCGCGGTAGTGCAATTATGTTACACCCCTAAAGGATTATCAATGGATACTTTAACATTTAATCCAAAGAAAGCACAGAAAAATTAGCACTGACTAGCAAAATCCTGCCTACAGCGCCTTTAATCCGCGCTCCCACTGGCCTGGTAATCCTTAAGTTTCGTTTTGTCCGCCATTACTCCGCCAGATGCTTAGCAGAAACAACTGAGCAGTACTGAGAATGGAGCTTCCAGAAAGTAAGAAAAGACCGGCTTCTAGCACTGCCACAACTCCAGCATAGATCCCACCAGGCAAAAGAAACTTACATTTTACTCGAGCGCTGCTAATAGAGCAAGGAAGGAGTTCCCCTCTTCTGTGCACGTACATGGACGCAAGCCACAGACACGAGCTTTTCACTAAGCTGCAATTACGCCTAAGGCCTGCAGGGGTCGGTGTTTCGCATAAAACGAGCAAACTGCGCTGTGCTCCTTTAAACCTACACTAAGAAACTTTTCAACCTTAATAAAACATTTTAATATCTTTTGTGATGATACTTCGACTTACAACTAGTTGAATGACCCCTCTGTCACGGGCTGAGGGCATCAGTATTGCTTTCACTTGGACTAAGCAGCTGTGAGGAGGGTGGTAGGAACCCTGGACACTAAAAAGCTCCAAATGTGCGGACTGCTTTACGGCATGCGTCACATCACGATATAACATTGTTTAGCTACCATTAGATTCATTTAGATCAGGGGTTTTCAAAGTGTGGAATAGCGAGCCTCCCCAAAGAGAAGTCAAAAGCATGGTGGCCCCCCTTTACCCGCCTACTTCTATCGTCTGGGGGGGGGGATTGTTACGAATTTAGCGATCCTAATTCCATTATCAGTACTGCTTATTGGTACGATTCCTTATCAATTCTCTTTTCAATTGATTCTCATTGAGTGAGAAATGAAACAATACAAATGGGGTGTTTGCATTAACTCTTTAATATCTTCATCCTGAGCAGAAGAAAAAAATATCCATGTCATGAAAACTTTGCAAGGTGCAAGTAGCCCCAGTTTCATCTTTTGGTGTGACATACAGCCAAACTCTGGAGCTTCTTCCTGACGCCAGGTTGGAAAGCTCAAAACCAAATTACACCGGCCTCACACTGGATGCCCCTGCGTGTCTGGTCCAGCTCTGCAGCACTGTCACTCATAAGGTCTTGGTGTGTCTGCTGTCAGCTGATGCTGGTTGCCAGATTTGCCCCAAATATATTGTTAAAACCATCCAACAATAGAAAGGAATCCAAACCTCCATCTCTGTAGAAGTTAAAACCGTCAAACTCATCAAATACACAATCCAACAACCCCAAAACACTCGGGTGGACACGTTATAATCCGCACATTCACTACGCTGTGGAACACCAACAAATAATATTGTAGCGTTACGACACTGAAGCAAATACTGGGAACTACTTTTTCTTTTGAAATCACTACGCCCAGACGCCATGTTTAGTAAGTAGTTCCGTCTCAGCAATCTTCGCAAAAAACACTCAATCTCGTAATTTTGCATTAATATTCCACAGCATAGTGGATGTGCGGATTATAACGTGTCCACCAAACTGTTTTGGGGTTGTTGGATTGTGTATTTGATGAGTTTGACGAGGGAAGCAAATGTACCGTCCACTTCCATTATGTCTGCCGTGAAGCTCTCCTTAGACCCACCGCTGAATAAACAACAGATCGCCCTCACAAAAAAAGTAAGTAGGCTGTTCTAAATAACTAGGGAATTGCCCTAAATGGGCCAATTTGCCAAAATGTTGAGGTATCGCTTTAAGGAGACAGACAAATAACTCCATGGAATTGAGACATGAGGAACCGATTCTACAAAAGAACCGGTTGTCGACTCCCATCCCTGGCGTGAGGAATCTCACAGGACACACTGCTTCGGAAGCCCACACGTTTTTTAGGGGGCCAAGCCACGGATGGCCCGGGAGCGCGTATGCATCGCATACGCGTTCCCAGGCCAGCCAGGCTGGGAACCCTATTGTATTTGATCGGATTTTTATTATTATTAGGGGGCCAAGCCACGGATGGCCCGGGAGCGCGTATGCATCGCATACGCGTTTCCAGGCCAGCCAGGCTGGGAACCCTATTGTATTTGGTCGGATTTTTATTATTATTATTATTATTATTATTTTTATTTTTCCGTATGTAAAAGTCCCGCTGCAGCCCAAACCGTACATGGGAGGGCGGTGCAACTTGGTGGCTTGGTCCCAAACCATGGTCCGACGGAGGACGCAAAAAATCAAACGAGTCCGCCACTAGGTGGCGCTATAGGCCACATAAACGCGTTTTGGTCCATAACTCCCAAACCGTTTGTCGCACATTCAAAAAACTTATGTCCTCAGATTCCCTGAGTAGAGCTGAATCACGTGGGCTAGGCCCCGCCCATTTCCGCCTAGAGTTTTTTTTCGCTAGATCGCAAAAACTGAAAAACATACTTTTGCGAACTCCGTATAGGGGCGTTGTCCGATCCGCGTGAAAAGCAGCACATAAAGTCTTCAGTAGGGTCTGACCTAAAGTTATCAAAAGAATTTTGCTACGTTAAAATATGCGGAAACTGTTTCTGACTAAACTTTAGTAGCTAGCTAGCTAAACACAAAGTTTCACAGATCTTGGTCATAATAAATGCAAACGCCACCAAACTTGAGATCCTTGGTTGCCATGTGACTGTGGGTCTATCAGCCCATTTTGGTGAACATTGGCCACTAGGTGGCGCTATAACCCATGAAAACGCATTTTGATCCATAATTTTTACATTTTATATCACATCTTCTTAAGCTTAACATCGACATGTGACCTTACCACAGTGGCATCATGGCACATGCTACTAAATCACTAAAAAAAGGGGAATAAACAGGCATAGTTCATGTTAGGGGGAGTAACCAAGAAAGGTGTAGTAACCAACAGTCGCCACATGGTGGAGTTTATTGTTTGTGAGCAGTGTCTGTGGTGAAAGCAGGCTTTGTCTGTGTGAATTGAGAGATTGCAAATGAACAACTTCATGAATCTTTTTGTGACAAAGAAGTATGTGATCCAATAGGCTCTATTCATAACTCAACCACTTCCTGAACTTCAGGAGGCTCCTTGTTTCCTGTCTGTCGTGACAGGATGAGCTGATTAATACAGGTGTGTCTGAAGTTGTTACAGAGGTCAGACACACCTGCATTAATCAGCTTGTCCTATCATGAAAGACAGGAAACAAGGAAAAACCTGAAGTTCAGGAAGGGGTGAAGTTGTGCACAGAGTCCATCACTCCATCAGAGGAAAATCAGAGTTGCAGAAATGACTGGAAAGTCAAGAGAGCCATGACATTATATTCTTTACAAGTGCATGTAACACTCTGACCTCAACTGTATTGTGTTTACGTCATACTGTCTTTTTTCACTGACAGTATTAAAAACAACCTGTGTGTCTACTCAGTGACCTGACATGACTAAAACCAAGCAGCAACTCATGGTAGGCACTTTGTGTCTGAAAGACGGACGGAAACGGCATGATCTCTGAGTAATTTACTCTTTTCAAAGCAGTTTCTGTGTGGTTAAAACATCAGAGTTCTCAACACTGAACTCGATTCACTTCTGTCTGATTCAGCCAGAGGCTGTGCGTTAACTTTGGTCAGAATTGGGGAAAAGGGGGGCGCAGTAAACAGAGACATCAAGTGACGTGAAAGTTGATCAGAGTTGCACTGCGTATGGTGAGCGTGACGTGGGCCTTGCTGGCGGGGGTTAGACGTCGGCTCCTGTCCCGACGCACGCCCCGAGCCCGGGGTCCCTCATGGCGAGCTTCTGAGGGCTCCGCTGAGTCCAGGGTCCGAGTCGCGCGGGAGGCTTGGCCCCCTATGAGCACTGCTTGCAGTTCTAGTTATTAGGGGGCCAAGCCACGGATGGCCAGGGAGCGCGTATGCATCGCATACGCGTTCCCAGGCCAGCCAGGCTGGGAACCCTATTGTAATTGAAAGGATTTTTATTTTTTTTTTTTTTTTTTATTTTTCCGTGTGTAAAAGTCCCGCTGCAGCCCAAACCGTACATGGGAGGGTGGTGCAATTTGGTGGCTTGGTCCCAAACCATGGTCCGACGGAATACGCAAAAAATAAAATGAGTCCGCCAGCAGGTGGCGCTATAGGCCACATAAACGCGTTTTGGTCTGTAACTCCCAGCCCGTGTGTCGCACATTCAAAAAACTTATATCCTCAGATTCTCTGAGTCAAACTAAATCACCTGGGATAGGCCACGCCCATTTCCGCCTAGAGTTTTTTTTCGGTAGATCGCAAAAACTGAAAAACATACTTTTGCGAACTCCGTCTAGGGGCTTTGTCCGATCCGCGTGAAAAACAGCACATAAAGTCTTCAGAAGGGTCTGACCTTAACTTATCAAAAGAATTTTGCTACGTTAAAATATGCGGAAACTGTTTTTGACTAAACTTTAGTAGCTAGCTAGCTAAACACAAAGTTTCACAGATCTTGGTCATAATAAATGCAAACGCCACCAAACTTGAGATCCTTGGTTGCCATGTGACTGTGAGTGGATTAACCCAATACCGCGAGCCCTGGCCACTAGGTGGCGCTGTAAAGATGGGAAATTTATATCTCCTAAACGGCATGACCGATGCTTACTAAACTTGGTAGGTATGATCCTAATTCACTCCTGAGGTAATATCTTGAAGTTAATCTTGATTGGTCAAAGTGGGCGTGGCCTATTAATGGTGTCCAACTGCAGCCCCAACCGTACATGGGAGGGCATTGCAATTGGGTGGGAAGGTTCAGAACCTTGACGCAACCCACTCCGCTAAAAATCAATTTAATCGTCCACTAGGTGGCGCTATAAGCCATGCAAACGCGTTTTGGTCTATAACTCCCACGCCATATGTCGCACATTCCAAAAACTTACATGCTCTAATTCCCTGAGTAGAACTGAATCATTTGGGCTAGGCCACGCCCATTTATGTCTTTAGTTGTTTTCGCGAGATAGCAAAAACCAAAAAACATACTTTTCCGAACTCCGTCTAGGGGCTTTGTCCGATTTGCATGAAAAGCAGCAGATAAAGTCTTCAGTAGGGTCTGACCTAAAGTTATCAAAAGAATTTTGCTACGTCGAAATATACGCAACGTGGGCTTGACTACACTTTGCCAGCTAGCTAGCTAAACACACGGCTTCACAGATCTTGGTCATAATAAATGCAAACACCACCAAACTTGAGATGCTTGGTTGCCATGTGACTGTGGGTCTATCAGCCCATTTTGGTGAACATTGGCCACTAGGTGGCGCTATAACCCATGAAAACGCATTTTGATCCATAATTTTTACATTTTATATCACATCTTCTTAAGCTTAACATCGACATGTGACCTTACCACAGTGGCTTCATGGGACATGCTACTAAATCACTAAAAAAAGGGGAATAAACAGGCATAGTTCATGTTAGGGGGAGTAACCAAGAAAGGTGTAGTAACCAACAGTCGCCACATGGTGGAGTTTATTGTTTGTGAGCAGTGTCTGTGGTGAAAGCAGGCTTTGTCTGTGTGAATTGAGAGATTGCAAATGAACAACTTCATGAATCTTTTTGTGACAAAGAAGTATGTGATCCAATAGGCTCTATTCATAACTCAACCACTTCCTGAACTTCAGGAGGCTCCTGGTTTCCTGTCTTTCGTGACAGGATGAGTTGATTAATACAGGTGTGTCTGAAGTTGTTACAGAGGTCAGACACACCTGCATTAATCAGCTTGTCCTATCATGAAAGAAAGGAAACAAGGAGCCTCCTGAAGTTCAGGAAGAGGTGAAGTTGTGCACAGAGTCCATCACTCTATCAGAGGAAAATCAGAGTTGTAGAAATGACTGGAAAGTCAAGAGAGCCATGACATTATATTCTTTACAAGTGCATGTAACACTCTGACATCAACTGTATTGTGTTTACAATGTCATACTGTCTTTTTTCACTGACAGTATTAAAAACAGCCTGTGTGTCTACTCAGTGACCTGACATGACTAAAACCAAGCAGCAACTCATGGTAGGAACTTGGTGTCTGAAAGACGGACGTAAACGGCATGATCTCTGAATAATTTACTCTTTTCAAAGCAGTTTCTGTATGGTTAAAACATCAGAGTTCTCAACACTGAACTCACTTCACTTCTGTCTGATTCAGCCAGAGGCTGTGCGTTAACTTTGGTCAAAATTGGTGAAAAGGGGGGCGCAGTAAACAGAGACATCAAGTGACGTGAAAGTTGATCAGAGTTGCACTGCGTATGGTGAGCGTGACGTGGGCCTTGCTGGCGGGGGTTAGACGTCGGCTCGTGTCCCGACGCACGCCCCGAGCCCGGGGTCCCTCGTGGCGAGCTTCTGCGGGCTCCGCTGAGTCCGGGGTCCGAGTTGCGCGGGAGGCTTGGCCCCCTATGAGCACTGCTTGCAGTTCTAGTTATTATTATTTTTATTTTTCCGTGTGTAAAAGTCCCGCTGCAGCCCAAACCGTACATGGGAGGGCGGTGCAATTTGGTGGCTTGGTCCCAAACCATGGTCCGACGGAGGACGCAAAAAATCAAATGAGTCCACCACTAGGTGGCGCTATAGGCCACATAAACGTGTTTTGGTCTGTAACTCCCACCCCGTGTGTCGCACATTCAAAAAACTTATATCCTCAGATTCCCTGAGTAGAGCTGAATGACTTGGGCTAGGCCACGCCCATTTCCGCCTATAATTTTTTTTCGCTAGATCGCAAAAACTGAAAAACATACTTTTGCGAACTCCGTCTAGGGGCTTTGTCCGATCCGCGTGAAAAGCAGCACATAAAGTCTTCAGAAGGGTCTGACCTTAAGTTATCAAAAGAATTTTGCTACGTTAAAATATGCGGAAACTGTTTTTGACTAAACTTTAGTAGCTAGCTAGCTAAACACAAAGTTTCACAGATCTTGGTCATAATAAATGCAAACGCCACCAAACTTGAGATCCTTGGTTGCCATGTGACTGTGGATGGATTAACCCAATACCGCGAGCACTGGCCACTAGGTGGCGCTGTAAAGATGAGAAATTTATATCTCCTAAACGGCATGACCAATGCTTACTAAACTTGGTAGGTATGATCCTAATTCACTCCTGAGGTAATATCTTGAAGTTAATCTTGATTGGTCAAAGTGGGCGTGGCCTATTAATGGTGTCCAACTGCAGCCCCAACCGTACATGGGAGGGCATTGCAATTGAGTGGGAAGGTTCAGAACCTTGACGCAACCCACTACGCTAAAAATCAATTTCATCGTCCACTAGGTGGCGCTATAAGCCATGCAAACGCGTTTTGGGCTATAACTCCCACGCCATATGTCGCACATTCCAAAAACTTACGTGCACTAATTCCCTGAGTAGAACTGAATCATTTGGGCTAGGCCACGCCCATTTATGTCTTTAGTTGTTTTCGCTAGATAGCAAAAACCAAAAAACATACTTTTCCGAACTTCGTCTAGGGGCTTTGTCCGATCTGCATGAAAAGCAGCAGATAAAGTCTTCAGTAGGGTCTGACCTAAAGTTATCAAAAGAATTTTGCTACGTCGAAATGTACACATCGTGGGCTTGACTAACATATGCCAGCTAGCTAGCTAAACACACGGCTTCACAGATCTTGGTCATAATAAATGCTAACACCACCAGATTTGACATGCTTGGTTGCCGTGTGACTGTGAGTCTATAAGCCCATTTTGGTGAACATTGGGCACTAGGTGGCGCCATAACTCATGAATATGCGTTTTGGGCTATAACTCCCACGCCATATGTCGCACATGCCAAAAACTTACATCTTCTAATTCCCTGAGTAGAACTGAATCATTTGGGCTAGGCCACGCCCATTTATGTCTTTAGTTGTTTTCGCGAGATAGCAAAAACCAAAAAACATACTTTTCCGAACTCCGTCTGGGGGCTTTGTCCGATCTGCATGAAAAGCAGCAGATAAAGTCTTCAGTAGGGTCTGACCTTACGTTATCAAAAGAATTTAGCTACGACAAAATATGCGTAATGTGGGCTTGACTAAACTTTACCAGCTAGCTAGCTAAACACAAGGCTTCACAGATCTTGGTCATAACAAATGCTAACACCACCAGACTTGAGATGCTTGGTTGTCATATGACTGTGGGTCTATCAGCCCATTTTGGTGAACATTGGCCACTAGGTGGCGCTATAACTCATGAAAACGCATTTTGACCCGTAATTTTTACCTTTCAAATCACATCTTCTTAAACTTGATGTCGACATGTTCCATTAGCACAGTGGCATCATGGGACATAGGCCATGCCCACTTCTGCTACTAAATCACTAAAAAAAGGGGAATAAACAGGCATAGTTCATTTAGGGGTATAACCAGTAAAGGTGTAGTAACCAACAGTCGCCACATGGTGGAGTTTATTGTTTGTGAGCAGTGTCTGTGGTGAAAGCAGGCTTTCTCTGTGTGAACTGAGAGATTGCAAATGAACAACTTCATGAATCTTTTTGTGACAAAGAAGTATCTGGTCCAATAGGCTCTATTCACAACTCAAACACTTCCTGAACTTCAGCAGGCTCCTTGTTTCCTGTCTTTCGTGATAGGATGAGCTGATTAATACAGGTGTGTCTGAAGTTGTTACAGAGGTCAGACACACCTGCATTAATCAGCTTTTCCTATCATGAAAGACAGGAAACAAGGAAAATCCTTAAGTTCAGGAAGGGGTGAAGTTGTGTATAGAGTACATCACTCCATCAGAGGAAAATCAGAGTTGTAGAAATGACTGGAAAGTCAAGAGAGCCATGACATTATATTCTTTACAAGTGCATGTAACACTCTGACCTCAACTGTATTGTGTTTACAATGTCATACTGTCTTTTTTCACTGACAATATTAAAAACAACCTGTGTCTCTACTCAGTGACCTGACATGACTAAAACCAAGCAGCAACTCATGGTAGGAACTTGGTGTCTGAAAGACGGACGTAAACGGCATGATCTCTGAGTAATTTACTCTTTTCAAAGCATGTATGGTTAAAACATCAGAGTTCTCAACACTGAACTCACTTCACTTCTGTGTGATTCAGCCAGTGGCTGTGTGTTAACTTTGGTCAAAATTGGTGAAAAGGGGGGCGCAGTCAACCGAGACATCAAGTGACGTGAAAGTTGATCAGAGTTGCACTGCGTATGGTGAGCGTGACGTGGGCCTTGCTGGTGGGGGTTAGACGTCGGCTCCTGTCCCGACGCACGCCCCGAGCCCGGGGTCCCTCGTGGCGAGCTTCTGAGGGCTCCGCTGAGTCCGGGGTCCGAGTCGCGCCGGAGGCTTGGCCCCCTATGAGCACTGCTTGCAGTTCTAGTTAGGGGGCCAAGCCGCGGATGGCCAGGGAGCGCGTATGCATCGCATACGCGTTCCCAGGCCAGCCAGGCTGGGAACCCTATTGTAATTGAAAGGATTTTTATTAGGGGGCCAAGCCACGGATGGCCCGGGAGCGCGTATGCATCGCATACGCGTTCCCAGGCCAGCCAGGCTGGGAACCCTATTGTATTTGGTCGGATTTTTATTATTATTATTATTATTATTAGGGGGCCAAGCCACGGATGGCCAGGGAGCGCGTATGCATCGCATACGCGTTCCCAGCCAGCTGTGCTGGGAACCCTATTGTAATTGATCGGGTTTTTATTATTATTTTTATTTTTCCGTATGTAAAAGTCCCGCTGCAGCCCAAACCATACATGGGAGGGCGGTGCAACTTGGTGGCTTGGTCCCAAACCATGGTCCGACGGAGGACGCAAAAAATCAAAATAATCCACCACCAGGTGGCGCTATAGGCCACATAAATGGATTTTGGGCTATAACTCCCACACCGTATGTCGCACATTCAAAAAACTCATATCCTCAGATTCCCTGAGAAGAACTGAATCACCTGGGCTAGGCCACGCCCATTTCCGCCTATAATTTTTTTTCGCTAGATCGTTAAAACTGAAAAACATACTTTTCCGAACTCTGTCTAGGGGCTTTGTCCGATCCACGTGAAAATCTGCACATAAAGTCTTCAGTATGGTCTGACACAAAGTTATCAAAAGAATTTTGCTACGTTGAAATATGCGCAACGTGGGCTTGACTAAACTTTGCCAGCGAGCTAGCTAAACACAAAGTTTCACTTATCTTGGTCATAATAAATGCTAACACCACCAAACTTAAGATCCTTGGTTACAATGTGACTGTGGGTCTATCAGCCCATTTTGGTGAACATTGGCCACTAGGTGGCGCTATAACTCATGAAAACGCATTTTGACCCGTAATTTTTACATTTTAAATCACATCTTCTTAAACTTGATGTCGACATGTTCCCTGAGCACAGTGGCATCACGGGACATGCTACTAAATCACTAAAAAGAGGGGAATAAACAGACATAGTTCATGTTAGGGGTAGTAACCAATAAAGGTGTAGTAACCAACAGATGCCACATGGTGGAGTTCACTGTTTGCAAGCAGTGTCTGTGGTGAAAGCAGGCTTTGTCTGTGTGAACTGAGAGATTGCAAATGAACAACTTCATGAATCTTTTTGTGACAAAGAAGTATCTGGTCCAATAGACTCTATTCACAAATCAACCACTTCCTGAACTTCAGGAGGCTCCTTGTTTCCTGTCTTTCGTGACAGGATGAGCTGATTAATACAGGTGTGTCTGAAGTTGTTACAGAGGTCAGACACACCTGCATTAATCAGCTTTTCCTATCATGAAAGACAGGAAACAAGGAAAATCCTGAAGTTCAGGAAGGGGTGAAGTTGTGCATAGAGTACATCACTCTATCAGAGGAAAATCAGAGTTGTAGAAATGACTGGAAAGTCAAGAGAGCCATGACATTATATTCTTTACAAGTGCATGTAACACTCTGACCTCAACTGTATTGTGTTTACAATGTCATACTGTCTTTTTTCACTGACAATATTAAAAACAACCTGTGTCTCTACTCAGTGACCTGACATGCCTAAAACCAAGCAGCAACTCATGGTAGGAACTTGGTGTCTGAAAGACGGACGGAAACGGCATGATCTCTGAGTAATTTACTCTTTTCAAAGCAGTTTCTGTATGGTTTAAACATCAGAGTTCTCAACACTGAACTCACTTCACTTCTGTCTGATTCAGCCAGAGGCTGTGCGTTAACTTTGGTCAAAATTGGCAAAAAGGGGGGCGCAGTAAACAGAGACAGCAAGTGACGTGAAAGTTGATCAGAGTTGCACTGCGTATGGTGAGCGTGACGTGGGCCTTGCTGGTGGGGGTTAGACGTCAGCTCCTGTCCCGACGCACGCCCCGAGCCCGGGGTCCCTCATGGCGAGCTTCTGAGGGCTCCGCTGAGTCCGGGGTCCGAGTCGCGCCGGAGGCTTGGCCCCCTATGAGCACTGCTTGCAGTTCTAGTTTTTTTTGTTTTTGTTTTTTTCTCTGTCGCTCCGCGCCTCCCCTGAAACCCTCTGGCGCCCCCCAGGGGAGGCGCGCCTCACACTTTGAAAACCGCTGATTTAGTACATTTTAAGAGCCTTAACAGTGCTCTCTCGTACTTCCCCAGTGCAAGTCTGCGCGCGCACCCTGAACTACGGAAGCCGCGGCAGACCAAGCCAGACGCTTGCGGGCTTTCAGCGACTACTCTTCTAAATTGCAAGCATAGAAGAAGAAGCTCTTCTGTTTATATTCTGTTGTGAGTGACCAAGCTGTGGACAATCACAAAAGTAATTGGCTACTGTTTTAAAGCTTTGACTTCGGTGTCCTGCAGAGGTGAATCTGTAACACCCCTTCTTACACCCCTCAGTATCCAGGGTCAGCCTGTGGAGCACGTTGAAGTCTTTTAATACCTGGGAACAGAGATCGACAACAGCCTATCTTTTGGAAATCATGCTGATTCAGTTTATTAAAAAGCACAGTAGCGCCTTCACCTGCTGAGGAAACTAAGAACTTTTATTGTCAGCAGAAGTACTTTAAGCAGCAGAAGAGGGAAGAGGGCTGGAGTGGCTGTGAGAGCGAGGAAAGACAGACAAGCCAAGAGGACATACCTACCATTTGTCCTTATGGGGAACGTCAGATCGCTGGTCAACAAGTCAGATGAGCTCTCCGCCCTGATGAGGAGCCGGGGAGAATACGGGAGGTGTAGCCTGCTATTCCTCACTGAATCCTGGCTGAATCCCGACATCCCAGACGGAGCGGTGGAGCAAGACGGATTCACCATGGTCTGAGCGGATAGGACCAGGAGCAGACCAGGAGCAGCGGTAAAAACAAAAGAGGCGGGATCACCGTGTTCGTAAATAACAACTGGTGCAAGCCGGGTCACATCACTGTCAAAGAGCAAGTCTGCACTCCGGATATTGAACTGCTGGCGCTAGGTTTGAGACCGGATTTCTGTCCGAGAGAAATCTCGCATGTTGTGGCAGTGACTGTTTACATTCCTCTGAGTGCGGTCTCGGCGCAGGCAAATGAAGTCATCCACTCTTGTATCGCGGGGTTACAGACTGCGCACCCAGACGCATGTGTTATTGTGAATGGGGACTTTAATCACGTAAATGTGGGAAAGATGTTGACGGACTTTACCCAGTATGTCACATGCAAAACAAGGGAGGAAAAAAATGTGGATAAATGGCAACATCAAGGCCCTCCTGACGAGAAAGAGGAGGCTGTTTATAGCAGGTGACGCTGAGGGAGCCAAGGCCGCTCAGAAGGAGGTGAAGAAGGAGCTGAGAGCAGCCAAAGACAGCTACAGGAGGAAACTGGAGGGAGGGCTGGTGGCCCACAGCTCTAAGGAGGTGTGGAAGGGCTTTAAGAAGATCACGGGTCTCAAGCAGCCACATACTGTGGTGGAGGGGACCCGAGAGCAGGCAGATGATCTGAACTGCTTTTTTAACAGGTATGACCAACCTGTCCCCTGTCACCCCCCAATGTCCCCCTCCCCCTCCCTCTCCTCCCCTCTCCAAGGCACCCCACCCGAGGCAGCTGTAGCCCCCACTTCTCCTGACCCCTCACACCCCGGCAGCAGGAGCCTCCCACCACCGCCGGTTGGAACCAGGGAACATGCTCCACACCTAGAGACGCCCACAGCTCAATAACAGCTGAGCAGGTGAGGAAGCTGTTCTCCAGAGTGGACATACACAAGGCCAGAGGACCAGATAACATCAACCCCAGGGTACTGAAGGTGTGTGCTGGAGAGCTCGCTGGGACATTCCAGCATCTCTTCAGTCTATCTCTAAGACTGAGGAAGGTTCCACAGCTCTGGAAGACCTCATGCATCGTCCCAGTGCCAAAGAATGGACGGCCCAGCACTCCAAATGACTACAGACCTGTCGCCCTAACATCTCAGGTCATGAAGATCCTAGAGAGGCTGGTGCTGCAACAACAACGCCTAAGGTACAAGCTGCTGTAAACGTTACTGGAGAGCAGCAGCAGCAGCAGCAGCAGAGACACGGTTACTGAGAGGAGCACTGAAACTGAAGAATGATGAAGCCCCACCTATCGAGACCGAGACCACAGACTGTCGAGACCGAGACGAGACCAAGACCACAAAAAAAGTGGTCTCAAGATCTCAAGTCCAAGACTGCTCTCAAGAGACACAAGTCTAGCCTCCTCGGCAGCTCTTGCATTATTTCCACTTTCACACTAACGTCGACCTCTTCACCTCTTTTCCAAAGATCTGAGCAAACAGCAAAACTGTATTCAGAGTTTGAATCAGCGACGCTCTGGGTAACTCTGGACACAAAGCTCATTGGAAATGTTGGAGACGGACCAAACTGAAAGCAGTCCGCACCACAGAGAAAACCAGAGAAATTCAAACTTCTGCTCCATCCCAGCACTGTCATCCTGTAAAGACGTAAAGGCATTCACCAACCAGCCGTAACATTATGACCACCGGTCTAATACTGTGAACACTGCAGCACGAGGCGCCTTGAGGTCTGGATCTCCTGTTCACCATTTAGACCACCAACTTCACCCCTTCCACAGCAAACTACTACCTGCAGCAGTTCTCAGCTGCCTCTGCCATCATCCGTCACATCTATAACAGAGACAACAAGGAGAACCGAGAGCTGGACCAGAACCTTGTAACCTGCTGGATTAATGCCAGAAAAACCAAAGAGCTGGTTGAACATCCAGGGAACAGATACTGAGACAGTGGACTCTTACAAGTACCTGAGTGTTCCTCTGCACAGAAACCTGGACTGGACAGTAAAGACTCAGGCTCCGTCCAAAACACTCCGGTGCAGACTCCACATGCACCATGAGCGCCTGCATTTTCTCCCAACTCCACGTCTGCTCACGAGACATCTTCCAACAGTCTCTTTGTTTAGAGTTAAATTATCTTTTTGATTTCTTTAGATTGAGCAGGACGAAGTGGTCAGATTCAGATTGAATAGAGTGTCTGTTTTCCAGGTTTTTCATTTCTGCCTCTATTTCCTTCTTTTCTCAGGTCTTTTTTTCAGATATGAACAGTGTTAAATAATTCATCCTCAAATAACTGCCTTAAAAGGAAAAACCTGAAACTGCCTTAAAGTGAAAAAAAAAACTCCACACATCTACTAGGTCGAGATCCTCCATCATTGTATCGGGGGCTCTCTGACCCCTGAAGGTCTCATTAAACCCCATGTTTAAGTTTTATTGGTGCTGGAGTCCCTGACAGCAGGTATGTGTTGCAGGGAAGCAAAAACTGTTTTCTATGAAGGCTTAAGAGAGTGAAAAGTTAAATTACAATTCAGCCATGTTAACTGAAACAAGAAAGACTTAATAACAAAACCCATTGGGTTAATATCAATTTTTTTTATTTACAATTTTTGAAATTTGTCAAACAAAGCCACAAATGAAAAACAAAAAATCATGAAGAACAGTATGAACAGGACATCATATTTTGAACTGACTTCCAGAAATAGCTCTTCCATAGATTCTTCAATGAGCTCATCAGTGAATTTTCATGTGCCTCAAAAAATTACTGCGGGCACTGAAACTTGTCCCACATGTTTCACAAAGATATGGCTTCGCACCTGAGTGAATTCTCATGTGTGTCAATAAATTACTGCGTTGAGAGAAACTTTTCCCACATGCTTCACAAAGATATGGCTTCTCAACTGTGTGAGTTCTCATGTGGACCAACACAGAACTCTTTGTACTGAAACTTTTGCCACACGTTTCACAAACATTACTGGTGACCGGCCCAACCTTTTGATAAAGATTCTTTTTTTTACGGACAGTTTCACCACATGTTTCGTCACATTCAGCTCGCTTCTTTGAAACTGGAAAATCAAGATGTTCTTTCTCATGATGGACTTCAGAGTCCTGAGAGAGGACCTGCTCAGGTTCTGGTACTACTTGTGGTTCAGTCAGGGCACTTTGCTCTTGAGGAGAAGGAACCTTGAAGTTTTCACTTTCGGACTTCAGAATAAGCTGCTCTGCCTTCTGGCTGGTACCCAGACCCTCGTCGTCCTCAGTCTGCGGAGGTTCTGGTTCCTCCTGGTCCTCTGTAACCTGGACAAGTCCTGGTTCTTCTTCTTCCTCTTTAATCTGTGGAAGTGGTGGTTCTTCCTGCCCTCGACAGTGGCTTGCTTCCTGTTGAATGAACTGCTCCTTCCTGTGGTCATGGTGCTGTTGGAGCTCTGCTGGGACAAACAATGTGCAGGATAAAAAGATCAGTTATACTTCTTAAACAGTTCCATCTTAAAAAAAACAAAAACAAAACTGGAACTCAAAGCGGTGAAACTGAACTCTTAAATTCAAATTTCAAAACTTCTTCCACATTTCCACACCACAGGGGGCGCTGTGTGGTTGAGTTGAAGGAGAAAGTGGAGAAGAGGAGTCAGTGTATCTGGAGGTTGAGTCATCAGTCTGCTGATTACAATATTGAAAACTGGATAACCCACACAAAGCCATAACGACGGAGATCCTCCACCAGTCAGATTCATGTGTTCATTCAGACTTTTCCATACCTGTTCTGTGTAACTCGGTTTCAGCTTTCCAGATGATTTCTAGCAGTCTGTGATGATGAACAACCGCTTCCTCGTACCAGACGATCTTTTGTTGGAGCACGGAGGAGATTTCCTCAGCAGCAGCAGTCAGAATCCGGGTGGTCAAGTCTCTCTCAGAGTCCAGGGAATTTCCACCATCAGCAGCAGACTCCTCAACATCCTCCGGCTCCTCTTTAATATGTGGAGCTTCATGTTCTTCCTGCTTCAGGCAGGAGATCGTCGTCTGGACGCCAACGTGCTGCTGGGGACTCTCTGGAGGGAAACACGAGAAAGTCACTGATGTGATGGATGTGAATGTTTTACAGAGATAGAGGCACGAGGCCGGACAGGCTACATTTAAATAAAATGCTCAGTTCAATAAAACTGACAGTAACTGTATGGTTTAAGGAATGAAGGAGGAGAACGTTGTCTGGTTGTTTTTAACATCCATTGTAACAGAGATAAAAATGGTGTTGAATTTGTCCAGAAATTATCTTTTGGTAATATCTTATCCTTTGCAGCCACCTACCGGTAAAATTTAAAAACTGCATACACTGGGTCCTTCAGGCGCGCTCTGGCCCTCCCCAGCAGAGTAACATGATATACTGGTGGAGGTAGGTCGCTACAGAGCTCGCTCTGACTTGGCTTTACTTTTGGTATTATTTGTATAATGAGATAGCAGTGTTTCTGGCCCCGTACATGCTTGTTGGCCCATTTGTAGTCTATCCTGTAAATATCCTGCTCGTTGTCCTGTGGATCACCATTTTATCAGCAATATGAGCATTAGTTAGCATGCTAGGCTAACGGGAGCTAACGTTCCGCCATTCCACGGACATTTTCATTAATTGTCATCTTTTCAACCTGAACAGACTCTCTGCATGCAGTTGATCAACACACTGAGGAGATTTGTGTGTGTTTTTTGTGTGCCAGGTAAGCTCTTTTTTTCATTATTTTATTCGGTCATGAAGCACAACAAAAAAATTAAATAAATAATAAGAAATAAATAAATAATAAGAAATATATAGCAAGCAAGACATGTATGTGTACATATCTATATATACACACACACATACACACATACATACATACATACATACATGCATACATACATACATACATACATGGTCATATATGCATACATATGTACATGTGCATGCAATACATGGTTAACTTGTTGATGACCGAAGAGGGTGTAGGGCTGAAGCCGAAACTTATTTTGCCCACCTTTATCTTACAGCTGTATGAGAAGAAAACAAACAAAAAAACAAAAAGAAAAGACATTATACAGACGTCAAACCGAAGTCAACAAGACAACTGTCCAAATAGAAGATAACAAAGGGAGTGATGTATTTTCCATTTGTTCTTGTCCATTATTGCTTTATTGCATTATTTCTTCCTATCCTTTTTATTCTACTCTCGCTTCCATTATTCATTTCCCTATCCTTTCCCTATCCTCCTTTTCCGTCCAATTTTCCTCCTTTTTCTTTCATTCTCCCCCTTGCTGAGGCCACTAAAAATAATGCTCAAAGTAAATCATAAACAGAAATGGGGAAAAAACAAAGCAAAAAAAAAAAAAAAAAAAAAATCCCAGAATAATAAATAAGAAATTAGTAAGTAAATAAGTTCATTAATTGATGATTAACAAAAAAGAGGGAAAATAAATAAATAAATAAAAAAACTAAGTGTAAGTTTAAAAAGGAGAAGGAAAAGAAAGAAAGAAAGAAAAGAAATTTTTTTTTAGCTAGGTTGTAAATCATGCAGGGTGTATGATGTTCTGTGTATTAGCTATTACAAGGTAATATATTTGTCAATAACCCTTGTTTTGTATAATTTTTTGAATGTATTCAAAGACTTTTCTCTTTTTAGTTCATTGTCTAGGGTGTTCCAGAGATTTACCCCTTTAACTGAAGTAGGATTTCCTTTGGTATTTGTTCTTGCATTTATTTTATTGAATATTGCGGTGCCCCTCAGATTGTATCTGGTCTCTCTTTGCTTGAACAAGTCTTGCATGCAGTCTGGGAGAGTATTGTGATATGCTTTATACATTACAAGTGCTGTGTTTAAGTTTGCTAAATCATCTAATTTGAGAAGTCGGTTATTAATGAAAAGTGGATTTGTCGGAGCATGATAGTCGCTATGATTGATAATTCTTATTGCTTTTTTTTGTAGAATGAAGATCGGATGAATTATTGATTTATACGTGTGCCCCCACACTTCCACACAATATGTAAGATATGGCAATAATAGAGAGCAGTATAGTGTGTGGAGTGATTTTTTATTAACAAAATGTTTTGCTTTATGTAAGATAGCTATTATTTTAGATATTTTTCTTTTTAAATGGTCGATATGGGCCTTCCAATTTAGTTTGTTATCTATTATGACTCCTAGAAATTTAGTTTGGTTTATTTGTTCAATAGCCTTGTCATTAATGGATAGTTTAATTGGGATTTTGATCAATTTGTTCCCAAATATGATAAAATTTGTTTTATTTGTATTCAATGATAATTGGTTTATATCAAACCATTTTTTAAGAATGTTTAGATCGTTTTCTACTGCATGCAAGAGCTGTTCAAGATCTGGACCGGAGGCATACAGACTTGTATCATCAGCAAATAGGACACAATTGACATTTTGCAGAGCATCACAGATATCATTTATGTATAGTATGAAAAGCTTGGGGCCGAGAACTGAACCTTGTGGAATACCATATGTGATCAGTTTGGTATCGGAGTCTACTCCATTTAGATGCACGTATTGCGTTCTGTCAGTAAGGTAACTCTTGAGCCATGCAAGTGCATTACCCCTTATTCCATATCTGCTCATTTTATTGAGTAATGTCTGGTGATGGATGGTGTCAAATGCTTTTCTTAAGTCTACAAACACACCAACAGTGAATTCTGAATTGTCAGTTGCATTTGAAATGCTCTCAATAAGTTCGATTACTGCCATTGATGTTGACCTTTTAGCTCTAAAACCATATTGATGATTACTTAGCAGATGGTACTTATTTATAAAGCTGTCCAACCTATTCATAAACAGCTTTTCTAGGATTTTGGAAAATTGAGGGAGTAGTGAAATTGGTCTGTAATTGCTGAGTGATTGTTTGTCTCCGTTTTTGTATATAGGAATAACTTTTGCTGTTTTCATTTTGTCAGGGAAAATACCAGTTTGGAATGATAAATTGCAAATGTAGGTGAAAGGTCTTAAGATGACATCCATTATACTTTTAATTAAAGTTATGTCTGTATTAGTGTGATCTGTCGATGTTTTATTTTTGAAGTTATTAACAATTGACAGTATTTCATAGTCATTTACAGCGCTAATAAAGATGGAGTGCGGGTTCATGTTGATCAGTCTTTCATCTAGGCCATGCTTATCTCTGGGCTCCAAGATCTCATTTGCAAGATTCGGTCCTACATTCACAAAATATTCATTAAATGCATCTGCCATCTCTTTTGGTCTGTCTATTGTTGTGTTGTTCTTATTAATGTAATTTGGGAGTTTTGCATTACTGGTGCCCTTCTTGATTATGTTGTTGAGTGTTTTCCAAGTACCTCGAATGTTGCTTTTGTTACGATCCAGTACCTTATAATAGTAGTCCTTTTTACTTACTCTAATAATGTTGGTGAGCTTGTTTTTATACATCGTGTATTCTTGTATGCTCCATTATAGATTAAATATCAAAATGTTTTTCTTTTGTAATTAATTTTCTGTGAATTGATCTGTTTGGTTGCTGTTGGCAACGTAGCCACTCGCCACATTGCTATCTGCCAGTGGCAGACAGCCGTTATTAATGTGCTTTATTATTTGTTCATTGTTAAAAATATACTGGTTAAAAATTGTTACAAATATAAATACTTGTTAAAAATGTGAAACCACTATACGATCAAATGTAAAAACAAAGCAGAGTAACATGATATACTGGTGGAGACTCTGCATGCAGTTGATCAACACACTGAGGAGATTTGTGTGTGTTTTTTGTGTGCCAGAAAAACATTCGAGAGCAGTCCTGTGTCTGTCCTTCATCACCACCCAACACCATGGTTACACCAGCAACAACAAGAAAAGAAGATGGTCAGCAGTTAACAGGGAAACTAGTTCATCAGAAACACCGGCTCTGCTCCAGTCTGCACTCACTCCTCCTCAGCTATGTTAGCTGCTGCGTGCACGTGACTGGAGCGTGCACGTCAACTTGAAGGCAGCATTGACAGCTCTGACTCATCAGACACAGGTGACACTTTAAGAAAGCCAGGACAATTTGAACATGACCTGCTGTGACACGGTTCTCATTGTTTTTAAAGGAGTCATTAGCAGGAAGCTCCCAGTGTCATGCAGTCAGACAGGTTTATTTCTAATCCCAGAAAAACTTGAAAGCACCATAATTCTGAAAGATTTGCTCTTTAGGGCCAGTGGGTGGCTTTACTGGAGCCCAGGAAGAGATATTTTAGATCCTGGCAGCCGTGGAAATGTCTCTACCATAAGTAGCATTAGCATGGTAGCTCAGACAAGTCAATCAATCAATTCTTCCATATGAAAACAGAACAAACTCGTTTCTTCTGTTTATGGTGCAGATGCTGTGTAATGCTGAAGGTTTCTGCTTGAAAATCACTCCTGTTATTTCACTTTGAACAAGAAGTACAGTCTAATTTCAGTCTTAGCTTCAAAATTAAAGGCACGGATCCTCCACCATTCACAGGTTCATTTAGAATTTTCCATCCCTGTTCTGGAGACGTTCAGTTCAGGTTTGGTGCTTAATTCAAGAGATCCGTCTTGTCCATCAGTCTCTTGTTGTTGTTGGAGAGTTACCTGGTCAACCAAGGTGAGGAGCTAGTCGGTCTCGGAATGTCTGGACTTCAGCCATGTTGCTCAAGCAGATGAGAAATAACTGAAAAAATAACAGTTTCAACTAAAAAACAACAAGTTTGAAAAAATGCTAAGTAACTTCTTCTCTGCAGTTTTTTTGTTTGTTTTTGTTACTGTGTCAGCTTCATACTGACACCTGATGGACACCAGGGGAACTGCAGGTTGTTGAATGATCATAAAATAGTTCTTTAAAATAGTTTGAATGTTTTTTTTAAACTTTTTAATAAAATAACTGTGTTTTCCCATATTTATTATTATTATTATTATTATTATTATTATTATTATTGTTGTTGTTGATGTATTTTACAACTTTCAACTTAATGATTGATTACAGACTAACTGACTGGATGGAGTCCTTAATTGTTTTGGAAGTTTTGTTTTCTGCTAAGCTTCGTTTTTTTTTCAACAACCAGTCATGTACATGTAACCCTGCTGAAATGTAAAGATACATTTGAATAATATATAGATCATGACTGATTTTTTAAAAAATAAGACTGTTAAAGGTGCTGTAGGCAGGATTTTGCTAGTCACTGCTAATTTTTCTGTGTTTTCTTTGGATTAAATGTTAGAGTATCCATTGATAATCCTTTAGGAGTGTGGCATAATTGCACTACTGCGAGGGCGCAGTGTTTCCATCTGTCTCTGTTCTGAGCTGAAAAGGAATCTCGACAGCTCCAGGTATCTTTGACCAATCAGAAGAGCCCATGAGGCTCTAACCGTGATTGGTCGAGGGGCGTTCGTCGCACATTCTTGTGGGAGGGACTTAACTTGCGTAAGGGCGTGATTTCAGAGAAAACAGGACAGGATTGGCTGTGCTGGGTTTCAAATCGCCATCTTACTTCGGTAACCCTAAACAAGATGGCGGAGATGCGGAATCCTGCCTACAGTACCTTTAAAAGCCTTATGTTTTTGTTGTGTTTAAAAATAGTTAAATTCATGTTCAATTGTGTTTGTAAAAGAGAATATTGTATTTCATGATATCAAACCAAAAGAACATTATTTCATTTTAAAGAAAAATAAATTATTATTATTCTATTATTTTGTTAAATCCAAGTTGTTTTGGTCATGAGACTTCACATCTCTGAGAGACGGCGTGAATGGATACATGTAAGAGGAAAGTGGATGAAAATAGTTTGTTTGGTGAGCTTTATTGCTCATTATGCTGAACTTTTCATTGCTTGTATACAATATTTTTTTTTGTGATTAACATTTTATTAAGTTTTCCAATACACCACTCCATTGCAAATACAAATCGCAACAATTTCACTTCAGTACAATAGTAGAGCAGTGGCAGAACAAAAACTGACAATACAAATTAAAATAAAATAAAGTAAGATAAAATAATAAAATAAAATAAAATATATGTAAATAAAATCAAATTAAATAGAAAAAGAGGGGAAGGGGACATCTGGCAGGCAATTGTCTGCAACATGTAAACTATTTCTCACCCAGTGACCATATACTCTCCTTAGCTCATCCAATTCTGACTTTTAGGTTGGTCCCTGCATCTTGGAAAGGTACGATCCCCACTTCAGGTGAAAGCTCTCCATTTTATTCAGCAGTTTGTATGAAAGGCGTTCTAGTGCAGCCAATCTCCCCAGTTGGTTGTACCAAATAGTAACGGATGGTGTGGAGGGGGCCTTCCACTGAGAAATAATAAGTTTACGCCCCAGCATTAGAGCGGTCTGCACCCATTCAGCTGTACTGGATGGAAGATGTTTGAGGAGGGATGGATCACTTAGAATAAATAATCTAGGTAGGAAAGGAATGTCCTGCTGTATAACTGATTTGATAAATTCATAGATGTCAGTCCATAAACCCTGGATTCTTGGACAGTTCCAGATCATATGGGTCAATGTGCCCACCTCGGTCTGACATCTCCAGCAATCTGGGGCCTGTATAAGGTTTGCTCTGTATAATCTATGAAGGGACCAGTAGATTCTATGTAATAGTTTGAATTGAACGAGTCTTGTTCTCAGTTCTCTAGATACCTTCTTTGTGTTCTGTAGGATCATAGCCCATTCCTGATCTGTAAAGGACACATTTAGGTCAGTTTCCCAGGCTGACCTCAAGGCAGGGAGCCCCTCATCTGTGGCTTCTAAAAGCATCAAATAGTATTTGGAAGCTTCATGACCCCCACCAAAAACCTTTCTAATAAAAGTCAGACAACTTATAGTTGGAGGTATGGAGGGGTATTCAAAAATCTGCAGAAGAAGATGTCGGAGCTGTAAGTATTTCCAAAACTTGCTCTGTGGAAGCTGATATTGAGCTTTAAGGTCATTAAATGATTTTAGAACTCCCCCCTCATATAGATCCCCAAGAACTAAAATTCCTCTCTGGGCCCATAGTTTCCAGAAAAATGGAGACCTATCAATACAGAGTTTGGGGTTAAGCCATATGGATGCCTCAGCGTGGAGATGGGGGCTAAAATTTAACAGCAAAGCTACTTTCTTCCATACCTCCTGCAGGAATGAAAGAATGGGGTGGGTCTGTGCCTCTGGTGAAAGCTTAATGGTAATGACATGCATTAGAGGGAGGGAAGTGCAGAGGAAACTCTCAAGAATAAACCATGGGGGAGCTCGTTCAGGAGGCAAGGCCCAGTGGAT
This sequence comes from Salarias fasciatus, assembly GCF_902148845.1. Taxonomy (NCBI): domain Eukaryota; kingdom Metazoa; phylum Chordata; class Actinopteri; order Blenniiformes; family Blenniidae; genus Salarias; species Salarias fasciatus. Next base: position 25,068,285 of record NC_043756.1, read on the forward strand.
CATATGCCTGGGACTGAAGGCATAATGGTAAAGCGCTAAGTTCGGGACCCCCAGTCCACCCAATTCTACTGGTCGCTGCAATACTTTAAGCCTTATTTGCAATACCTTAAGCCTTATTCTGGGGCGCTTATTGTTCCATATGAACTGATTGCACAGTCTATCAAATTCATGAAAATACTTCGATGGAATCTTCAGTGGGAGTGCTTGCAGTAAGTAATTGAATCTTGGAGCACAGTTCATTTTAATTATATTCACCTTCCCCCAGAGAGAAAGAAATAGAGGGGACCATCGGATTATATCAGATTTAAATTTGTTTAGTAGAGGTTCAAAATTAACCTGGACTAGATCCGATAATAAATGGGGAAATGTAATACCCAAATATTTAATACCTGATCGAGGCCTTCCAAAATCTCCTGGTTGAAATAAATTTTTGGGACAATAGGCTGTCAAAGGGAGTGCTTCTGATTTTGCCCAATTAACTTTATATCCAGATATATTAGAAAACAGATTGATCATTTTGAAGAGAGCAGGAAGGGAACGCTTTGGCTGAGTTACTATGACCAAAGCATCGTCAGCATAAAGCATTAGCTTGTGACTACTGTTATGAATTTGTATACCGGGAAAATCTGGGTTTTTGCGGATTGCTGCTGCTAGAGGCTCCAAGGCCAATGCGAAAAGCAGGGGGCTCAGTGGGCAGCCTTGTCTTGTTCCTCTGTGGAGATCAAAGGGTCGTGAAATAATACGATTTGTTGACACCAAAGCTTTGGGGTTGTTGTTGAGAAGTTTGATCCAGCTGATAAATTTGGAGCCAAAGCCAAATGTCTCCAGGACATAAAACAGAAAGCGCCACTCTACCCTGTCAAACGCTTTGTCTGCATCCAGGGAGAGAGCTATGGCCGGGGAAAAGTCAGCAGTTGGGGATTTATTCTGGGTTGCCCACATAATATCGATAAGGCGTCTAATATTATTGGCAGAATTACGAGTGCGAATAAAACCAACTTGATCAGGGTGTACTAAGCTTGTCATGACCTTCTCCAACCTAGTCGCTAGGATTTTGGCTAAAATTTTGCAGTCGCAATTGATCAGACTGATTGGCCTGTAACTCTTGCAATCCAAAGAGTCTTTGTCTTTCTTTAAGACAAGGGAAATCAGCGCTTCTGACAGGGTCGGTGGTAGAGTGCCCTTGTCCAGCACTTCATTAAACATAATCAGAAGTAAAGGGGAGAGCTCCTCAGCAAAAGTCCTATGAAATTCTGTTGTAAACCCATCCAAACCGGGGGCTTTGCTTGTTTTGAGACTTTTAATTACACCTAAGATCTCCTCGTTTGAGATAGGAGCCTCCAGTGAATCTGACTGTGTCTTTGAGAGTGTTGGAAGGCCAAGGGGGGAAAGAAAGCTATCGATCTCTGGAAGACTTGCTTGTAATTCAGAAGAACAGAGATGCATGTAAAACTCCCTAAAAACCTAATTTACTTCAGTGGAGTTTGATACCAAAGTACCATCCTGTGTTCGAATTGCTGGTATGATGGTCTGCGCTTCTCTCTGTTTAATATATCTGGCAAGGAATTTACCGCTCTTATCTCCATCTTCAAAGTGCTTCTGCCTTGCACAGAATAGGGAAAATTCCGCCTTTTGCTTGTATACAATATTTTAAAAGTAATTACTAGGCAAAGTAGCTATTGCATTACTTTAGAAAAAGAGTGTTTACATATGTCAGAATTTGGATTGCCTCTTCATGGAACTTGAGTAATATGTTCAATTATTGATAATAAAACTGAATATATGATGAATGAAATAAATGAACTCTTGACAGAAGACTTGGCATATAGATTGGTATATATCTAAAACCACCATATCAAATATTTGTAGGAGCTGGTTACCTGTCATGGCCATGATCTCAAGCCGCTCATTATGTGGCCAAGCAAGGGAGCCATACTTAAAAATATGCCCAAAATCTTCAAGTGTAATTTTAAAAGGTGTCGATGTATCATCGATTGTACAGACATTTTCGTAGCCAGACCCAATAATTTGACAGCCAGGCCCCAGACAAGTTCAAATTATAGACACAACAACACAATAATATACTTAATATACTTAATTCTCATCACTCCTGCAGGGGCAATTTGTTTTCTCTCTCCTGGTTGGGGTGAACGGGTATCGGAAAAACAAATTACTGTGGAGTCTGGTTTCTGAAAACTGTTGGGTCCAAAAAATGTTGGATTTATCACCTGAAGAAAATAGCCAGAGTCCGCCCGTTTCTCTCTCAGGCCAGTACAGAGGTGCTAATGCATGCTTTTATCTCTTGTAGATTAGATTATTGTAATGCCTTGCTCTCTGGTCTTCCCCAAAAGAACATTTCAAACTTACAACTATTACAAAACTCAGCCGCTCGCGCGCTGACGAGGACCAGGGGGCGGCCCCACATTACACCGGTTTTACAGTCGCTGCATTGGCTCCCTGTCCGTTTCAGGATCGATTTTAAAGTTCTCTTATTAGTTTTTAAATGTCTTAACGGCCTTGCGCCTTCTTATTTAACTGATTTGTTTTTACCCTATCGACCCTCGCGGGCCCTGAGGTCCTCTGGCAACGGCTTATTGTGTGTTCCTAAAACTAGAACCAAGACTCATGGCGAGGCGGCTTTTAGCCACTACGGCCCCCGCCTGTGGAACAGCCTGCCAGAGAACCTCAGGACCGCAGAGACTGTTATTTTTAAAAGGAGGTTGAAAACACACCTTTTTTATCAGGCTTTTAACTGACCTTTTATAGTCCTCTTATTCCATCTTTACTTATGTAATTTTATTCTATTTTATTATGTACTTTTAACTTGTTTTACTTTTTTACTTTGTAATCCTATCTCACTACTTTATTTTAATTTCGTATCATATTTTATCACGTTTTAGCTGTTTAATCTCAGTGTTTCCTCAGGGGGGGTCCTTCACACCAGGAGTTGGTCCCGGTCCAATGTTGGGGTTACTGCGCCCGGGTCCTCTGGTCCCGGCTGGCCTGGGGGGTCCACACTTTGGTGTGCGGGTTCCCTTGGTCCCTTGGCCTAAATCAACCGCACCGTGTTGCTGTTTCCATGGAAAAGGACACCGTTTTCCGAACTGAGTAAAAATGCAAAAAAATCTGAGTTTTCATTTGAAATGCTGAGTGAATGTTGAGTTAGCTGTGTGAAACATCAGGAGACATATCAGGAACACTTCCTCCTTCACTTGTTGGGAGATTTCTGCATTTTTATTTGCTTTCAGGACATTTAAATTCAACATTCCAACGCTCATGGAAAAATAGCTCAAAGTGGTTTCTGAATATTTTCACCCTCCTCTGCAATCCAACTCTCGATTTCAAAGCACTGCTCTGAATTTTAACACTTCATTTGAATGTGCAAATCTGACTTTGACGACCTCCGATCAGATGAATCCCCCCCCCCAAAAGAGTCCTGGACAACAAATCTTTTATGGTTGACAGAAAACAACAAAAAAAACCTTCCAATCAACAGCAGCTAATCACTTCATTTATGAAAGAAATGACCAGAAAACAATAAGAAAGTGGGTGAAGAGACTGAAGAGCCTCACTCTCCCATTGAACACTGTTAAATGTAACAGACTTTCAAAACCTGTAGAAAAATCTGGAGTGATTCTCTTCCAGCCTTCCATAAACACACCACACAACTATCGTCTACTTCATGCCAAAAATACTGCATAGATAATAACTGCAAAGGTTAAAAAAGTGTGAATAATACTGTAGAAACGAAACATTAAATACTACAAAATATATATATATATACAGTGGTGTTTTAAACTATGTGCTATGCACCTAACCGTGTGCATGATTATAAACACATTTTAACGTGTGCAGAAAATTAAATATTTCAGACGTCCATCAGAATGTTCATGTGGAAAAATTCCTTGGTTGAAAACAGTTCATGTAGTGAAAAAAAAAAAAAAAAACAACCTAAAACATGTTTAAAGGTCGATCTGAGAAGCGAGGTTCCACAGCTCGGTCTCGTCGTGCAGCTTCACCTCGGCGGTGAGAAAGAAAACTTTCAAATACATTTCAGACTTCTTTCTCTCCGTCAGCGTGAGGCCAAGAACCAAAGACAAACCTCAACGTGACGACGGAAAGAAAGACAGTGGGGAAAAACAGTTCAGCTCGTTTTTCTTTACAGTGATTGGCCAGAATTACAACTCCTGGCTTCCTGTTTGATCAATGGAAAGATCGAAGATCTTTTTAAAATAAAACTCTAATTTTCATTGCAACAAACATTCAGACATGTCTGAAAAGTAAAGCTGATGTAAATAAAGTTAGTGTCGAATGCTTCCTTGATTTTTATTGTCAGTGAATTGTGAGAAATAATCTGAGGCTATCCTGTAATACCAAACTGAACCACCAGATGGTGTGATAAGTGTGTTTTCTGCCCCATAAAGAAAAAAAAAAACTAACTGCTCATAACAGAGAGATCTTCATCAGCACCTCCAGCTTTGGATGTCCTGACTGGACAGATTTGACTGGAAACTGCTAGCAGCACCGCAGCTACAGTGTGGAATACTTTAAGGTAGACCTTGAGAAGAGTCCAACCTCCCCCCTCCCCGTAACATACGGTGGTTTGAAGATGACAGAGGATTCAAGAAGCTACGGATGCTAAGAGGCTGAAAGACGCTTCGCTGAGGAAACCTTGAATAAAAACCTCCAGAGAGCAGGAGCAGTCAAGCCCACATCTGATGATTTGTCACTGAAGGCCGTTTATGCAACGCTTCAAGTGAAAACGCATCGTTTTTGCTTTGTAGTTTGTAGTTTCAAAAAAACTCTGCTGTCTCACACAGAAACTTTGTAACAAGGATGTTCATTTCCAGGGAAATGACAGAAACACTGAGAACATCGTCATGTAAACAGACGCTGAAAATACACAAAGAGGGTTTAGCATTTTCACTTGAAACTGTGGCCGTGTGAACGGGGCCTCGGAGAATACGAGCTGAGATGTTTCTCTTCTTTATGACCGTGCTGCACCCAGCGGAGTCCTGACACAACAATATGACCAGGTCAAGTTAAACAAGGCTCCCGAAGTGACGCTCATCTGGTTTTAAATCTGCGTTTCATAATGATCTCAATTTTACTGGTTTGTGCGACTGGAGCCTTCAGATTTAAAAATCCCAGAGCGAGTGAGGAAAGGATGGGAAACCCCCCCCCAAACCACCGTTTTGTTGATTTTCTAAACAAATCTGGATTTTCTTCAAAGCCAAATCTGGATTTTCCATGTTGCATACAGCACTCAGTGCTCATGTCCAACACGAGGTCAAGCAGGGCTGTTTGGATGGACATCATCAGATATGGAGTGGACCATTATAACCAAAACCAGCTGGATCTGGCTGTGATTTACTGACAAAGGGCTGAAGGTGCTGTGTGTTCCTGAGGCCGGCGCCATGGAACCTGGATCTCCTGATGCGGTCTTCTCTGGGCGGTGAGTTGGCGGTCAGACGTTGCTGGTTCTGGTCTTGCCCTTGGCTCCGCCTCCCGGGCTGCTCTTGCTGTCGGACTTCTTGCCGGGAGAGTTCTGACAGGCGGGTTTGACTCCGGAGCCCGACGGCGTTCCGCCGCTGTTGCTGTTGTTGTGGTTTGTGTTTCCGCTCAGCGTCTCCATGATGGAGCGGAAGGTGCCAAACGGCCTCTTGCTCTCAGAGGCGCCGGTGGAAGTCCTGTCCTTCCCGTGGGCCACCCTGGCCGGCTCGGCTTCCTGGCCAGAGCTCTTGTGGACCTGCTCGTCGAAGGTCACTCTCAGCTTGAGGTTCTGGGAGGTCTTCCTGCGTGACGAGGGGGACTTCAGGGCGCTCTTAGGGCTGGTTGCGGCCTTCTGACCGTCGTGGAAATCTCCGGGAGCGTCTGGCGTCTTGTTCCCGGCGGCCTCGGGGTCGCAGGAGGTGGGCGACGGGTTGTAACCGATGCTGTCCACGGACTTGGACCCGGTGAGACAGAACGCCAGCTTCTTCTCGGCCGACGAGGCGGCGGCGGAGGAAGGCAGGTGCTTCCTCATCATCAGCTGCAGGTGGTTGGACGCCGGCTCCTCCTCTGCGATCGGCAGGTGGCATGGCCTCTCGGGCCGCGCCGCGCCGCCGGGGGTTTTCCCTTCCTCCGCCGGGTACCCGTCCGAGTCGGACTCGCTCAGGGAGCGCTGCATGATCTGCTTGAGTCTGGCGAGCTTGAGCTCTCTGCGCTCCGCCAGCGCCGGCCTGCGGCCCCCAGGGGCCCCGGGGCCCGCCGGGGGGGCTCGATCCCGGGCACAGAGGGGCTCCGACGCGTCCTTCCCCAGGAGCTGCCGCAGCACCGAGTCAGAAGCCACGCCTCCCTGACGGACCGACCACTGGCCGTCTCCGGGCGTCCCCTCGGCCGTCAGCATCATCTCCGGCCACGCCTCCACCGGCGGCTGATGGGAGCTGGAAGCACAGATCACATCAACGTGAGCACGACCGCCGGCTCTGCTCTCACAGCAGCCTCCGACACCCGACACCCGATGGATGCTGCCCTACTTAACATTCAGCGGGTGATTAAATGTCAGGATTAGATTTCTTTGGAGGTTTTCACTTCGAGAGCTGGTGAGTGTGTGGAGGCTACCTGGAGGATCGAGACGGGGTCCCCTCCACCTTGCTGGGCTCCATCAGTCTCTGCAGCTGTTTCTGTAACACCACCCGGTCTGCCGCCTGTCTGCAGGACACACGAACACGGCAGATCAGCTGAACAACCTCTCCCTTCCTTGAAAAAGGCGGCAGTGGGACGGCCCGCTGTCGTTCTGTTGCACAAACATCAACTCACTCGTTGAGCTGCTTGGTGAGCTTGACGACCTGCGACGCCAGCGACATGCAGGTCTCCACCACCACCAGGTAGCGGGCGCAGGTGGTGTGGCCCTGCCGCTCGGCACTCTGGGAGGGTCGCTCCCCCTGCTGGTTCTGCACCGTCACGTTGGAGCCGTACTCCACCAGAGTCTGCACACACACACACACACACACACACACACACCGCAGCATTATCACGGCTCCTCCTGTGACACTGTGATAATCACATCACTTCCTGTTTCGGCCGTCCTGCATGATTTAGACGAGCAGCTACGACTTGCTGTGAGGAAGGTTCCTTGGTGTTGAAGCGGCTCACCTGTATGCAGGTGAGGTGTCCGTACTGCGCCGCGACGTGCACCGCGGAGTTCCCGTTCTGGTCCAGCTCGTCCAGAGAGATGGCCTGTTCCTGCATGAACTGAAGCAGCCACAGCAGCACCTTCTCCTGCACAGACCAGCAACGTCACAGGGTCAAGAAAGACCCCAGAAAGAAGTTTCCTTTCCGAGCTGTGTGTAGATTTATGTAGCAATGTGTTGGTGTGTGTGTGTGTGTGTGTGTGTGTGTGTGTGTGTGTGTGTGTGTGTGTGTGTGTGAGACGGTGTGTGTTACCTGTCCGTAACGGGCAGCATAGTGAATCAAACTGGGATGTTCTCTGGTGCAGCTCAGCTCTGCTATGGCCTCCGTCTCACTCACCATCCACCTCACACACTCCAGATGACCGTTCTGCAACACACACACACACACACACACACACACACACACACACACACTCAGTAATGCCATTTTGTTGGTCTCAGAGAATAAACGAGCGTGTGGTTGATACGAGCCAATCAGGATCCAGCACAGAGTGGAGCTGCTTGTCTGGAGATAACACACTTCCTGTCTGGCAGCCAATCAAAAGCCCCGTTTCCACTACAGGCTCGACACAACACAGTCTGCTCCCCGTTTACACCTTCCCCTGCTCAGGACTTTTTCCCCGACATCCTGCTGCGGCAACAATAGCTGATGTTGACATTTACATGGATTTTATCACAGAAAAGCATCGTCTGCAGCAGAGGTGTCAAACATATGGCCTGTGGACCAAATCCGGCCCCTGGTAAACCTCACTGCTTGACAAAGAAGACGTGGACTGACCCAGTTTGATAAAAGCAGTCTCCGATTCATCAACAGCAACCTGTTGTTGATGAATCGGAGACAGAAGAGTGAGTCAACAGATCAGAGACAGTTCCTTACTCCTGATGAACCTCCATCATTTCTCTGTTTCTTCACTTTTTCAGGACACTTTTCTGTAGAGCCTTTTTCCTGTTTCATCTGTTTGTTTTATTGAATTTGAGTCTTTTTCTTTTCTTTGTAGCCGTTAGTAGTTCACCCCCCAACACACACACACACACACACACACACTTTTAGTCTTTTTTTTTTTTTTAGTAACTTTTTTCCCCTCTTTAAATGATCCACAATTTCATTATGTATTTGTTCCTTTTTGCACAAAAGCAAAGAAAGACACTGATGTGCTGAAACTTGACCTTAATGCTTTTCTCGGACACGTCCAGCTCCTCCTCACCGAGCGGCTGCTCACAAGCCGTCAGACCCAGGGACGTGAGGGAGGAGTTTCATGTCATAAAACCCAGAAATACAGTCGCACTTTTCCAAACTGGTTTCTGGTTTTGCAGAGACTGAAGTCTTCGTCACTGATGAATTGACCAACCTCCCAAACTGACTTCCTGTGAGCTTTATTCATTCATATGATCACAGAAAACACAACGCAGTCATTGGAAGACTTTTAACTGGGAAAATCAGCAAGTGGACGAGAGGGAGGAAAGGAGAGACTTCCTGTAACAGGAAGAAACCTGCAGAACTTCAGGCCTCAGGGTTTGCTGTGTGACCTGCAGTGAGCTGTGAGTCGCCCCGCAGGCCACGTGTTGGAACACTGCTGCTTGAAGGGGTGCGGTAGAGCGCAGACACACTGACCTTGACCCCCAGGCCGGCGGGGGTGAGCTGCTGGCTGTTGCGCTCGTTGAGGCCGTCCTCCCCCATCAGGGAGGTGAGGTGCTGCAGGCAGTCAGCGTGACCCTGACAGGCCGAGATGTGGAGCAGGTTGTTCCCGTCCTCGTCTCGAATCAGCTCCAGGTTATCAGCCGCCAGGTGGGGCTGCAGGGGGAGGAGGAGAAGGGGGAGATTAAGCACCGTGAGGAAGAAGAGGAGAAATGAGGTGGAGGCGTGAAGCTCACCAGCAGTGAGATCTGTCCCTCTCGGACGATGTTGATGATGTTCTGGTTCTTCTTGGTCTCCTCGTCCACCTCCCCTCCTGCTCCCCCAAAGCCCCGGGGCCCTCCTCCGCCTCCTCCCTGCCCCGGGGCCCAGGGTTTGGAGGCATCCTGCCTCCCCGGCAGGGGGAACATGAGCCCAGCGCCCCCCGGGGGCTCCACGCCGCCCCTCTGGCTCTGGGACTCCGGGAAGACGCGTGCAGACAGCAGCTTGTCTGGAAATCAAGACTCGGTTTATCCGGTTGTTTGTCGGGGAAGACGAGTCCCGGGCCGGCGAGGGGATACCTGCGTCTGTGAAGGAGGACAGCGAGGAGGAGCAGCTGAGGAGGCCGGAGGACAGCAGCTCCGACTGGTAGCCTCCCCCGCCGGGGGAACGGTGCAGGTGGTGGAGGTCTGGATCCATCGACTTGGACTTCCTCAGGTCAGACCACTTCACCGGAGAGAGAACGCAGTACTGCGGGAGACAGGTGTGTCAAAGGTCAGGTTAGGGTTCGGTATGGGGATCCACTACAGACCCCCAACAGTCAGAGGACTTACCTGCGTCTGCGAGCTGCCGCTGCCCAGGCTCAGGGGCTCGTTGTGGGCCAAAGAGGAGGTCTTCAGAGTTCCTCCTCGGTTCCTCTCCAGGGTCCCTCCCCCCAGGTTGCTCCCGGACGCTGAGCGCTTGTCGTGAGGCACGCGGGGCAGCGTGGACATCTGCTGGCTGGACTTGATGTACGGCACATCCAGGATCTCGTCCATGTCCAGGTCATAGTGCTCCAGCTCCCCGAACAGAGCCTGAGGGTTGTTGGCCCCACCCCCTCCCCCTCCCCCCAGGCTCTTCGCCTTCCCCTCCGGCCCCTCGGAGGCGCCGAGCGCGGAGGCGAGCTTGTCCAAGCCGGGGTCGTCCTTGGCGCCGCCCTCGGCCGGCTCGCCTTGAAGCGGCCCCTGGCCCTGGACCTTGCCGTCGGGGTCCGAGTCGGTGGTCTCCGGCTGGTGCTTCAGAGGGGACACCCGCTTCACTGGCCGGAACTTGCTGTGGACCTCGGCGAGCCCCGTGGGCTTCATCCCCCCGCCGCCGTGACAGGACACGCCGCGGTTCCAGTTGATGGCCGGAGCTGCAGGAAGACGCCGTCGTGAGTAGTCTAACACAACTCAATGGTTCCCAAAGTGCGGCCTACGGCACCCAAGAGGCCGCCGTCATTCATCATACGGATAAAAAACATTCCGCTAATTTCTAACTACTGCAAGTTCGCAAAGACAAACGACGATCATCAGCTCATCTTCATACTGAATTACTCTGTGTCTGGAACAAATGATTCAAGCCTTCAGTCAGGGTTTAGAACACAGAAGGCTCCATGACCTCTGACCTACAGTAATGTGTGTGGTTACCTGGTCTGTCCTCTGCTGGGCCATCGCTCCTCCTGGACAGCTCCGGTATGCTCTTCAGGGACGAGACGCAGTACTGAGGACAGAGAGAGGGAGACACGTTGCAGCTAAGAGCTCTGTAGGGGTGAGGGCTGGGTTCAGCTCTGGTCTTTGACCCAGTCTGGAGTCCCGCTGAACGAGGGCTTTTCCTTCATACTGACCACTGAATCATCAGAGAAGTCGATCTCGTCCAGGTCCAGGTATTCAGGAGCCTCCATCTCCACACCGCATCGTCGGCCTCCCCAGCAGCTGCAGAGAACAAGAGCGCCGTGAGCGCACAGCGTAGCGGAGAGGCTGCTGTGGACACCCGGGCTCAAACGAGCATCGACTGTACAGACAGTGCACTAAAGTCTCCTTTAACCGTTTTCTTTGGTGTCCAGAACAGATGAGCATGGAAGGAATTAATACATTTCATATACGAGCACCCTGCATGTAAAGTTCTACTCCAAACCAAGGAGAACACAGACCGCCTCAAAACACTGCGGCACACGGATGTTAAACCGTGACGTGTGGTCGGAGAGCATCTGTGATCTCTTATATACTGAGAACCGACGCAAGTACAACACGGTCTGTGGGGTTTTCACAATGTTTCGCTTTCACTGCTTACTGGAAAACAACAGGCAGATTAATCAGAGATGGGAATTGGCCCCGGAGAGATCACAAGAAGGAGCAATAACATACCAGCCACGAGTTTCACGTCATCAGGTGCTGCACCTACAATAAGATCCAGATGTGCAGGGGGAGCGTTTGGTAACTTTAGTCCTGCTCTCTGGAAACAAGCTGCATTGTGAGTCCAAATTCAGAAGCTAATGAGCTTTGCTCTGATGGAAAAAAAAAAAAAAGTTGTTTCGATGCATTTCCTTTGCTAAAAGACTGAAGCAAGAAAAGTAAAAATATACACACCAAAAAAGAAAAACACTCCAGAGATTTCCACACACTAAAAATAACTTAAAATACTTCTTGACGTACTAAAATGTCCAAACCAACATTTGAATGAAACTGCAGAGTCTCCATGTCGAGCGGAGCTTTTTTCAGACTGCGTGGGAGTTACCGCAGAACCTACCCGGCCAAAATAAAAACCCTCTGATTGCAGCTTAGAGAAACACCCGGGTCCTTGATAACAACCGTTTGAGCCTGGAGCACAGATCAAAAAACAAAACAAAACAAAACAAAAAAAAAAACAGGGAGTTGAAGTGAGGAGGACGACGGACGCGGCGGTGTTTATTCAAAGAGCTGACAAATCCAAAACCTTCCAAAATACTCAAAAAAGAAATGTTTTTCCCTGGTCTGATTCCTCTTTCTTCAGTTTGGCTTATATATAAACTATCAGAGCTGAAACACAGAGTATCCACGGACTCCGCCGATCTGGTTCCACTTTTTGTTTGTTGAACTGGTGTAAAAATAGCAGCCATGAGAACCGGGACCTGAAAAAACTGAAAACTCAGTGTGGGGTCACGGAGTTCGACAACATTCTCCAGCAGAACCGAGCAGACTGTGGACGGCCTGCAGACGGCCTTCTGACGGCCCGCTGACCGGCCTGCAGACGGCCTTCTGACGGCCCGCTGACCGGCCTGCAGACGGCCTTGGAACAGTCTCCAAATTCAGCTTTCAAACTCTCAGAGCGGCGGAAGATTAAGATTAAAGGCCCATGGATCTGAACACATAGGATATAAAATGGTTAAAATACTTGAAATCAACTGTTTCTGGAGTGTTTTTCTTTGCTTGAGCTAGTAAACATCTTAATTAAAATGCTCATTTTCAGACGGAGAAATGAGTCACCACCACTAACATCTCTACTCCGAGCCACAACGCTTTTTAACACGACACTCACACGGGTGCAGACAGATGTTTCCTTCATAAAGCCGGCCGGTTTGAGCTGCTCTCTGCAGAACGCAGTGCCCCAATGTGTGGAGATGATCGTTAAAGTTCAAACTCCTGCTCATAAAACTATAGCACTTAATCCATTTCAATAAAACATTCACAAATAACCTTTTATACATTAAATTATTTGGGGTAAATCTCAAAAACTTAATTCTAGTAATGTCTTTTTCGCTTCATTAGAGAGAATTTGCATGTTTAGCAGCTCCAAACCACTGTTAGTCTGTGGAAAATGTTCAATTGTAGGAAAAACAGCTCTTTTGTTCATAAATTCTCTGCTATCGACTATTCTCTGAGGCAGCAACGTTTCATGTGAAAAGCCATGGTTTTTGCGTTTCTGTTCAAGGAAAGTTTCACGTTCACACGACAGAGGCGTAGAATATTGTTCAGTTAGAGTGCCGGGCCAGGAGTTGGTACTGTTGTGTGTTTTCTGGAATGAAACCACACACACACACACACTGGACAGACCACCAAGTGACTGTCAGCTCTACAACTACCAGCAGCAGGTCCAGGAGAATCTGGACCAGGTCCAGCACCGGGACCAGGAGAATCTGGACCAGGTCTAGTACCAGGTCCAGGGGAATCTGGACTGGGAGTCATGGCAGTCTAGGAAAACCCTGTTCTCACTGCCCCTCTGCTGAGCATGTGCAGAACATCGAGAGTACATCAGGCAGTATGAGTAAATTCTAGAAGTGTGCTGAATCCATTGTAGTGGTGTCCACAGTCTGAGTGGAGCTCAAATGGAAAAACAGAGGGACAGTCCGGTCCGAGTCAGTAAGAAGATCAGGTTTAAAGGTGAAAGTTTCTGAGTCTGAGAAAGCAGAGAAGCACAACAAATCACTTTACAGTGGGACACCACAGTCTGACTAATCAATGGAGAAAATGAGAATCAGATCTGATCCTGCAGGGTGAGAGCACAGATCCCTGGGTGAGAGGAGAGGCCCCGGGGGGTTAGATCCTCCCGGGTGAAAGCAGAGACCCTGCCGGGTCGCCCCCTTTAATCCTGGGATCAGCAGCAGCTCTGATTAGCTCCGCTAGCAGGCTAGCTGCGGCTAACGGGCTAGCAGCGGGGAAAACTGGGTCAAACAGGGAGAAGAAAACACAAGAAAAGAAGACATGCGGCCGGGCGGGAGGAGCCCCGTGCTCACCGTGTCGAAGCGAGGCAGCCGCGGCCGGTCGTGGAGCGGGGACACGCGGGGGAGAAGCGGGGAGAAGCCGCCCGCCGCTGCTCGGATCCAGCTGTTTTTCTGCTGCTGTCGCCTCGAAGAAAAGCACAAAGACTGACATATGGAGCGCAGAGAGGAGGCGGCGAGACGACCTCTCACTCCCACCGCTTTTCACAGCACCACGGCTTTCTGAGGAGAACTACACCATTGATCGATTGCAGTGGATTTCACACACATATACAGCCCATAATACTATCAAACTTACTTACTTTCTTACTTACTTACTTACTTACTTACTTACTTACTTACTTACTTACTTACTTACTTAATTACTTGCTGACTTACCAAAAGGGGACTGGAAAAAATGATTTCTTGGTACACTTGTTCAAACAAGCTACACTAAAATTAGCATTTTTTTTTTTGTTTAGTTTTATCGGATGTCTTTGATCTTAAGTTTTCATATAAGACATCATATATTCAGTTTTTATGTGTTACCTGAAAAAAATGCAATAATAACTGATAAATAAGTGAATCCTCCTCTGTTATTATGCTGTTATTTCCACAGTTCCTGTGAGTTGATGAGTCATCTCTCTGAGAGAGGATCTTTGCAGAGCGCAGCCGGAAGAAGTGGAGCCGCTCCACAGGTCTGAAAGCCTTAGAATAAAAGGACCGTTACTCCTGAAGATGGATGGATGGATGGATGGATGGATGGAGCTGCCGTTATTACATGATCCTCCTTCATTTCTTTCAGATTTCTTCAGAGAATGCGACAAATCGAACATGATGTGAAAAGAACTTCCCACAAGGCTGAATTCACACACACACACACACACACACACACACACACACACACACACACACACACACACACATATATATATATATATATATATATATATATATATCCTTCCTTGTGATGTTCCTGTCACTGGGGATTGCTACATCCATCACTGCTGTTCTTTTCTGAAGTTTATCCACCACTGCTATGTCAGGCTGGTTGGCTATCGCCAGTTTGTCATTTCTGAATCGTGAAGTCCCACAGGATCTTGGCTTGGTTGTTCTACACCACATTCGTGTGCTGCATCTACACTCGGGGGGGTCTCCAGTTCATCGATGTTTCTGTATACTATGCCTTCACCTTGGTTCTGGCGTTCCATGTCTGCCTTTCCTGCCAGCATCTTGCACCATACTGTGATGTGCTGTACTGTTTCAGGGGCTTCCCGTCTCAGTCTGCTCGTGGGGTCTGGTCTAGTGTGATCCACCCTGGCCTCTATTGATCTTGTGTTTTGGGCCTGTTCTTATGTAGCCATGATCAGTGTGCCATGAACCATTGTTCCATGTGCCTGTTCATCTCAACTGCTATGATGCCTGATAGGAGCTTCTGATTCAGGGTCTAGGCTGGTATATTGTTCCCTTCTGGGGGTCCTTCATGATGAGGACTGTTTGATCTTGGGTGGTTCCACTATGGGTGGTTCCCTTCTCTTAGCAGTTGGGTCCTTTGGTCTGCCAGGCATTCATGGCATTCAGACTTCTTTTTTGGATGCACCACATGTTGGATCTGACTAATTTCCATCAGAGGCCTTTTTTGTGGAATGATGGTCACTACTGCACATCGTGTTGAAAAACTCTGCTTCAATGAATGAATGACGTGCAATATGAGAAGATATAATTTTCCTTTCCACTCCTGCTCTGCTCCGTTCAGGTTGACCACCGACAAAGGAAAACCTGGTGAAAGTAACAGAGCAGTCATCGTAGGGTTTTTTAAGAATTGTTGTTGACTGTGGAAGAGACTGGTCTTCGCGCAAGTAAATCCTGTTACAATTCTGAATAAACTTTTTGGCAGCAATTAATCATCAGAATGAGTCAAGTGGAAAGTCATGCATCTGTCAACCAAAGCAAAAATAATGTCAAATCCAAAGTAAAGAAATGCCAAGATAAAGAAACCGTACAGCCCATTCCCAATCTGGACGAATACATTTTGGTTTTCCCACTGAGTGGGGAGAAAGGAGAACTATTTTGGATGCGTGTTCATGGCGAACCAATTAACCAATACTCCAAACATGGAGTCTTTGGGTGCGGCGATCCATTTACTTCTCCGGTGAATATAAACCCACTGTTTACAGAGTCCGGTTACCACAGCTGGAGCCAATAAGCTCACTGATACAGTTTCTTTTCACACCAACACGTACACACCCGAACACGGTCAAAAAACTTTTTGCTGTCCCTCTTCCGCACACCTGCAGCTCATTTCCACCCATCATGGTCCCCCTAGTGGTCCAGTCATAGAAATGATAAAGAGACTTTCCAACCTAACAAAGAATATTGAACAGATGCTTTCAAACAAAAACATGTGTCTTATTTAGAAAGTTAATTCTTATTTTGAAAGAACAAAAGGGAAACCTTCATTCTGACCCTATGCAAAGGAATTCGTGCCACTAAGTTTAAAGCATCAGTTTGATTATTCACAAAAAGGGAGGCAGCAAAGCTGCAATGACAATGGAGATGAAACTACAGGACTCAGCTGCTCAGGTTCATCACCCAGCAGCAGTAGACGGTAAAGCTCAACGGGAGCTCAGCCCAGGGAATCTCTTCATCAGTTTCATTATCCACCAGTAGGTGGCAGCAAACTCACACCGCCAGTGGAGGCAGCGACAAGGGAAACAGTGCAATTATTTGGATCTACAGTTTATGAGGCCAATCTGTCTCAAGAATGCCAGCAGACGTATTACACTCAAGAGGCTGCCACTCATTTCATGCAGGAAACTAACCAATATGCAAATTCAAGGCAAGCAAGCAATGGTCAAGATAATCTCCTCAGCATCATGCAGAGGCAAAAAGGCATCCCAGCCCTGCTAGGACAGCAGCAGTCCACATTGTCCTTACCTCCAAGGGACATACCAACTGTTGATCGATGTGTGGCTACAGGTGTGGTTGGTAAATAATATGTTGACCAGAACACCTTCCATTTCTGGAAATGGTGTATTCTTTTAAGTTTCGAAGGTAGCAATAATATAATAATAAGATAAACAGGCTTGATTTGTAAAATGGGTTTCAATAAAAGAAAAATGTGGTTTTATCTACACTATACTAGAAAATTATACTATATGGACTGGGTTAAATAGAATTACATTACTAAAAAAGAGTGAAATACAATTTTTTATTGACTAAAAATGGACCAAAAAAAAATCAGTTTTCATCAACTAAAACTAGACTAAAATCGTCCTGGGTTATTCTGTCTAAAATAAGATGAAAATGCTCAGACTTTGTAGTCGACTAAAACTTGACAAAACAGAGTTTGAACGTGAATAAAACTAATAAAAACTAAAATGAGAGTTTGACACAAAGACTAGACTAAAACTAAAATCAAAACAGGACGACAAAATCAACACTACTGTTTGATTCCAACCTCTGATCATCTTATCTTACCTACAAGTGGATCAGCCAGCTGTTCTGTCTCTGCATCCTGTCTCTCCATCAGACATTATGCTGAGAGCGCCCCCTGCAGGTTTATACTGACCTGCTGTGCATCCTTTCACTGCTTCAGATGCTTTCTTAGTTTTTCTCTCTGTAACTCATTTGACGATGGGGCATTTATCTTGCTCCGATGTTTGCACCGCGTTCCTCTTTTCACACATCGTTAATCTTGTTTGTGAAACTGTTTTTTCTTTTCTCTCTTACTTTAGTCTTTTCACACACATTTTTCACATTTCTTTAGACCAGTCACGTGATGTCCTTTTTAATTATTCAGGTGTACTTCACAGAATTGGGTCAGGCTGAAGAAGAGAGAAGTTGGTTGGTCCCTGGGTCAGTTTCATTATGCTTCAGCCCTATGAGATATCAAAACTTACATGGGCAATGTGATCAACCACAACATTTCTAAATTGGTAAAGATTGAAGTTTCAGTCAGAGTGGCAGAAGCACATCAAACACACAACACTTGTGACTGCCAGTACGTACAACACTAAAGTCAGCTAAACTGTATTATGGTAACTAAACATCTAGAACACTATAAAACACAACCACTCACAACACCAGTAACATTTGAACATTCTGGTAATCCACAATAACAATGTTTCAATCCTGAGTCTAAGATCACAAACTCCCATGGTTCATTACGGCGGCCTTCGTGGCATAAGCAGATGGTGTCTGAGGGCACTGAGCTTGTGAGGGAGGTTGAGAGGTACCGGCTAGACATCGTCGGGCTCACCTCCACACACAGCCTGGGCTCTGGAACCCAACCCCTCCAGAAGGGCTGGACTCTCCACCTCTCTGGCGTTGCCCGTGGTGAGAGGCAGCGGGCTGGTGTGGGTTTGCTTATAGCCCCACAGCTCAACCGCCATGTGTTGAGTTCACCCTGATGAACCAGAGGGTCAAGACCCTGTGCCTTCAGGTCGGGGACAGGTGCCTCACTGTTGTCTGAGCCTACAGGCCAAACAGCAGTGCAGAGTACCCGGCCTTCTTGGAGTCCCTGGGAGGGGTGCTGGACAGTGCTCCGACTGGGGACTCCATGGCTCTACTGGGGGACTTCAACGCCCACATGGGCAGAGACAGTGAGACCTGGAGGGGGGGGAGATCAGGATGCACGGCCTCCCTGATCTGAACCCGAGTGGTGTTCTGTTATTGGACTTCTGTTCCAGTCACAGTTTGTTCATAACGAACACCATGTTTGAGCACAGGGGTGTCCATAAGTGCGCTTGGCACCAGGACACCCTAGGTTGTTGTGTCATCTGACCTCTGAACTCGTGTCTTGGACACTTGGGTGAAGGGAGGAGCAGAGCTGTGGACCGATTCGCTGGCGAAGGAGGAAACCAGACAGACTTGGCAGACCCAAACGTGTTGTGAGGGTTTGCTGGGAGCGTCTGGCAGAACTCTCTGTCAGCATGGTTTTCAACTCCCACCTCCA
The DNA here is from genome assembly GCF_902148845.1 of Salarias fasciatus. NCBI lineage: Eukaryota > Metazoa > Chordata > Actinopteri > Blenniiformes > Blenniidae > Salarias > Salarias fasciatus. The sequence goes on from NC_043756.1 coordinate 25,086,722, forward strand.
GGAGAGCTTCTCTCATGTCCCGAGGGAGGCTGGGGACATTGAGTCCCGGTGGACCATGTTCTCCACCTCCATTGTTGAAGCAGCTGCTCGGAGCTATGGCTGTAAGTCACATGTGTCAAGCTCCAGTCCTCGGGGACCGATGACCCTGCGTGTTTTGGGTCTCTCCGAGTTGTAACACAGCTGATTGCAATGACTGGGCTTTTCTACAAGTCTGAGGTCGCCATCAACATGATTGAGGTGCACTGCAGCAGGGAGAGAGCAAAAACATGCAGGGTGCCGGCCCTTTTGGGATTCAGTTTGACACCCCTGCCGTAAGTCGCTGATGTACAGTATATGCATTTAGGGTCCCAACACTGAGCCCTGGGGGACTCCTCATGATATCCAGACGTTCAGAGGGATGCCACAGGCACTACCTCCTTGCTGCATTCCTTTCGTTTTCAACTCAGAAGCCTGGAGCTGACCAGACGAAATCCCTGCTTCCTCTTTCCAAAATGTTTTTTTGTTTTTTTAACTGATATTACAAAGTACTCGGTTCTGCTTTTATAAGTAGTGAAAGTTACTCTGAAGAGAATGAATGTGGATGAATCAGTGCAGGATGAACACATACCTGTTTCACACACACGGTACCGTGTTCAAATATTTTAGAAAGCGTTGTTTCATGATGCGATAACAGCCCTGAATCATATTTTTATCACATTTGACTTTGTTTTCATATTTTTCTGTAGTTTCAGTCATTATTTATTATTTAATTGGTTTACTTCTGTCCTGTTGGATCAGTGTAATATTATTATATTGTTTTATGTATTTCAGTCAATTTTAGGGATTAATTGTTCTTTTTTTTTAAGCACTGTATTCTGTGTTTCCTGTATCTCTGGCTCCAAGCAAAGCATCACACATACTGGTGAAAACATGGATGAATCCTGTGGTGAAGGAGGAATAGTTGCAATGTAAACTAGCCTGATGGTGATAAAAGAGTTCTGCAGGCCTTCAAACTAATACTGGTCTCACAAGGTACTTTAAAAACACACTTGCTGATTTATTTGCAGAGTCTGTCCTGAGGAAGGTCAGTCTGTTTCTTTTCTTCTAAATCCTTATATCTCCTTTTGATTCTGTGCTGGAAAACACATTTCATCATCCAACTGAGAAGAAATGAAACAAAGCGACACTTTCAGTTATTATAAATATAACCCAGGACTAAGAGGTCACATGGATTCACTTTGGGTAAAAGTCCAAGACTGTAGCTGTACATTGCTTGCTGGGAGGTTTGACAGGATGTCCAGAAAACAACATTTCCATTTGGTATCAATCCAGAATATCAAGGAAAAACAAAGCACCTGCATCCTCTTTTTCTTGATCAGCTCTATATTCGCCCCTCTGGGCTGCCTTGGACTTTTCTCCAGGAGTCAGCTAGCACACGTGGTGAAGAACTGTCTCTCCATTAGCCTAGGTGGTGCTAGGACAACGTCAGCGAGATGGCCAATCACTGCCATGGATGATACAGTATAGACACCGTGGACTTCTGAAGAACTGAAGAAGCTTGAAGAAAACATGGCTTGGAGAATAAAACCCAGCATGTGCAGGTCGATCTCTGCTGTCAAAGGTCACACAGCGTCTGAGCAAAGATCCCTTACTGACTTTATGAACTTTAACCAGAAACAATCTCATCTCATATGGAACTCTCCTCAACCAAAAGGTAAGACAAGGTGTTTCAAGTTCCTTATACTTCCAAGGCTCATGTGACCTCTGACAATGAACATGAATACCAATTAGCTAAATAGAAAAAAAAACAGACAGTTTGTAAGTATGAGTGTGAAACAGGTGCTGGGACTTCCAGGGTGCTTCGGTCTCATTGGACTGTTTGGCCGGAAGTGAACTGGAATGACCAAATTTAAGCCTGGTGGAAGAAGTCAGAAGCAGCTTGACAAGGCTTGTCATGACTGTCAGGGAATCAGAGGACATTGTTCAACCAGCTTCTCCTCCAGATGAAACAGGAAACAGGCCATGTGAGGCTGTTCCGAGACCTGAGTCTGGCATGAGAGCTGGTTTCAGGCCGATTCCAAGCAGTCCTCACAGGGGCAGAGCACAGAGGAGACAGACACCTTGGCAGGAAGGAAATAAAACGAGGCAGGGAAGCTCACAAAAGCTGCAAGAGTATATATAGAATACAACTGGTCGTCGCTTTCTCATTAACATTTCAGGGGCATCTGTGCTGTTACCATCAGATGTTGGTATTTACTGGAAGAAAACTACAAATCTAAATTTACCCGTAAAGACATAGCTCATTTTCATATATGGGAAATGCGGTGTGTGTGTGTGTGTGTTTGTGTGTGTGTGTGTGTGTGTGTGTGTGAGGTGCAGGGGAAGCCTCCACTATCAATAGCTTATCAGATTCGGATATGTCCCATCAATGGAAAAGCAGAAGTGCACCTTTGCTTTGAATAACCTCAAGCATGTTTCCAGTTGTTTTCAGTTCCTTTTTTTTTTCAGTTTATTGAAAACTCTTCAGTTTCTAATCTCTCAAAATTACAAATCCATGCAAGAAGTGATCATGCACAGACCTCTTTTTTGAGAACTTTCCAGCTATCATCACTTATCAGTCATTGGAAAAGTGGAGGTTCTATTTCAGTAATCCCAAAGTGCTTCAGAGCAGACGCGGTTTGAACATGTCCCTGAGGTGGCAGACTGAAGTCTTACTGGTGTTTGGTGCGGGTGTCCAACGAGAGTAGAGGGTCCATGTTAACCCCCTGTTTTTTTCAGGCTACATGCTCCGTGGTTAGATGTTAACTATGCTCATTGAGCTACACGTCGTTCGCAGCTACCATGTTTATGTTTGACTCAAAGTGGTTAGAAATGGCTCAGTAGAAAATGATCTGTTGAAACTGTTCAGACATGGCAGAGGGTCTGCAGCCTGATTTACCAAAAGGTTTCTGCTCTATCAAAATTAAATTAATCTCTCAACACGCGCGCGCGCGCACACACACACACACACACACACACACACACACACACACACACACACACACACACACACACACACACACACAGGGATATAGCAGTACCATGTACGACTCCCTCAGAGTTCACAACAGACATAGAGCAGATTTCCACAGAAAGCAAGCTTTACACACAAGATAGTGACTTTTGATGAATATGATCACATACCTGTAAAACCAAAGAATGAACTGCAAAACTTCTGCATCTTTTTTTCTATTTACTTGTGAAAAATCAGAAGATTCAGTGATCCTGGACTATGACAGCAGTTCTAGTCACAGAGTCAGCGATCCTCAGGAACCTGAGGTCAAAAGCAGTTTCCATGTGGTCATGTACTGTATGGCTACACGTCATTATTTTTGATTATACATTTTTTGACTATATATCTGGTCACCTGTGGCTGCATGTTGCTACATGTGGCTACATATGGTGACTTGTTGCCATGTCTAGCTACGTCTGGCTACATCTGGATACATGTGGCTACATGTGGCTACATTTGGCTACATGTGGCTATGTCTAGCTACATCTGGCTACATCTGGCTACATGTGACTACGTCTGGCTACATCTGGATACATCTGGCTACACATGGCTACATTTGGCCACGTTTGGCCACATGCGACTAGATCTGGCAACGTTTGGCCACATGCGGCTTCTTCTGGCAACATGTTGCCACATCTGGCTACATCTGGCTACACGTGGCTACGTCTGGCTACATGTTGCAACGTCTGGCTACATGTAGCTGAATCTAGCAATATCTAACTCCAGCTGACTGCATCAAATTAATCGAGAAGACTTTCTTGGAGAAGGTGGATTAATCTCTCAACACACGCGCACACACACACACACACACACACAGGGATACAGCAGTACTGTGTACGACTCCCTCAGAGTTCAGCAGATATAAAGCAGATTTCCACAGAAACCAAGCTTTACACACAAGATAGTGAGTTTTGATGAATATGATCACACATAAAACCGTAGTAGAATGAAACTACAGAACTTCTGCATCTTTTTTCTTTCTGTTTTTGTTCTAGGAGGGTGCGGAAAATCAGAAGTGCAGGCAATCCAGGAGACTGAGGTCTATAGCAGTTTCTATTTGAAACATGCTCTTATATACAGGAGAGACCAGATGAAGCAAACTGACACACGGACACATCAAGACAGAATAAAATAGCCAGGAAGGGATTTTTATTGTTATTATTATCATTGCCGTTATTTGTGTTACTGTAACGTTGCATGAAAAATACTGTGCATTTTACTGGAAGGGTAGACTGAGGTCGTCTGGCTCTAAGTCAGTAAAAATACAAATGGAAATCCCAAAATTTGCTCATTCAGATTCAGCTACACACACATACACACACACACGCACACGCCCACATGCACGCACGCACACACACACACACACACTTCCCTATTTGCAGGCTTATAAGTGCAGGCAGTGCTCCACCAGCTCTCATCCTCTCTGATCTGCAGCTGGAAGAAGATCCACCGAAGCGGTGAGAAGATGAAGAACGCTCTGCTCGTCCTGGCTGCTCTGACCCTCTGCTGCTGCTTCACCTGCCTGCACAGTAACTACAACTCAAACACACACACACACACACTGGAAAGAAACAGCATTCAATTGAAAATTCAATTTGAAAATTCTTAGTTATGCTGTCATTTAATTTAGCCTTCTTTATAAATTACACAAAGCAGGACAGACATGAAAATAAACTAGACTAATTCTGGTTTCCATTTTTCCATTTTTGAAATGAACTTTCCTGATTTGAGGTGAATTCTTTGGCTAAATGGTAGAGCACATACTTCATCTGCAAATGCTGTTTTTTGTCAGTGATTGTTCAGTGATGAGTCTCTTTTGAGTGGTTCATGTGAGATTACCTGATTAATCCCGTCCAGAAAATATTTTTACTTAAAATACAGATTTTATTCATGTTCTTTAATCCCCCAGTTTTTCTACTTTCTTTTAAACTACCAGTCCTATAAGGTTTTTTTTAAAGGTGCATTAAGGAGTTTTACAACCTTAAAAATACTTATTTTCATCCATAAATATGTTACACATTTTTAATGATGTGTACAATGTGCCCTGACATATTCATTACCAGTACCTCTAACAGCGCGAAATTGTCACTTGAAAGTTGCAGTGCCGGTCCGGCACCAGCATTTTTTGGGGGAGAATTTGAAAGGAATGACGTAATGCGCGCTCCAGCTGGATAAGTTTCGCTTTGTCCGCCATTACTCCGCCAGATGCTTAGTGAGCAACAACTGAGCAGGATCTTCCAGAAAGTAAGAAAAGACCAGCTTCTAGCACTGCCACAGCTCCAGCACAGACTCCACCAGGTAAAAGAAACTTAAATCTTACTTGAGTGCTACTAAACGAGCGAAAACGGAGTCCCCCTCTTCCGTATACTCGAGCCACAGGGACGAGTTTTTCACTAAGCTGCATTACGCCCAAGGCCTGCAGGGGGCGCTGTTTCGCATAAAACGTGCAAACTCCTTAAGGCACCTTTAAAGGTATGGTTGGTTTAACTTACTGTTGAACTTCCAATTTGTCAACTTTTTCTCAAACGACCATCTTCTTTTTACTTTAACTCCTGGTTTTGTAACTTTTGTCTGATTACCAGTTTTTTCTTTGTTTTATACTTTTCTTTTTAACTATGGGTTCTTTAAGTTTTGTTAACATACCAATCTTTTAACTTTTTTAAAAGAAGTTTTTTTTTTCTTTTTTTAAATTACCATTTTTTTCACTTTTCCCTTTTAGAAAAAGTTTTTTTTTTCAAGTATGGGTCCCTTGATTTTTTCTTTTTAGAACAATCCGTGCTTTAACTTGTGTGTGTGTGTGTGTGTGTGTGTGTGTGTGTGTGTGTGTGTGTGTGTGTGTGTGAGAGAGATGAGGGTAAAGCTGGACAGGAGTTGGACTCGTGTGGTTTTCTCTCAGTGACTGAAAGCTTCATTTTTGTGTTCCAGGTTCTCCGCCACGGCATTGCCGCTGCATTGGAGTAGTTCCTTGCTGTGTCCCCAGGAGGTTCATCAGGAAAATTGAAGTGATTCCCAATTCAGGAAACTGTCGTCGCACTGAAGTGATGTGAGTTCTGAGAGGCGATGACCTCCTGGACGGTGTGCTCAGTATAATGAGAGAAGAGCTGAAATCTGTCTGAGTGAAGTGACTGTTCAAAGTTCCTGAAGCAGAGGATTTTCTGCTGTGTCTCACAGAATCACCAGAAAGAACAACTCCACGGACTGTGTCAGTCCGAACGACCCGCGGCTCAAAGGTTTACTCCAGTCCATGAGCCTGAGACAAAGGTACATTTCACACTCTTCTTCCCTCACCATTTTGCAGATCAGAAGTCTTCACTGGTCTGTGACTTTTCATTATCTTGTCACTGTAAATTCTGATTGTTTGGAAAAGTTGTGATTGTGATAACTTTGTGATCAAAAATGATGTGAAACAGATCAATAAGGCAGAATTTATTGACGTTTGTAAAAATGGAAAATGGTAAATATTGAACTATAATTACATGAAGTCCGACTCGCTATTGTTGGAAGACACTGTTTCTGTCGTAAAGAAAAGTTCCCACTCGTCTGTGAAGACGTTGTGCAGCAGCAGTGTCTTATCATGTTTCATTTGTTTTCTGATTTCCTCTCATTGATCTTCTGGGTGTTTTATTTCCAGGAGAGCCGCGGTGAAAGCTCCCGCTGTGCAGTAGAGTGGATCAGGCCAAGTGTCATTCAGCAACATGAAAAGATGGACATCAACGCCAGACTGGACTGGAGTCCACTCAGATTACCAGACACTTCTGTTCCTTCTGTTTTCCTTTCATTTGAAGATGCAGCAGTTGAATTAAGCAGATCCGTCCACAGACATGTAGGCCTTTTATCCAGATAAAAAACCTTCAACACAAACAGAAAAATGTTAAATGCTGAATGTTGAATTATGGAAACAGCATTGAATAATTACAACAACAAGTATTTAACCCATGAAGTGCCTTATTTCACTAAATCTTATGTTAAAGGTATGTAAAGTGACTTTAGTTCAAATCAATCACTGCATGAATTCCTCTTATAATGTTCAGAATTAAACCTTTGCCCATTCAAATTCATCATGAAGAATATAAAATAGATAAAAATACTGATATTATTCATCCAAAGCAATGTTTTTGTTTCATGTTTAAAAATACAAGACTTAAGGATTGAATATAAGGAAGTTTTATTTAGTTATTTCTTCAATAATTACATAAAAAATACTGTGAATGTTTGTGCAGCTAAATATAATGCTCAATAGTTTTTCCGACTAACTGGATCTGTTGGATTTTCTCTGTGAAAGTGTCTACAAATGACTGTGTTGTAATCACAGCTATATAAATAAAGCTGAATTGAATTAACTCAGAATAGTGTGTGTCTGAATGTACTGGACTGAATAACAACGAGCTTATTTTAACATTCTGTGGTTTGTTTTCATCAGCGATGTTTTTGAACTACAGCAGTTTGTACATTTCTTGGCGTTAACTAAATAATTATTATTTTGTGTGGAGATGAGAACTTTCTGTAAAAAAAGAGATATATGTGTCACACACTTCAAGCCAGGGTCGGCGATCTGGGAAAACTAGCAAGTAGCACGGATGTAGCATCTCCCCAAGGCTCCGCCTAGCTCCGCCCAGCTCCGCCCAGCTCCCGCCCCATTGGAGGAGCTCCCATTGGGAGCGAACGCACTGGACGCGGAAGCACCACGCGCACGGAGTGTGTGATCGCCTCCAGTGTTATTAACCTTTCTGACTGCCCGCACACAACGCGCATAGGAGCGCAGCGCGCCCGCTCCGCTTCGTTCTATTTTTCACGCGAGCCGCGAGCGCCGAGAGCGCCTTGGCAACGCGCGCGCTCTGAACCAGGGCCAGCGCACGCCATTGAAATGAACGCGCAGGGGGCTGGTAGAACGGCCAAGGGATTTGATTGGTTTCTTAAGAGTGGTCCGCACCTTTCGATTGGTCGGAGTTTTTACTGTCCTTTTGCCGCCACTGTTGTCAGATTTTTTCCGCACCTTTTTCCGTCCACATAATGTATTGACTTCTCCCAGGGGCCGAGGAGCATTTCACTCAGTATGACAAAAAGTGCTTTTGGACAACATCGTCTACCCTAACTTTAATATGAGACTTCTTTGACTATTCCATCCAATGTTTGGCTTACAAACAAGCTGTGGTTTAGCTATGCTTATATAATTACTGCTCTTCACAGAAAATTCAGGGATATGGTCAATGAATACAGTGATAAAAAAAAAAAAAAAACATTACATCTATATTCATGCAACTGTTTATCTGGATAGTTACGGACAAAATATGACAGCAGGATACAGTGTTTTTTGTTTTGTTTTTCAATAAGAGGACGTTATCAGAACAAAATGAACCTGTGTTGCTGTTATTTCTTGGTAATGCTGATACTTGACCATCAGGTGTCACTGTGCTGGAATTTACCTGCTTTGTAGAAAAATGCTAATACTTAAAACATCTGTACTTCTATCTATCTATCTATCTATCTGGTGTTCTATTTTAACACCCTTAAAAAGGGAAAATACTTTTAAAAAAACATTTCTTTAAATCTATTGCATAATAAACTGTAATGTATTGTATTGTATTACAAACAATATAAATAATTAAATATCATATATTGGAATATATTGCAAGATACATTCAAATATACTGTAATAGTTTTCTGTTTTATAAGAGTATATATATATATGTATGGGCAGAGAGAGAGAGAGAGAGAGAGAGAGAGAGAGAGAGAGAGAGAGAGAGAGAGAGCAGTACTGCTCTAGGAATTATAATGTGTTTTCACTGTTTTGTCATTTGTTTGACACATCCACATCTGCTTTTTTTTAACATGTTTTAACATTTCCAACAGGATTTTTTTTTTTTTTTTTACCGTTGTGATGTGACTGCTTTTGATCCCTTTCACATATGTTTGGGTTTGAGTGAAGTCACATGGTCCTGGTCTCGCTGAACGCAGGTGTGGCGTTCATGCAGTTTCTTTTTAAATTTTACGCTGAAATTATAGCAAATGTCTCGTCCATTGTCTTACACACACACACACACACACACACACACACACACACACGTACAGTAAAGGTGATGATGACAGCAGAGCTATTGTGTGTGATGTTTGGGCGGCTCTTTATGTGTCCTGTGCAGGAAGGCCCTGCAGGGCGCCAGCTCTCATTATGAAGCTGCGATCAGGCCAACACCTGCTTTTCATTGGAAACAGCAGCTAACGCTGCCTTGTACTTTTGAAAGGGAAGTGCAAAGCGCTGCGATAAAGGCAGCCCCCTTTGATGTTTACACAGATGCTGTAAAAACCTCTTGTTCAGCCAGATGACTTTTTCCTCTCATGCTGAAGATTCGGTCTAAATTGTGCACACGTGTTGTTAGCTTCAGTGGCTTCATGATCCGTTGCTACCTGAAGCTAAACGCTAATCTCACTACAGGAACACCTTGTTAGCCAGCTTGTCGGCCGATGGTGACGACACACGGAGCGATTTCCAGCCGACTGAGACAAGAGATTACCATCGTGAGACAATGGTGACGATATCTTTGGTGTTGGCTCTAAATCCATGGTCCTACGTCACCCTGAGACCGGATTGAGGACGGTCATTGTCATCGTCTTGTGACAACACAGGATAAGTTGTGATAAAATTCTGACGGAGTCAGAAATGTGTTGTTTGACCGCTGTGTGACCCTCAACAACATTTCATTACACGAACATGTCAGAGCAGCAGGTTACCATCATAGTTGTAAATGTGCATGTTATGAAGAAAGCATAGAATTTCTACCAGTGTTACTACATACCATAGGCTTTCATTTCAGATGTGGAGGTAAGCTGGATTAGACCTCTGAGGTCGGCCATCTTGGATTTTACAAAATGGCTGCTGTGAAACTTATTTCACTCTATTTCTCAGCTTCTCATTATCAAAGATTTTTGATCTTAGTGTCTAAATCTACATTTTCAGGGACAAGGAATCCAGTGGAATCAAACTGAATAACCTAGATGTGATTAAAATGCCTTTTTTTTCTTTTATTCTGTATTTTACTAGGTTCGGGTACCGATCCGCTGCTCTGGTGATATCCATGGAGAGTCGTAGCATGGCCTCTGAATGGGCACTGTCCATGAACAGATTGCATGGATTGCCTCGGGTGGGATGATTGCATGCTGGGCATCAGCATGGCTGAAAGTCTATTAAATCCAGACTCACAGTCCGCTTCTCCAGGGCTGCTTTCACTGAGCTGAATCATCCGGACTCTTCTTCTGCAGCAACTGCAGCAGCAGTCAGGAAGATTGTAGGTCTGACAGGACCTTGCACAGCAGGTGCAGTAAAGTTCTTTGTTTTAAGAACAGCTGGTGGAACACTTGTTTAGGTTGATGGCAAACAAGCTCTTGACTTGGAACATTTCTCTTAATGACTGCTGCACTGGCACGCCACCGTCCAGACCGCCGTGAGTACGATGGATGTTGGATGAGAGCTATTTCAGTCCCATGGAAGGAATCCTTGGTTGTTGTAGATGTAGGATTGTGATCAATATTGTCCACTACTGCTGTTGTGAAGTGCATCTTCTGAAGCACTGGAACACACCATCAGCAATATCTGATGTGTGTTGTTGCACCCTGTCAGAGGAAACACATATTCCCAGACTGTGGAGTATGTCTACCAACCCTCGACTTCTGGTGGCTGCTTCAATCTTAATGGGAGGTAGAGGGGTCCCTTCTGCGGTTGTAGCATACTGAGCCCGATGACTCCTTCTTGCATGTTTGACACTGTTGAATGTCAGAAACTGGGAGATTTCAAGGGCTGCAGTTGTGGTGGTTATCTGGACCAGCTAAGTTTGGTGCTTGATGTTTGCTCCATCCAGCATCATGTTATCCAGAGCCAACAGTAATGGTCCTTCTGGCAGTCTGGCTGGAACGACCTGTCGCATGAGAGCCTTGTCTCAAACATGTCTTGCTGTATGGTTACAGTGACTTGCTCTATGGTCACTCATTACAACCACACATCTTACTAATAAAGGAAGAAATCAGAAAGCTTCTCTGTTCCTGCAGTTCTCTGATGGATACAGACAAAGTGATGGATGAGCAGGTGAAATAACCTTCATCTCAGAGTTAAGCAGCTGATCGTTAGCAGACGCTCCAGCTGTTCCTTCAGGGGACAATGAACAGCTTCATTAGAGAGTTGTGGAAACAAGCTGGAGCTCCACACCTCAGGCAACGGTATAACAAGGACAACACGCTGTAAACAACATGTTGACGGTTCATCTGAGGCCTCGCAGACCCAGACTGTCTGCATGGATCCAGCTGTATACTGTCTGTCACATACGATATCACCCAGTCACTTCAAACCCTCAAACCAGTGACAAGTGAGGAGAATCCCTCTGCTCGCCTCATCTCTGTGGCTGGCTGCACACTGTGGAGTCCCTCTGCTTCCTGGGCAGCACCTGGGTGATGACCAGGCTGAACGGCAGCTCCCTCATCAATAAAGTTCAGCAGAGGATGAATGCAGCAACTGATGAAATTCAGCCTGCCAGTGAAGCTGTGGGGAGAGTGCTGTGTATCTCCCGCTCTGCTGAGGAGCTGGGTTAACCCTGACCCTAACCAGGAGGCAAGCGGGTAAGACAGTGGCCAACCCCTCCCTCTCTGGAAACCAACTATACATCCCCCTCTGAAGAATGAGTCTACGTATTGACAACAGCCCCGTTTGCATGACTTTTTCCAATTTGTACATATCAGCATCTCCCCAAATACTCTATTTGTTTTTGTTTCCATGTCACGTCACTCTGTCCAGAAGTGAGATCGAGCCTCCAGCTACAGAGCACCTGTTAAAAACCGCATTTTACAGAGAAAAAAGAGAAGCAAATTTGCATCCATGGTAAAAGCGAGATGGTAAAAAGGAATTCAAACAGGATGTAATAAAAGATGTTATCAGTTTAAACAAGTCTGTGAAAGTGACTTTTCGGGTCCATTGACACTGGATCCTGGATATTAGACCTTGGTCCTGGTCCTGGTCCATTTTCTCCTGGACCTGGTTCCAGTCCAGATTCTCCTGAACCTGTTAGTTTTAGAGGTGACAGTCACCATAATAACAATCCAACTTGGTGTTCTGTTCATATGAATGTCTGCGACGTACCGGAGACATCGCTTTGCTTTGTGGTTTGCTTTATTCAAGGTTTTGTTCCAGTCTGAAATGGCTTATAATTCCTAAGAAAAACTCCCAGAGGAGGCCAAGGGCCGGTATGAGTACAAATTAGACGTGTTTGGGCTGTCGGTGTGTCAAAAAGGGAAAAGCAAAGACCAAACTGATCCAACTCCAAAAGGACTCTTCAAGTAAATTGCACAGTCACCCAAGATATTCACACAAATACTGATTTAAGTGCTAGAGGAATGTGCACATTATAATATCAGTGACAATTGTGTAACCTCATAACAACTACAATAAATGGTGATGAAAGTGATAAAAAGACTGAACAGAAAACGAGGAGGAACCAAGACAACAAAACAGTAATAAAACTATTTTAGCTTCATGCTGCTAAACTGAAGCCCAGCTGTTAATCTTCTGAAGTCAGAGTTCATTCATGTCAGTAGGCCATCCAGTAGCCAAACCAGTCTCTTACGGGTTGTGAAGTGTTGGGATCACATTTGTGTGTTGAGTCTTGAGAGTCCAGTGTCGACTGCGGTCAATCCTGCCAGAAGCATCCACTGTCGCCCGGCCGATGGACGCCAACCACCGACTTCTGCGGCATTTCTCCTTTGGGATAATGAAAGAAATTAAAGTCTGGGTTTTTGGTGATATTGGCCATGCAACCGACCACACAGCAACTCTTCGGCATCACAATACCTGTTGTAGTCTGGGAGACGAAAAGTGGCTGTTTTCCCTAAAGTCAATATGGCGACCATCGTTTGGAGATGGCGACATCACAGAGTTCCCGGATGCCCGACTTCTCCCATTGTTCTTGTTTAGAGTGTATTGTGGTCCGTGTTCTCCATTGGTCGTGTTTAGAGTGTATTGTTCTCTGCGGTGTGTGTGTGGTTTCGTGACAGAAACAACCAGCAGTACCGACCCGTGTCCCAAGACGTTTACCACATTGTTTCTAGTGTTTCTGCCTTTGCCTCGTGAATGGACATCCTTTTCAGAACGCTGCCATGGAAATGTGAAACTTTTCTGAAACGATGAAGCAAAAACAGTGTGTTTTCACTTAGAGGCCACTAGTTCATTGAATCAACTGTGGAGGAAGCTGGAAGAAAACCCCACCGTGCGAAGGGAGGACATGCAGGACCTTCCTCAGGTTTGGTGCATTGGACACTAATTATTACTCCATGCAATGAAAACGTGCTATTGTCACCTGTTGTGAAGTCTTTATTCACTATTCACCCTGCTATCGAGCAATAAACGTGCTCACAGCAACAACGGCAAACTGATCGAGTGTTGGTGGCGTCTCATCGCTGGACTGACGTCAGGGGAAAGTGCTGCGACTCTGTGGGTGGCACTCTGGATGTTTTATAGTGTTCCCAGATGAGGAGACCTCTCGGTTGGTAAGTGCTTCAGTTTCACTTTTTTAAAGCATCCTGTGAGCTCAGCGGGAGAGAAACGGCTCGTTTTCTCAATAAAAGCAAACAAAGGCTTCTTGAATGGATTCTACAACGCCTTTAAAAAAGCTGGTGTGCACGCTTCCTGGTGGCAGCCTTGGATCAGAGGTGTCAGGATACGGTGAAGTGCAATAGCAACAAATAGCATCAATGTGCTCTTTTTCATCTCTCATAATGTTTTCCATTCAGTTAAATAACATTAGTCAGCTTAGAGTGCTGCTCTGACCACACAGCCAAATACGACAAGACATGATCAATATCCAGGTGAAAGAGAACCCAGTCTTGTGCTTTAAGAGAAAAAATGCTGGTTTTAGTGTTTAGAGTGTATTGTTCTGCGTGTTCTCCATTGTTCATGTGTGTGGTTTCAAGATAAAAACAAACAGCGCCAACTCGTGGCTTGACCTGCTGACTCCATTGTTTTCGGTATTCCAGCCCTTACAGTGCGTCGACGGCTATTGGTCTCCAAACATTGCTGAAAGGAAAATGTAAAAAACGGAGTGTTTTCACTGAGCCGTTGTTGTGTGAACGGGGCTCAAACTGCCAGAGCCTTTCTCCGCAGATAAAACACAATGGCCTGGTTTGAGTAAAGTGTTGAATTTCACAGACAGCACCTCATTTGGAACTGAGTCAGTTTTCCTGAACATTACAAGCTTCTGAAGAAAACCTAAAGACCTCTGCTGATTAAAGACTGATGAATTTCAGCAGCTGTTTTTTGACTTGACCCGGAATTTTACAAAAAAAAAAGTTATTGCTCACACCAAATGTAAGGTAACTGCCACTTCAAAGTCTTCCAGGCCTCGTGCCCTCCTCCTCCTCCTCCTCCTCCTCCTCCTATGAGGGCGCAGCCAAGCTCCATCACTTCAGACCAACTCCATCAGCAGCTGCACTCACACGGGAAACAAACAAACTGCTATTTTGTTACTTTACAGACATTGGAAACGTTACTTGCAGAATGAGAGACCCCTCCTTTGACGCCGTGCTGTTGGGTTTTGCGCTCTGGATATGTCTCTGCGCTCTGGTGGACGAGGCGCGCGCTCAGGAGGCTGCTGCCGGAGACGGAGACGCGCTCCGGCGCGGGTTAACATGGCAGCACAATGGACAGGTTTTCAGCATCTTGAGCCGCGGGTCCCAGTACAGGCCGTCCGCGAGACGTCACGGCGGGTCACCTCCCAGCGAGAACCCCGTGGTGGTCCTGGGCGGCGCGAACCGCACGGCCCCGCGCGTCCCGGCCGCCAGCGGCACCGCGCAGTTACGCGCCATGGCGCGTCAGCACCGGCAGCCGGCGGTGCAGGATCAGCCGGGCGACCCGCCGCCGGTCAGACCGGAGGACGTGATGGTCGGAGATGATCCGTACAATCCGTACAAGTCTTCCAACTACTACCCCTACTTCAACTACTACAACTCCTACTACAGACCCAGACACCGGCCCCGCCACAGGCACGGATACGGCACGAGCTACCATCAGCACGGTGAGAGCATTCACTTCGGGATTTCAAAAGAAAAACCAGAAACTGGGGACAAACATACGGCCCGTGGCTCAAAATCCGGCCAATCTGAGATGACCTCACATTATGAAAAAAAAAACAAACAAACCACAAATTCAATTTAATTTGACATTTGAAACAACAAAAACTTTATTCATCAGCAAGAGGCAATTCAGAAGCCACGTCATAAATGTAATAAATAAATAAATAAATAAATAAATAAATAAATAAATAAATAAATAAATAAACAAATACATAAATAAATAAATAAATAAATAAATAAATAAATACCAATCTAGATTCTCATATCGAGTGAATTTGTGGGAAAGTCCAAGAAGAGAAACAGGGGGATGTGGGGTTTGGAGGTTTGGGTGGATGTTGGCATTGACACAACAAGTCAAAGATGTTTGAGCATTGAGGAGGACTGCATAGGGACAGCAGCTGCCTCCTTTGTGTCTGACAGCCTGGACAGCGAAGGCGATGTCCAGAGGAGAGACGCTCCCATTCAGGGAACGGCGGGTGATGGGTCCAGCAGGGGGGAGAGAACAGCCCTGTGGCGTCGATGGAGTCAGAAGAAATGTCAGTGATCAGGACTCTCTGTGGCCTGTTGGTAGAAGATACAGGATCCACAGAATGATCCTGTCCCCCCAGGTGGAAGCAGATCGTGTCTTTCAGCTAAAACATGTGTTAAATGCAGAGGAGCAACCTGCTGATTGAGTTTGGGGTTTCCACGGGTCTGTGTGCGGTGTCAACAATACAAGCTTGAATGTATCCACCCTCTTCCTGAACCCACTGCTGGGATGACGTGATCTTTTATCATCCTCTCCGAGGTCTTCGTCACCAGGGATGCTGGGGCAGCAGGCCTGAGGCTGACTGGCGCACACAGCTTCATGCAGCTGCAGATCTCATGTCAGCTGCTCGTAGGTTCACCCTGACACCGCTCTGAGTCGAGGCTACTGTAATAGTTTATCAAAAGCACCTGATTGTTTCTGACTCAGTTATGGTGTTATAACACACGTTGAGAGCTGATACATCAGATAAACATATTGATGAAGTCCAGCATGGCTGCCAGTGCTGCACTGGGAAGTTAAACATGGAACATGAAGGCTGCAAAATGCCACAGCAGGACGGCGTTTCACTGGGTTTCACAGCAGGAGCCATCACTAAAGATGACATGATGGTGATATTTCTTAAAAATATTGAACTTTCTTGTTTTTGTTTTGTTAGTTTTAAGATATTAATCCATACTTTTATTGGAATTCACACCTTATTGCACATAAACAAAGGAAAACATGTGGTGTTGTCTAAAAATTGTATTCAAAGGTTATGATGCTGCCATTTTACTGGTCCAGCACTCAAGGTCCAATCGAACAGGACAAAAGTTAAATCAAAAGTTAACACCACTATTTTTTATCTGAGGGCCAGTGGCTTATGAATATACTTTCTATTGAAAATGATTTTAACAACACCTGGTTGCAGATTGTGTTATGTTCACCAAGTCTTTTAAAAGTTCATAGTATCACTCTGTTAAATGAAATATTAGTCTAGACAGATTTTATAGGCTCATTATACTAGTAACTGGATCTCCAACAACCTCCTTAAAACTAGAGTGAAGGACGAATTTCACTTTCCACGTGCTTTCCTTGAAGTCTGTGAAGCTTGCAAGCACCTCGTCATTAATATACATGAACAGGATGATCTTTCCACATTTTTTACTTTAAAGGATAAAGAAAACCAATATAATTCTCAACCATGAGGTTCCACTGTTAAAGTCTGTTTTGACTTTGAATGGAAAGTTGACCTGAATGAGGCAAAATGGCTGCTCCATATGGTGTTGGATGCAGGCAGAGGATATAATCACGACAATGCTGCACATGTAGAGGAAAGTCACATACTAGAGTCAGTCCCTTCAGGAATTCCTGATGTTGTAACAATTATTTGCAAATTCAACCAATCTCTGAATTCTGCACACCTTTTGGCAATTTTGGCCAGCCTCCCATGAGTTCTAAATTAAAGTGCAAACATAATGCACACATGTTACTGAATTGATGTGCTTGTTGATGGTTTGAAGACTCGACGTGTGTGATTCTAATGTCTTTCATTTGCCAGCAAATTACCGGTACTGCTAAAGACCATGAAAAACTATTCCCTGATGTTCTTTGAGAAAGGGAGGTAAACCACAGTGCAGTCCATGCAATACTGTGGTGGAGCACAAACGAAAACCCTCCAAAACATCTTCCTGCCAAGAAATATAGTTGGAGAATGGCTGAAACGAGCGGAACACAGAACACACAGATCACTGTGATGGAAGCTGTGGCATCCAGATCTTTTGAGCACTGAAATGATAGAGTTAGGTTCGTTAGCTGACATGAGAAGCTGCGAGCGCATGAATACATGTTTGCCAGAAGGTGAAATTAACTATTTTCATTTATTAGTAAATGGTCATCTGTGTTGTAGCTGGTGCAATGCAAATAAAGCTGAAACCTGTAAAACTGACACATTGTAGCCAGAGAAGTTCTAAATGACATCATCATCTAATTTGCATAGCTGCCAATTTGCATATGTAGGTCAAGTTAGATGATGACATCATATAAATTGATACATTGTTGCAAACTGCTCAGTCAGAGAAGTTCTAAGTCACATCTTCAGACAGAAAGGAAATGACAGAGATACAGCCATAGAGCCCTGATCATTCAAAGGCAGCTTTTAAATGGAAGTACAGGCAGCTATTGTGTTCTGTTATGTATTTTATTAGGTAACAAGTAACAATAACTGAATACTTTTTAAGGTCACTTGGTTTCAGTGTGTTTACGAAGCTCTTTAGGAATAAATTTTGTCTATTAAAATTTAATAGTTATAAAGAAAAGTTGCCTGATTGTCCTTTTGGTTCCTCTTTTAATGGCAATTTTCTGGAAATGCTCCCACGGAATCAAGAAGAATTTTGGGCCACAACACAAAAAAAGGCCCACAAAATGCTGGAGGGACTGAGTGTTGAAATATTTTATCAAGTGAAGTGGAGCAACAGAAATGTTCAACCGTCCGTATAAGATGACTGTACTGTCAACATCTTCGTGTTCTTCAGTAACGGTAAAATTCACAATCCCTCCCTCTCATTTCTTTGGATAGTTGCAACTCTGCAGTTTCCTATGTGCATCTTCCCTTCATGTCCCATTACAACCACCGCCTCGTGTGCTCCTGCCATGCTCTGGTTCAACGTCACTACGTATAACTATTACGCACGATCCAAAGTTTTCACCAGTGTTTATAAAACTAATAAAAACTTATCTGAAATAATGGCATCCAGTCCCTCCTCCTCCGCAGACAGCTGAATGAGGAACCCTGGCTGAGACCCTTCTCTCAGCCTCACATTCAGCTGCGGTCCATTTCCCCTCAATGAGGCGTGTGTTTAATCCAGCTCTGACCAAAGTGAGGCCTGTTTACACCACTGGGCCGGAAGTGAAAAGGCAACGGATTTCTATTGTTTGTCTCTAAAGGTTTCTCGTTTAGGAAAACATGATGTACATTTCCATGGCAACACCATCACAGTTGTTGTTTTATTGAAACGACACACACACGCTACAAAGAACACTATAATAACAATAGAGAACACAGACATGCATTTGGACAGAACACCAAGTTGTAACAGGAAGTGCTGATGTTTGTCTGTGCTGTGAATGCAGGCCTCCCTGATCTGGTTCCTGATCCAAACTACATCCAGATTGCCACCTACGTCCAGAGGTTGTCCATGTACAACCTTCGCTGTGCTGCAGAGGAGAACTGCCTGGCCAGGTAAGGCACACTGCTGAGGGAAGAGCTTTTCAGAGCCAGTAAGGACGGCATCCTTTTTTTTCAGCTTGTTCTCCAGACTGTTAGTGCTGGAGTCCAGCCAGTGTTTGCACATTCAGGATCACTTTTATCCAAATACAGTTACAACAAATATGCCAAAAAACAGGAATGACATCTCTGTTTCTTGTTAGTGAAGCTTGTTGTGAGGTGTTCTCAATGTTAACATCAGAGAGAAAGTTTCATATCAAGCAGAAGAGGAAGCTTATATAGAAATGTCCGTTTGATGAAGCTACTTTGTCTTATTCTTTTTGTACCTTAACTGTATATGTGAAAAGCAGTGGGCTCTGCCAAAGTGGAGGGTCAAAGGTCATGCTCGCGCAGTAGGATTCAAACCTGCAATCAGCCAGTCCCAAACCTGCTTTTTTAACATCGAGGCCCCCACTGCCCCAGACTTCCCCGCAGTCTTCTGACTAACTGAACCTTCTCTGCTCTTTCGTCTCATCCAGCTCGTCTCAGTACGCCCATGACTACGACACCAGAGTGTTGCTGAGGTTTCCTCAGAGAGTGAAGAACCAGGGAACAGCCGACTTCCTGCCCAGTAAACCCCGATACGCCTGGGAGTGGCACAGCTGTCATAAGTACCTCCACCCATCCATATGCTCCACTATCACTGCTGCTTTCTCTGTCTTTTATCGAGGTGTTAAAATGTTCCTGTGCTGTCTCGAGGTAGACCTTCTGTTTATTAAGAGGCAAATGGTTTATTATTAATGTGAGTAAATTAAAACTTACAGTACACACTGCGCTGTGTGAACTGTAGACTGAGGGACCGAGCTGGTAATGAGTGCATCAGTCAGAAGTGAACTATTTTTAGCATGTAGCATCGCTGGAATGTGAGCCTGAAACTCTTTAGCATGTAGCATGTAGCACGGCTCGGCGCAGAGCGATATTTATTCTGACTAGATGCCGCTTCGCCAGACAGTCTCTACGTCAGCATCACCATGTTGGGACGACGTTGAGATAAAACATCTGAATGTCTTTAATACCTGCAAGAGCATCATCAAACCATGATTACCAGATATGAAATTTATAATTTCAAGGTAAATTAATCTAAAAACTATCTTTTTGATATGTCAATAAAGAAGGCATTGCAGTCATGATTTAGTGTAGTCATGTGAAACCATGACGTATATATCATCCATAAAGAAGTCAGTTTTCTAAGAAGCATCAAAGCAGCTGGTTGTTGTCTGACTCGATGGTGGCCGTTCTGCTCAGTCACTTCCACAGCATGGACGAGTTCAGCCTGTACGAGCTGCTGGACGGCCAGACGCACAAGCAAGTGGCCGAGGGCCACAAGGCCAGCTTCTGCCTGGAGGACACCTCCTGCGACCCCGGATACTACCGCCGCTTTGCCTGCACGTCACACACACAGGTGCAGGCACACACACGTTCACACACACCCTGAGGACATTCGGCAGGCATGCTGTGTTTCCTTTTGATGGAAATGTTATAGACAGTTTGTACCATGGAAGGTTGTTACAGCAAATGCCTCCAGTCCAAGCTGTGAAACTGCCAAACATATTAAAAAGGCACATCATTTAAAATGTTCACATGACAAATGAAAGATAAAACTGATGCTAAAAACCAGAGAAAACTGAATGGTTTACGGAGCTATGTTTTTCTTGTTGTGGCTTCAGGGTTTGAGTCCCGGCTGCTACGACACTTACAACGCCGACATCGACTGTCAGTGGATCGACATCACAGACGTCGCTCCTGGGAAATACACCCTCAAGGTCTGACAGTAACACACACTCTTTCAATGTTAGATTCTTCCAAACATTAAAGGCATTATGGAAGATTTTCCCAGAATTTAGAGACCAGCGACTGTTTGCGCCTTTTTGAAAGATGCACATACGACAGACCATCCCAAATGAGCGCGCGTGCACGAGCTATTTGTTTGGTGATCATTATCAAAATGCTATCTGGACTTGTGAATTTCCCAAAACTGAAAAAAATGATAATAAAAAAAAAACAATTCAGTTTCTAGACGATGGAGACAAACAAAGCTTTATCGTGCTGATACAGAAGTGACTTTCTGCTGTGCCACTTCTGGAATGGTTGTGTTGTCCTGCCAGGTGACAGTAAACCCAAAGCAGCAGGTTCAAGAGTCCAACTACAACAACAACGTGGTACGATGTGACGTGCAGTACACCGGCACCGCGGCACACGTCTCCGGATGCACCACCTCGTCGTGATGCCCCGGTAAGAGTTTCCATTTCATCTGGACGTGTTGAAATGACTTTGACACTGACTTTAGAACATCGTTATAACAATCAACACAGTTGTTGCTGACAATCAACAGCTGTGCTGTGAGGCAAGAGCGCTAACCACTGCGCCACCGTGTGGTCCTCTCCGTAATCTTCTATATTCATGACTTATAAACAGCAGTGAAAGTAACAAGATATGAAAAGTAGCTTTATTCAACTGAAGTCCAAGTTACTTTGCTACTTTGAAAATCCAGACTTTTATCTGCATTTTTAGTTTGTTTTTCAAAGAGAAATTCCTGCTTCAAAACTACATTTGTCTCCTAAACAACAGACTGTGGGCTGGTTTTCATTGGCTTTCTAGTTTGTTGGAGATAAATGCTTCGAATAGATATTTCTCAGTCAAAGACATATCACATGTACTTGAAAACAAAGTTTCTGTTCTTCCTTCCACTTTTGGAAAAGAGTGAAGTATGGTTCAGTTTATTGTGATGGAGCAGTTTATCAACCCTCGAACCACTTTTCTCATTCTCACAGCCACTGAGGCGACTCGTTCTCCAGGAACCGGACGATGACCACAGACCGAAGACTCAGAGCCTTCATCGTGACCAAACGGACGCAGAGGGACAGGAAGGAAGGGGAAGGCTTCATTTCATTCCATTTCCATTTCTGGACTTAATTTCAGATCTTAATGCTATTACTTTATTTCCATTAGAGGACTTTGTACGATTTACATAATGATACTGTTGGAGTTACTGTTTCATTAGACTGTTCAGAAAAACGTTGCCCTCTTGTTGCTGAGGATCTCAGGAGGGTTAGAAATAAATATTCCCCTGATGGCGGCATCCCATGACCCCTGGTTCAGTTTGAAAATGACCCAAAGCTGGTCCTTATAGACAGTGTATTATCTTTGTGCCTTTCCTCTCTTTTGTGACAACAGTCTGAAGGTATTTGGAAATGTATCGCTCCCCGATACAGCTTGGAGAGTATTACAGGACGTCATCCGTCAGCAGCAGGTAGATGAGAGAACACGAGTGACGACTAAGGGTTGCAGATTCTTTAAAATGAATCAGAATGACAAAGGCAAGACAGACTGGAAATTATGTATTGATAAACTGTCAGGAGAAGGAGAAAAATAGTTGGTACAACACCAGAAACGTAACCAGCAGAGAGGTTTGGAGCTGCAGAGTTTCGGGGTTCACACACCAGTGATGCTACATGATTAAAGCCTGACTCATTGACACTCATTAACAGTGATTAACACTCATTACCAGCTCGGTCCCTCAGGCTACAGGTTACAGTTCACACAGTATGCAGATAGAGGATACACACTGCGCTGTGTGAACTGTAAGCTGTGAGCAGCCTCATTGCTGAGGATGTGTGGAGGTAAATCAAATAGAATAGAAATATATGAAGCACTCGTACTTTTAATAAAGTAAAAAAAATTACTCATCTTTTAAACAAGTGGTATCGGTGAATCCTTAGAAACTAACAGCGTAATAAAAATGATGACATTTGATGGCAGTTTATTTTCACGTTATTCACCGCAGCTGGATATGATCATTCTGTGGTTCTCCACGTGTTCAGCTTCATATGGTGATGTCCACTAGAATGAGGAGGGGGTAGAGGGTCTGGGGGGTCTGGAGGGTCTCGAGCAGACGTGTCAAACTCCAGTCCTCAGGGGCCGGTGACTCTTCATGTTTTCGATATCTCCTAGTTGTAACACAGCTGATTACAATGATTGGGCTTTTCTACAAGCCTGAGGATGAGATCAACATGAGATTGAGGTGCGTTGCAGCAGGGAGAGAGCAAAAAACATGCAGGGTGCCGGCCCTTTTAGGATTTAGTTTGACACCCCTGGCCTAGAGGGTCTGGGGGGTCTGGGGTGGGTCTGGAGGGTCTGGATGGTCTGAAGGACGTAAAAGGTTTGGGGGTCTGGAGGGCCGAGAGGATCTGTGTGGTCTGAAGGGTCAGTCTGGGGATCTCGACGCTGTGGAGAACCAAGCAAGTCGAAATGGCCGGGATGCCTAGAGTGTCTGAAAGGTCTGTAGTGAAGTGCAGTGTGTCTGGAGAGCCTAGAGGATCTAGAAGGTGTGGAGTACTGGATGACATAGAGGGTTCAGAGGATCTAGAGACAGGAATCTCCAACCCTGTACCTGCAAAGCCCCTATCCAGCATATTTTAGTTCTCTCCCTGCTTAACACACCTGAATCTAGTGGTTCTGTCCTCACCAAGGAGAAAGCAGATCCAGTAATGAGTAACAGGGGCTCTGCAGGAACAGGGTTGTTGGGAGGGTCAGTAGGGTTTGGTCGCTTGCCTATGAGCCTCTGGTCCTCAGCCCAACCCAATCTAAGATGTTCTCCGTCTGAACACAGCTGCTTGTCATTGCACTGATTCAGCAACGTGCTGCAAAGCCAAATAACCACACATCGTTTTCACAATGCCGATGCACACATGGAAACAAACACATTATAAATTCCATACACAGACATCATGGACCGTCGTGTTAGTGTGACGGGAGGGACGATAACTGTTACTGCTGTTTACGCGCAACAAATTCAAGTGAAATTGGATGGTTTTGGGTGTCTGTTTACACAACAAGCCTCTAAGAACGCAAGGTTTTAGAAACGGCTTCCAGAGTGGAACTCTTTGAAAACACTGGGTTCTGCCTTCATAGAAATGGGAGAAAACGAGTCTTTCTGGGAAACACTTGAAGGTTGAGGTGTTGCTATCGCTCAGGTGCAGCACAGCCGTAGTAGTTCTGCACATGCTCAGTAGATGGGCAATAACAACAGCGTTTTCCTCCAGAGTGTCATGACTCCCAGATTTCCCTGGTCCAGGTCTTAGTCCATATTGTCCTGGTTCTGGTCCTGGTCCATATTCTTCTGGACATTTTAGTGTCCATATTGGTGTTTTGTCCATATGAATGTCTGTGTTCTCCATTGTTAATGAGTGTATTGTTCTCTGCAGTGTGTGGATTCATTCCTAAAACAAACAGCAGCAACATTCTAACTGTGTTATTCTCAGTGTTTCAGTCATTGCAGTTGAAACGGATACCGTTTTCAGAATGTTTCCATTTAAATAGAGACTCATGAAACGATGCATTTTCTCCTAAAACGTCGTTTGATCGCTGCTGAAGTTAAACTCCTGCAGCTCAGCTTCAGGGTGACTGATTATGTTTCATACTTCCAAAGCTTGTGATGCTAACCTGTTATTTCCCAAATAATAAATGTTGCCCGTCAGTGTTGTTTTTGCCGCATTATGCAGTTATCAATACGATCGCCATACGTTCTCTGTCAATAGACGTGTGATTAGTGTTCTGCTTATTGAATCACAAGACTCATGTCTTGCTGACTTTATTTATATCAGTAAGTCCGACAGAACGTCAACAATGGTTCCAACAAAACATCTGAATGGTATCAATAAATGCTTTTGTTGTTTTAGCTGTCTTGCCCCTTTCATGTTCATTACAATGTGGTGATATTTTTAGCTGACCTAAGGTACCTACTTCTTTAGAGTCAGCAGTCATAAGCAAAGTTCAGTACGAACGGCGAACTGATGAAACCAGGGCAGCTGACTATGGACCTTAACCCTTCCATCCAACGCACACAGTCATCTTAAAAGACACCGTATCTGACAGTAAACCTGAGATGATTCTACATGGAAAAGAAACTTTTTAATCCTCCCTTGTGGTCTTATGTCACTCATCATGCTTTGTTGGTGTTGTACATGAACACTTCAGGTGGTGAAGGACACCCTTATTATTTTGTTCAAACTGCTGTCCCCAACTTGAATTTACTCTTAAAATGTTTTTGATCTACATTTGTGTGTGTATGTGTGTGTGTGTGTATGTCTGTATGGGTGTGTGTGTGTGTGTGTACATTGCACAAAGTGTGCATGAAAACTTGTAACCACACAGATCTGCACAGCTATAAAAAAAAAAAAAAACCCCTCCACATGTCATGTTATCAACCTGCATTACTGCTTCTTTTAAGATTAATAAAGTTTATTTGAATGAGATTTTGTCTGTCTGTTTGGATGGATTGATGACGGTTCGATTCGAACCATCCACCCCTTCACAGAAAATATCTGTGAAGAGCTCAGGCTGTAGTTTTTTTGATCAATAAGAATGCGCTGTGCCACAGGTCTTTCAGCTCCAGCCAGACCAACAGATCACAGTTCAACACAGACCTGCATGCCCGAAACACTTTTCCTGAGAACATATGAGCAGAGACGATAACGATGACTGAACTTGGCCCCTCTCCTCTGAGTCTGGTTCTACAGAAAGTCCTCTCCTCTGCATCTGGTTCTGTTCTACCATTGCTATTGTTCTCTGCAGCATGTGTGTGGTTTCATTGGAGAAAAAAACAACAGCACCAACTCGTGGCCCTAAATATGAAACTTTTCTGAAACAAAAAAGCAAACCTGATGTGTTTCACTGGAAATGTTGCAGTGTAAATAGGGCCTAATATACAACAGGTTCTACAGTGATGAAAACATCACTTTTCAAAAGTATAAAGTTGTTCTGATTCAGACAGATACAAGTAGAATCAAAGACATATGCAGCGAGGCAGACACAGCTGTGTGTGTGTGTGTGTGTGTGTGTGTGTGTGTGTGTGTGTGTGTGTGTGTGTGTGTGTGTGTGTGTGTGTGTGTGCGTGTGTGTGTTTAATGGACAGTAATAACAGCAGGAGTGAACAAGCCGATAGAGAGAGGAAAGGCAGAACAAATACGGCTGCTCCTCCTGCTGTTCCATTGTCTGATCCACAGCTGAGGCTCTGGGCGCTGCCTGCCGTTCCTCACTCAGCACAAACTCCACTTCCAGCCTCGAGCCGATCGGTGCCTCACGGCGCGCTCCCGAGAGCATCATCTTCCAACCCTGTCATGCTGGGTGACCTGTGGGGCACAGCGCAGGTGAACTGGTCCACAGGGGACATTCAGTCCTGTGGGGGCGCTTGCTTCAGGAAATGTCTCAGAGCAGCGCCTCACCCATGGTGTGAAAATGGTTATTAATCGACGAAGAACCATAAAGATTTACAGCTTTAGAAGTCTGAACTCAGCCTCATCAGACAGTCTATCTCTGAATGTTCTTTTGTTCTCTCTCTCTTGAACCCTGAGGGATCGCAGTTCATTGTACAAACTGTAACCAGAATTATCAGCTGTACATCATAAAAGGCCTTTGCAAACAGCAGCAGAGGCCAGTGAACAAACTCTGTTCACTGTTGAACCAAGGTGCTGCTCAGCTGCGGCATACCTTGCCCTCGGCTCCTGGTCTTCATTTCTCTGTCTCTTGCTGATTTCTGACTCCGTTTTCAAACTTCACAGAAGGATTTCCAGAAGATGTTCCTTTCAATATTTAGGTGACTGTAGAAATGAAACATTAGTATCTGAGGTTTGTCAGTGGAAAGATCATAAATGCATTTTCAATTTAGTTTTAAAGTGCTGTGAATAAAATTAAACAATTGCTGAAGTTTACAGATCAGCACTTGGAAGGCAGCAAGAATGGTGCCAGACTGCTTTTTGTTGAGTTCCCATCAGCTCAGCTTCATCCAGCCTCACATTTTGGCTGAGAAGCTTCTTCGTGTCCATGTATGTCTTTTGGGTTGAATCACTGATTTCAGTCAGGGTGAACGGAGGACTGTCCAGCGTCCTGGCATCCTCCACTGGATCAGCTCAAGGCTGTGTTTTACCTGCTATTTAACATATTCTACACACAAATGGCTGTGTCAGCCACCTCGACGACAGATAATAATAACAATAATAATAATAATAATAATAATAATAATAATAATAATAATAATAATAATAATAATAATGATAATAATGCATTGGTTTTATATAGTGCTTTATTGACACTAAAAGACGCTTTACATTGCATTATTCATTCTCTCCATACTGGACGTAGCCACAGCTGCCCTGGGGCAGACTGATGGAAGCGAGGCTGCCAATCTGCGCCATCGGCCCCTCCGACCACCACCAACTATTCACTCTCACACTACTTTAATACTTAGGCAAATACTTAGGGGTCCTGGATGTGGGGTTCGGTGTTCCCTTGCCTTCCGGGGGTGTCTCCCACAGGATGTGACAGTTGGATGACGCGGGAATGTGAGTGTGTTTGGGGTAGGATGGACTGTGTGTGTGTGTGTGTGTGTGTGTGTGTGTGTGTGTGTGTGTGTGTGTGTGTGTGTGTGTGTGTGTGTGTGTGCGTGCTTGTTAGCGTGTGCGTGAGAGTGTGTGAGTGTGTTGGAATGTGAGTGTGTGTGTGTGCGTTTGGTTTAGGGATGAGTGGTTGTGTGTGTGCGTGTGTGCATGTGTGTGTGTCAGTATGAGTGAGTGGGTATGAGTGTTGGGTTGGGGCGGGGGGGAGTGAGGCGGGAGCGGACAGGGGGTGGGAGGGGTGGGCCGGGCGGTGGACGGGGGGGGTGGGTTCCGGGTGGGGGTCGTGGGGGAGGGGGGTGGGGGGTGGGGGGGGGGGGGGGGGTGATGCCCTGGATCTCGGGGTGCGTGGCCGGAGCGCTGGGGGGTGTACTGGCCTGGGGTGGGTAGCCGCCCGTGTGGGCTGGTTCTCCCGGGTGGGTCATGGCCCTCCGCCTGGGTGGGGGGTTGGCTCCTGGGCTCTTGGGCCTCGGGCTCTCGGCCCTGCCCGCCCCGGGCATCCGGCGCCCGGGGTGGACCGGCTCCTGCCGGTCGTGGCTCCGCGGGGCCCGGGCCCCGGGACTGCCGGGGTCCCCGACCGAGGCTTTCCTCTGCCCCGTTTCTGGACCGGAGCGTGGGCGTCTGCCTGGGGGGGCGGCTTGGATCCGGGCTCTGTGATGTCCGCCGGCTGTCTGGGCTCTGAGGGCCTCTCTGGCCTGCTTCTGGCCTTCTCAGAGGTCAGAGGTCATATATGCATGATCACTATCACCATCACTGTCACCATCATATTCACATGATCACGTTGATCTTTAATCACTCTTCACATACTCGGTTACCTTGTCTTCTTGTGGTGGTTAGAATAATGGTGATCTGTAGCTGACCTCTCTTGATGCACGCCCCTAGTTTACTACTAGTTACGACTAGCTATATTCAAAAAAAAAAAAAAAAACAGTTTGTGGTGTCCTTGCATTTCCTTCCTCCCCTACACCTCCTTTTATTTTTGTGGCCTGGTCTGTTCACTAATATGGTTCGGAAAAAAAAAAAAATGTATGTATGGTTCTGTAATTTTCTGTGTTGGTTGTCAGCTCTGTTTTGGTGTTGTCTAGATTGGGGGTTTGGGATTGTTCTAGGTTGCGTGTGGTGCGTCGACAACACTGTTTTGTATTGTGACTTTGTACATAGGTTGTGCCCCCCCCCCCCCCCCCCCCCCGTTCTCCCTCTCTTTATCTTTCTCTCTTTCTGTCCCTGCTCTCTGAGCGTTTCCGTCCCGGTCCTGTCCGGCAGCCATGCCGGATGCCAGCTTTAAATAAAGGCAGCAGCAGGAGGAGACTCAGTCTCGTCCTGCTGCTAACATTAAAATCTGTTCGGATAGTAAAAGGCTACAATCATACAATATTGCACGCCCCAGCTGCCGAACAGGACAAGGGAAAAAAAAAAAAAAAAAAAAAAAAAATACTTAGGCAAATTGGGTGAAGTGTCTTGCCCAGGAACATAACAACAGTTTTACATCTGCGGGAGCGGGGATTGAACCGCCAACATTTCGGGTATAAAACAACCTGCTCTACCACCTGAGCTACAGATGCGTCCTGTTGATGCTTTGGTGATCGTCTGCCTGCTCGGTGATGAGGAAGCTGGACACCAGGAGCTTCTTGATGCTTTTATAATGTGGCGTGAAGAAGCTTTCTTTCAGATCGATGTTAGTAAAACAATAAAGATCTGACAGATCCTTCAGTGGAGTGCGGTCCATGACCAGCCCGTAAAGCTGCTACCTCAGCTCTAGTGAGTGTTATCAACAGCAAACTTTGAACGCTGAGCAGAGGAGGAGGCAGGCAAAGCACTTTTTCTGATGTAATTTATTATATACTGTTGTGTTTGCACTGAACTACGCTTGACTAATGCCAGATTCTCCACTGATATTACTGTCTTTTTACTGTTTTGCAGCATTTTTCACATTCTTGTAATGACTGCACAACAAATTCCGTTTAAAGGCGAAAATTCTAAAGTTGATGTTGTGTTCTAAATGGTCGAACTGAAGCATCCTCGACACGCCTGCAGTCTGGAGGGACATTAGTTTTACAGGAGTTCTTCGGATGAATGCACAAAAATATGTAAACATAAATCAGTTTGCATTTAAAGCTTTCAACTTGTCATCTGACGAGATGAGCTTCATTATCTGCTTTTGGACTTTGTTTCACTTAATGTTTCATAAAATCCCCTTTTTCTCATGATAACAACTATGTGGGTGTAAACTTTTGAGTAACCATTAGGAAATTATCAGTCCACTCAATCAACTGTAACTCATGGCCTCTTCTCTTGAAAGATAACAGGATGAACACTTTGAAACATCAACCTATTTATAAACCACCGGTGCTACTTTGCTTCACTTCAGGTTTTACACATTTTAACTTTGTGTGTGTCAAATCAGAGCGATGTCTGTTGACGGCATCGTCATCTTAGGAAACAGTCACAAAAATTAATGAACCCTCAAATGTAGAGGCTTCATTAACTATGAAACTATGAAACTGTACTATGAAACAGTTTTTGAAATGTGAGATTTTTTTTTCTTTATTCACTCCTTCATTCATATTTATTCATTTATATTCATTCTTATTTTAACGTCTGGAGGTGCTGACAGCAAAAATTGCTGCACTACTGTCTGAACCAGGTTATGATGAAAATAATATATCACGATTGTGCTTGATTTCAAAAATAGCTATATATGTATGTGTGTGTGTGTGTGTGTGTGTGTGTGCGTGTGTGTAGTGTTGGGTGTATCAGGACTCAAATTAAATTGTAATTTATGGATGAATATTGGACAAAGGAAAAGAAACAATTTTCCCCTCCACCTTTTATTTTTCCATAGTTTTTTTTTTCTTTCTCAAACATGCAGGGAAAAGGCAGCTTTTTCCCCTCAGATTGCTCCTCTTGCAGGGCTGATCTTCAGTTCTCTGGCACCTGAAGGATCAGGCCCGCCTCTCAGTTTGTGAGCCACAGCCATTCTGACATCCATGTTTTGACCCACAGATAATGTTCAATTCATTTAGTCTCAGAGAGAAAGGCAACGTCTTTACACTGGTTACAGCAGGAGACAGTCACGTCGCTGAACTGAAGGCATGAAGAGTTAGAACCACCACAATAAAGTGTGAGGACAAACTGATGTAGCGAGGTGCAAAAACAGCTCACTTTTCACATGGAGTCAAATAAAATGCAACGCAACTTCATAGTTATCTGATGTCAACACAAATCATATCAATACACACAAATGAGAGAATGGGTGAAACTCCTTTGGCCGAAGTGCCCCGCATTTCCCAACTTGAGTGCTGACCCCTTATCCGATCTCTGATTCACAAAAACATCACACTGACGCTTGCAGACAGACTTCCTGTCTCCAGCATACAAATATGATAGAGTTCAATATAATTATGTACTTTTTCCCCTGATATCACGCCACATTTTTGTGACGTTCATTATTTGAGCTTCACCATATGCACCCAACCAAAAAAACAAACAAACCCAAACATGACTTTGTTAAGTCCTTCGTTCACATCAGGTGTGAGTAACCTGCCATGTATTCACAGCCTTCACTCATTTACATGTGAGATTCTCCTCTCTGCTCACCAAGCTCCCTCCTCTCTCATCTAATCAGGATCTGGGTCTCCTGGTCAGCAGGACACCATTCGAATGTTTGGCGCATGGAAACACAACATTTACAGTCAAGTCAGACTTCTGTGATATTTCTGCTGTGAACGATGATAGAGTGTCAACAAAATGTGTGCAGCCCATAAATAATGTGGCCCAATTCCCAAGACTGATTCTACAAAGTGTTTTACTGTGATCTTTCTTCCACCCATCCCGCCACCCACCCATCCACTCCTCCGTGTCCCCACTGTAAATCAGACGTGCACTGAGACAAATACACACCAGCACACTGGTATTCAAGTGTTCACACTGGACTGTTTAGACAGGACCCTTTTGTGCTGGCGCTGGACGGTGGTCCTTTAAAGGGCAGAGGAAGAATTGAGGTTTCGTGGTAAAATGTCCCACTTGTTCATCCCTGGGTCATGATTCTCCCAGTCGGGCTGAAGAGGAGGATCGTTCAAAGCCAAGAGGTTCGCCAGCCACCGGCAGTGAGAGGTCAGGAGCTCCATCACAGCCTCGGGATTCTCTTCGTTTTGAAGTGAAGCCATCTGTGAAGGGGAAATGACCATCAGAGAAACAATGAGTTGTGAAAAATAAGGAATGTCAAAGGTGCTCAAGCGTGACCTGATTAACTGACCAGCCAGAACATTATGACCTGACAGCCCCACTGATGCTCCCACAGCAGATGTAACCAGGCCTACAGATGCTGGGCTGGACTGAACTGATTGTTGTGTTTCTTGTGCCAGTCTGCTGTGTGGCACTGTGCATTTCCCTGATGAAAGAGGCCGCTGCCATAACAGAGCAGTGGCCTCAACTTATTTAAAACAATTTCTGTGAGCATCTCCCAGCTTGGCTGCAGAGGCTCACAGCAGGGGAGTCAGCCCTTCCCCCTCCCTCTGAGAACAGACTCCCAGAGCGCGCCTCTGAACCAGCAGGTAAAGAACGCTGATCGGATGGCTTCACAGACTCTACCCCATCCAAGTGCTCCCATCCAGTTCCTCCTGCTGCTTCTCCCCTTTCCTCCAGAGCCAGCTAGCCAGCACTGCTAATGGCTAACAAAGGGAGGAGGCCTGATCCACAGGCCTGACCCACAGGCCTGACCCACAGGCCTGACCCACAGGCCTGACCCACAGGCCTGACCCACAGGCCTGACCCACAGGCCTGACCAGGCATCTGATCCTCGCACCAGGACCGGCCCTGCTGTAATACGGGGACACGGCCTCAAACTCTCAGACTCTCCTTTAAGACTTTCCACAGGTCAAACGACCAGTTTCCTTCAGCCTGGAAGCCCAAGTTGGAGCTTCACAGCTCCAACAGCGAGCACATGGTGTTCTGGGGCAGAAACGGGCCAAGTTCCCCCATCCCATAGAATCAGCCTCCAGCATCTAACTTCCTGCACCAACCCAGGGCCAGCTCCTCCAGCCCACAAAAGACAAAGAAAGTTTTGTTTTCCCTTGAAATTGTTACCGCACAAACAAGGCCAAACAAAACTACTTCCTCACAAAATGTCTACCAATAAATGACCTACTAACACTGTCCTTGTCCCTATTGATGGTTTTAATGTTATGGCTGATCGCTGTATTTTCAGGTCAAAATTCTACGCTGCTTAAGAAATATGAAAAGTGATTTATGATGAACCTTTGATTCAGCTTCCTCTTTGCTGTTGTGGTACAGCGTCAGCTGCAGATACTGAACCGTGGCCTTTCTGTACTCATTAACCTGAAACAAGAATGTTGTTTTTAGAGGATCAGCAGAGACTGAGGTGAAGCTGCTCAAGGCCTCTGTGTTTCGGTTCCTACCTTCTGGGATACGGGGCTGCTGTTGGCCTCATTCAGTCCAAATATTTGGTCGATCTCCTTTGTTTTTTGCTCCATGTTCTCTGCTGCAGTAGTGAAGATCCCCTGTGTTCATCGGTTTAAATTCAGCCAAATAACAAGAAGAAATGTTCACTTCAGCTGACAGTGAGAGAGAACAGTCTACCTGAAGCGAAGCTTTGACAGAGTCTGGTCTGTAGTTGCTTGATTTCAGACGATTTTTGATGGTCAGAAACTGCAGCCTCATGTCCTCGTACATCTCCTTGAGCCTGGTCTTACTGACAGGATTGTTCATGCTTTCATTTTTTCCTGTCTTTATTGAGAGTGCAACCTCTCCTGCAACTCTGCAGAAGAAAAACCGTTTTATTCGATAACCGAAGTGTACATTTCAACAGTCTTATTTACATCCACGCTTCACTTCGAAATGAAAGGTGACGTTTCCTGTTTTATTCCTCGTCTCTCTGCCTGTGGGGTTTTCTCAAACTGCAGGTACAGTACCTGTCTTTGAAGGATTTCAGTTCCTCTTCTCTTTGTTGAAGGATGGACCTGTGGATCAGAACAAACAGCTTGACTAACAACAATACAAAAAGTCCATTTCAACTCAATTTCCCCTGAAATAACTAAAAACCACAACAGCGGTTTGCAGGCTTCAAACCCTTGAACTTTTCCACAGATGTAAATGTATTTTATTGGGCTCCTGTGTGATCGACCAACACAGTGTGTAGCGGAAGGAAAATGATGAATGGTAGTGGAGGAAGTAGTGGAGAACCTCAAAGCAGGTTAAGTTCGATAAAAGATCTCACAGCGTGCCAAGCCAGTACATCACCCTGAAGTGTAAAGAGTCTGGCACAACTGCAAAGCTACCAGGACTGAAGGCCAGAGCATTGATGAGAGAAGCAGCCCACAGGATCATGGGAACTCTGGAGGATCTACAGAGATCCATAGACAGATCTAGAACAGAGGATGTTCATGTGTTAAAGCGGACCAAAGTCCAGAGCTCCATCCATCTGAAAATCTCTCCATCCAATCCGACTGAGCTCCAGCTGTTTTACAGAGAAGAAGGGACAAAACTCTCAGTCTGTAGATGTTGGAAGCTGGTAGAGACAGACCCTGGAAGACTAAGGAGGGTCTATCCAGTCCTGACTCACTGGGGAGGAAGAATTCAACACACACACACACACACACACACACACACACACACACACACACACCTGTTTCCATCTACATTAACATGTGGTGAGTCCTACTGACAAGTGTGAACAGGAACCGAAGCACTATCACTCAAGTCACTTTCGGAGGTGGTCTGGACTGCGTCTGACCACAGAGGCTCTGTGGTTTGAACAGCCATGGGTCACAAATGTGCTCTGGAACAATGGGGCAGCAGAAAAAGACGACGTACGTCATTGGTGTGAGCCACTTTGTCATTTAAGAGGATGGATCGGTCTAAGTTTCAGTCTAACTGGAAAAGAACACAGAGGTGCGCACTCACTGCATTCACCAGTCTCCAGAATTTCTTTTGAATTAACTGGAGGGTCGACATTTACCTCTTCTCGTCCATTTTCCGTTGGAAATAGCTTTCCCTCTCTGCCATGCTGTTAAAAAGAGTAGAGACTGGTTAGCCTGCTTACATTCTAACAGATCACACATTCATCAGTAACATCACTGACTGTATGATGTTGAGTGAATTGTCAACCACTGAACCCAAAATCGAGAAACTCGGCACTCCTTTATTTGTCTCTGCTAGAGATTGACTGAAATCACAATACCGTTAATACGGAGATTCTTCATGCACAACATTTTTCAGGTTAACATGTCCTTTCAGAGATTGACTAAGCAGTTGCTCATAGCAGGCTTGTTGTAGGAAAGCCAAGACTGTGCAGCTGATGTTCTCAATCCTCTTGTAGAGTTATGGTTTGTTGTGTGTGAAGTACCGCTGTTTGTAGCCCTCCACTTCGTTCGCCCTTTCCCCCAGAGCACAACTGTGGAGAGAAGTAAGTGTGACGCTCATTAAATGTCGGTCACATTTTATGAAGTTTTGTTTATTTTGAGTATATTATTTCTGTAGATTTGTGAATATAATCCAAAGTGATTAATTATTGCTTATCCTAAGAGCAAAGAAAATTATTTTCTTCTGAGACACTTATTCAGTGCCACCAGTAGGAGGCAGTGGCGCCTTGCTTCTCTGTGCAAACGGAAGTATCAACTTCCTCATTCTGCTGAGGAAGCCAGACTGCACCAGAAGCATCGGTCGTCCGTTTCATCTTTTCTTCCTGTTTTACAGGTTAGTGGACTGTGAATATATTCATAAAAGTTACTCAAACTGGTGATTAAATGTTTGGAGAAGATGATCATTTGAGTTTGTTCATGTTTTGAGTAGATTTGACCGTGTTTTTTTTTTGAATGAATGGGAAACGTGTTTCCTCCGTGTGTCACATGTGGCATAAGATGGCACAGCAGTGGTGTAGTTTTTTCCTTTGTGACCAAAACTCTGTATTAATTCATGGCTCCTGCACATTTTGTTTGAGGTTAAATATCATTCTTATGGATTTGTATGTTGTTGATTGTGTAAATAAGTTATGAGTTACAGTAATATCTTCATGTGATTGTTTGAAAATGGTGAAAATGGATCAACTTTGTCTTCAGCGCATACATTAATCCCATAATTTAAGAGTAATACACTCGTGTCTGCAATTTCAACTTAAAGAAAGGTTAAATAAGTTACATTTCATTGATTTAGATTTGATCTGAGTGATAAACAGTTGATTTGACTGAAAGGGAGCGTTTTAATGCAGTACTATACTGATGTAAGATCATATTTTGTGGTAAAATGATATTTTGTTGTTTCATTGAGGAAAATAGGATTGAATTGTTACTGTCTGTGATCAGTTGTGATTTTGTTTCTAATATGTTTAAGAAAATATGGGAAAAGAAAGAACATACTATGGGAATTGTGAATAAATTCTGCTGAGGAAGCCAGACTGCACCAGAAGCATCGGTCGTCCGTTTCATCTTTTCTTCCTGTTTTACAGGACTTCTTATCTGTTTATGGGTACTCAACCTGAGACCTGTTACAGATTTGTGGGGGCTCGTCCGGGATCGGCGACACTCGTGGTCGGAGAACGTCGTTGATCCAGTGATTATTGAACCTGTGGACCAGTGTGTGACTCATCATCAGGACCAGGGGCTGCAAGATTCCAGGGCGTCTGACGGTTGCCAGAGTGAGGGAGTTCGAGGGCCAAGGGCATCTGACGTGGGTTCACAATGGCGGACAACGAGAGGAAGAGGCTGGTTTGGACTGTCAAGAAGGGACTGTTTCGCCTTTCTGCTGATGACTTGCTCCAACTTGCAATGGCCATTCCACGGACATCTGATCAAGACTCAGCTAAGTTGAACAAACACGACGAAGAAGGTTGCATTGACTTTGTGTGTACTTACATGGACAGCAAGTGTTTACTGGAGTTGGAAGATGAGGGCATTTCACAGTTACTGTTTTTGAAAGACATGATTGATGAGATGATGCGTAACCAGGAACAGGGTAAACTCTCTGCAGAGGGCGAGATGAGTGTTACATCTGATGCAAATGTTTTGCCACCTCCACCATCTATTGTTGCTCAGGTTAACACAGACACACGCACTGAAGCTACAACAACAGACTCAGCTTCTCAGATTTATTCTCCTGAACCACAACAGAACAAGGTGCTCTCCAGTCACATGTGTTACCAAACACTTAAACAGAGTAATGCCCCACTCACTCCACATGTGACTTACGCCCAACAGACTGACAAAGACAGTGACCAGTCCCACAGTCAACATGCTAGGCTGTCACCTCATCCAAACACTGACCAGCATTCTATCGAAAGCATGATCGCTCTCAAAGACCTTCCCCTTCTCCAGAGAAAAGAATTCAAAATTCATGGTGGGCAAATTGGCGATAACTCATCTGATATCAGCTACAGCAATATCAGTAAACAGATTAACATTGGACTGAAAGAAAAACACACAGAGGATGAGATCACAAGAGCAGTGTTTCGCATCATCAAACCTGGCAACTTCAAGGATATGCTCTCCAGCAAGGATGAGATGACCATAGCGGAGTTGAAGAGCTTCCTCCAGTCGCACCTTGGAGAGAAAAGCAGCACTGAACTGTTTCAGGAATTGATGAATGCAAAACAGCATGAGCATGAAACACCGCAGCAGTTCCTCTACAGAATGATGGGTCTCAAACAGAAGGTGATATTCACATCCAGAGAGACTGATTCAGACATCAAGTATGAGGCACAAACAGCACAAAATGTTTTCCTTCGTACAGTCTATCAGGGCTTGAGCGAGAAACATGATGATGTTAGGCGTGAGCTCCGACTCCTCCTCTCAGATCCAACAGTAACTGATGAGATGCTCTTGAGACAAGTTACCAAGACAACCAATGAGGAGAGTGAGAGGAAAAGACGCTTGGGACGCAGCACCCGCCCAAAAACAGCTCACGTACAGAGTAGCGAGTCAAACACTCATGAGCCAAGCAAAGAAAAGTGCAACACTGACAGTCAGGCTAAAGATGAGTTACTTAATCAGCTGAGTGCTCAAGTGCAGGCCCTGACTCAGGTTGTAAGCTCTCTCCAGTTAAATGCTCCAGGAACAGTGAAGCAATCAATACCTGATCCTAGGCCTCCATGTACCTGTCAGTGCCCCAACAAACAGAGCAGGCAGCCAAAGAAAGAGAGGTCACATGGCTGCCCCAACTGCATTGCCAACGGTCGGACTGACTGCAACCACTGCTTCGCTTGTGGTGAAGAGGGGCACCGTGCTCTGGGATGCTTAAAAAAATCAAAGCCATCGGGAAACGCACCCCGGTCATGGCAGGGGGACAGGCTGTGACCGACAATAGTGTGAAGTCCCGCCCAGAGATCAGTAAACCAGTTGTCACTCCTCATCCTCCAGCTGAGAGCCAGTCAAAATCACAGCGAGTGGCTAAGCTAATTGGAGAAAAATGCTTGTTAAAATGTAATCTGAATGGGTATCCTGTAACTGCACTTCAAGACTCTGGTGCCCAGGTCAGTATCATAGACCGGTCATGGAAACAAAAATACCTACCTCAACAGGAAGTGCGTCCCCTCAGTGAGCTTTTGGGAGACAGACAACTTGACCTCACTGCAGCCAATGGAGAGCCGATACCATACGATGGATGGGTTGAACTCACCTTTAATCTACCTGGCAATGATGATCCAAAACTCGCCATCAGAGTACCCTTCCTTGTCAGTCAGGTGAGCCTTGCAAGACCAATAGTGGGCTTCAATGTGATTAAAGAACTCATCCTCGGGCAGGAGAATGGAATGGGTGTCGTCAGTGTTATCGCCAGGTTGCTGGAAGGTGCCATGCAGGTTGAAAGTGACAAAGCTGAAGCCATCGTGAATTTCATACAGGCCCAGGAGCCCACTCATCGTCAAGCCCTGGTGAGAGTCGGTCGGCATGAAGTCGTTGTCCATCCCGGCCAGGTCGCCCGTGTCAAATGCAAGGTACCAGCTGACTTCACCTCATCTGTGGCGCTGTTTGAAGCCAACCATCCAGACATAAAACTTGAACAGCTGGATCTCGGTGATGGGCTGGTTGAGGTTCACCACACCAAGTGGCCTTATGTTGAAATTCCAGTGGGCAATCATACTCACCATAACATCACGCTGAACCACTTCGTCACGCTTGGTAGTATCCAACCCATTGACAAGATAGTGGAAACAGACCAGACAGACAGTATTGAGAGTAATGAAGCCGACTCATCTGTTCATGACTGCAGGGGTGATCAAGGTGAAACAGAGCAGCCACTCCAGCTGTGGCATCCCCCTGTCAATCTAAGCCATTTAACTGAAGAACAACAAGAACTGGTGAAACCAATGCTCTATGAGGAGTCAAATGCATTTGCTCGAGATGATAATGATATCGGATGTGTTCCAAGCCTTCAAATGGGTATAACTCTGAAAGACGACATCCCAGTGCAGCGATCCTACGCAGCAGTCCCCAAGCCCCTCTACAAAGAGGTCAAGGAGTATATTCAGGACTTACTGGCTAAGAAGTGGATAGTGAAGTCAAAGTCCCCATACTCCGCCCCAGTAGTCTGCGTGCGCAAAAAGGACGGAAGCTTGAGGCTTTGCATCGACTACAGGCTTCTAAACCAAAAAAACAGTCCCAGACAGACACCCCTTGCCCCGTATACAAGACCTTATCGACACGCTTGGGGGGTACAGCTGGTTTTCTATTTTGGATCAGGGAAAAGCCTATCATCAAGGTTTCATTGCTGAGGGATCACGCCACCTGACTGCGTTCATCACTCCATGGGGCTTATACGAGTGGGTGCGTATCCCCTTTGGACTTTCAAATGCACCAGCCGCGTTTCAGAGGAGCATGGAGGAGATGCTCACCTCCTTGCGGGATGAGTGTTGTATCCCATACTTAGACGATGTCCTCTGCTATGCCAAAACATTTGAAGATCATGTTGAGGTTCTGAGACGCGTCCTGAGGGCCCTCCAACGCCACGGAGTGAAACTCCGGCCAACTAAATGCGAGCTCTTCAAAAACGAGGTTCGTTATGTGGGGAAGCTGGTCTCTGCCGAAGGCGTTAGAGTCGACCCCAAGGATCTGGAAGCCATCCAAGCTCTGAGAAGTAAGTCTCCCTGCACTGTTGGAGAAGTCCGTAAGCTCCTGGGATTCCTCAGCTATTACCGGACTTATGTGCAAGACTTCTCGAGAGTTGCCAAGCCGATCTATGAGCTCTTACAGATCAAAACTACTCCAACATCGATGCCTCAGCCCAAGCAAAAGAAAGGAAAAGGAGCACAGCTGTCATCCAGGACTCCAGTGAAGTGGGCCGAAGAGCACCAAAGAGCCCTAGACCAGCTCATACACATCTTGTCAAACCCCCCAGTGCTTGGTTATCCTGATTTTGACCTCCCATTTGTGCTTCACACTGATGCGTCAGAACAAGGACTGGGTGCCGTCCTATACCAACGCCAAGGAGGAAAGCTCAGAGTGATTGCCTATGGGTCAAGGACGCTGACGCCTGCAGAACGAAATTACAACCTTCACTCAGGCAAGCTCGAGTTTCTGGCTTTAAAGTGGGCCATAAGTGAGAAATTTAGAGATTATCTGTTCTATGCACCCCACTTCGTTGTCTACACAGATAACAATCCGCTGACCTATGTGATGAGCACTGCTAAGCTGAATGCGGTTGGCCACCGATGGGTTGGTGAGCTTGCTGACTTCCGGTTTGAAGTGAAATATCGACCAGGAAAAGTAAACATTGATGCAGACACCCTGTCTAGGTTGCCCTTAGACATTGACAGCTACGTGGACACATGCACACAGGAGCTGTCCAAGGAGACCATTCTGGCAACATGGGAAGGCAGCAGGGTTGCAAAGCAACGTGACATCGCTTATGTGGCTGCCCTAAACTTGTCGCATCATACTTCAGACATCCAGTCACCAGAACTGCTCCCAACCATAGGTCGTGATGAGCTCATGAAATCTCAACGAGATGATCCTGCCATCAGCCAAATAATCAGATTGAAAGAGAATACCAGCAGTCTGACCAGTGACATGAGGAGGGGAGTGAGTGGTCTAGCCAGGAAACTTCTGCATGAGTGGGAGAAACTCCACCTCAAAGATGGTCTGCTATACAGAGAAACCAGTCAAAGAAGCCAACTCGTCCTGCCAAACCAGTACCGCGTTATGGTTCTGAAATACCTCCATGATGACATGGGTCATATGGGAACCGAGAGGGTTCTGGGCCTGGCGAGGGATCGATTTTATTGGCCATACATGAAGCAGGATGTTGAAGCTTACGTGACAAGAAAATGCCCCTGTATCAAGCAGAAAAAGCCTGTCTCACATGTCAGAGCGCCTATGGGGAGTATTACCACCAGCTCACCCCTCGAACTTGTGTCGATTGACTACCTCCACCTAGAGTCCAGTAAGGGAGGCTTTGAGTACATTCTGGTCATCGTCGATCACTTTACCAGATTTGCACAAGCCTATGCAACTCGAAATAAATCTGGCAAAACGGCTGCAGAGAAACTCTTCAATGATTTTATCCCACGTTTCGGGTATCCATGGAAATTACATCATGACCAAGGGAGAGAATTTGAGAACGAGCTGTTTAAAACCTTGCAGCAGCTCAGTGGTGTGGGTCACTCAAGGACCACCCCGTACCATCCTCAAGGGAATCCTGCAGAAAGATTCAACCGTACCCTGCTACAGATGCTCAGGACCCTGACAGAAAAAGAAAAAGAACGGTGGAAAGAGCATCTGTCAAAAGTCATCCACGCATACAATTGTACCAGGCATGAAGCGACTGGGTTTTCCCCCTTCTATCTGATGTACGGTCGTCACCCACGTCTGCCTGTGGACATGATATTTGGCCTGGACACTGATGAAGAAGCTACTTCTCCGAAAGGTTATGCAGAGAAGTGGGCCTCTAGAATGAAGGAAGCGTACAGACTTGCCTCTGAAAACAGCCAACAGTCAAGTTCTCGACAAAAGAGGTACTATGACCGCCACATGAAAGGTGTTGTCCTTGAACCAGGTGATCGCGTCCTGGTGCGTAACCTGGGTGAGAGAGGTGGCCCAGGGAAGCTAAGAGCGTACTGGGAAGATGCGATCCATGTTGTGAAGGAGAGAGTTGCAGATGGGCCAGTCTACAAAGTGGTACCGGAAACTGGTGGAAATAGAGTGCGTACCTTACACCGCAATCTACTTCACTTAGTTAATGACCTACCAATAGACTTCCCTCAACCATCACAGAGATCACCAGTTGGACAAAAGACGAAAACACCAAAACACTTACCTGCTCCATCAACTGACCCACTCCAACAAAGATCAAGGGTCAGACATCCAAACACAAAGAGACAGAGTGAGTGGAACCCAAGCAGTGACTCCTCTGATGATGATGGACCCCAATACTGGCTGAGAATACCTGTGAAGACAAGAATTGAGAACACACCAGAGCCACTATGTGAGCCTCAGAGACATTCTAACCACGTAACAACTACTGAGAGATCTGACCAAACACAACCACCTGTATCTGAAAGAGAAGCTAGAGAAAAACTCCAAGTCAGTGGAGGGAGAGAGAGTCTGCCTGACGTAGAGAGCAGAGAAATGGGACAAGGGACACATGACGAGGAATGGGCAGAAGAGGAGTACTTACCTGTTGATCCAGTACCTGCTGAGCAAGAAGCCACAGAACTAGTAACCCCTCAGACAGCAAGTGAACTGCCCAATAATGATCAGGCTCGCCAGCCACAAACCCGGAGGTCCACCCGTGAGAGAAAACCCACTCAGATGCTCACATACGACACATTAGGCCGACCTTCATACCAACAACAGACTTTTTGCCAGACAGTGGGGGCCCATGGACTGTCAGCAGTACCAACTGGGGAAATGCAAACATACCCAATGACCTACCACACACCTTTCAAGGTGTTGCCATACCCCCCATCCTACCAAGTCTTACCATACACGTCAACCACACCATTTGTTGCACCACTATGGGTGTACTGACAGACTCACACATACATACCTTTGGATATTGGAACTGTTCCAGAATGTTGAACTGTAAATACAAATATTGAAAAAGTTTGAGGTTTGTGAGTATTTAAATGTCTGGAGCCATTTTCATTTTGTCAGGGAGCGTGTGACGCTCATTAAATGTCGGTCACATTTTATGAAGTTTTGTTTATTTTGAGTATATTATTTCTGTAGATTTGTGAATATAATCCAAAGTGATTAATTATTGCTTATCCTAAGAGCAAAGAAAATTATTTTCTTCTGAGACACTTATTCAGTGCCACCAGTAGGAGGCAGTGGCGCCTTGCTTCTCTGTGCAAACGGAAGTATCAACTTCCTCATTCTGCTGAGGAAGCCAGACTGCACCAGAAGCATCGGTCGTCCGTTTCATCTTTTCTTCCTGTTTTACAGGTTAGTGGACTGTGAATATATTCATAAAAGTTACTCAAACTGGTGATTAAATGTTTGGAGAAGATGATCATTTGAGTTTGTTCATGTTTTGAGTAGATTTGACCGTGTTTTTTTTTTGAATGAATGGGAAACGTGTTTCCTCCGTGTGTCACATGTGGCATAAGATGGCACAGCAGTGGTGTAGTTTTTTCCTTTGTGACCAAAACTCTGTATTAATTCATGGCTCCTGCACATTTTGTTTGAGGTTAAATATCATTCTTATGGATTTGTATGTTGTTGATTGTGTAAATAAGTTATGAGTTACAGTAATATCTTCATGTGATTGTTTGAAAATGGTGAAAATGGATCAACTTTGTCTTCAGCGCATACATTAATCCCATAATTTAAGAGTAATACACTCGTGTCTGCAATTTCAACTTAAAGAAAGGTTAAATAAGTTACATTTCATTGATTTAGATTTGATCTGAGTGATAAACAGTTGATTTGACTGAAAGGGAGCG
Source organism: Salarias fasciatus (assembly GCF_902148845.1). NCBI lineage: Eukaryota > Metazoa > Chordata > Actinopteri > Blenniiformes > Blenniidae > Salarias > Salarias fasciatus. Next base: position 25,129,904 of record NC_043756.1, read on the forward strand.
TTTTAATGCAGTACTATACTGATGTAAGATCATATTTTGTGGTAAAATGATATTTTGTTGTTTCATTGAGGAAAATAGGATTGAATTGTTACTGTCTGTGATCAGTTGTGATTTTGTTTCTAATATGTTTAAGAAAATATGGGAAAAGAAAGAACATACTATGGGAATTGTGAATAAATTCTGCTGAGGAAGCCAGACTGCACCAGAAGCATCGGTCGTCCGTTTCATCTTTTCTTCCTGTTTTACAGGACTTCTTATCTGTTTATGGGTACTCAACCTGAGACCTGTTACATAAGCAGTGTAGATTCTGGAGCCACGAGCATTGTTTGTTAATAGGGATGCACCGATACCGATACCAGTATCAAGTATCAGATACAATACTGCCACGGAGTACTTGGAGTGGTGAAAAAGCTCCCTGATAAAACTCGGTGAGTACAACACAGCATCAGCTGTCTGTGGCGTCGCCCACAGGTACGAAAGAGAAGACGAGCGATGTGAGCGGATTATAGATTCGTTAAAATCAATCGCAACGACAAATAGTAAGACAGACTGCAAATTCTATTCTGACAAAATATCAAGAGAAGGAGAAAAGCAGCTGCTTCAACACGAGAAACTTAACTGGCAGCAGAGTTAGAAGGATGCCAGTCAGGAGTTTAACTGCTCTCAGCTGTGCTACATGCTAAAGTTTTATGGCTTGCCCTGTTGATCGGTGAATCGCAGCAACGCATTACATTCACAGGTATCGACAAGTAGTTAAAACATTAGAAGTCGTACTTTAAAAAAGTGGCATCGGTGAATCCCTCGTTTTTACAGTAAATAAAAAGAAACATACTTACCTGTATTTCTGAAGCTCTTGTTTGTAATAGCTTTCCATTTGCGCAAATCTATAAACATCACAGAAATATGAGTCTGATGAAATGACAGCAGGTACAAAATGTGAGTAATAATCTCCAAACACACGACACAGTCCAGGAGCTCATCTGGACAGAGGTCAAGCTGATTGTTTAAAATGTTTTTTTCCTTCTATTAGCAGCACTTCCTGTCCCAACTGCTTTCATTAACTGTATTTTTCTTTGGATGGCACAGTAAGACACCTTGCAGGACGCCCCGTGTTACAGAGGGGTTTTATGCTCAATCAAATGTTCTTATTTTTAGTTGTTTGCTTTTTAAATCATATTCTGTCTCATGAAGCTGTTTGTGACACTATACTGTAACTTAAGGACAGCACACGCAAACATACTTAACCTGAAATCTTGGTCTGGTGTCCCAAACCAGTCGCTAATGGCACTGCTGAAGGGGGACATAACATGCTGGAAGACTGTTTGGAGACCAGATGTTATCCTGCTGATATAGCTACAGAAAGAGAACAAAAGGCCCAAATCCAGTGAAACCACTCCAGTTGGCTCATCGCTCTGACTTCAGTGTAATATGACTTGACCCCTCTCCCTTCTGGGTGGTGACTGCCGAAGGTCCCAAGAAATATCAACGAAGGTTTTCTGAGAGACTTTGTAAAGGTAAACATCATCAAACCGGATATTCCTCATATCTTGAGTGTTAATGTTCAGAATGTATTATTCTCCGTGTTCTCCAGTGTTAATGTTTAGAGCAGCATGCTAACCACTTCATTTCCAGGATGTTAGCATGTCAGTGTGTAACCTGAAACTTTTATGAAATGGAAATGCTAAAACGATGTGTTTTCACCGGAAACCTTGCAGGGCTCCGGCTGTCTCCTCAGGATGGAAACAGAGCTTCCAGAAAGTGTTGTTGTTCGTCCCTTAACATGAAGACGGACACTTTTCAAAAGTTGCACCTCAAAGAATTTTCCAGAAAGCAGCATTTTCATCACTGTTGTCATGTAAACAGACGCCCAAAATGCAACGATGATTTTGTGTTTCCACCAGAAAGTGTGTTCATACTTGTATTTTTGTTGTTGTCGGAACAAACCCAGGGCTGTGAAAGCAGACTGAAGTGTGACTGCAGCACAGACAAGTTCGGCGGGAACAGATTTGCATGCTTTGTCTGCTCACAGCCACAACCAGTGTACACCAGTACCTTTTCCCCCTGCAATAACTTAACGTGTATTCTGTTGCATTTAGTCCATCATGCATGAGAGGATCCTGCTGTCCTGCAGGACTTCACAGATTTTATTCAATGTAAAAATAAACTTGACTGGATGCAAACTGGAAAGAGAAAATTTTAAATGTGAAAAACTTTTACCTTGCCTGGAACTGCTGCTCATTCCCCTGACGTCTGTTGGAAAAGCATCAAAGAAATGTTAGTGGTGATAACAAGAGATCACAGCTTCATTGGTTAAAATCAGAAAGTCCAGTGGAATTTAAGTTTTAAGTTAAGAATCTCTCTTCATTGAAGAGCGGCGAGATGCGACTTTTACTTTTATCTTTTTTATCATTTAACGTCAAGTAAATGTTGAACATGTTCTGTTGTTTCAGGTCAAAGCAGTGCAATTTTTTTTTTTTTTGTAATACATTTGTTAAAATAAATTAATCACAGTGATGAATAGGCACCTGAACATCCCAAGATAACAACCAAGGCAAACCAAGAATCATGGGAGATTATGACATTGTTCATAATGGCCACCTTTATGAATCTCTGATGAATCGCTATAACTCGAACAAGTCATGGCAGCTTTTAGCTCGTCCCGGTGCTCTTCTTGGGAATATTCAGAGAAGCCATGGGATTGCGTGGTTTCAGTCATTTCCTGTACAGTACCTCTCTGTGATTGTCTGCATTTCTTGCTGCTTTTGATGCAGAGCAGAGCTGTCAAAGGAAAAACATCTGAGCATGAGAAGGAAGCATGGGACAATCCAGGAAAGATTTCTCTGCAAAAATATAAAACATATTTACCTTAATTTTACAATTTGATCTTCATAATTCCGTTTCATCTCGCTCGCTCTGTGTGGGACAAAACACACAATGATTATTCTCGTTAGATGAGTTCAATCACTGAAAAGCTGAACCACACATTCTCTTCTGTGAAATTCTAAATCTGAGACACTGGATGGATTACTGCTAAATGATCAGTCAGATTGATCATGCCCAGCCTCAACACTCAAAATCCCATCAAAGAAAATTCATCGGTAAATTGAGAGCGATCACACACAGACACCACACTGTGAACACAAAAGCTAGTTTAACTCTGGAACAGGAAATTGACATACTCATGGCGGGTTGCTCTCAGTTCTTCCTCTTGTTTGTCCAGAACAGATCTGTGGGGAAAATATGTGGTGTCAAGACCTGAACACTGATAAAAGTAACCTCTAAATGATCTACAAATCCATTTCTTCCATTAACGGACATTTTGATACAGATTACAACAATTCAGAGGCCACAATAAGTCCAGTTCCAGATCCACACGTTGTCAGCAGCATCAAACCTTGGTGATTGTTTTGAAGTCATTACCTAATCTGGATGAGTTGTTGCTCCATCGACATGGCGTTTCTTTAAAAATCACAGAAAATTCAATCAGATTCCTCATGAATATACAATTCCCGCCATTCAGAACAAGCACAAAGTTTGGCTGGATGACTTCATCCAGCAGCCAAAGAAAGTTCTCCTGCCGGCTGACATTTCATACTCCAGTAGAAGGTGCAAGAACTCAGAGGCCACGCCCCTCTGAGGCCACGCCCCCTCAGTGCTGACTTAGCTCAGGCAAGACAGGAGGCATGCTAAAGAGGAGCCTGAGCCACCTCAGCTGGCTCCTCTCAATGTGGAGGAGTAGCGGCTCTACTCCGAGCTCCTCCCTGGTGACTGAGCTCCTCACCCTATCTTTAAGGGAGCGCCCAGCCACCCTACGGAGGAAGATCATTTCAGCCGCTTGTATCCGGGATCTTGTCCTTTCAGTCATGACACAAAGCTCATGACCATAGGTGAGGGTGGGAATGTAGATTGACTGGTAAATCCAGAGCTTCTCCTTTCAGCTCCCACTTCACCAAAAACGGACCCATACAATGACTGCATCACTGCAGACGCTGCAGCGATCCCTCTGTCAATCTCACGCTCCATCCGTCCCCCACTCATGAACAAGACCCCAAGATACTTAAACTCCTCCACTTGGGCCAGAGTCTCTCCACCAACCTGGAGAGGGCAAGCCACCTTCTTCCGATCGAGAACCATGGAGGTGCTGATCCTCATCCTTGTCGCTTCACACTGGGCTGCGAACCGCCCCAGTGCATGCTGCAGGTCTGGGTTCGATAAAGCCAACAGGACAACATCATCTGCAAAAAGCAGAGATGAAATCCTGTGGTCCCCAAAAAGGACCACCTGCTGCCCCTGGCTGCACCTAGAAATTCTGTTCATAAAGATTATAAACAGAACCGGTGACAAAGGGCAGCCCTGCCGGACATGCACCGGGAACAGGTCCGACTTACTGCCGGCAATGCGGACCAGACTCCTACTCCGGTCATACAGAAACTGGCCGGCCCTTAAAGGTGCACTAAGGAGTTTTTCAACTTTAAAAATACTTATTTTCCACCATAAATATGTTACGAACATTCAATGATGTGTAGAATGTGCCCTGATATATTCATTGCAAGTACCGCTAACAGCGGTTGCCAGCACTGGGAGAATTTGAGACGATGTGACATGATGCGCGCTCCCACTGGCCTGACTTGCTAGGTTTCATTTTGTTCGCCATTACTCCTTCGCCAGATGCTTAGCGAGCAACAACTGCGCAGTATTAGAAAAGACCGGCTTCTAGCACTGCCACAACTCCAGCACAGACCCCACGCAGGCGAAGGAAACGTAAATTTTTCTGGAGCGCTACTAAGAGTGAGGAAGGAGTTCCCCTCTTCCGTGCACATACATGGACGCAAGCCACAGACACGAGCGTTTCATTAAGCTGCAGTTACGCCCAAGGCCTGCAGGGGCCGTTGTTTCACATGAAACGTGCAAACTCCTTAATGCACCTTTAACAAGGGGCCCCGGACTCCGTATTCCCGTTCGCACCCCCCACAAGACACCACGAGGGACGCGGTCAAACGCCTTCTCCAAATCCACAAAACACATGTGGACTGGCTGGGCAAACTCCCACAAACCCTTGAGCACCCTATGGAGGGTATAGAGCTGGTCCAGTGTTCTGCGACTAGGACGAAACCTTCATTGTTCCTCCTGGATCCGAGGTTCGACTATCGGTCGAATCCTCCACTCCAGTACCCTGGAATAGACTTTCCCAGGGAGGCTGAGGAGTGTGATCCCTCTATAGTTGGAGCACACCCTCCGGTCCCACTTTTTAAAAAGGGGGACCACCACCCCAGTCTACCAATCCAGAGGCACCGTCCCCGACCGCCACGCGATGTTACAGAGACGTGTCAACCAAGACAGTCCCTGCACATCCAGAGACTTAAGGTACTCAGGGCGAATCTCATCCACCCCGGTGCCTTGCCACCGAGGAGCTTACAACCACCTCGGTGACTTCAACTTGGGTGATGGACGAGTCCACCTCTGAGACCTCAGTCCCCTCCAGAGGTGCCAGAGGGTTTGCCAGAATTTCTTCGAGGCCGACCGGTAATCCTCCTCCATGGCCTCCCCGACCTCCTCCCAGACCCGCATCCGAGCCGAACTTTGTTCTTGTGGAGTATGAATAGGCCTTGACTCACTTACTCACTCACTCCCTTGTATATCACTACTGTGATGTTACTACTGTGATGTAACCGGCATCATTGTGCGCGGGTTTGTCACATGTGCGCTGTGCGCCGCGAGGGCGACGTGTGTAAAGCCAGGTTTACACTTGCACGATTCTGTGGCACGCATTGCCACGAATCGAGTCGCAAACGGTCGCAAACCACTCGTAAAGTGGTGTGAAGTGTGCATAAACCCGTCGGGACTGCGTGCCATGTCGGGACGAGAATTTTGAAATGTTCAAAATTTTGGTCACGACAAGATATTGCGAACCGGCCTTGAACTATGCGCCAACTGTCCGTGAATTCCTTGTGAACGCGTCGGGACAATGCGGGAGAATGCGTGCCAGTCGTGGCCACCGGCGAGTACCCGGAAAAGGGCCCCATGCGGGGGATTTTCGACCCACTGTCGTTGCAGCATCAAGTGTAGCTCCTTGAATTTGTCATTGAAATTGACTGATGTCAGCCGTCCGTCGGGGCCCCCTTCAGCTCGGAGCCCTAGGCAGCACCTTTTCTGCTGCTCTTCAACACAGAGCAGCTGCAGGTACAGGATCTTCTCTTCTCCGCAGTGATGGTGTCTCTGGCATTCAGCATGTTGTCTGTTCCACAGCAAATCCAAAAATGACCCGGGGTTGGGGAAGCCCCCTTTTTACGCGTAATTGCGCGCGCAACCACGTCGTGCCGGTGCGGAAAGCTCGTAAACTATGCGCAAACTATGCGTGAATTTGCCGTGAATGCATCGTGTCAGTTCGCGACACTGATGGGCGCATTCGTGAATTGTCCGTGAACTGTGCGCCAACTGTCCGTGAACTGGTCATGAACTGTGCGTGAACTAGTCGTGAACAGTGCGGGAGTCTGCCGGTTCGTTACTCCAGATTGGCACGCCTTGCCACGACAACATCGTGGCAAAAAGTCGTGCAAGTGTAAACCTGGCTTAAGCCAGAGATATGTATATGAAGGCTGGATGCTTCATTGCGAAGAGTTCACTTCCTGTCTGCTCAGGCTCACTGACCCCAGTCAGGACCAAGTACGACCAATCTTCACCATTCACACTAGATCTATCAGTCATGTGTGGATTGTTGGACAGTTCTCTGTGAACTGACGAAGCACAAAGTGACAATATGAGCACTGCTCATTCATTCGAATCATTAAAATGCATGTTTTTTAAATATTTTTCTACAGACAATAAGGTGTTTATTGACAGTGACTATATGTTGTTGATCAGTTTTGCAGTTCCTATATAAATATTCAGATTTCATTCTTGATCTTATTCTGTTTACCTTCTTGTCGTAATGATATGTGTTATAGTTTAAACTCAATATAATGATCACTCCTAATTTCCCTCCAGATGTTTTTTTTCCCCCATTGTTGTGATTAATGTCATGTTTTTACTTCATTACTTTGTCTGGTTGTCATAACAGTAATATTCCTGTGAAGCTCATTAAATTTAATGTTGTAAGTAAAAAGACTGAGTGATCCTTTGAAAAGCTCTCTGATGCAATATCTGACAGGTAGTTTTTGGAGAAGCATGTCTTTGAATCTCGTCCCAGGAATGGAAAATGAAAGTGCTGACTGAAGAAAGGAAAGACGTAAACTGCTAAATTCCCAGTGGAGGAATAAATAATTTGATTTTATTGTGAGGCCACAATCTTTCAATTAGTCAAAATTTCAGATTAATTCATTAACTGAATCCAGCAAATTCTGCTGTTTTATCTTGATATCCTGTAAAACAATAAGGTCATTCTCAGAAACACAGATAATATTCGGTGTTGTTTTTTGTCCCTTTACATGTAGAAGGAGTCAGAACATTTTCAAAAAGTTCCATCTTGAAGAACTTTCCAGAAAGCAGCATTTTCATCACTGTTGTCATGTAAACAGACGCCCAAAATGCAACGATGATTTTGTGTTTCCACCAGAAAGTGTGTTCATACTTGTATTTTTGTTGTTGTCGGAACAAACCCAGGGCTGTGAAAGCAGGCTGAAGTGTGACTGCAGCACAGACAAGTTCGGCGGGAACAGATTTGCATGTTTTGTCTGCTCACAGCCACAACCAGTGTACACCAGTACCTTTCCCCCCTGCAATAACTTAACGTGTATTCTGTTGCATTTAGTCCATCATGCATGAGAGGATCCTGCTGTCCTGCAGGACTTCACAGATTTTATTCAATGTAAAAATAAACTTGACTGGATGCAAACTGGAAAGAGAAAATTTTAAATGTGAAAAACTTTTACCTTGCCTGGAACTGCTGCTCATTCCCCTGACGTCTGTTGGAAAAGCATCAAAGAAATGTTAGTGGTGATAACAAGAGATCACAGCTTCATTGGTTAAAATCAGAAAGTCCAGTGGAATTTAAGTTTTAAGTTAAGAATCTCTCTTCATTGAAGAGCGGCGAGATGCGATTTTTACTTTTATCTTTTTTATCATTTAACGTCAAGTAAATGTTGAACATGTTCTGTTGTTTCAGGTCAAAGCAGTGCAAATGTTTTTTTTTGTAATAAATGTGTTAAAATAAATTAATCACAGTGATGAATAGGCACCTGAACATTCCAAAATAACAACCAAGGTAAACCGAGAATCATGGGAGATTATGACATTGTTCATAATGGCCACCTCCATGAATCTCTGATGAATCACTATAACTTCAACAAGTCATGGCAGCTTTTAGCTCGTCCCGGTGCTCTTCTTGGGAATATTCAGAGAAGCCATGGGATTGCGTGGTTTCAGTCATTTCCTGTACAGTACCTCTCTGTGATTGTCTGCATTTCTTGCTGTTTTTGATGCAGAGTAGAGCTGTCAAAGGAAAAACATCTGAGCATGAGAAGGAAACATGGGACAATCCAGGAAACATTTCTCTGCAAAAATCTAAAAAATATTTACCTTAATTTTCCAATTTGATCTTCATAATGCCGTTTCATCTCGCTCACTCTGTGTGGGACAAAACACACAACGATTATTCTCGTTAGATGAGTTCAATCACTGAAAAGCTGAACCACACATTCTCTTCTGTGAAATTCTAAATCTGAGACACTGGATGGATTACTGCTAAATGCTCAGTCAGATTGATCATGCCCAGCCTCAACACTCAAAATCCCATCACAGAAAATTCACCAGTAAATTGAGAGAGATCACACACAGACACCGCACTGTGAACACAAAAGCTAGTTTAACTCTGGAACAGGAAATTGACGTACTCATGGCGGGCTGCTCTCAGTTCTTCCTCTTTTTTGTCCAGAACAGATCTGTGGGGAAAATATGTGGTGTCAAGACCTGAACACTGATAAAAGTAACCTCTAAATGATCTACAAATCCATTTCTTCCTTTAACAGATATTTTGATACAGATGACCACAAATCAGAGGCCACAATAAGTCCAGTTCCAGATCCACACGTCAGCAGCATCAAACCTTGGTGATTGTTTAAGGCCATTACCTCAGCTGCTGCTCCATCTGTATGGCGTGTCTTGGAAAAATCACAGAAAATCCACTCAGATTCCTCATGAATATAGAATTCCCACCACCACCACCACTCACTCTTTCATTCACTCACCCCCCACTCACTCACTCCCTCACCCACTCACCTGCATCTCACTATTGTTTCTCCTCCGGCTTCTGGAACAGAGCTGTGGAGGGAAAAATGTGGCGTTACGTCTCGTTTCTGTCAACATAATTCTTTCAAGACATTAAAGGTGCAATAATTTTTAAATTTACTATCAAAATAATTAAACTCATTCATATTTTTCGCCTGTCACTAAAGAAATATTCTCTTTGAACAATCTGTCGTCTCCATCAACAAAGTCTCGGCCAAGTATTTTTCTTTCAAACTGAGTCGTTCCAGGAGGAACAAGGCTGCCAAACAAGCAGCACAAAATTCCGTATTTTATGGCAGTGCTGTGACCCATGCACATGCATGCCACATGCGCACGATGCATGTCGCATTTTGTGACGGTTTGTGACAAAATATTATATTATTAATTATTGCACCTTTAAAGACATTCAGAGATTTGAAAATGATTTTTTTATTTATTTTTTTACCTGGTTGTGTTTGAGTTCTTTTTATCAGTGGCCATCTCGAACTGCTGAAACAAATCATTAGTTCACATAAATCATATTGAACAAAAACAAAAATGACTGATCCTCTTCAAATGTTCAAATGATTATTTCCATTTAAAATGTGGGATTTAATTCGCCATTAATTCCAAAAAGTACAAATCACTTGTTCTCCCTTTCAAAATCAAAACCTCACCAGTGTAATAAATGTACTTATTATGAATACATCCATTGAATCTTTCACAATGTCTCTCCTCACATCTTCTAATATGGTGGTATTAGTAAGATTAGAACTAGACGTACCTGCTTTTTTTTTTTGGGGGGGGGGGGGGGTGACAAGTACATTTTCTCTTACTTTATTTATTTTCAATATTATTATTATTATTATTATTATTATTATTATTATTATTATTATTATTATATTTTTACCTTTAAATTGTTAGTTATTGTAATTGTTTAGTTATTATAATTATGGTCTTTTGTTTTTTTCATTATTATTGTTTTTCATTTGTTTCTTGTTGTGTGTTTTTTGCTTTCTTGTGGGCAATAAAAAAGCACAAAAAAGCACACAAAAAAAAGACCAGAGGAGGTACAATGTTTCCTTCACTATTTTTTTCTCTTACTTGTTGAACTGCAAAACATCGCCACCTCTGGAGATGGAGATGTTCGAAACTCGGTGTAGGGAGGCTCACAGCAACACCCCTGTGGCCTGCACCTCGCTAAACCCAGGAGGTCCCATCAAAAAGGAGACCACACCCCCATTATAGGAGGAACCAGAGGACACCACACCCCCAGTCCAGGAGGAACCAGAGGAGACCCTAGAGGAGACCACACCCCCAGTCCAGGAGGAACCAGAGGAGACCCTAGAGGAGACCACACCCCCAGTCCAGGAGGAACCAGAGGAGACCACACCCCCAGTCCAAGGAGGAACCAGAGAAGACCCTAGAGGAGACCACACCCCCGATCCAGGAGGAACCAGAGGAAGACCCAAGAGAAGACCACAACCGCAGTCCAGGAGGAACCACAGGAACACCGAAAGACACAGGAAGTTATGATGACTGGTTTTTCTCAGGTGGTTTGGTCAAAGGGCAAGTGTGTTTAACAATGTGCAGATCCGTTGGCTTTGGTGTCCAAGGGTGGAGAAGCAGAGCTGTTGAATGGTCTTCGGTCTTCACAGTGCGGTGACTGTGGCGGCCATTGGCTGGTGGTCAGGAGGTGAGGACAACACACTGGAATGGTTAGTAGTGGGAATTGCCCAGCCCAGGTGTGCTCTGTGGGTGTGTCATCATGCATGCTTCATGAAAGATGTCTGATGACAGAACTCCAGAACCATGTGGACTGGCAGGATTCTGTCTTTGTTGAAAAATTGTCTCTCCCAGAAAGCAACAGGGGATGTAGATAAAAACATAGACAACCCAAAACCCTAACTCTAACCCAAGTCTTGCAGTTGAATAAAAAGGACGCAGGTTGTTATGACCTTGTTCATCTTGACTTGGAACACAATGTTCCCCGCATCAGGATGTTGACTCACCACAGCAGGTATCGCCTGGAACCAGTCCAGAACCCTGGCAAATAGGAAAGGCTTTGTGGTGGCAGTCATGGACTTATCCATCTCAGCTTTGACGGGAAGAGTGTGCAGCGGCGTGGCAGCAGCAGGATCCTCAGTGGTCCATGTAGAGCAAGTGGAAGTGGTCCATTGTGGTGCAGGGTAAAGCTCGGGACTGGCAGTGCAGATCGATCTGGTCCGTAAAGCAGAGGAGGTCAAGCCCATGTCAGATGTGCAGATGTGGGCTGATTGTGTGCGTCCATCCACAGGAGTGCTCCGATAAGCAGGTGTGGGTTGCGGCATTGGCTGGTGGTGGAACACCACCAGAGCCTTGGGTGGATGTGGAGGTTCCTGGACCCCCAGGCAGAGAATGATCCTCTTCATCCAGAAAGGACACAGAGTTGGCAACTTTAACTTTGACAGCTGGGTTCAGAGGCTTCAAGCCATGGTTATCCTCCCCGCCTCTGGTCACCTGCTCACCCCCATCAGGAGTGGAGGTGGCCCGGGATTTGGGTTTTGCATCCATGTGAGTGGCGCCTGAGGTGGCAGCTGCAGAACCGACGCTGACAGGGAGTCCAGGATTCACTCCTCACCTCCGATACAACACCGATATCCTCTCTTGTATTTGAATGGAGAGGTGAGTGGAGACATGTGGAATACAATGAGTCCATGTTTAGACTTTTGCTACATGCCAAAGACTTTCAGGGCTCACACCCCAACCATGCCACATGCTAAACATGATTAAAGTCTGTATTTTAAGTCTGCATAATTTGTTTTGAAATTAATAAGTATTGGTAAGTAGCTAAAGGGGAGTCCTCATCTTTTTAAAAAGTGGCGTCGATGCATTTACAACTTTTAAGCAAGTTGAGAACTGTCATTTCCCACTGGACAAGACGACCCGCAGACTTTGTTTACATATGACAATGGAGCATTTTGAAAACACAAGTACAATGCAGAACATGACATTTGAGTTTCTGTTGCTGAAAAATGTTGCATGACTTTGACCTACAAAGAATAAAATGCTGTCTGAAAACAAGTGGGACCACATTACTGAGAGAACAGCAGCCAGACCAGAGTTTCACCATAAAGATAAAGACTCACACTGCTGTGTGGCCACAGAACTACACACAACCCCTACAACACAACGTCCCCTCAGGACCGGAGAGTCCACTTCCTGTCTGCTCAGGCTCACTGACCCCGGTCAGGACTATGTACAACCAATCTTCACCATTCATACTAGATCTATCAGTCATGTGTGGATTGTTGGAAAGTTCTCTGTGAACTGACGAAGCACAAAGTGACAATATGAACAGAAAAAAAAAAAAAAAAAAAAAAAAAAAAAAAAGTGACAATATGAGCACTGCTCATTCATTCAAATCATTAAAATGCACGTTTTTTTTTTATATATTTTTCTACAGACTATAAGGTATTTGACTATATGTTGTTGATCAGTTTTGCAGTTCCTATATAAATATTCAGATTTCACTCATAATGTTATTGTGTTTATATATTTGTTTTAATATTAGTTGTGATAGTTTAAACTCAAAAAATGATCACTCCTAATTTCCCTTCACATGTTTTTTTCCCTCATTGTTGTAATTAATGTCATGTTTTTACTCATTATTTTGTCTGGTTATCATCACAGTAATCTTCCTGTTAAGGTCTTTGAATTTAACGCTGTAAGTGAAAAGACTGAGTGATCCTTTGAAAAGCTCTCTGATGTAATATCTGACAGGTAGTTTTTGGAGAAGCACGTCTTTAAATCTGGTCCCAGAAATGGAAACTGAACGTGCTGATTGAGGAAGGAAAGACATAAACTGCCAAATTCAAAATGGAGGAATAAAAATTTCACTTTTTAGTGAAGCCACAATCTTTCTATGAATCATATTTTCAGATTTTTTTTATGTAGCCTACTGATTCCAGCAGCTTCTGCTGTTTTATCTTGATATGCTGTAAAACAATAAGTTCATTCTCAAACACAGGATTCAATACACTGGAGTTGATCTAAATTTGTGTCTCTGGTTGTGTGTGTGTGTGTGTGTGTGTGTGTGTGTGTGTGTGTGTGTGTGTGTGTGTGTGGACACCAATGCTCCACTGAGGTGTTGTTAAGGTGCAGCACCTCGCTGCAGTCACCCCCGTGTGCGCATGCGTGACAAGTATTCTCTTTACTAAGAGGACTGGAGGTTGAAAAAAGGGTGTTGACAGCAGTTCTTGCAGTGAGTTGAATAGGGAAATAGGCAGCAGTCCCATGACTGGCTGATTTCTGAGAACTGCCCCGCCCCCCCCCCCCCCCCCCCCCCCCAGGCAGTGGAAACTTTCTTACTTTCACTTTCTATGAGCAGGGAGGGGATTATCAAAATCAACCAAGTAACGTTCCAGGATTATTAGACTGCGTACGCGACCATATTGACCTCTATTTTTTTCTTTTTGCTCTGATAATTTTTTACATTCCTTGCGCGTGCGCGTAATCCCACAGATTAACTCTGCAGGTTTAGACACACTTTGATTTTCAGCTGCAGAATTGAGAATACATTTGCACGTCCTTGTCACTGTGCTGAGGGTGGCTACACGCGCAAAGCATGAAAGAGCGCTGATTTTTAAAAATGTAGAAAAACTGAAATGACAGTTGATGTAAGAGATTTGCTGTACCTGCAGTGCTTTCTCTCGACGCACTTGGTGGCTGCAGCCTTCCCCTCGGTGGTGGGAGTGTTGAATGTGTCTGACAGCGGCTTGTCAGAGTGGCAGAGAGCAGAGTGTGGATCAACTCCTCCTCCACTGACCCTGACTCAGTGTGACCGCCGGTGCGTTTTTGCGCACAGCGCTGCGTCCTGGTTCCACCATGAGCGGCGACTCCTCCTCCTCCTCCTCCTGTCATTCTGTCAGAACGTGCACTGTGGTTGCAGCTGGAGTTCAGCCCTTTCTCTCTCCCTCTGCAGACTGTGACTGTCCGGTACTCCCGGTTCTCGTCCTGCTTCCACCATGAGCGACTCCTTCATCGTCGCCATCGACTTCGGCACCTCGTACAGCGGGTTCGCCTTCAGCATGACGTCCCGAGAGGAGGACATCGACCCCTACCTGCCCCCCTGGGGGGAAGAGGTCGGCTTGGAGACCCCCAAAACCCCCACCTGCATCCTGTTTGATGAGCACCAGCAGTTTGTCAGCTTTGGTTATGAAGCCAAAGTGTCGTACGTCAAAATGCGCGGAGACGACGCGCGAAAAAAGTTCTTCTTTGAATGCTTCAAGATGTCTCTCTATGGAAAAGTGAGTGATCTTTTCATCAACTCTCATACTGACAGTATTACTGATATGATCGTCTTGTATTCCCTCCTTGCTGCCTTCCAGTGAAGACTGAGTTTCCAGAAAAGTTTTCTCGGTGGTGTTACTTTCTGTTTCTGTTCTGCTTCTGTTCTCCTTGAGGGCTCACATTCCTGACTGTCAGCAGCCTGCTGCCACTCAGTCTTTACTCATCATTATAATAACATGTTACTAACATGTTAATAACATGTTCTTTGGAAACAATGAACTCAGGCGGTATTTTGATAAAGGCAACGTGGGCAACCGCCCAGGGCGCGATCAGTGGGCACAATCAGCTGGACAGTAGGGTTCACTATACGGGTTCCTGCGCCCCCTTGTGGGCACAGGGAAGAACAATAAAATCAATCGCAGTGTGGAACCTGATGTGCGTCAATACCACCAGCCCAGAGCGGGGTTCAAACCAGTGAACTCACAGCCCCAGAAGCCATCAGTGCTTTGAGTATTGCTGTAAGTACAAAGTCAGTTCATTGTTTTTATTGCAGGCTGATATCGGGACAACAGTAACTTTACAGTGTGTTGAGCAGCCCTTCATACTCGCTCAGTGAAGATAAAGAACACCCGGTTCCTCTACTGACCTAAATAATCCCAAACAGGTTCCTCAAAGACCGCAGCCATCCAACCAGACAGAGATCTTCCCATTTAGTCACATACCAGCATGAAGTGTCAACTGACACACACACACACACACACACACACACACACACACACACACACACACACACACACACACACACACATACACACTGACAAGCATGGCAAGTAAGATTTAGTATTCCTTACATTCTTCTCATTTTTACAATTCCTGAAATGGTGTAAAGTCAAAAAAAAACCAAGAAAGATAAGAAATCAGTTAAAATCATCACTTTCCAAAGTAGTTCAAGATAAATGACATAAGTTGAGCTGGAAAGAGTAACATCCAAAGGTAGATCATTGACCGGTGTTCTGTTCACTTATCAAGAAGGTCGGCTCTTAAAGAGTCACACTCACAAGTGTTTTATCTCAAACCAAACATTTGAAACTTGCTGCTCATAGTGAGAACTGACCGTTTCTGCTGTGTAGATGATATTTGATGTGGATGACAGGGAGTTTCTGTTGCTGAAAGATGTTACATGACTGTGACCTACAAAGATTAAAATGCTGTCTGAAAACAAGTGGGACCACATGGCTGAGAGAACAGCAGCCAGACCAGAGTTTCACCATAAAGATAAAGACTCACACTGATGTGTGGCCACAGAACTACACACAACCGCCACAACACAACGTCCCCTCAGGACCGGAGAGTCCACTTCCTGTCTGCTCAGGCTCACTGACCCCGGTCAGAACCAGGCAGGAACCTGAGGCTGGACGTTACCAGACTCCAACCGCTGCACCTGCTGGAGTGCGGCTCCTCACTCTCAACACTCCACTGCTCCTCTTCTGTGTCGCCACAGTCAGTCAACAATCTGAGGAGTGACGATCCAACAACCGATCCAATGAGCCACTTATGGGCCGTGATCAGGAATGTTCTTTACTCATGTTTCAAAAACTACAATAAGAAGAAAAACAATCAATCATTTGTCACTGCGGAATTCATTTATCGAACAAAACCTTCCCAGAAACAGCAGAGTGTCAGTGTGATCTGGTGTTACAGTCAGAACCTTCACCCCTGATTTATACACACCTGTCACAGGTGCAGCTGACCACCAGTCAGGGTTTTAGCGCCACCTAGTGCTCAGTATTTACTCCACTTATTAAAACTTTCTTGGTGCTGAAAGATGGTGAAATCCAAAGAGTGCATGAGGAAAATGTGACTTCAACTTTGAGGACCTCATCCTGAAACACCTCACATCCTCCAGAAACAACGTGAGACTCTCACGGTTTCATGTGAATGTTTAAAAGAGTCAAGAGATGCACTGACAGGAGAAATACACATGTTGAGCTCCATCATCCAAACCCTGGGAGCTCTTCTTCTCACGTCTTTGTACTGTTGAAGAACTTCCTGATCAGTGATGCATATTAAAAAAAGAAGTAGCTGTTCTTCTAGTTGCAGTCAATGCCTTGCAGATACTCATGATGATCTCAATCCTTACCAGAAACTCAGCAGTGATCTGACCATCAGAGCCGCCAATGGGAAGTGTATGAAGGCCCTGAAGGTGTTCACCGAGGCTCTGAGATACCTGAAGGACAGCGCCCTGAAAACCATCAACAACACGTCTGGGAGGAAGTTCATTGCCTCCGACTTCAACTGGGTGCTGACTGTACCTGCCATCTGGGATCCTTCAGCAAAGCAGTTCATGAGGAAAGCTGCCACTCAGGTAACAGAGACTGTGGATGAATGAATGACTGAATGAATGAATGGATGGATGGATGGATGGATAGATGAATGGATGGAACAGAGACCACAGCACTGGTGTCCTCTCCTGAAAATCTGTTTTCTTCAGTGTGTCAGTGGATTCAGAACGAGGTTTTGATTTTCCAGGTGAAAAGAACTGTGAATGTGGTTTATCAGTGTCAAATAGGGCTGGACTGATCCTGATCCCAGTGTCAGGCATCGGCTCCTATAACAGCGGGGGGTCAGCTGGAGCTGGCTCTGCTCTGCACTGCTCTGCTGGGGGCAAAAACTGTTCTGATACTGAAAGACTCTCAGTCATAGATTATTGTTCACCTCAGCTGCCAAACAGCACCAGGGACAAAACGTAATGTCTGTGTAATCGATACACAGTGGTGGGTGTACTCTGAACACAGGAGGTAGTTTGCAGCAACACCACCTTCACATGGCGTTTATGTATGCAGTACGGATGGAGTACGGATTAAGTTTCATAGCTCAATAGTTAACCTTAGCTAAAAGTTAGCACGGTACCTGTTTCTGTCCTCTGAAAAGTGGAAACCTTAAGTTAGCAAACTGCTCTGTCTTCAGTTGACAAGTTTCCTTGCTGGTCCGTTTCACCAACAAATCTCACGATTTCCACACATTTTGGTGTAGGAGTTGTGTCTGGGTTGTGAAGTGTTCACTGATACTGTTCTTCTAATCACAGGCTGGTATTGTGACCAAAGGAAATGAGTCCAAGCTGATAATAGCACTGGAACCAGAGGCAGCCTCCATCTGGTGCAAGAAGCTCCCAGCTGACGGTTTCACAGCACGGAGCCAAGGAGACAACACACTCGAGCAGTCTCCAGGGACACAATACATTGTCGTGGACTGTGGAGGTAACATTTGGCTTTTTTTATAATTAATGAGAGATTTTGGATCCAAACAGCTCCTTAAAACCACTTCTGATCATCATGGATCAATCAGTCCAGTATTGACTCAGATTGGCTCACCTCTAAATGTAAGGATTGGGCTTTGGGTTGGCTCACCCATCACTATGAGCACTGTTCGTGAGAAAATAAGTTTTTGTGTTTTCAACCCATTGACTGAGATGGAGGCCACATCAGGACAACTGGACTTCAGCGCTGTTTCTGTTGCAGGTGGAACTGTGGACATCACTGTCCATGAGGTCCTGGATGGAGGAGACTTGAAGGAGCTGCACAAAGCCTCGGGGAACAACATGGGCGGACAAACTGTGGACCAGAAGTTCAAAGAACTGCTGAAAACAATCTTCTGTGATGGTGTGTGGGAAGAATATGAAAGGCAGTACCCCAGTGAGGTTCAGAAAATGATGTACGACTTCACTCTGTTCAAAAAGAAAGACCAGGAGGTGGAGATCAGCTGTCCTTATAATCTGGGAAAATTAGCTCAGGAAGTGAAGGATGTGGAAGCCTTCTTTCAAACGGTGAGCGGTGCTTCCTGGAATGAGGGCTCCATCCAAATCTCTCGAGAGAAACTGAGGTCTTTCTTTAAAGAGAGTCTGAATGGCATCACTGCCAGTGTGAGAGAAATGTTGAAGAAAGACCTCAACATCGAGTATCTTCTGTTAGTCGGGGGCTACGCCGAGAGTCAGATTCTGCAGCAGCACATCATCAGTCAGTTCTCTGGTCAGTGTAAAGTTCTGTGTCCTTTCAGAGCCCAAGAGGCCATCGTGAAGGGAGCAGTGCTGTTTGGGAGAACCCCGGAGGTGGTGGCATCTCGCCAGAGTGCTTTCACTTACGGGCTTGCTGTAGGTAACCGGTTCGATGCGTCCAAGCACAGAGCAGACAAGAAATATACAAACAAAGATGGTGAGTGGTGTCATGATATCTTCATGAAGCTGGTGGCCATTAACGAGAACGTGGCCTGGGACGACACTAGAGAACATACCTTAACTCCATCTGGGTCTGATCACTCAACGATTGACTTTGCGTTTTACTGCACAGAGAAAGAAAGTCCGTTCTACGTGGACGAGGATGGGGTGGAGAAAATAGGTTCATTCGTGGTTAGCTCGCCCGACACAAGACTCGGCATGAAACGTGAAATCAAACTGAAGCTCAAGTTTGGCTTCACAGAAGTGCTGGCCACAGCCACAGATGTAGAATCGGGTTCGACAGAATCAGTCGAGCTTGATTTCATGAGGAAGTTGTGAAGTTATCAAACTGTAGAAAAGTGCATCAATCCATCAATTCACCAGCACGAAGCTACAGAGGTCAGTCAGAGGTCCACTTATTCAGAGTGTGGACAGAGTCAGTGACTGGGTTAAAATCTGTTTAAGAGTCTGTCAGCTGGTTTCTCAAAAGTCGGTGAAATATAAGATGAAGCTAGTCTATAAATGTTGGAGTAATAAAAATGAATCTTGCGCAGGTAATCTCTTTGGTGTTGGTGGTTGCCCTCAGTAAATCCTCCATAACGGAGAATTATGACTGCTGTGGAGAGATTATTTTTGTTAAACTGAGCCAATGTCTTCTTCAAAATCATCTCCCAACATCAGTGATTCCCAAGCCTTTTCTTGAGAGACCCATATTTTCACCATTGCACCAACCGTCGTAAGTAAAAAGCTAAATCTGAAATCCATTGTCTTTGTTGAACCCCTTTACAATCTGTTCCTTTTGTCTGACATCGATTAAAATAGTCTGAGACTTGTCCTAGTTTTCAGTTCAGTCATGTCCTTTCTTGAAGGGAGCCGAGAGCTGTTCCAGGTCTTAGTCAAGATTTACATTAAACCTGGTTTAACTTCAGATTAAAGCCTGTTTGCTTCACACTGTATGGTGAAAATGGATTACAACAAGAGAAGAGATGGAGATGGTGCATTGCTTCATAAATTTTGATTTGAAGAGTTGAGGCCATGGCCGTAATTTAAATCAGAGTGCAAAAGATGATATTATTTAGCTTATGTCACCTACTGGGAACAATAATAGATCCACTAAAAGAAGTGAATGTTGGAGTGTTTTCCTACTTGAACTGTCCAGATGACCATCATCTGGGATGCCTTCCAGCTGTTGCTGGCTTTCAGTCATCCCACATTACAAGTGTCCAAGGTCATCCATCTCTTGTCAAACTGTTGGTCCCCCACCTGTCTTGAACCCGTCCCTACGAGCAATGGTTGTTGTTTTCTCCAACTGCACTTTCATGTTTTTCCACAGGACCTAGAAAAGCCACCGTAACAATGTGTGTGGCTCACATGAGAAGACACATATTTCATGTCATTTGTTTCTTTAATATTGGTGTGGGAGTCCCCCTGTCTGGTGGGATTGGGGGTGGGGCCAGGGTGCCGGCACCTCAACAGTCCTGGTCTACGACTGTGGACAGCCCCAATGGTTTGTCTTTAGTGCCATGCCATGTCTCCCTGTTCTCAGTGTTTTGTGTGTGTGTGTGTGTGTGTGTGTGGTGTGTGTGTGTGTGTGTGTGTGTGTGTGTGTGTGTGTTTGTGTGTGTGTGTGTGTGTGTGTGTGTGTGTGTTTCACTGTATTATGTGTTTTTATTGTGATATACATTGATGATCGGGGATGGGCTTCCCTTTTTTTTGTTCTCTGGTTTAAATGCTATGAAACACATCGTGTTGTTGTTTTTTTGTTTTTTTTGTACATGAAAAGTGCTGTACAAATAAAGTTTGATTGATTGTTTGATTGATTGATGTCAGGCTCCTGCCATGTGGAACCAGTTTCAGTTTGGGAGACCATCTTCTCTCCTTTCTCACTCCACATGCTACACATGCACTCCACTCCACTGCTACATGTCATTAACCGTTGTTAATCGTCTTGTAGTCCATGAACTCTCTCGCTCCTGTAGCCTCTCTCCCTCTCTCTCACTCTCTCTGTCTCTCTCTCAGGATATCCCCAAGGATCTCCATCTGAGGACTTTTCTTTCTTCTGCAATTCAATTCACTCTGACAGCCTTGACAGCAGAACAGGATTACTATTGCAACAACACACCATCAGTTGGGTAAAACTAACCTGTCTCACGACGGTCTAATCCCAGCTCACGTTCCCTATTAGTGGGTGAACAATCCAACGCTTGGTGAATTCTGCTTCACAATGATAGGAAGAGCCGACATCGAAGGATCAAAAAGTGACGTCGCTATGAACGCTTGGCCGCCACAAGCCAGTTATCCCTAGTCCTAGGCTTTACTTCTTATTGTCTCATGCTAGCTGTTGCCAAAGCTGTCCGTCCCTGGGAGTGGGATCCCTCCATACTGTGGTTCTCCCCAAGATTTCTTCTTTTCCCACTGGGTTTTTGGAGTTTTTTCTTGCCGGATGTGAGGGTCTAAGGCGGTGGTTGCTTGTTTTGTCTCGTTACTGTGAATTTGACATATTAACATTATGCTTATTCACTGTTCTTATTTTTACTGACCAATGTAACATCTTGAAGCCCTCTGAGGCAACTGTTGTTGTGATACTGGGCTATACAAAAATAAATTGATTGATTGATTGACAGAAGGCGCTGTTTGAAAGACCTCCAACTGGCGTCCACATTTCCAGTCAGTTTTATAGGAGCTGGCAGTTTTACTGCATCCATATTGTGTTGCTTCTTCTCCTGGTACCATGTAATGTTCTTAATCTACCTTGAATAAGACATCCAGGTGGAGCTTTACGCTAGCTTCAGCTAGCTATTTAGTGATGTAACTGATTAACTGAGGCTACTCAGCCATCTATGGGCAACACCCTTGCTAACACTTATTGCAGGACCACACAGCCCCTCATTCATGTCTTGTGACATGAAAATATTATATAAAGCCTTGCCTCAAGGAATTGACAAGGAATCACACGCTGAGTTGTAAAGCAAAGCTCTGTTTACCTGTCGGTCTCCATCTGCACCCTCACCAGAGTGTCACATTGGCCCAGATTCCAAGGGCGTTTTATTCAAGCTGACTGAAAACAGTCGCATTGAGCGATCTGTATTCATTGACACCAAATGAAGTGATCCATGCTCAACCCTGGTCTACATGGCCCAGGCTGAAGTGGGTTCTGATCTTTAGCAGCAGTTTTCAGCTCCTGTTTTTATCTGCTTGATAATTCTTGAATTGATGATTATAATTAGAATCGCTCAAATAGCGATTAAGCAGCTCTGTGATTCGCTGCCTGGTAACGATCCGTAACGATCCGCCACGGGCCTGCTTGCCTGGCAGTCGGCGGTCTGTCGCAAGCAAACATAAAGGCAAACCAGCAGCCAATAGCATCCTACAACGCAAAAGACATTACACAATAAAAAGAGTACCGTTAATTGTCACGCTCTTGTTAGTAATTGTGCAGTGTGAGCCATACCGGTCTGAGGGACCCATGTAAACGGAGCCCGTGACTCTATGAGCTCTGTGATGATCAGTATCTCGTCAGTCAGTCACGACAGATGCAGCAGGTGTGAATTTGTTTTTGTTTAACGATAAAATAAAAAAAAATAAAAAAATGGAACCGAAACACTGAAAATATATTTTATTTATTTTTTTGTGAGCAAAATAAATAAGAAACATTTTGATATGGAAAAAATACATGAGAGTAGAACATTATTGGACAAATGCAGTCACATTACTGACACACACCTGGACTGCCTCCACTTTAACTACCGAGCCAACAGGTCTGCAGATGATGCAGCCTACCTGAACCTGAACAAGCATCTGTCTGTCACACAGCAGAAGCAACATAGATTTCGATGAGGAGCCGGTAGTGCTGCAGTGATAAGGGACCATCTATAATTTACAAGGCGCTGCAACAGTGAAGACAAATACCACAAAAGCATGTGATACCACCAATGGGATTCACTGGAGCGTCGCCATAATCTCTACATCCTTCACCAACACCAAACAGATTAACTGTGAAAGACTCACTTTTATTATTCCAAAATTTATAGACTAGCTTCATTTTATATTTCACCGACTTTTGAGAAACCAGCTGAAAGACTCTTAAACAGATTTTAACCCAGTCACTGACTCTGTCCACACTCTGAATAAGTGGACCTCTGACTGGCCTCTGCAGCTTCGTGCTGGTGAATTGATGGATTGATGCACTTTTCTACAGTTTGGTAACTTCACAACTTCCTCATGAAATCAAGTTCAATTGACTCTGTTGAACCGGATTCTACATCTGTGGCTGTGGCCAGCACTTCTGTGAAGCCAAACTTGAGCTTCAGTTTGACTTCACGCTTCATGCCGAGTCTCGTGTCGGGCATATTGACCTTAAATGAACCTATTTTCTCCACCCCTTCTTCGTCAATGTAGAACGGACTTTCTTTCTCTGTGCAGTAAAATGGAAAGTTCATAAAGGTCTGATCAGACCTTGTTGGAGTTAAGGTATGTTCTCTAGTGTCGTCCCAGGCCACGTTCTCATTAATGGCCACCAGCTTCATGAAGATACCATCACACCAATCGCCATCTTTGTTTGTATATTTCTTGTCTGCTCTGTGCTTGGACGCATCGAAACGATTACTGATATGAAGCCCGTAAGTGAAAGCACTCTGGCGAGATGCCACCACCTCCGGGGTTCTCCCAAACAGCACTGCTCCCTTCACAATGGCCTCTTGGGCTCTGAAAGGACACAGAACTTTACACTGACCAGAGAACTGACTGATGATGTGCTGCTGCAGAATCTGACTCTCGGCGTAGCCCCCGACTAACAGAAGATACTCGATGTTGAGGTCTTTCTTCAACATTTCTCTCACACTGGCAGTGATGCCATTCAGACTCTCTTTAAAGAAAGACCTCAGTTTCTCTCGAGAGATTTGGATGGAGCCCTCATTCCAGGAAGCACCGCTCACCGTTTGAAAGAAGGCTTCCACATCCTTCACTTCCTGCGCTAATTTTCCCAGATTGTAAGGACAGCTGATCTCCACCTCCTGGTCTTTCTTTTTGAACAGAGTGAAGTCGTACATCATTTTCTGAACCTCACTGGGGTACTGCCTTTCATATTCTTCCCACACACCATCACAGAAGATTGTTTTCAGCAGTTCTTTGAACTTCTGGTCCACAGTTTGTCCGCCCATGTTGTTCCCCGAGGCTTTGTGCAGCTCCTTCAAGTCTCCTCCATCCAGGACCTCATGGACAGTGATGTCCACAGTTCCACCTGCAACAGAAACAGCGCTGAAGTCCAGTTGTCCTGATGTGGCCTCCATCTCAGTCAATGGACTGATAAACACGAAATACTTATTTTCTCACGAACAGTGCTCATAGTGATGGGTGAGCCAACCCAAAGTCCAATCCTTACATTTAGAGGTGAGCCAGTCTGAGTCGATACTGGATTGATTGATCCATGATGATCAGAAGTGGTTTTAAGGAGCTGTTTGGATCCAAAATCTCTCATTAATTATAAAAAATGCCAAATGTTACCTCCACAGTCCACGACAATGTATTGTGTCCCTGGAGACTGCTCCAGTGTGTTGTCTCCTTGGCTCCGTGCTGTGAAACCGTCAGCTGGGAGCTTCTTGCACCAGATGGAGGCTGCCTCTGGTTCCAGGGCAATTATCAGCTTAGTTTCGTTTCCTTTAGTCACAATACCAGCCTGGAATTGGAAGAACAGTATCGGTGAACGCTTTACAACACAGAAACAACTCCTGTGTCAAAATGTGTGGAAATCGTAAGATCTGTTGGTGAAACAGACCAGCAAGGAAGCTTGTCTACTGAAGAAAGAGCAGTTTGCTAACTTCAGGTTTCCACTTTTCAGAGGACAGAAACAGGTACAGTGCTAACCTTTAGCTACTCTATGATACTGAGTACGTCAATTAAAAGCTATATAGCTTAATTCGTACTCCATAGACACCATGTGAAGGCAGTGTTGCTGCAAACCACCTCCTGTGTTCACAGTACACACACACCACTGTGTATCCATTACAAACACAGACGCTACGTTTTGTCCCTGGTGCTGTTTGGCAGCTGAGGTGAACAATAATCTATGACTGAGAGTCTTTCAGTGTCAGAAGAGTTTTTGTTCTTGCAACAGGAAGACGTTGGGATTCTGCTCCTGCTGCAGGCTGCCGGAGGGGCTGGGTGAGAGTGACAGTGAGAGGGAGGTTCACCACCACCCGGTTCTGGTTGAAACCAGATGTGAGGAGGCTCACAGCAACACCCCCAGTATCCCCAGCACCCGGGGGCAGCAGGCCCTGACAGCCCCACCCAGCCAGCCCAGGTGCCCTGCAGCCCATCAGACCCAAGGAGTCCTGAGACAGTGGGCCCGGAGAAGACCCCACCCAGCAGGAGAAGAAGGGACACCGGGCCGAGACCCGCCGGGGTCTTGAGCTCACGATTCGAGCAAACCAGGACTGAGCCCAAAGCCGGATGGGATGGGAGGCCACCCCCAGCAGAGCAGTGCAGAGCAGAGCCAGCTCCAGCTGACCCCCGCTGTTATAGGAGCCGATGCCTGACACTGGGATCAGGATCAGTCCAGTCCCTATTTGACACTGATAAACCACATTCACAGTTCTTTTCACCTGGAAAACCAAAACCTGGTTCTGAATCCACTGACACACCGAAGAAAACGGATTTTCAGGAGAGGACACCAGTGCTGTGGTCTCTGTTCCATCCATTCATCTATCCATCCATCCATCCATCCATTCATTCATCCACAATCTCTGTTACCTGAGTGGCAGCTTTCCTCATGAACTGCTTTGCTGAAGGATCCCAGATGGCAGGTACAGTCAGCACCCAGTTGAAGTCGGAGGCAATGAACTTCCTCCCAGACGTGTTGTTGATGGTTCTCAGGGCGCTGTCCTTCAGGTATCTCAGAGCCTCGGTGAACACCTTCAGGGCCTTCATCCACTTCCCATTGGCGGCTCTGATGGTCAGATCACTGCTGAGTTTCTGGTGAGGATCGAGATCATCATGAGTATCTGCAAGGCATTGACTGGAACTAGAAGAACAGCTACTCCTGTTTTTAATATGCATCACTGACTAGGAAGTTCTTCAACAGCACAAAGACGTGGGAAGAAGAGCTCCCAGGGTTTGGATGATGGAGCTCAACATGTGTATTTCTCCTGTCAGTGCATCTCTTGACTCTTTTAAACATTCACATGAAACCGTGAGAGTCTCACGTTGTTTCTGGAGGATGTGAGGTGTTTCAGGATGAGGTCCTCAAAGTTGAAGTCACATTTTCATCAAGCACTCTTTGGATTTCACTATCTTTCAGGACCAAGAAAGTTTTAATAAGTGGAGTAAATACTGAGCACTAGGTGGCGCTAAAACCCTGACTGGTGGTCAGCTGCACCTGTGACAGGTGTGTATAAATCAGGGGTGAAGGTTCTGTCTGTAACACCAGATCACAGTGACACTCTGCTGTTTCTGGGAAGGTTTTGTTCGACAAATGAATTCCAGCAGTGACAAATGATTGATTATTCTTATTGTAGTTTTTGAAACTGTGAGTAAAGAACATTCCTGATCAGGCCCATAAGTGGCTCATTGGATCAGTTGTTGGATCGTCACTCCTCAGATTGTTGACTGACTGTGGCGGCACAGAAGAGGAGCAGTGGAGTGTTGAGAGTGAGGAGCCTCACTCCAGCAGGTGCAGCGGTTGGAGTCTGGTAACGTCCGGCCTCAGGTTCCTGCCTGGTTCTGACCGGGGTCAGTGAGCCTGAGCAGACAGGAAGTGGACTCTCCGGTCCTGAGGGGACGTTGTGCTATGGCGGTTGTGTGTAGTTCTGTGGCCACACATCAGTGTGAGTCTTTATCTTTATGGTGAAACTCTGGTCTGGCTGCTGTTCTCTCAGCCATGTGGTCCCACTTGTTTTCAGACAGCATTTTAATCTTTGTAGGTCACAGTCATGTAACATCTTTCAGCAACAGAAACTCCCTGCCATCAATATCAAATATCATCTACACAGCAGAAATGGTCAGTTCTCACTATGAGCAGCAAGTTTCAAATGTTTGGTTTGAGATAAAACACTTGTGAGTGTGACTCTTTAAAGGGCAACTTCGTTTTTTTGATTAGCTCGGATGGGAACGTCGCGGAGCTCCTCTCCCCAGCAGAGAGGCACTTTGGCTGGGCCTCGGCTGTCACGTCGCACAGGTGTCTGACTTTCAGGGCCGAGTTGGTCCGAGTTGGGGCCGAGGTGGGTAAACGGCCCGGAGCTTGCTCCACGGAGTCTCCAGAGGTCTCCAGGCCGGCCTGGCCGCGGTGCGCGCGGGCCACGGTGCGCGCGGGCCGGCTTGGAGACCTCCGGGTCCTCCCGGCAAGGGCAGAGACCCAACAGCCGCGCTGCAGCCGGTGCACCCAGGCTGTACGGTAGACGAGCTGACTTTGTGATAACACTGGCGATGGATGAAAAAATACAGCCGAAATGATCGACTTTGCAGAGATTATGTCTCGCGCTGAAGCTCCCTTGCCGTGGCCCCCGCTAAGTGCGGCTGAATCGGTTGGATCTAAACAACTTCTGAAGGACTCCGTGCTGCACAATGTTTGTCTGAGTGAGTACATGAGCATGCACACACCTCGAAATAAGGTCCAGATGTCAAAAAACCGAAGTTGCCCTGTAAGACCCGACCTTCTTGATAAGTGAACAGAACACCGGTCAATGATCTACCTTTGGATGTGACTCTTTCCAGCTCAACTCATGTCATTTATCTTGAACTACTTTGGAAAGTGATGATTTTGACAATCACTTGTCTGATTTTTTTTTTTTCACTTTACACCATTTCAAGAATTGGAAAAAGACAAAGAATTTAAGAAATTCTAAATCTTACTTCCAATGCTCTTCAGAATGTGTGTGTGTGTGTGTGTGTGTGTGTGTGTGTGACAGTTGACACTTCATGCTGGTATGTGACTAAATGGGAAGATCTCTGTCTGGTTGGATGGCTGCGGTCTTTGAGGAACCTGTTTGGGATTATTTAGGTCAGTCGAGGAACCGGGTGTTCTTTATCTTCACTGAGCGAGAATGAAGGGCTGCTCAACACACTGTAAAGTTACTGTTGTCCCGATATCAATAAAAACACTGGACTGACTTTGTATTTACTTCAATACTCAAAGCACTGATGGCTTCAGGGGCTGTGAGTTCACTGGTTTGAACCGGCAGGCTGCTGACAGTCAGGAATGTGAGCCCTCAGGGAGAACAGAAACAGAAAGTAACACCACCGAGAAAACGTTTCTGGAAACTCAGTGTTCACTGGAAGGCAGCAAGGAGGGAATACAAGGACGATCATATCAGTAATACTGTCAGTATGAGAGTTGATGAAAAGATCACTCACTTTTCCATAGAGAGACATCTTGAAGCATTCAAAGAAGAACTTTTTTCGCGCGTCGTCTCCGCGCATTTTGACGTACGACACTTTGGCTTCATAACCAAAGCTGACAAACTGCTGGTGCTCATCAAACAGGATGCAGGTGGGGGTTTTGGGGGTCTCCAAGCCGACCTCTTCCCCCCAGGGGGGCAGGTAGGGGTCGATGTCCTCCTCTCGGGACGTCATGCTGAAGGCGAACCCGCTGTACGAGGTGCCGAAGTCGATGGCGACGATGAAGGAGTCGCTCATGGTGGAAGCAGGACGAGAACCGGGAGTACCGGACAGTCACAGTCTGCAGAGGGAGAGAGAAAGAGCTGAACTCCAGCTGCAACCACAGTGCACGTTCTGACAGAATGACAGGAGGAGGAGGAGGAGGAGGAGGAGGAGGAGGAGGAGGAGGAGGAGGAGGAGTCGCTCATGGTGGAACTAGGACGCAGCGCTGTGCGCAAAAACGCACATGTACGTGTTTATATGTATGTATAACTACTATGTTTACGTGATGAGGAAAGTTACAGGTACAATAGAATGAGCTACTGAGTGACTAAAAGAATAGTAATATTATTCACTGTCATGACGGAGGAAGAGACGACGGTGACAAAGTTCTGCTGTAGTAAATACATATTTCTGAAAAAATAAACAGACAAAAAAAAAAAAAACATAATGTATTCAATAGACAGGGCCGCACGGTGGCGCAGTGGTTAGCGCTCTTCCCTCAGAGCAAGAAGGTCCTTGGTTCAATCCACCAGCCCCGGCAGCTTCAGGTACCGACAGCTCCCCGTTCAAAGAGCCTGACCTGCACTTCTCCAAGTCTCCAGCAGAGGGCGCTGATTCACAGCCACTGTGGCAGTGGCCTGCAGTTCTACATGTCTCCAGCAGAGGGCAGTGCCGGGCAGGACTCAAACAGGGTGTCCGCGGAAAGTGAAAGTACAGCGCTCAAACACCGTGCCCTCCTCTCTCTGTCCTCTGTGCCCGACACGCTTGTGGAAAATGGAGGTAGGTGTCAGACTCTCTCTGTAATCAAAACTTTCAGCATGTTTGTGGAAACATTTCTCCTCGCTGGGTGGAAGAATTAGTTTTAAAGCGCGTGTTTTTCCCATCATGCCTTTCTGCGTTTCTTGATGATCGTCCCACCCAAACATTGAGCCTTTATACGGTGTGAAAGCGACACAGAAAGAAAACTCATGTTGTTTAAAGGTTAATGATTACCTAATGTGTTTGTGTCGTCAAACATAAGGCCCGTGGGCCACAAGAGGCCTCAGGCCACCAAGGAAATGTTAAGACTTTCAAACAAAACAAGACTTTATTATTATTGTTGTTGTTGGTGTTGTTGTTGACAATATAGCGGACACACCAACACAGAGCTGAGCTGAAAAACTGCCCAAGTATCCTAAACAATTGCAGCTGCATTTATTTATCAGTGCTTTACAAAGGAATTGATTTTGACAAAAGAATAAAGAAAGACTTCATGAGGAGAATAATTCAGAAAGATGTTCACTGAGAAAGAGGAACATCGTGAGTCAAAGCCTGTTTCACAAGGAGTAGTGTGTGACGGCAGTCCTCGGGACTCAGAGGTCTGGAGATTCCCAATCCAAGGTGTATTTCAGCCCGTGACCATGAAAAGCTTTCCAGCCAGTCCCTTGAGGCTGCCTGCAGGCCGCCATGCACAGGTGTAGTGTGCTCGGAGTGCTCCACCCTCTTTGTGTTGGTGAACACTGCAGCTGTGTCACGCCGTGGCAGTAACCCAGCCTGCTGAAAATAAATGCATCAGCAAGGTTCTCTGAGTGTTGTTCTGTCATAAACCCTTCAGTTCTTGTGATATTTTTCAGATGATAATGGGCAGACTTCATTGTCTTTACGTGGTTGTTGAATGTCTGGTTTGAGATAAGCACTGACCTTTAACCTTTCTTCTTTGGGGCCTGAAACAATGACCTGACTTTTCTCTGGGTGAAGTTGTAATCGTTCTGACATGTTTACTCCTAAATGTAATTTCTGCATTTCCTCAGCAGGTAAAAGGAGCTGAAGTCATTCAAAATGTCTTCTGGTGTCAAATACAGTGAAATGTTTAAAAACCGGTTTTGCTTTAGATTCTTCTCTATTTATTGATGAAATTTTGTGTCATCTAAAAAAGACTCCGAGCTTCATTTGCCAGTGAAAGGGTTTCTCCACACGTGTCTCAGACCGCACAGTTTTTACGACCTCCTGTGAGCACGTGGAACCTTTGAACCCTGGGTGGGGGGGCAGCAGAGTCACGAGGGTCAAACAGGGAAGGTGTAACGGTATCAGAATGTGGCTACCGGCCAACTCTACCGTGAAGCGCCTCCGTTCAGCTTCTGCATCACGCTACTCACACGTCCAACTGCATCTACAGTACAAAAACGATCATGGTTAGCATGTAGCATCACTGGAGTGTGAGCCATGAAACTCTGAAACTGATTTACAGACATAACTAACTTCAGCTTTTCGTTCTTTTTTGCAGATTATCACAGATATCACACTCATCGTTAACAAAGTTTGTCTGAAAAATGAACAACAAAAGAAAGCACTTTCTCGATACAGACCCAAGGACTGTGGTTCTCACTACAAAGTCAAGGGAAGTCTTGACGAGCTGGACAAGCTTGTAAAAGCACTGCAGGGTTCCAGCGCCCCACCAGGAAGACGGGCGCAGCCGCCGGATGACGGTGGTTTCTCGCAGGTCCAGCCCGCCCATGTGTCTCAGCTGGTGATGGAATATATTGAGCAGAAATGTGTGGACAGGCTAAAGAAAATTCAAGGAGACAGTGTGGTGATGGACATCCAGCCTGACCCCATGGCCGGTCACGGCAAATCCAGCAGGATGGTGCAGGTGGCGTTTAGACTGCGGCACGACTCGCCCGACCCTGCGACCAGAATGCGTTGTGTCTGGGCCAGACAGCGGTTCATCACGTTCTACCAAAGAACCGCGTCTGACTTTGAAAGTGCGTCGTTCCGCTTGAGTCCGCCTGACCAGTCGGCCCTCCAGCAGCGATTTCCACAGCTTCTTTTTAAACCTGGTGCCAACAAGCAAGAAACAACGGTGATGGGACCTTTCAGCTACGTCGCGCAGCTGAGGGCGCAACTCTCGCCCAGAACGCAGGGTTCGTTGAAGAGATCGAGAAGCAGAACTCCAGCAGACACTCAGAGAGGCAGAACCTCGCCGCAGAAAGCCTCCCCTGACCCCGGCAAAGACCCTGAAGAAGAAACCTGCGCAATCTGCATGGACAAAATACTCGCATCCAACAAGGAGACGCTGAGATGTAAACACTCGTTCTGCAAAGACTGTCTGAAAACAGCTTTTGCCTACAAGCCCGTGTGTCCCACCTGCGGACAGGTGTTCGGGGTCCTGGAGGGCACGCAGCCTGGGGGATCGATGAGCGTCAACAAAAGCTCCACTCCTTTACCCGGATATGAAAGCTACGGCTCGATAGTCATCGATTATCACATTCCAAGTGGCATTCAGAAGGTGAGAGGACAGCTTCGGGGAATCGGGTGGTGCAGGGAATGGTCCCCGGTGTCAGTCTGCTCGCCGAGGCCCCGCTCACACGTTTCAAGACAGCGTGATAGCTGCCGGCTGAGAGTCTTGTCTCGTGTGTGTGTGTGCAGAGGTATCATCCGAACCCCGGTCAGCCGTATGGAGGAGCGTCCAGGAGGGCCTACCTACCAGACTCTCCGGAGGGCAGGGCCGTGGCCAAGCTGCTGCGGCGAGCGTTCGACCAGAAGCTGATCTTCACCATCGGCCGCTCCACCACCACCGGCAGGAACAACGTGGTCACCTGGAACGACATCCACCACAAAACATCCATGCATGGAGGACCGACTTGGTGAGCATCGCCGTCTTTTCACCGGGGTCATGTTGATTGATCACTAAATGGATGTGGATCTGAAACGGATCTGTGGTGAACGAGTCCAGGAGCTGAAGTGAACGGCGTACAGTCCACATTAAAAAAACATCTCGCACTTTATGACACTTAAATAATCCGTATAGTCCTGACCGGCTAAAAAGTGTTTGGTTGTTTTTTTTTTTTGAATTGTGCATGTTCCATATATGTGAGTTTTCCAGATCCTGATCGGTCACAGATTCTGTCTCTGTGTTCACAGCTATGGATATCCAGATCCAGACTACTTACGCCGAGTCCGAGATGAGCTCAAGGCCAAGGGGATTGAATGACTTCTGCAGTTTGTCACTAATGATCCTGAAAGGCCTTCCAGACATTCCTTATGAACATTTTGTCATTAAATGTGAACGTTTTCATAGTTTTGACCTTATATTGGATAATCTGTCGATCAGGGGAAATAGAATTAAGACCAGTTTGTATATCTAGTGTTTTTCTTGATTTTTTTTTTCTTCACTGTATTAAATAATTTGTGTTTTCTGTTCTAGTAAAATCATTTGGAGAACTGTTTGATGTGAGCGTTCAAGGTCTTTTTAAGCCGGTGATGCCCGTCCTGGGGGGTTAAGAACAGCCCACAAGTGGCTCTATGGCAAATGGTGAAAGTTTTAAAGAAAGCATTGATTGTATTCAATTTTTAATTCTTAGAGTGGCAGACAGAACAGTTAATGTTTCTGTGCTTGGTGGTTTGCGCAATTTCAATTTGACATTTAACTCTGGCGAATCATACTGTCTGTATTTTTGATTGAATAATTTAATCTTCAGATGATCACTGCAGTGTGGACATTCAATCCAAACAGGAATTAATCAAGAAACGTCTTCCTCTTTTACTCCGAGTGAAGTAGTGTTTGCATTAAAACCACTTTTTAAATGTGAGGTGGAATTATGTTTCCTGGATGTTCGACCATTTTGTACATGTATGGATTCAAACGGCAGCGGCTGCGTTCTGATCAGGCACTTCCAAACTCAGTTTATTTTCTCCGCTCAAACAAAGTACACAGACTGGAGGTCCCTTTATTTAGATAACATATATAATCTCTCATATTTCCATCTGTGACTTCCTCCCGTTCCCTTTGCTACATGTACAACGTCTTCCAAAATGATCAGAGGTGGCGTAGCAAAAGTTGTTAAAACAGATTAAACAAATGAAGACAACAGGCAATCATGAACTTAAGAGCAGAGGTACAGTTTGTTGTAAAAAGGCTTCAGAAAGCAAAGATGTCTGTGAATTGGTCCTGGTTCAGGGACACGAGCACACACAGGAGCATCTGGAATGTCAGTCCACCTCACCGCTCCAGGCTCGACCACAGACGGCGGCCATGATGGGGAGAAACGAAAAGAAAGAAAAAAAAACTAACAAACGCAGAACTTGCTTTCAACGCATGCGTCAAGATTTTTGCTCAAGATGATTCCAAAGGACAGTAAATGCTCCGGTCAGGACGGTCTGACTTTCTGAAAGACAATCCGGGCGCCAGTTTGTGAAAGCTTTAGAACTGTCATATGAATCCTCGGACTCATCGAGTTAGACTGAACACATTCATTCAGAGCTCAGCTCATCCCGGCTGGTTCCTCAGGGCTCAGTTTACACGACGGTTCAGGCGAGAAGGCACGGCTTTCCACCGTCGGCCCCGGATGGAGCCCGAGCGTTCGGTTTCCAGAGGCCAGGGATCGATGTCGTGTAAATGGCCCCCTGGGTATCCGAAAGGAGTTGTTGAGTTGCACATTATTTTTTGGGAGGCAGGAGCCGAAACATTTGAAACGAACGAATCAGGTCTAAACCAGGGGAGTCAAAACTGATTCGACCTCAGTGACTGCATGATAATCAATAATTCAATCATGAACACCAATGCATACAGATGTGACTACATGAATATTTCATTTAACATTTTTTTGACAGAAACTGAAAATTAATATTTATGAAGCTAATGTCAAATTTCAACATTAAGTCCTTTTAATTATGCTTCCTAAAACACAGTAAAAAGTCAAAAATATAATTTCTCTTTAATCAATTCCTGCAACTAAAGAAGCTAAAAAAAAAAAAAAATCAAAGTCATCTTTAATTCTCCAACCAGAAGCAGGCCTTCAGATTTTCTCTCGATTGTATTCTGCTTTGGCGCCTGAGGCTCAGCACTGCCACCCGCTGGCAGCTCACAGGACTACACCCGCTCAAGCCTGGAAACAGCTCTTCTCTTCTCATGCTGGCTTGACAGGTTGAGATGATAATGGAGCACTTTTACTTTTGTTAGCTCTTTCAAAATAAAGGCCAGGTATCACAGCAGACCTACCGTCTTATCCTGCTTCATTCCTCCTGGTTCACTGTATTTTTTTTAACCTACTGATCAATGACAATCTGCTGTGTGATGTTGAGCCTTCAGGTCATTTCCCTGCTTTAACACCCTTCATGACACTTTTTAGAAAGTCCACTCCCTGGAAGCAGAAAGGCCCCGGACCAGGCGTCTGCACCGAAGTACAAGTAACTTCCTGCCACCTTGAGGGAAAGTGAAAAAACAAAACGCTGCATTCTGAAAGTCAAAATATTACAGAATCGAGAGATGTAACGATTAAAGACACCGCCCAGAAGAACTCCTCATGTTGAGGCTAAGACGGACAGTGGTGTCAAGACGTTCCAGTTTGACAGATAAAGCTAAAGAGAACCTGACAAGAAGAGCGTTTCAAACAACACGAAGGTCAACGCTAACGGCAAACTGCCATGATTCAAACGTTGAACTTTAAGATTAAAATCTTCTGACAGTTTGATTTTTTCTAGTTTATTTCTTTTGTCTAATTTCATTCTCAAACACTGGACTTCCACTGTACCTTTAAATTAAAGCGGGACGTTAATCTGGAGGGTTTGACTTGGTTGTGACATGAAGCCGCAGCGTGGCCCGGCTTGCAAGCCTGCTGGGGGCTTCTCTGGAGGTCAGAAGTGTCCGATGCTGGTCTGGATGGCACCACAATCACCGCCACAGCCATGCACTTGATCTGAGAGTAAACGGAATCCTAGTTATCGGCTGATCTTTCAGAACCTGCAGCAGAACACACCGTACCTCAGAGAAAAGAACCAATGATATGAATCTGCATCTGGATCCCCGCCCAGCCCAAACCAACCAGTCTTTGAAACGTCATACAGTTCTTTTTTTAAACAAATGTGAAGACGAAAGTGACACGCGGCCAGAAATCAAATCTGAGAGGAGCATGAGGTGTGAGAGAGCGGGCAGCCCGATCCCAGCGTCCAGGCAGGAAGTTCGCCGGAAGCCCGCCGAGTCCCCGCGTTGGAGTTAGTGTTCCCGTCCCGACCCCCAGAGCGCGGCGCGGCGCCGTGGAGCCTCATTTAGTGAAAGCGGCCACGACGGCCCAGAGCAGCTCGTTGGCGTTGGCCTTCACGCTCTCCCCCTCGGGCTCCAGTTCCAGCAGCTGCCGCACTCTCTTCATGGCCAGGTCGTACTGGTCGTCCAGCAGCGGGGCGAAGGCGTTCTCCAGGACGTCCGACGAGTGCGCCAGGAAGATGAGCGCCAGCAGCCGCTTGTCCATTCGGTGGGGGTCGTTGACCCACTTGTCCAGCACGGCCTCCTGGACCTTCTTGATGAGCCGCTGCTTGATGTTGTTGTTGGTCAGGGGGTGTGTGGTCATGTCAAAGAGCAAGAAGTTCTGCTTCTCCGTGGTGAGGACGCCTTTCTCCACAAGGTTCTTGGCCAGACGCTCACGCACGTTCCTCAGCTGATAGTGGAGCTTCAGGGGGTTCCACGTCTCTCCTGAAACAGCGGGCAGATGCGGGGGTTAGTCATTCGCGAACGGATTCTACCCGCGTGCGTTTTTCCGGGACGCAGGGAGAACTCACCGCTGAGCAGCTCGATCCAGCTCTGCACCGTCTCCGGCGGCTGCGTGTCTTTGATGTGTTTTAAAGCTTCGTCCAAAAGCACGTCGCCGGTGGGGGCGTCAGATTTGCAGATCACCTGTGGATGGCGTGAAGGCAGCCGGTTACACAGCTGCAGCAGTTCATTTAAACCCAATCACCATTCAGAAAGTCAACCCTGACTGGAACCAAACCACAAGTCAACAGTAGACCACAGTGACACTGCGCGTCCTAAACCTCAGGTTGGATTTGTTCCCTCGTTCAGGCCACTCGGCTTCACTTCAATGGAGTCGTGAATGAAGCCAAGCAGCAACGAGGGATACGATACGGCACCGCTGTGTAAACGAACACCCAAAACACGCTCAAAATGATCCGATTTTTAACGTTGCTCTGGTCGCCTGCTACAAGGCGCTACACGCGACGCTCAGGGTTGTTTATTCTAATGGGGCTAATGCTGGTGGCCATATCTATGGCCACATACCTACGCTTGAAGCTCCTGCTCCGTTCCACATCCGTAATACAACCAGTGTAAAATGGCCCCGAAGTACAAGAACATCTCAGCAGGTGTTCAATAGTATACACAATACACGCACTAACATGGCACTAAAAAACAACAGATAATGGTGAAAATGACAAACAGCTGGAAATATACATACTAGGGGTGCAACGGTACAGATAACCCACGGTACGGTTCGTACCTCGGTTTTTTCGCCACGGTCTCAGTTCGGTACACATTTTGTGCATAAAGAGAACAACTTTTTGTCCCAAAAATATCCCTTTATTTTGCTCGTCAACAGAAACTGCATTTCACAGCAAACATGAACAAATAATATTGCTGGTGTACTGTATAATATCATGCGCCTCTCTCATGATAATAGATACTGAACATAGTATTTTCAAATAATAAATATCCTCTTATTGCCTGACTGCTTGTCAGTGGTATGAAAAAGTATCTGAACCTTTGGGAATTTCTCACATTTCTGCATAAAATCACCATCAAATGTGATCTGATCTTTGTCAAAATCACACAGATGAAAGAACAGTGTCTTCTTCAACTAAAACCACCCAAACATTTATACGTTTTCATATTTTAATGAGGATAGCATGCAAACAATGACAGAAGGGGGAAGAATAAGTAACTGAACCCTCTGCTTAAGGAGACTAAAAGGAATACTCTGAAGATTTTGGACCCAAGCCCTATCCCGACCATTTAAACAGTGAGATAAGCTCATAAATACCTTTTTTGGGGCCGTTTGTCCAGCCGCTGACTGCCAGCATTTAGCATCGTAGTTAGCTTAGCTCAACTGCGGGAGGTGAAGAGGAGACAGAGCCAGACTGAGAAAGTGGACAAAATCCTCCTTCCAGTGGTCCAGGGGACGGCGTATTAGCACGTGAAGTAAATCCGAATGGTTATAAAACATTTTAAAAGACGTGTTTTCTTTTCAATCCGTTAAAATAACGTTTTGATACACACAGACCTGCGCATGCGCAGTGCTCCGTGGATCCTTCCACGGAGCACTGTGCATGCGCAGGTCTGTGTGTATCAAAACGTTATTTTAACGGATTGAAAAGAAAACACGTCTTTTAAAATGTTTTATAACCATTCGGATTTACTTCACGTGCTAATACGCCGTCCCCTGGACCACTGGAAGGAGGATTTTGTCCACTTTTGTCAGTCCGGCTCTGTCTCCTCTTCACCTCCCGCAGTTGAGCTAAGTTAACTACGATGCTAACAGCTGGGAGCCAGCGGCTGGACGATGTGCACCATGGCTCGCTCAAAAGAGCTGTCTGAAGACCTGCGATCAAGAATTGTTGAGTTGTATAAAGCTGGGAAAGGATACAAAACCATCTCTAAAAGTCTGGATGTTCATCAATCGACAGTCAGAGAAGTCGTCTACAAATGGACAGAGTTTGGCACTGTTGCTTCTCTCCCAAGGAGTGGCCGTCCACCAAACATGACGCCAAGAGTTCAGCGCAGAATACTCAGAGAGGTAAAAAAGAACCCTAGACTGTCTGCTAAAGACTTACAGAAATCACTGGCACAGTCCAATATCTCTGTGCACACATCAATTATATGTAAAACAATGGCCAAGAATGGTGTTGATGGGAGGACTCCATGGAGGAAGCCACTGCTGTCTAAAAAAAACATTGTTGCTCGTTTAATGTTCTCAAAAAGGTACTTGGACACTCCACAGAAGTTTTGGCTAAATCCTTTGTGGACTGATGAAACCAAAGTTGAATTGTTTGGGAGGAACACACAACGTCATGTGTGGAGGAAAAATGGAACAGCTCACCAACATCAACACCTCATCCCCACCGTGAAGCATGGTGGAGGGAGCATCATGGTTTGGGGCTGTTTTGCTGCCTCAGGGCCTGGACAACTTGCCATCATTAATGGAAAAATGAATTCAGAAGTTTATCAGAATGTTTTGCAGGAAAACCTGAGGCCGTCTGTCAGACAGTTGAAGTTAAAAAATGGATGGACGCTGCAACAAGACAATGATCCAAAACACAGAAGTAAATCAACTTCAGAATGGTTTCAGAAGAACAAAATACACGTTCTGGAGTGGCCAAGTCAAAGTCCAGACTTGAACCCCATTGAGATGCTGTGACATGACCTCAAGACAGCGATTCATGCCAGACATCCCAGGAATCTGACTGAACTACAGCAGTTTTGTAAAGAAGAATGGGCCAAGATTAGTCCTGATCGATGTGCCAGACTGATCTGCAGCTACAGGAAGCGTCTGGTTGAAATTATTGCTGCCAAGGAGGAGGGAGGGGGGGGGGGCACAAAATATTAAATGTGATGGTTCCGTTACTTATTCCTCCCCCTTCTGTCATTGTTTGCATGCTATCCTCATTAAAATATGAAAACCTATGAATGTTTGCAGTTGGACATTAGGTCGCGGAGGGAGAGCGTTTTTTTATCCGTCCGGACAGGCACATAGGCACATACACCCTAATTCACGACAGCACAACAGCCTTTCCGAGGAGCAGCTCTCCCCCTCCGGACGCGCAGCACTTCCAGTGTGCTTTGGAGCAAGACGCCAGCACTCCACTACACAGCGAGGCGCTTTCGCGTCCGGTGGAATTTGGGGGTTAAACGATGGGCTGTAAAGCAGAAGTGTAAAATGAATCACAAAACCAAAAAAACGCGGCCCATTAGGGCCCCCTAACCCCATGCCGAGCGGACTGAAAAGTTCAATATTTTGCCGTGTACTGTTGCAGCCCTAATACATATGTGTAGTTTAGTTTTCAGGTGAGGAATGCGACCCACCTTTCTGGCCAGCAGACTCTTCCTCCTCATGCCACACGCCTCGAGCTGGAGGCGTCCTCGCAGAGCAAGTTCGATCAGCATGCAGCCTCTCAACCCCGACGAGATGCAGTCATTCCAGAAGGAGGTGTAGCCCTGCATCACACACACACACACACACACACACACACCATCAAAAGCCTGTTCGAAACACGAGCATACCAACAGAGACAGAGTGAGGACAGGTGCAGCGGCTCACTAAAGAAAAGGCTTCATGTTGGAATGTCTGAACACTGTCGAAACGCTCTAGTTTCCACTTTTTACAGCTCTTCTGGCTGCAGGCATGATAACAGCTGGGCTAACCTGAGGCACCAGTTTGATCAGAACAGCATGAATGAGCCTCTGATTCTGAGAACTGAACTGCACTGTCAACCTGAGAGAGGATTTGTGGAATTGTTAGTTTTTCTCGGTAAACGTGTTATGAAATAACTTCTGTTTTGTGCGACACAAATAAAATTGAACTGAACGCTGATATGAAGGACCTCCATCAAAACCAGGAGGAATTAAGGCAATCCTGAAATCAAAAGGGGGTTCAACCAGACACGAGCTCGGTGTACCTAATAAAGCGACTGGTGGTTTACACAGAGCTGAGTATTCC
The DNA here is from genome assembly GCF_902148845.1 of Salarias fasciatus. Classification (NCBI taxonomy): domain Eukaryota; kingdom Metazoa; phylum Chordata; class Actinopteri; order Blenniiformes; family Blenniidae; genus Salarias; species Salarias fasciatus. The sequence goes on from NC_043756.1 coordinate 25,169,633, forward strand.
CACAAGTGGATATTTTCCCTTTTTCATTTCCAAACACATTTCATTTGCACAAAACCTGATTAAGTGCTGCTATGAGCATGCCAAACCAGGGCAGTGTAGTCATAAGTATAAAGTCGTGCTAACCAATGAGAATCCTAGAAAAGATGACAATCAAAGCACATATTCCTTCCTGTTCTTTCGATGGTCGTTTGTTTGGACCGACAGAGAGGTGGAGCTCCTCCTGAATGAGGTAATAAAGAACAAAACAAGTCAAATAAAAGACAGTATCGACTGGGACTTGTGTGTAACGAAGCACAGGGATCGGCACTGTCTTCAGAACAGCAGCGGAGCGGAGACTGTAAACAGGTCGCACACAGGCGACGTTCCTGCCTCACACTGTGACGCTAAACACCGTCTCCTCCGTCTACATGCAACCATAAAGACGGTGTTTCTCCAAATCTCAGAGATCACCGTTTCAGTGAACACCAACAACCCCAAACGCAGAGAAGCATCGTTGTTTCACGTTTTACCCGGAGAGATGACCGGCTCATAAGACTGACATCCACAGACTGAACCATGGTGACGGATGCGGCTGTTTTAAACGTACTTTGACCCCAAACCCGCGTGGAAAGCAACGAGTTACTTGCTGACCACCAGCAGACTTTAAAGGAGCCATTTTTGTAGTTTGGAAGCTAAACGTGTCACTTTCTGTGTCCGAGCCTGAGACACAGTCAGCTGCGACACGATAAATCCCGTAACCCCGGTGTTACAAGTTTCCTGGTCCACGCTGGAAACGCTCCTTAGCTTTAGCAGCACTACGACAGCCATGGAAATAACCACAAACAGACACAAACTGCTTCTCCAGCCACTGTTCGTTTGAAATAATTCAGTTTCTGTGACTGACAAGGCTCCGTGAGGAAGAGATATTAAAGTCTATCCGCTCCGGGCCTGGCTGTTGTTAGCCACGGTTAGCAGCTAATGCTGCGATGATAACCGTCCTGACGGACAGCGGCTCCGTTTACCTCCCGGTCCTTCAGTCCCAACAGCAACACCTCCTCCATCAGGGTCAGCCGGGTCTCCTTCGAGTCCCCGCTGTCGTCGTCGTCCTGCTCGTCCCCCCGCCGGGGCTCGTGGTCCTCCTGGTCGGTGGGTCGCTCTTTGTCGGCGGCGCTGCGTGAAGCCTCAGTCCGCCGCTGCACCAGGCCGGAGCTCCTCTGAGTCAGGGAAGTCATGTCTGCCTCAACCGCGACGAAAACCAAACGTCCCGGACTGCACTGCCCGAGAGGTTCCGCTCGGTGACGGGCCAACCATGCAGCCGCTACCTGGGGAGGATTAGGTCCTAGTCACGGACTGACACGCTTGTCATCTGGAGCCAGGATCCCCTCCTCCACTTCGTCCGAAGTGTCTAATATGGCGCCGTGCAGAGTCTCGAGGCTGTGGTACCGGAGTCATCCAGCAGGGGGAGGCCGAGGCAGCGTCAAGGCAGGAAAACCAGCTGTCTGCAAAGGAAAACCTGGAAAAATCCTGAGGGTCACGCCCTCCGCCACGCCGCCCACACTGACACCATCCCATCACCTGTTTCATGCTGGTTTGCAGCAAATTTGAAGTGTGTGGTTGATTTGAGCTGCTCCACCACAGCTGGGCTTCCTCTTCCTGCCAGGGCAGCTAGGGGCATCACTTCTGTAGGCAGCCGCCACATCATAACCATCTCAGACAGACGCAAACTCTCAGTTCAGAGCAAATTCACCAGTGGGGGAAAAAAACATTGAAACTGAGCCCAGAATCACCTCCGCCTGCTCTGACGAACAAGCAACACAGTTTTTGATCTTGAAATAAAAAGCAGCATTGGCATTTTTCCTGCTGTGACTGAGTGCGCGCGTAGAAGCGTCGTTGCAGAATGGCGGAGAAGAATGTTTGGGGGTTTACTTACCGTTGAGTACGCTATAACTTGGCATAGTGCAAATAAAGAAAAACGAAGAAAAGAAGCGCTGAGGACAGCGGTGCTCGTGCATGTTAGCGGGTGCGTCAGAGCTCCCATCTGGAGCTCCTCCAATGGGGTGGGAGCTGGCCGGAGCTAGGCGGAGCCTTGGGGAGATGCTACATTCGTGCTACATGCTAGTTTTCCAAGATCGCCAACCCTAGCTTTAACCACAAATTTGCTACTGATATCCTGGTACAGCAATCCCACCCACACTATGAACCTTTCTGGGAATCCCATTTTTTGCAGGACCTGGAAGACGTACTGGTGCGAGACCCGATCAAAGGCTTTCTAAAAATCAAAATTTAGGACTGCTACCTGAATGTTTTATTCAGGTGCAACCCCCCCCCCCCCCCCCCCCCCCCCCCCCCCCCCAACGCAGAGGGTTGTGTCCGTATTAACGGTATAGACTCCGACTGGTTTACCATCTCTAGAGGCGTTCGCCAGGGCTGTGTGGCTGCTCCTGATCTTTTTAACTGCATCATCGACCATCTGATGTCCAAGGTCTGCAAGCGCGCCCCCGGAGTGTTCTTTGGCAACTACCACCTGACTGACCTGGAATATGCTGATGATACCATCCTACTCAGCACAATCTACAGTCAGCTGAGAGATGCTCTGGGCACTTACAGTGAGGATGCAGCACAGCTTGGCCTCCAAGCGAGCTGGACTAAAACCAAGTTCATGTACTGTATGTGCAGGTGTGTATATATGTGGATACATGTATATGTGTGTATATGTATGTATGTATATATGGGCGTGTCTATATATGTCTGTGTGTGTGTGTGTGTGTGTGTGTGTGTGTGTGTGTGTGTGTGTGTGTGTGTAGTCTATGGTCTATAGAACTTTTTTCCTGTGTAAATTGTACATATTTATTTATTTATTTATTTTTTGTTTGTTTTGTGAGGCTGCTGCAACAACAGAATTTCCTAGTTTGGGATCAATAAAGTAACACTCTACTCTACTCCCTACTCTTGTATATGACATGTGACCATCAATTTAAACACACATGCTGCTAAAAAGTAACCTGACACGCCAGATGGACAGTTTCATATGTCCGCCACGGAAATATTTCACAAGTCCAGGATTTCAGGACCTGTATCAGGCAGGCCCATCTGCTATGCAAGGCTAGCTAAAAAGCATTTCTTTAAAAAAAAAAAAAAAACACTGAGGGGGCAGTGCCCAAGCGCCCTCTATTGGGCAGCTGCCACTGCTCTGAAAACCCAGTATTCTGTGGTTCTTTAAAAGTCCCTGAATCCCTGAAAACCCTGTCAGTCTGGAACTCTGCTCTCAAAATGACTTCAAACTGCTCTCACTAGTAGAATTTCTCCAAAATTTTACTTAAGTAATGGAACTAGGGTGACCACCTCCAGAAAGACAAAAAGTGGGACACCTGGCATGTTTTGGAGGGACAAGGTGAGATGGACGCAACCATCTGTAAACCCTGACCATACACTCCACAGTTTAGACCACAAGACCAGTAAAACAAAATATTTAATATGTAGCCTGTATATTTTCAGGAACCATCACACAGAATTAAGTAACAAATGTGTTTTACTTACTTAAGTAAAACATATATTGACACATTAACATTAATAATCCATCTAAGAGCACTGAAAAGGCCGAACATAAAGCCTCTCAAGTATACAGGACAATAACCAACAGGCCTATAGGCGCTTCCAACATACCCCATACTGACAGAATTCAACTAGCGCACTGTGTGGAAATCTTGGCTTAAATAAAATACCAGTGGGAAAAAAAAAAAAAAAAAAAAATATACACGTATATATATATATATCAACATAAAATCTCATGCTTTTGCATAGCCATGTTTAACTGTAATGTACAAGGTACAAGGTAAAAGAAATAGTCTGTGTCTTTTCTCTCAGTAGGTCAGCTTCTTGCAGCACTGTGTAGAGGCTCGAGGGCACATTTCTGAAACACAGACGGAAAAACAGCCAACAAATATTAGCATCATTAGATACATACACAATAAAACATGATTATTTGACCATTTAAATACATAAATATATGACTCTCACCTTAGTCCTTCTTGAATTTATACTTTTTGCTTGACCTTACAGCCTCCAGTAAGGTCCTCTCTTTCACTGCAGAGGCTCAATAATATTAGAAGTCTCTTGCTGTCGGACCTTTTTTTGATGAGAATCACATCCAGCATGTGGTTTGACATCATTTTCTCCACCAGGAGAAGCTGCTGCTGCACAGGTAGCTGAACAGGGCTTTGTCGGGCTCGTCAGTTGGTCTCACCCAGCTGTGTGAAGACATCCATTCCTTTATGAAAGAACACTTTCTGTGTTTGGACTGTGGTCCACTCATCATTTCATTTACATCTTCTTCCGCCGCTCTACTTTCATCATTCGGACTCCCGCCGCTCCACTTCCCTCACTCCCTCGTGTGTTTGTTTGGGGCGTATACATTTGACGTAGTACCTTAAAACGCAGCCTATTGGACGGACGTCATCGTTGTCTTCTGCAACCATTGGTCAAAATGAAATGCTCTCCGCTCGCGCAGATCAGAGCATAGAGGGAGAGGAATAGACCCGCTCTGGGTTGGTTCATTTTGTTTGTATTTTTTTTTTTTTTTTTTTTGCCAGTGAATGGAAAAGCGGGACATTGTCCTGATATGCGTGACAAACGCGTGACGCGGGACAAACACTGAAATAACGGGACAAAACAGCCTTAAACGGGACAGGTGGTCACCCTAAATGTAACGGGGTGAAATAACTTCCCCTTCTGGCCATATTGGAGCCTCTTGGGGGCCGATTTTGGTCCACACGCCTTATGTTGGAAAATCCTGTATTAAATTCAAGAGGGCTTTGGCGCCCCCTGTGGGGGGTCTGCTCCAGGTTAAGGGGAATCACTGGTGTGTGTGTGTGTGTGTGTGTGTGTGTGTGTGTGTGTGTGTGTGTGTGTGTGTGTGTGTGTGTGTGTGTGTGTGCGTGCGTGTGCGTGTGTGTGAGCCGATTGGAGGAGAGGCCTCTGCCGGCAGGCGGAGTTCGGAGCTAAACAGCCGTCTCGACAGAATGTGGACCCAGACTCCTCCTCCTCCTCCTCCTCCTCCTCCTCCTCCTCCTCCTCCTCCTCCTCCCTCCGCCCGCAGAGGAGAACAAGGCGGCTGAATGAAAGCTCATCAATACCACAAAGCGTTTGATACGGATTAAAAGACTCGCGTTCCGTTCACGTGCGCACTTTGGACAGAGCCGTGCGCGTCCTGGATGCGTCTCTCTGCAGCTCAGCGCAGTTTTCAACTGTGGAGCTACACTTTTTTTCCCTCTTCTTTTCTTTTTCCACGCAGCTTTGCAGAGTTGTTCCTGCACGAAATCGCCTTTTACAACGCTTTTAAAGTGGTAAATCAGTGTTTTAGCGGGGGAAACTGCCGCAGCACCATGGATTACGGCTGGGAAGGGGAGCCCGGAGCCTCCGGAGCGCACGATGCCGTCCAAAGGTACAGCGGTGGTTATAATGTAATGGATCATTTGACACCGAGTCTGAGCTGGGCTTTACGGTGTGTTTTGATAGACGCGATCGCGATCATTACAGAGGTTTATTCCTCCACCATTTCTTCCCAGAAGCCTGTTTGAAAGGAGCTTGATTCTGTTGAACCGAGACTGATCAGGGTCGATGGAAAAACTAAAACTGTTGTCTAAGAAGTCATTTTAAAAGGCTTTAAATCTCCTCTCTTGACATTACATCAGTTTGAATGTTGTTTGAAATTAAGTTTCAGCAATTTTTGTACTAAAAGTGGGGGTGAATGAAGCAAACAGTTCAACAGTGAATCCAGGAGTCATAGAAACAAACTTTTATTGCCAAAAGTATCTGTTCACCTGTTTTCATATTTGGATTTGAGTGACATCCCACTCTCCATCCAGAGGATTTCCTCTGCTGTGGCTCCACTCCCTGCAGCCAGAACAGCTCCTGCTCTTCTAAGGAGACTTTCCTCAGCTTTAGGGGTGTTGGTGGGACTTTTGGACCATTAGTGAGGTGAGACACTGATGTAGGAGGAGCAGTCCTGCTTCAGTCTCTGCTCTGTCAGGTTCAGGTCTGGACTCTGTTCAGCACAGTCAGACTGGATCCTCCAGGTCTTCCTGGACCTGCTTTGTGCTCTGGTGCTGTCTTATTGGAGCAGGAAGGAGCTGTCTGCAAACGTTTCGCACAGATTTTCTTTGTCTGCTGAAGCTTTCAGAGTCCTCTCACTGAAACTTCCAAAAACATGTCCAGACCAGAATCCAGAACCCCCTGCACCTAACCATACATGTGGCACAACCAGTCAGTCCAAACTGTTCTCCTGGAAACCACCAAACCAGACCGTGGCGTCAATGTGAACGTCGCCTTGAAGAGTATCAGATACTTATCAGATTTGGTACCACATATGATCAAGGCCTGGATTTGATGTGAAAAAACCCAAAACTGCAACGTTCACAGGGTCACAGCACAGATCAGGGATGGGTCACTGTCAGCAGATCATCAGAATCGGGCTGCATTTGCCTAAAACTAGCAGGTCCAGGAGAAGGTGGACTGGGAGTCTTGACACCCTGGAGGGAATCTGCTGAACATGTGCAGAACTGCTGGGCTGGAGTCCGTTGAAGTGGGGCAGACGTGCCCGTTAGCGGTCATTTCATCGATGTAATTGCTTATATGGACGATGACAGCGCTGCTTGAGGTTTATGACTAGATTTTGATTTTTGCTCTGGGATTGTTCCCAACTCTTTTGTAACGGGTAACTTTCCAGTTCTCCAGCCGCATGGTCGCGCCTGAATGTTCTGCATCTTTTTCTGCTCGTGCTGTCCAGCTGCATGCAATCTTACTTTTCCTCCATGTTGGTTGTCTGCAGTGTGAAATTATGGCTGAACAGTTACTGTACTCAGTGTGGAAGTAAATGTGCATGAAATGTTCAAAGGTATTGTGAGAAAATACATGAGAAGTATTAAAATTCACTGTAACAAATCACACACTGCACCATGGAGTTCCTTTCACTCTTAGATATGTTAAAAACTAAGAATTTTCATAGTTTTTTTTATACTACACACCATTTAAATGACACTTTTGCAACTTAGATGGCAATTCATCAAGTTTGCCATAAAAGCATTAAAAATAATTCCATGTGTTCAGCGTGACTGTTGAGTTTAATTTCTAAATGTGTTAAATATTCCTCCTGAATTTTGTGGTTGCATGGCTCAAACACACTGGGCTGTCTGATACGTGCGGCTGTCTGTGGGGCTTTCATGTTGTTTGGATTCATCTGGTTTAGATGTTGCACAATAAGTACAAATGAATGCCTGAAAGTGTGAAATGGTCCGAATACAACCACACGGAGAAAGCATTTAAAACATGTAAGTCATATATGGCTGGATGGATTTCACCTGCATGAAAGAGATGAGCATTTAAACACAAACATATTCCTCATTTTAAATAGTTTCACCATGAGATATTCATGTGTGTGTGCTGCCATACCCAGGGCCGTTTCTAGAAATTTGAGGGGCCCAAACAAATTGGACTCGAAACAAAACACTGCCATCATAAATAATGCTAATTCCATAGTAAATCTAAAATTCAGCACAAGTCAAATTATACACACACACACACACACACACACACACACACACACACATATCCAGATCCAGGCCATCATGAACAACATATCTCATACTTTTGTTGGATTCTTCGGGCTCATTTGCATGCCGCAGATTTCAACTGAAAACACAGAACCTTTGTTCCATTTTGGGGGTCTGTTAACTGAGAGCTGTGCCCAAGCCTCTGACAACACAACTTTTTGAAAATAATAGAGTGCCACCATTGTATGAATGTGGTTTTATTTCAATAAACAACAGCGCCACCTCGTGGCCTGGCATGGTAAATCCGCTGTCTTCAGTGTTTTTGCCGTTGCTGTGTAAATGGAAATCCTTTTCAAAACGCTGCTGTGTGAACAGTTCGACTCAGAATTCATCTCAAAACATAGATTTAACTACAAAAACAAACCACATGACAAATATCGGCTCCTTCACATGTGTGGAGCCATTTTTCTGCTCATGTTGGTAAAATCTTCAGTGGTGTCTAACTTGACTGACATTTCAAAGTGAAATGCACATACGACCCCCCCCCCCCCCCCCCCCCCCCATCCCCCTTCTGCTGAGCACATCTGTCCGTCAGACACATCTGTTTGATTCTCCCTCCGTCTCTGTCAGGATTAACTTGCTTTTAGACCAGTGTACCTTCTGCATTCCTGCGGAGGAAATCTCTGCTCTGTTACTCTATTCAGTGCTTTTTTCCCAAGCTCCTCTGGCTACAGCTCAGAAAATGACCTCAGTATGAAATAATGTGATCGCTTTTACATCTCGAGGCTGCCATCCAGACCGCTCCGATCATTCCCAGCCTTCACCACCTTCACCAGCCAGACGCAAGTCAGATGTAGGTCAACAGGAGTCTCCAGCGCTCTCAATACATGTCACGTTTCCAAACCTGTAAGAGAATCACAGAAGCGCCGGAGCCATGAATGAGTGGCTGAAGTCTGAACTCAGTGCGGCTGCCTCTCGTGTCTCTGCTGTCACTTTGGAAGAATAAAACAGAAAATCATTATGTGTGACTTCGATGGAAATTAGAAACGGCAATAGATATTATTGATGCAACGATACCACTCGTCTCGAGAAGTCCTGGGCTCCAGATGGACGCTCAGCGAGTGACCTCCACGGCTGTACGAGGCCTCGTTCGCGTTCCCTGTTCACATGGAAACGTTCTGAAAGCGCTGTGGCGTGCATGTGTAACCACATGTTGCTGTTTCTTTCAAGAAAACAGTGTCATGTAAATACTGGAGCTCAGTGTCTGGCGTCTGAAAGAAACGTCTCCACATGTGATCTAGATGGCCGTTACAGAAACACTGGGGAACCCTCCGTTGTTCCTGATGTAGCTACACCTGTGCCTTTCAGAAAACCTGTGTTTCTCATCTTTACACAGGAATGTGAGCCTTGTGTTTCCAAAATGTTCTAATCTGACAACTGTTTCCAAAAGTGCCATTTTCAGCTATTGTGTAAACTAACAGCCAAACACATGAAAAGCTGGCTGCTTTCACTTGAAAACATTGTTGTGTAAGCAGGGCCTGGCCATGGAAGTCATTGTTTGCTCTGTTATGGAGCACAAAGCCAAAGAATCCCCCGTGCGTGGGTCAGATCTCGCTAGTGTGGAACCAAATGCTCACAGTTAGCTTCAAATCTGCGTGAGGTTCAGGAATTTCATTGTGACTGTTTAAGTGAGGGTTAGGGATTAGCAAATGTGTCATGTTGTGGTCACCACAACAAGTCTGTACAGGCACTCGTGTGTGTCTGTCATTTTACTCTCTGGGGTTAAGAAGCCCTGGGTTCCAGTCCTGCTGAAGTTACAGTCAACTGGAAAGCACAGATTCGAGTGCGAATGCTAGCCTTCAGCTACCTCCTGATACTGATGCCAGTGCTTATTAAATACCATAAAGCCTAATCCATAATCTTAAACTGCCTGTTGTGGTCCAAAACAGGAACCACCCACCATACCTGTGGGGTGAGATTTTCATTGTGTGGTGGAAAATTCTGTATCCAAAAGCATCTTAGATGTTTCTAAGTGTTAGCATGTGCTTTTAGTGGTAAAGGTATAAATGTTGAAGGACTATTTATCGTGACTGTGGTGCCCATGAGCAGGAGACGGACCCTGAAAGTGTCATTTTCACCTGTTTCCAATGTGTCCGAGTGCTTTTGATCTTTTGATCATTTCCACCTTGGGAGCCGTTTCCACCGCCTCTGAGCCCAGTTGCCATGTAAACAGACACACTGACTACAGTTTTGCGTTTTCACCTGAAATCTTTGGCTGGTATTTGGAAAGACAGATATTTCCCCCTCTTAATTCTGTAAAACACTTTCATTTACACAAATCTGCAGCTGCTATGAGAATGCCTAACCCATAGGGAGCAGTGTAGCCAGAAGCGTAAAGCCAGGCTAGCCAGTCAGGGTCCTGGGAAACTGTGAACACAGATCTCCCTCACATGACTCTTCTGTCTCATGCTGAGACATTTTCATGGCTTTTCCCAAATGTCCATCTTGGCTGTAGTTTTCAGGTTATCGATTCTGGTGACTTCTATCTTTGTTTATGTGGAAGTGAAACACAGTGAAATATCGCTGTGAAGGATAGGCACTTGTTTGTGATGATTAGTCCTCAGGTAATCGCTTCAGTAATGTAAAATGTCAGTGAGTGAGCAAATGTGTGTATTTGTGGTTCTCCTGAAATCAGGATTGACCAGAACAAAGGAGGCTTAATGAATTGCTCCCAGGATGAATCGCTTCATTTGTAATCTTGGGAGTCTTCACAGCAGTGCATTTACAAAGCATATGTGGAAGGTTTTGTGAAGTTCATTAGTAGAAACCACCAATGAGAGGCCATTTAAAGCAACACTAATGAACTTTCAGTTTTTGTTGATTTTGGCGGCACCAGTGGACACAAGCGGTAGTGTTTTGCCTGAACGAATACTACAGTTCCCATGAAGACGAGCAAGTGGCGTCGTAAAATGCTGCTCCCGGTGGCGTGCTGTCAGACTGAACTCGCCAACATTTGTTTCCAGTGGCTGTGTGAAGGACGGATAACGACGAGGAAATTAATCTAATGGTGGCTAAACAATGTTCTATCATGATGTGACGCATGCCGTAAAGCAGTCCGCACATTTGGAGTTTTTTAGTGTGCAGGGTTCCTACCACCCTCCTCACAGTTGCTTAGTCCAAGTGAAAGCAATACTGACGCCCTCAGCCCGTGACAGAGGGGTCATTCAACTAGTTGTAAATCGATGTATCATCACAAAAGATATTAAAATGTTTTATTAAGGTTGACAAGTTCCTTAGTGTCACTTTAAGTTCTTGCCTCTGCCTTTTCAAATATGATGATAAATTTGAAAAAATCCAATCAGATACCTTCGAACCTGGCCAGTAAAAACTGCCTAGTGCTGCACTTTCAGGCTTTAAAAGATGGTGTCGGCCCCTTCTGGGATCGCTGTGGTTTGTTCCACAGCCTTTTCCAAACCAACACGGCACACAGTACCAAAGTGTGGCGCACAGAAGAAAGCTCCATGAAGTAGGTCAGCTGTAAAGTAGCTCCTTTTCGAGGGTTCCCTCAAAACAAACTATCTGTTAAACATTTTCCTCATTACTAAGAGGAAGCAGGCAACTGTTTTGCTCTTTAGTAAACGGTGCAGTCGCTTGATTTCTGTGTCAAGCTCATGGGGGCTAAAGGAAACTCACTGAGATGATCTGAATTTAAATTAAAATTCAGGAAACTTGTGTTTGACACCAAAAACACCTGAAGCTGATCTGCAACCAAGTCAGAATGTGTTCAGACTGACAGCAGATAAACTACTGTGGTGTGTCACATCTTCACTTAACACAAAGAGTCAGACAGGCGGACTGCTGCTGGAGAAAGGAAGCAAACCATCACCTGAATGGAGCTCTTCCACTAGCTGCTGCTCCAAATCCAGACGCCTTCCCTGCTTGATCCCTTTGGCTGCCTGGAATACGACGCCCGCTCGGTGCTCGAAGCCGTTGCTCTTGTTTTCTCGCCTTTTGAAAAGGCTGGTGCTCCGTCACCGTGTAAACGGGCAAAAGCGGCACTTTCTGGAAATGTTCTGGATGGTGGAGACACTGCAACTGCAGTGGTTCCGATACAAAAATACCAACAGTCACCAATGAGAAAAGCAGAGTATTCAAAGAAAACCCACACAAGCACAGGAAGAACATGCAAACTCCACACATAGTCCTCCGCTTAACACCCCTGCTGGACAGACACTCTCGCTTTATCATCTATGATGCTCTCATTAACATTTATTTCTCCTGTTCTGGAGCCATCAGAGCAGCCCCAGATCATGATGCTGCCTCCACCATACTTCACACTGGTGAACAGAGGAGAATTGTTAGTGTGTTCTGCTCTGTGTTCATTTCTAACAATTCAACCTTAGCTTCTCTGGTCCACTGATCATTTTCCACATTCTGTTACAAGTGTCAAATGTCAGACACGGACCTATTGAAAAGAAGCTGCTGTATTTGTTGTGTCCTGCCACGGATCAATGGCTGTTCATAGTTTTGTATAAACAGAGCTTCGAGTGGGTTCAGTGGGACAGACGCCCACTTCCTGGGAGACCGGTCACTGGACTCAATGACTTGTGTTTCAGGCAGTGCTGCTGAATACCTCACAGACCTCAGTTCCTTCCAGTCAGATGCAAATCAACTACTTTTGGCCACTTAGTTTGGGGTGATTTAGGTTTCTGCCTCCAATGAACACTTATTGAAAACATTAGCCCGAGGGTTCACCACCTCTTTCAGCAGCACTCGAAGTCGCTTTAATCAGTCAAGACTTGAATATGTGGTAATAAGTTACACGTTTTTCCAGATTGTATCACAAGTTATGAGCCGTCCCTGCAGAAAACAAACCATTTTTGTGATGTCTGAAACAAAGGCAGGTTCTGCATACTGACGGACTAACCACATAAGCATTGAATGAACTTCAGATAAAAGCGAGAACACATGCTGTCATGGCAGAAGTGAGCAGCGTGTCTGACCGGGGAATCCTGAACTGCTTCTACATAATACAGTGATTACTCCCAATTCAACCTGCTTCAGTTGGACTGAAATCCAGCATTGGGAGTATTGTTTCCAAAACTTGAAAAGCAGGCATGTGCATGACTCAGAGGGACTCTTTCTTGGCAGCAGTGTTTGCTTCAGACTTACTGTTGTGATGCAAGTCATTACAAGTTGGTTGTGGGATCAGATTAGTGGCACATTATCCTCTGAAAACCATTTTACATTTGTGTTTGGTGGCTCAGCGTGAGCTCCTGGGCAGATGGTGAAGTCGCTGCGTTCTCGTTTTAAACCTTCCTGTGTTTGGACTTGTTACTCTGCAGAGATTCTGCGGCTCGTCTGAAAGCAGATACACAGATGCGCTCCAGGTATCAAACACTGCTCTGGGGACTTCGGCGCTGCGAGGTGAAATCAATTCGGCCTGAACTTGAGTCAACTTGTTTTTAGTTGAAGAGAGTCTTGTAGCAAAAATAGTTGCCTGTGAGCAATGTATGGAAAACATGTGGATAGGAGGCACAATAAAAAGTTGTGACATTTGCAAAATGTACAGACAAGGGTCAGAGATGTGACCCAAGAGCACATGCGGAGAACATGCAAACTCCACACTAGGGCTGCATGGCTCTGAGGAAAAAATGTGAATCATGATTTTTTTTTTTGGGCTTGGAATTGAGATCATGATTCTCTGGTAGCGTTTGTCACTCAGATTGTCAGCACATCATCAAACAGTGAGATTTCTTCAGAATGCAGAGCTGCTGTTTGCACAATAGATTTGTTGGAACACGTTTGTCTGCTGGAGTTTGATGATAGAGTTGCGTGTTTCTTCCCTTGTTCAGTCTCATCCTGCTGGACTGTGTAGATGATAAAAGTGATTGGAAAGGTTTGTGGTGTTGCCTAGCAAAACACACTTAATGCAACTCACATTGTCATCGTCTGGCTGAAATACAAATACAGGGGGCTCAGGGCTCTCACCAAGACTGCTGGGCTTTTCGTCACAATCCATTTAACGCTCCTGACTGCAGACTTTTGGTTTGAACTTCTCTCGCTTGTGCAGGCTTCCTCTGCAGAATCCCATGTTGTAAAGTCGCTTTGCTGCTGATTGAGGGAGGAGTCGGCTGCGGTGCCGCATTTTGGGGGCGCTTGAAAAAATCCGGCATTTGTTAATGATCTGTGTCCGTGCACACGATGCTCGGTGTTTCGATGTTGGTTTATTTTTCAGTCTACAGAGTATCGTTTTAACTTACCTTACTGGATGCAGTGATGAACTTCTTACAGTTTATGAAGTGTTCTTGAGTCTGTACAGTGATTTCATTCATATGTTCATCTTCAATATCTACTTCATTTTCAGTCCAATTCTCCAGAATTTGGGCCGTTATGTTGAACATAAATAAAAACACCCTGCAATGATGAAAAAGTCTCTTAAACCTCCTAAATGTTGATGATGACCTTCCTTTATTTCCCAATGAAGATGAAGATCAGATGTTGCTACTCAGACTAGAGTAGGGTAGAGCGTTACTTTAGTTCCTTTACAGGCAAAATATTGTCTCATTTGGAATCTAATGCCTGAAATGCATTTCAAATTGTTGTGACCGGTTCCACAGAGAAGAAGAGGAGTAACGGGCCCTCATGAAAAAGAAGACTAGAGGAGGAATTGACATTTTGATTAACTGGTAACAAGTCAGTAAATTATCACAAATCTCTTTCAGCTTCTAAAAATTCTGTCAAAATTTCTTAAAAATGTTTTTCCAAGTGTGAAGAGTTTAAAGATCTCACAGTATCTAATATCATCGTGTGATTGAGAGAATCAGGAGAAATCTGTGTGCAAAGGCCATGAAGAGGATGCTGGTGATGTTTGGGCCCTGAGGCAGCGCTGCAGAAATCCCCACGTGGATAAATGAGGCAGTGAACAGATCTAGGTGGAAGCTGTGTTAGAAGAGAAGAAGAAAGAGATCTTTTCTGCTCACAGGCTGAGGCTAAGAGGCTAAAAGGAGAAACCGTGGAGGGCGTGGCGTTGTTGCATGTCCAGTACACGGGAAAGAGACAGTCCACCTTGACATCAGATCACTTCTAAAGTCTCTCGGTGTTAATGCCTTTAGTGGGAGAAGCTGACACTTCATCAGTGCTGATCCATAAAGACTCTTAATGCTAAACCTCAGGTGGCGTTCGTCACAACAGCATGACCTGCCCAGTGTGGTGGCCCCGCCCAGTCTGCTGGCCCCGCCCATTCCAGCCAGAGAAGTTAAACATCCCTTTCTTCTCTGTGTTTTCTTCTGGTGTTTTCTGCCAAACTTCCTTTGCGGTTTGTTCAACTCTTCCATCGTCAGGATTTTTTTCCCCAGTGGCAGATTTCAGCTTTATTTATTTGCATGTCCACTTCAGGTCGCATCATTTCTGCATTGTCATTTCAGAAAAGTTTCACGTTTATATGGAAATGACAGAAACAGAAAACTCGTGGCCCGACATGCTCACCAAGACATTTTAGAGTTTCTGCCACTTCCGTGGAAACGGACATCGTCTTCAGAATGAGCCAGGTAACGAAAGAAAACAAAAAAACACATAAATAAAGCGTTTACACTGGAAACGCTGCCGTGTAAACAGAGCTGAAGTGTCAGCACAGAGACCCTGAGCCTGCAGGGGGAAAACGCTCTCGGTCCAGTGATGTGTTAGTGCTGTCAGTTTTAACTGCCATTTAGAGATGGAGGGCTGTCAACAATTAGCTGTGATTAGAAAAGGAATTGATGATAAAACTCATTTTCCTGTCAGTGGGACGTTGTTTTTGTTTTTTTTCCAACCCTGTGCAGCACAGCTGAATTATGAGGATTAGACTCGTCATTTGATCATACAGAATTCGATTAATCGCAATTTTTTACGAAATTAATCGTTGACAGCCCTCAATGAATCAATCCTGATTAATGGCGATCAATGCGATTAAAACTGACCGCACTTATTCAAGCGAGAGGCACTGGAGTCAAAGCCAAACATGCAGGTTCACTGACTTTTCCTCATGACTTCAGTTTGAACTTTTCTCTTGTTGAGATTTTCTGAGTTTTTTCAGGATAAACTGCGTCAGTCTGTCGATATTCTTGTATGCGTTCATCCTGGAGCTGAGGGAATTGTTGCGGGGAGTTTGTGTTGTGATTCTGTTGTGGATAAAGACCCTCTTTGCTGCTGTTTGTGTGAACAGGGTGAGTTTCAGAGGAGTCGACCTGCTGCGCTCACACAAACTGCTGACAGCAGCTCACCGCCGACCCGAACAATAAATATGCGTAATCCTCGGCATGTTCCAGCGCCCCGTCTCACTCCCACCGCCCATTGTCCACCGCTCACGCTAAAACAACCGTGAAAACACTGATTACAGCGCTTCAAGTGGAAGTGGATCGTTTGTGTGTGTTTGTCTCTGGAAAGCTTCCTGTTGACACGGCGACGTTCTGAAGATGTTTTTAGTCAGCATCAGTTTTGTTTTGCTCCCTGGAGGGGTGGGTATGCTCTTGATTTCTGAACGTCACATTCAGCTCCATTCAGGGAAAATCCCCCTGCAGTGTTGGCTGGTTGTCACATCATTTCAGTACAATTTAATTTTTTTGCAACATTAGCCTGGAGTGAAGCTGCGTTTTCACACACACGGGATGCTTGTGTGTTTGTGTGGATGGACAGTGTTCCAGTTTAAACAGAGATCGCCAGGCGTTTACATTTCTCTCCGGTTTGTGAGCATATCTCCCAGACTGCGTCAGGCTTCAGAAATGACTGACTGGACATACGGCTCCTCGTTCTCGTCCTGCAGCCCGGGAGCACAGCGATGGTGGAATTTGTTTTTAGGAAATCCCACAGATCCAAATCTGAGGTGACACCCAGAAATCTCAAATGGATTATTCTGGGGGGGTTTTTTTCTCTCCACATCCAATAAACAATAAAATGTTTCCGAACAACCGATGAAGATCCAGATTAACCATCAGCTTGTGTGCAGTGAAGAAAAAAAGAAAAAGGAAACTGATTTAAGCTTTGGTGCAACACAAAATAAGATGTAATCCCTACAGAGAAGAGATGTGTGTTATTGGATGCTTCAAACTGGATCAATACGACATAAACGCAACAGAAATGAACGATCTATCTCTCTTCTTTCTTCTTGGTTGGATTCTGTCCCATTCTGTGTTGATGCTGTTGGAACTGTGTTAATGTTAATAATGTTTCTTTCAGTCTCGATCTCAATGTCATTTGCAAACATTACATCCCAATACAATGACTTCTTGGTTATTTCCTCCCAACAGCGATGATTTTCTCACAATAAGCACAAATAAACACATTTCTTTAGCTGCATGGGAGCGTTCGGTCCGTGACAATGTCAAATTTCATATACACGGAAACGGAGCTTTTTCCTAATCTTTGTCCATATGGCGGCTCGGAGAAGAGCTGGGTGGAGGAGGGGTGGAGGGGGAGACATGTAGGTCAGCTGGGAACAAAGAGCGGAGGAACTAATCCTCCTGGTCAAACGCAAAGGTGGCAGTGGCAAGGCTGTGCTGCCAGGCCCGCTGCGCTCTGCGCCGCCGCAGGAACCTGCTGAAGCCGGGATCCTGCCGGCGGCTCGGGAAACACCACCGTGCTGCTCTGCTGCCAGGAACGGGAATGATTTATCCAAGGACTTAAATCCAGTGTAACCTCCTGTTATGTTCCAAGCAGTGTTGCTGCCATTCATTGATCCAACATTTTACAGACGAATGTATGAGCAGACAGATCAACCTGATTAGTTAAAACCCCGGATATTTACATTAGAGAACAAAGAAAGGTGATGAAAGAAATTGTTTAGACGTTGGAGGAGTTTTTCAGTTCAGCCCATTTGGTTGAAGCGATCATGTCCTTCACTGGGGGAAGCTGTGATGAGAGCCCAGGGGTTTATGGGTAATGACACAGCGTGGTGGCAGCTGTTTGCCCTCACGGTCTCGTTTGCTTTGCTTGACCACATTAAATAAGCGTATGAGGAAGATTTAGAGGTATGTGTCTTCATGAAATGGTTTTATGTTGATGAATCATTTGTATGTCAAATTCTTAAAATCCCATTGAAATGAAGACATTGATTTGAGGAGTTCAGACTAATTATCTTATCATGAGGCATCCCTGTAAATCTAGAACCGCCAAATCAGTCCTGGGAAGAAAGAAACCCAAACAGAACAGTATCAATACATCCCGTCTGAGCGCTCTCAGGCTGCCGTGTTGCATGATGGGAGATGAAAGTAGAAAAAGGTGAAAATGGAAAATGGAAGTGCGGTTGCTGAAACTCTACTGCTCCTCCATAAACAAAATGAAGCGCAGTCATACAAATATTTAGGCCTAGATCTGACGGAGCCTCAGCGTTACACAGATCAGCAGAGATCCGCCAGCTGCCAGACTGATGCTGAGACCTTTTGTTTGTCTGTTCATCAAATATAAATCTGATATTTTGGTGCATTCTCTTACATGCTGTAAAAAGACGGAGCGAATTTCCTTGATGCTCCCCAGGTGAGGCCAGCACAGATTAAGACACAAACCTTAGTTTAAGCAGGAAACCTTTAACCTGGACTTTAATGGGAAATGCAGCAGGGTGACAGGAAGTGGAAATCTGGAGCAACAGAGCATTTTTCCCGGGTTTCAGCTGGCTGCCAGGGTTTGAAGTAAACGATGGCAGCACTGTATGGAAGCCCTGCTCCAAATCCGTATCAGTGTATCCTGCGGCTCTTAAATTCTGTTACAAGTGTAGAAGAGTGAGCCGGAGATTATACGCAGAGGGGGAAGGGCTCCATTTACAGGGATTTAGGTCGTTACTGGAAATGTCATGTTAATACTGTTGTTATTTAACTGATGAAGTGGTTTTGTTTCTGTGTCTCTCCTCACAAAGCCACAGAAAGATCCCATTTCCAGCCAACCAGAGATGCGTGTCAGGATGCTCAAAGTATCAGCTGTCACATCGGAAGCAGACAATTATTTGGGGGAAAAAAAAAAAAAAGCTTGTCTGTCCTGGAAACAAAGTGGGCCGATATGAGCCACTGGATCGGCGCTCGTGTGTCCAGCGGAGCTCATTGAACGGCGTGAAGCCATTCATCGCCACAGATTCAGGGATTCCACCACTTCCAGTGAAATTGCAAAGCTTTAGTTGTGATTTGGGGATCTGCTTCTCCTGGTCTGGTGCATCGTTTTCAGTGTTTTCAGAATGTCGTCCAGTCAATGCGAAACTTTCTTGAAACAAAAAGGCAAAGAATTGCTCATTTTAACTTTAAATGTGGTATAAACTGAGCCTAACTTGCTCAAATCCAGATTTTTTTCAGAGGTGGAGAAAACAGAAAATGCCGTATTTGCCAAACTGCATTCCTATTGCTCAAACTTCTCAGCTGGTATACTGAAATTTACCTAATGATACTTAATTTGGCATAACAGGGGCTCTTTATTTTGTCTTGTGATACAACTTTTTAACCATTAACTTGAGAGTTTACGAAGAGAAGCAGACGGACACTTACCTCTAAGGATTGTGGGACATGGTTCAGGTCAGGGTGCAGAGAGCCTGAACACTCTGCTCTCACACACTGGATACAGACTCGGCTCTGCTCATTCACGGTGAATTTTCTGAAAAACCCCTTTGCATCAAATGCTGATTGGTTCATAATAGCTGAAGTGAAGCCGAAGCTTCCTGTAAAACGCCTTTCATCATCGCTCTGGACCCCAAGGTGACATTTAAAGAAGTCCAGTTGTTCATGAGGCAGCATCTCTGTTACGTTCTCATTTCACTCAGTATGACAAACAACTTGATCTTTGTGTGCAAACATAAAGCGGTCAGCCCTTTAAAACTTAAGCATGCTGCAACCGCAAACATCCCCGTTCCTCCCTCTGAGCCGTGCGGACTGAGACGTCCTTCTTCTGCCTCCTGATATCACATTTTAGAAGCTCCATCCTGAGAATCTGCTACACCCAGGCCTCCAGTGCTCCCCGTTTGTTCCAGGCCGCGGTTCAGCTCGGGCCAGAACAGGGCAGGCCCTGTTTGCCTTCAGCGGAGTGTACAGGAATAGTAGAGACAGATGGTACCGCAGAGCCCAGCAGTTTATTTGAAGCCTGAGCGCTGCATAGTCATTAGAGTGTGGTCTCATGGTAGCCAGCGTTTCTGTCTATATCTGCCCCAGATGTGGCTGCACTCAGCGCTAAGTGTGCAGATGAAGGGTCAGCCCAGATTCCTCGGCGTTGCTTCATTGTGACCGGGGCCCCTGAAGGATTCTGCTGGGTTGGCAGGTTTCAGACGACCCACAACAAACTTGAAGTCGCTGTCCTTCACTTTATTATCACAACATTATATGCTGCATGCCTCATGCATTCGTCCTCCCTCCCAGACCCTGTTTCCGCCACATTTAGAGTGAAAACACAGTGTTCCTGCGTGGCTGTCTCAGGAAAGTTTCAGGTTTACACACCAATGTTCTGAAAACAGTGTCTGTTTACAGAGTTCCACCTTGGGAGCCGTTTTCAAAAAGACTC
This sequence comes from Salarias fasciatus, assembly GCF_902148845.1. Lineage (NCBI taxonomy): Eukaryota > Metazoa > Chordata > Actinopteri > Blenniiformes > Blenniidae > Salarias > Salarias fasciatus. The sequence goes on from NC_043756.1 coordinate 25,189,663, forward strand.
TCAGTTTGATTCAGATGGAAAAATTCACATATTGATCGAAGATGAAGGTTTTAAAGGACATGCTGACAGAATTCTCATGATTTCTCCTCAGATGGCCTCATGTTCTCCAGTCCTGCCACTAAGGAGACCTTTTCCTCTCTGGTTTACCTGGAAGTCCCTCACCGCAGTGTGTCCGGTTCCTCTCCAGTCCGCGTCTTGCAGGGATGGATTCAGGGCTCTCGGCCCGTCGCGGTTCCCGTGCACGTCCAGAGCGTGAGCGTTGCTGTTGGTGAGGGATCCCCAACAGGCCCCAGGATGCCAGGATGCCCATCACTCAGGACAACGCCCTCAGCATCCTCCCGCTGCTGGAGGACTGGCACGGGGCCCAGACCGCGAGGTCCCAGCAGGACGACAGTCTGAGTCAGGTACCGGACCCCCGTCAGGTGAAACCAGGAACACTGCTGCCGAGTGGCGAACGTGCCGACCGCTACACCCACAGGTCGTCCCAGTTGTGATTTCCAGAGTGAGCCGGTTGACTCAGGCCTCAGAGAGCGAGTCTTTCATCAAAACATCATTTAGTCTCGTCCTGGTTTTAGTCATCAAGTGAATTTTAGTATTAGTGAAGTTTCATTTGAGTAAATGTGTAGTGAATTTAGTCAAATAAAGTAAGAAGAAAATGATGAAGTGTTTTTTTTTTTTTTTTCAAAAAATTCAATTGATTTTTAAAATAACTGTTTGCTTGGCTGTTTGAGAGAAACAAAAAGAAAAACATGAGCAGACGTTTAAAGAACCACATGGAGAAAGTCACTGTCCAAGTGGAACATTTTAAAGATGTCTGCAAATCTCCATTCCTAACTCAACTCCAATGCTCAACAACATTTAAAACATGTTTTCAAAGCAAATTGATGCAGATAATTAGTAATTATACTCACTCCACTTGGTGTTAATCTGTTCGGTTTAGCTCGATCTCGTGCGTGAAATTGGTCCAAACGTCAGCCCTTCCTTTTCTTCTGGAACGTTCTCATTTTGTCTGAATTCCCTACAGGCAGATCAGTCTTCTCTCCTCTGATTGGAGAGCGCTGCTCCTCTGTGGGCTCCTCCTCGTCACAGGGGACGTTATCGTTGTTATTATTGGATGCGTTTTTATGGAGTGGCCACCTTAGAAAGATGCACGTGACTCCTGATTGGCTTTCATCCTAAAGTTAATTTTCCTTTTGTTTTCATTAAAAACAGCAATTAGCTCCTTCTTAGTTTTCAGGCTTGTGTATCTGTATTTATATACAGTATGTTTCGTTTTATATCATAAAAAAAACAAGGATGGAAATGTTTTGTCAGTAAATTTAACAGATTTGAATAAGATTGAACTGGTGCTGACACTGGGCGTCAGACTCCCTCAGACTTGACTGTCAGGTGCTTCATGTACTTGTGATGCTGGGTTCCCTGAGCGGCTCCCTCTCTGTCATCTCGTCCAGCAGGTGGATCAGGACTCCAGCCAGAATGGAGAGGAGGACAGTGTGTGCAGCAGCAGCAGCGTTAGCAGCGCCCACATTGAGGACATGTCCCTGTGTCTTGCTGCTATTCATAAGCTGGAGGAATACATCAAGTTCAACTTCCTGGAGGGCGACCCGGCTGCGGCGGCCGGCCCGTCCTGCAGGGAGGGGCCGGATGTCGAGGTCCACGCTGTTTCTCTCAGCAAGGACGAGGGGGACGCTCCCGAGTTCGGCCTCAGCTTCGGGAACATCCCCATTTTCGGGGATCCTGACGGTCGGAAAAAGGGAGGCCCCAGGAGGAGGAGGGACCAGGGGCCCATCATGGACGTGGGCTGCATCTGGGTGACGGAGGTCCGGAAGAAGAGCCCGGCGGCTCGCTGCGGCGGAATCAAACTGAGAGACGAGCTGCTGTCGCTGAACGGGCAGCTGATGGTGGGAGTCGATGTCAGCGGAGCCAGGTAAGGGTTGCAGTACTTCCTGTTTCCATGTGGAACGATACCGCACAAGTACAAGCAGATCTTTTTTTCTCTTTTGTTATGAAGGGGTGGAAGTTTTGCAACTGGGATCGTCTGTAGAGTCTGGAGCTTTCAGATCGTCTGTAGACTGGATCTTTCAGATCTAGAACATGCAGACCAACAGCCCCTTTATATATCTCAAAAATAAAAGAGGATCCAACCTGAAGGTTTTGCTCATCAGTTCTTGGCTTTATTCAGATCATACATTTATAAAGAAAAAAAAAAAAGGAGTGCTCTGTTATCAGCATCAGGTTGCATGATGAATGCTCTCTGATACAACCTGGAGAGTCTGGCCTGGCTCCAGGTGTCGGTACCGTCACCCATAGGGAGGCAGGAGAGCACGGTGCTGTCCGCGGTTTGGAGAATCTTTAATATTAATGACAATGATAGAAGTAAGACAGGCTAAACTCTGCTCAACCAAAGTATCAGCAGACGTGTGGAGCAGCATGTATCTCTTACTCTGACAGTGAGCCTCACCCTCATCCCGGCCCTCCACGTATCCGTGTGTCGCCAACTAAAATAGTTCTGCATGTCAGGGATGTTTGTTGCTCCTTCACCTTCAGTCTGACCAGTAAACCGGAGGACTTCCCCTCTCACCGGGCTGCTTTATCATCTGGTCTCCACAGGACCTGTTTTTACCCAGCGTCAGTCCAGACCGGCGCTGAATGGGTGGAGTGACAGTTCATTTTGTTTGTCTCCACCTAAAGTGAGAGTGGGCCTGAGTGAGAGCAGCATCATGGAACGGCTCCAAGCTGGAGGGACTGGGGATCGTTTCCAGAGCTGTTAGGGCTCCTCAGTGGCCGAAAATGATATCCAGCTCTGACTGACATGCATTTGTGCCTCACTGCAAATTTAAAGCTGCAGACAAACCTCTGATGTCACTAAACGTTGTGGGTTTAGGATGCAGTAATAGCAGAGTGTGTGGTTTGAGAGGTTCTCCAGAGACCCTTCTGCCTCATGAGCAAACCTGTTTTCATTTACTTCACACTGAAGCAAGGCACAGTTTGACAAGTCCAGCTCTGAACACAATGAAACTTCACTCCTATCTGATTCTCAATCTGCAAATTAAATGAGCCTCATTTATTTTGAGCTCCTTTCTAACCGGACTGCCTGAAATTGCAAACAATCAATTTATATTTTCTCAAACTTGTTTCCAAACTCTCTAATCTGTCCAGGGGATTTTATAAAATTCCTTAAAATGTCCAAATTTAGCTCAACTTCTTCTACAGAAATTGTAGTTCCATCAGTAAGTTTAATGGAATTATTACTGAGACACCTCAGAGGTCTGTAGATTCTTCCTAGATGTTGCTGCTTGTTTGTTTTTTGCAGTTGTGTGCTTTTCATCCCTCTGGACAGTTACCTGGCCGACCAGTGCTGGAGCGGAGGCTCCATCTACTTGATCCTGCTGCGGCGGGTCAAGCGAAAGGCTCCGCCCCCTCCCAGCGCTGACAACTGTGAAGACCAGCAGCAGGAGTCCTGCGACGCTTCTGCAAACTGCAAACGAACGCGCAAGCTGGGCGTGGTGTCGCGTTCGTCCTTCAACCGATACAACAGGGACGGCGCCGACTCCGACGTCCGGAGCTGTTTCAATGGCTTCGGCCCATCTTCGCCCGCCGATCCGGACGTGGGCCCCTCCGGGGACGACTCCGGGTGCGTCCTCTCCACGCCGACAGACGGCGGCCCTCGGGGGCGGCCCGCCCAGCACGGCGCCGCCACCCTGCCTGCCAGATGCCACAGTCAGCTGCTGGAATGCAAGATGGATTCTTTCAGCAGCGACTCTTCCAGCCAGGTGAGACACACTGTTGACACACAGGCTGCAGATGTCTCAGTCGTGACCCCTGACCTCGTGACCCCACGCCACTGCAGCTGGGATGACGCCACCTCCCAGCTGCTGCTTCGTGTCCATGAACACATGATGAACCTGGATTATCATTTGGGAATTACTGAATCTCATTTTGAGCCTCTGATTGGTTTTTTTGACCTGACAACTGGTACAACGATACCAGAGAGACGGTGGTGGGATGGCAGTCTAACATCTGGGTCAGAGGATTGAGCCCGACAGCTGGCGTATCCTGTCCACACGTCGCAGGGATGTCTGGAGCCTGTTGGTGCCCCAGATGCTGCCGACCTGTCTTATGTAAATCTTCCTATCGCCGCAAGTTGTCAAAATGGCTGATTAAGCTGTGAGCAGTGAGGCTGTCGGGGTTAAACAGGACTAAAAGCCCTGCTTTAATCTCGTGAACGTCACAGCTGGTAGCACAACGCTGTCGGCGTGAGGCGCGGCGGCTGCATGGCCATCCTCACTCACTACTTCTGCCTGTCAATTAATAAATCAAATTTTATTTATATTTATTTATATAGGCCTTTATAATAACCAAAAGGTACCCAAAGTGCAGTTCAGCTCTCTACATCTGGGAATTTAATGAACAGGACAGACACTCCATCCTGTCCTCTTGACAGGTCTGGAAACGCCTTCACGCTGCGATGCTGGGAAAACTCACAGCTTCGGTGTTCATTCACACGATGATGCTGCTCGAAAGGGAAACTTTACCAAAACAGCTCCCAAGGTGGAGCTTTTTGGAAATGCTCAGGCTCCATCGCCGTGTGGAGACACTGATCCTGATCCTGATCCAGGTGTAACTCCTGGTCCTGCACTCTACTTCCGCAGTAAACAGTAGTTCTGCACATGCTCAGTAGAGACGATCACAACAGTTCTTCTTCCAGAGTGTCATGACTCCCAGTGCAGATTCTCCTGGTCCTGGTCCATATCCTCTTGGTCCTGGGCCGGGTCCAGATTCTCCTGGTTCTGGTAGTTTTAGAGTTGACATTTGACAGAGTCTAAAGATTCTCCTAACTCTTGCTCTTGCTGCCTTGCGTACCTGCCTGAGACGTCGCTGACACATGGCGTCACATTGTACTTGCCGGGTTGTCTTGGAGATGATGGTACTCCATACTGATATCGGTGTCGGTATCGGTGCTTCCCCACTGAACAGACTGAAAGCGTTCTGCTGTCTGACGTGTTTTCTGATCCATGCTTGTGCTGTGTTTGGTAGCCAAGAGAGGGCAGCCACATCTGGAAGATGCACATGGTGAAGGGTCAGGAAGGCCTGGGGATCCAGATCACAGGAGGGCGTGGCTCCAAGCGCTCGCCACACGGCATCATAATCGCTCACATCGAGGAAGGAGGGGCCATTCACAGGTAGCCTGGCGGGTGAATCTCCTTCAGGAGGGTGGGGCTCAGAGTTGTGTCTCACTGTCAGATGTCTTCCAGGGACGGCCGCCTCCACGCCGGGGATGAGCTGCTGATGATCAACGGTCAGTCTCTGGTGGGGCTGACTCACCAGGAGGCCGTCGCCATCCTCCGCGCCACGACGGGCCTGGTTCAGCTGGTGGTGGCGACCAGGGTACGAGCGCCACGCTCACGGGTCACACTGTCACACTGTGTACCTTCACCTGACAGACTCTGACTCTTGCCGTCCCCGCAGGAGGAGTCGGACGTTGGATTCGAGCGCTTTCCGTCCACCAGCCTGCCGGACCTGGTCAGCACGTGCAGCTCGTCCTCCCTCTCGTCGCAGGCGGCTCCACTGCGCCCCCCTCAGACCTCCAACAGCAGCACCAGCCTGCATGGCGCCTACCTGGTACACACACGTGTATTTGTGGGCGGAGGTGTGGATGTCAGTGTATTGAAGTGAGGCGATTGACCGGCGGGTAATTAGGTCAGGAGCTTGGACGCCGTCCACCCCCCCCCCACATGGGGATTTTCCGCTCCTTGCTGAGGATTCGGAGCTCTCTCTGGGCCAGATGGGACGTATAATCTCTCCTGTCTTTCCTCCCATTTAAACTCATCTAGATAATCTCCATATGGTGGAGTCAGTATCTCCACCACTACACCCAGCGTCCAGCAGAGCGGCAGTGACCAACGCCACCTCACTGCCCGGCTCCTCCACCCTCACGGCTCCAGTGTGTTCAAGGAGCTTTATTTAAAATCAGTTGACAGGCGGCAAACAGTCTGACAAGCATCAGATATATTATACTTTTTAACTGATGAACAAGACGTTTTGGAATTGGCTAAATGTTTTCCCACGTTCCAAAAGTTTGCCTGTGCTTCTCAATGGATTTGATAATACAGAAATCAGTGTTCCTTTGTGTTTACTGAGGCTGTGGTCGCACTGAGGCAGATTTGGGTTTGTTGCTGTTTTATGTTTATTAACTATGAAAATGTGTGAATTCAGTTCCAGCTCTGGTTTTCTGTTCTTCGTTTGTTTTTCTCAGTAAAAAGAATGGAGGGAAAAAAGTGATTCTGTGTGTGTCTTAGCAGCTGACGAGTCCAGAGAAGCTAGAAGAGCCGGGTCAGGGAGGGGGGGCCAAAGCCAGCTGCTGCAGCCCCACACCCATGAAGCTGAGCAGCCGAGCCCAAGGTAGGAGTGCCCTTTAGCAAGGCCTGGCCAGATCCCGGCCGAGGGTTCGGGGGTGTGGTCTGATCTCACGGCGCCCCTGTCCCCCTGCTCAGGGGGGAGCACCCGCCTGGAGTCGGTGGGGGAGGACGACGAGCTGCTGGTGGAGAACGGCGTGAGCGGCGGTGGCGATGCGGCGGAGAAACCTCCGCCGGGCCGCCGGAAACACTCCCTGCCTCAGCAGCTGGACTCAGCCGGAGTCAGGCAGGTGGGTGAGAACCTGACGCTCAGCACCGGAAACATATCCTTTAAGTTAATGGAGAAATATAAAGAACATGAACATGCAGGAGTCCGAACACACATTTGCTGAAGATCGACTCCAAACAGAAGTGAAACCGAGAACGAAGGCCTTCCAGAAGAGCATCACAGCTGATTCATACAAGCATGAAGGTGTTTAACCCTCTTTATATTCATGTCCCTCGCAGGAATATCACATCATTAAGAAATCGGCTCGCTCTCTGAGCACCGTTCAAGTGGAGTCTCCATGGCGACTGGCACAGCCGTCCATTATCTCCAGCATCGTGTTGATGAAAGGCCAGGGCAAGGTGAGTGAGGATCCTCGCATCGTCCACTCTGAAGCCCAGGAAGCCCGTCTTCTTTGGAAAACAGCCTCTCGGCACAAATCTCCACAACGCCGCTGTAAACCCACAACAACCAGCAGACCGAGAGCCGAGGCAGCGAGCTGTCGGCTCAGAGTGCGGCAGCGAGAGGCCTGTTCCAGACTCGTGGGACGTCAGGGGGACAGTTGGGTTCTCGTTTGGCTCTGATAGCTTTATCATCACACAGGACAGGAATGAAAACACGTCTCAGCACTCAGTCACAAAAACAGCGTGTCCGCGCTACATTCCAGAGCCGAGCGCAAAATACTTCCTTCAGCCGCCTCATCTGCTCTCAGCCCAAACTACGCCGTGTTTACACTATATCACCAGAAGTGTTCGCTCAGCTCTCCCAGTCACTGAATTCAGGTGTTCCAGTCTCTTTCTTGATCAAATCAATCACCTCAGCATGCAGCCTGTTTCTACAAACATCAGTGAGAGGATGAGCCGCTGTCAGGACCTCGGTGAATTCCAGCATAGGAGGTCACCTGATCAATAAGTCCAGTGGGAATCGATCCCTCAGTGATAGAGCTGGGGAAGCTTCAGCAGACAGACACATTTTGACTGTTTCATGCTCCAAACTCTACGGGAATAGTTTGTAGAGATAAAGAGAGGGAGGTCACTCAAGGTCATGTGTGTGAAGACAGACGAGCGAATACTTTTTGGCCGTATAGTGAATGTAATGTTTACACTCACAGCTCCTCACCTGTTCTCCAGTCAGACCAACACAGCACTGGAGCCGATTCACCGCACTGCTGTGAACAAATGGAAACATCCGGAAGCTGCTCCGTTTCTCAGTGGAGCTCCTCATTCTCATCCTTCAGTCAGGATTAAAGGAGGAAACAGCGTTTCCTCACAGTCCCATCGCTTCAGAACACTTTCTCCCATCAGATCACAATCGAATCCTGACGCTTTTTAGAGCGTTAGAAATTATATTTTAATGATTGCAGCACAGTGCAGAGTCACTGAGGCTCTCAGGTTGATACACTGAACGGTCAGTAGTTTGTAGAAGGCACGGCCTTGATGGAGAGAGGAGAGAATGGAGTTTGAGGAAGTCCTCCCAGTGGTTTTGACTCCAGACTGCTCCTTCACAGGGCCTGGGGTTCAGCATCGTCGGAGGTCAAGACTCTGCTCGTGGCCAGATGGGGATTTTCGTCAAAACCATTTTCCCTCACGGAGCCGCTGCAGCAGACGGACGACTCAAAGAGGGTAACCGCTCTCATCTTCCTGCTTCTGCTGTTGCAGAGAGTGGAGCCCGGTTTACACTACAACGTGAAAACGCATCGTTTTTGTGTTTTTGTTTCAGGAAAGTTTGACACAAAACAGAGCTCTCGCCTGGGTATCTGCACTGCGTATTCATTTACTCATCGGTCCTTTTATTCAGTCCATTTGTCCTTCTTGTAGTCGCCGTTTATGGGTTGATTGATGGCAGGATCCACCTTCCCCCAGTTCCTCATTACAGCTACAGATACGTTTCAGAATGATAATCCATAATCCAGTATTTCTTTATTCATCATTTCCCAAAATCCAGTTATTTTCTAGAAGACAGAAGCATAAGAATATGTACTGTGACTGTAGCAGCGTCTCCACCACCGTGTGAAAGCAGATGGAAAACATGTCTTCAACCGAGTGTTTCTGAAAAGTTCCACCTTGGGAGCTGTTTTCAGACTGTTGTGTTCAGAGGCTTTGAGTGCGGTTGTTGAGGAAACTGCAGTGGAAGTTTTGCTTTTTCCACTTGAAAACTTTGTGTAAACGGGGCTTAAATTGAGCAGGCTACACTTTATTCTGAACAGCGTCTCAGCTGATGGTGTTCTGTTTGCTGTGCAGGAGATGAGATCCTGGAGGTGAACGGAGAGTCTCTTCAGGGACTCACTCACCAACAAGCCATCCAGACCTTTAAGGTGTGAGACCCGACACTGGCGCCGGTATCGGAGCATCCCCGCTCTCTCAAAGAGAATCGCCCTCATGTATCAAACGTGTTTTCTCTTAACAGCAGCTGAAAAAAGGCGTGGTCACCCTGACCATCCGGACCCGTCTGCGCAGCCCCAGCCTGACGCCGTGTCCGACCCCGACCCTCCTCAGCCGCTCCAGCTCGCCAAACTCCAACGCCAGCGGAGGCACCCCGGTCCCGTCGGGGTGCGAGGAGGCCGAGGGCCGCAGGGGGCCCGGCCCGGGGCCGAAGGACTGCATCATCATGGAGGTCACGCTCAACAAAGGTCTGCTGGGTTTTCATGTCTGAAGCAGCATTTAAAATGCTCTTCTTCTTCAGCTGTGGTTTTAATTGTTGTCATTCATCTTGACACTTTGTTGCTGGTTTTTATCAGTATTGTTACACACAGATCTCACCTTCTCTCTCTCAGACACACAATAGACTTCATTAGAATGTTGTCAGATACTTGCTGGTTTTGTTTGTCCTTCGGTGAAGTTTTATCCTGCTGCTTCTCACCCTCATGGCAGTCAGTAGACTCACTACTCCCCCTGCTGGTGTGAAGTGGCATTACCAATCACATGTTTTGCCAGGACGTTTTCGTTGTTGTTTTTGTCACTGTTTGTTGAGAGTCTGAAGGACCGTGGTGTGAACAGATGTCGAAAGCAGCCCGTCCTCATGGTGCCTCTGTTTTCCCTCTGCCCGATGTGACCGCCGCAGAGCCCGGCGTCGGTCTGGGGATCGGGGTTTGCTGTCTGACTCTGGAGAACTCTGCTCCTGGAATCTACATCCACAGCCTGGCTCTGGGATCTGTGGCCAAGATGGACGGCAGGCTCAGGTGAAAACTCACTGCTGGACACAGATTTTGATGCCAAGATATGGAACGGTGAGCAGAAGGTCTGAAAAGTTTGTTTGACCAGCCGGGGGGATCAGATCCTGGAGGTGGACTCGGTCAGCCTTCGTCACGCCGCTCTGGGTGAGGCCTACGCCATCCTCAGTGAATGTGGACCTGGACCTGTCAGTCTCATCATCAGCAGGCACCCCAACCCCAAGGTAAGACACTGTTTTTCAAATATGGAGTTAAAAATCCCCTCAAATGTGTCCTTTAGGTCCAGAACTTACACTGCAGGTGTGGATTGTGAACTGTGTGATTCGTAAATCTTCCTCGTTTTGTGCTGTCTTCATCATCCTGATGATGAGCTCTCAGTTTACACAATCTGTGACTTCCTGTTGCATTGGGACAGGAGTGCTGCACAGTCTGGTGGTTCCCATGAGCCTGGATGCAGTGTGGAGCCAGATTTCAGGTTTCAAGAAGCAGCGAGTGTGAACAGAAGTCTTCTTTTTACCTGGATGATGTGGAAGCAGGACTGACTTCCTGTGATATCCTGACAAAACAAACGTGTTTCAACCACAGATTCGTTTTTAACGACGTATGGAGGAAAACTGACAGACCTCAGACTTTATGAAATTCGGTAATACAGAAACACTCGGTGAAAACTTGTCATGATTCCGTTTGAACCACAAAATCGCAGATTTCGATTTTGTGTTTGATTGTATGTGGATACATGTTTTTAGGTCAGATGAGATTTTTGTTTGCTCAGCTTAACTTTTTCTTGCTTGGTTTTGTTTTCTGAGCTCAGTATTTGACACTGTGCTCTGATCTAACGCCATGTTAACCCGCTGCTGCTGCAGGCTGTGTGGAGCCACTCTGACACCACAAACCCTTCACAGCATCACCGCTTCACTCCAGACCAGCAGTGTTTCCCTCTTTTCACTGCTGGAAGTGTTCCATTTTTCCCACATGGCGTTGATTTCCGGTCCCACAGTGTCTGATTGTGTCGTTTCAGGTCTCAGAACAGGAGATGGATCACGTGATCAGCCGATCCACGCTCAGGGACAAGATGAGCCGGAACAAGGCCTCGCCTCACACTCCAGGTCTGGTCTTCAGTTACTCCTTTCAAACCCTGTCAGCTGGGCTGGACCGCTTTACGCCGAATACTGGGGTTTGGAGGTTCTCCTGCAGTGTTTGGAGGTTTTTTAATACTGCCCTCAAAAACAACAATTCAGATTTAAAAGTTTTGGTTCGAACTTGAAAGAAAATAAAGTCAGGACTTGTGTCTCTGTGCTCCAGCCCGAACCCAAAGCCTCAACATGTGATATGGATCAATACTGATATGACTGATGATAGATAGCACAGTTTCGGCAGATCGTAACGTTGTTAAGTCTTGAGAATACACGGCTCTTCCTCTATCGCTCCATTACTCTTTTTTATTAGTTAATTGATGAAATTAAAATCCTGTCGTTGTGATCATCTCTACATGAAAGGAAAGATTCACTTCAGTATTTATGTCATGATAAAGATTCGTTTAGGGCAAACGGTGCAGCTGAACGCTTGTGCTCACAGGAACCACAGCTAACGGCTGCCACTGGAACAGAACGGTGTTTGTTTGACCCTGGCTCCTGCGCTGCAGTTTGACGTTTCTTGATGCTGTCTGTGGCGTTCAGGGCCTTCCTGTAAAAGCCCCCAGCCGTCGGTGAAGGAGCGGCAGGCCGACGGCTCCCCGGCCCTCAGCTGGACCATGAAGAGGTTCCTGGAACCTGCCAGCAGAGTAAGACTCTCAGACGTCTCCAGCGCTCTTCCGGTGCAGCTCTCTGGGTAACCCCCGCCGTTGTGTTGTCTGTGAAGCAGGGCTCCCTGAGCTCGGAGACGGAACTGTCTCAGTACTTCTCCCAGGACGGCTGCAGCCCCTCCTTCCTGTCTGAGTCCATTCTGATGGGCTCCACCAGCGACGACGCTCTCCAGCACAGCTTCACCGCCTCGGCGGAGGACGGCTCATCTCAGACACACGGTAACAGAATACAGCGAGGCTTCAGCATCAAACCTCAGGCGGCGTTTGGACCCGCATTTTGAATCCTCTTTTATTTCAGTCTTTAAATGACTGCTTGATTAAACAGTGTTTGATGGCGTTAACATAAGTGGTATTTTTAGGTTTTTTCAGTGGAATAATCTCATGGAGGAGCATTAAATGTGATATATTTTTTCCACTAAAGTTCACACTGAAGCATCTCAGCTCTGATTGGCTCAGGGGTCTGCAACCTTTATGACCAAAAGAGCCATTTTTTTTTTACTTTTCCCCAAGTCAATTTGGTCTGGAGTCAGAACATTTAAACCTTTAAAGAACATTTAAACCTTTAAAATGAGGTGAATGCAGCTCAGGAAGTTTCATATGTGGTTTAGGTTCACAAACAGAAACTATATCTTATGATGCGTTTATGAAGTTTTTACTACAGTTCAGAAAAGTGAACATTTTATTACATTGAACCTATTTTTCTAGGTGATTTTAATGGCTTCGTTTCTCTATTCAAGCTTTTTGTTGTTGACAGTTTTGAAATTTTAGCTGTTTTAACAATTTCTCCTCTTTTAACCAGTTTGGCATGCTTTTTTTACATCTGTATTAAATTTTGTTCTTTTATAAATTCAAGACATTCAGGTTTTTTAAGCCGTTTTATCATTTTTTCCTCCTTTGTGGTTTTCACTATTCTACCAAAATTTACTTTTTTAATCCCTTTTAAACCAAGAATGACCGATCAGTTTGAACACTGCCGTGGTGTGTTACTATAATAAAATGGTAATTATTCACTTATCATGTTGTGAAGGCTTCATGGAGCTGCTACACAGAGACTAAAGAGCCACATGTGGCCCTAGAGCTGCAGGTTGAACACCCCTGGATCTGTTGCATTAAGCCAAATTTGACTCGCAGTTAGTTTAGTAGTTTGACCTCGGTGTTGATGAAGGGGGTTAGTCTCATACACCTCGACGACCCTTCACACCCTCCACACCTAAAACACGCTGAAGCAGCCAACACACCATGTGGCGGCGGCGCTGTTACCTTCTGTTAGAGTGGATTTCCTCTTCTTTGAGTTACAGGCTGCCTCGGTCTGCAGTTTGAAACCGTCATTCTCCATCGATGCTTTCAGCTCTATTTTCTGTCCGTTGTTTCGATTCATTTCACTCTCTTGTCGCATCCTTTTTAGCCAGACACGCCAACAGTTGTTTCTCCTGCTGCTGACCTTTCTGTTTATTGAAAACAGGATGTTCAGGTTCAACACCTGGTATCCTCACTCACTGGTCGTATTTAAACCACCTGACTTCATAATATCGGTCTTTCTCCAATGAAATGCTCTTTATTTGCAGCGTTGGCATCGCCTGCGGCAGGAGAGGAGAGCGTCGGTGCTGACCGGACCTCCGGTCCCCTGGAGCCGGTGGCGGCGTGCCAGCCCCTCTCCAGCTCCAGCCCCGCCCCAGTCCGGAGTCCGCTCCTCCGTCAGCGGAGGCTGATGTGCTTCGACGAGCACCTCAGCGATGAAGACGACTCGGATAACGGAGCGAGCGCCAGGCTTTTCCACGGGCCGCCCTCTCCCCTTCCCGTCGGCTCGGCGGCGGCCATCGCCACAGACAGTGAAGACGGTGGAGAGGTGCAGAGATCCGATTTCACGGCCCCGGCTTGTGGTACGGGTGAGGAAGAGGCCGAGTCTCCCTTCGCGCCCGTCTGCTGCCCCATCGACCCGGAGGCGGAGGTGGCGAGCGGCGGTCTGGCCGTCAGCAGTGCTACAAACCGCCCCGATGGACAGCTGGAGTCCAGACGCTCCCCGAAGCTCGAGCACAAAGCAGTGACTCGGGTCAAGAGCATGATGAGCGTGGAAACTCCGAGCCCCCAGACACTGTCCGGGGCCGCGGAGGGTGGCTGGACTGCCGCCGCCGCCGCCGGCTCCACGCTGTGCCACACAGGCCACTCCAGCGAGCTGCTGGGAGTCTGCACCGTCGAGGCTGTAACGCTGAGGCGGAGCCAGGAGGAGTCGTTCGGCCTGGACCTGGAGATCATGTCTTCGCCTCTCAGAGTCCTCATCACTGAGCTGAAGCCCGGAGGAGCAGCGCAGAAGGTACAACTAGCTGCGCCTGTCTTCCCTACAGCACCCTCTTGTGGCACCATGCGGCATTACAAACCAAGATCGTGGGTCTGATGAGAAATGTCGAGAAGATGACTGGATTGCTTATTTCAAAACTATTATCCTGCAAAACACAAAAGTTATTTGAATATGAGAAGAAAAAGGTGAGTGTCACTGAGATTTGTCCGTTCTTTCAGGAGTCTGCAGGAAGGCTGTGTCCTGGAGATGAGATCGTCAAAATCGGAGACAAACTGGTGTGCTCTGCTAGTTACCAGGAAATCTGTGAGCTCATGCGTAATCTTCCAATGACTCTGTCCCTGGAGGTGAAGAGACCCGTTTCAGGTAAGACCTCAGCTTTCGTAAGTCACCCAGCATGATTAAATCCCTTTTCTGCCGTTAGTTTCATCTTCCCACTGTCTGACGTCAACACAGTGTCTCAATAACTGGATTCTCTGCTATTTGATTTAAATGAGACCTCTGCACAGCTCTATTGAGATCAAGTCTTGGAAATGCTGCATTTCTGCAAAACTCAGTGCTTTTTTACCATCCGAATTCTGTCCATAGCTACACAGTTTTAGGAGCAACATGAGCTGGATGCAACTTGCATGAAAAGGCTAAAATGTAGACCCAGTTTGCTGTTTTAATGTGAGATAATGCAGCGAGGATGCAGTGACTGGTTGTTCAGCCTGTCGTGGTTTCATGTGCAGCAGAAAGACCAGGATCCGGTCCAGTACTGGATGCAGAACTGGCACTAGTGAATGATTCCTGATACAACCAGAGAGTTTTACATGATGCAGGAATGTCGTCAGCAGCAGGAGGATGAGAGAGATTGAGCGAAGTCCTTTAATGAGAATGACAAAAGTAAAACAGACTGGAAATGATGTTCTGACAAAATATCAAGATGAGGAGGAAGACGGTTGATACAACACCAGCAACTTAACGTGGTTTGTTCTGTGGCAGACGCGTCATGTGACTGTCACTCTGCTTGCAACCGTCACAACATAATAACACATGGGAACGGGCCTTTTACTGACCTTGAGTGACCTTTTACTTTTGCAGAATTTTGCTAAATTTACTCAAAAACTTCGAGACATTGGGATGGAAAGCTGGCCAGTGATGCTACTCGCTAAACATGGGGAAGCCAGACTGATCCACTCATTAACAGCGAGCTCGGTCGGAACTCCAGTCTCATGACAACTCATATCGGTTTTCGGTATCAAGTAAATAAAGCTTAGTTCTCGTACCCTTGAGAATAGAGGACTCTGTGCATCCCTAAGTTCTTGTTTCTTGCTATTAAAGTACAGAGTTATGATATATATGACACAAAGGCGATGTGGCTCTGCTGCAGTGAGCTGTTCTCCCACTGGCTCCTGGGAGTTCAGTGTCAGCAGGATGGGTGTCCTGGTTTGAGTTCCAGTCATATTCGCCCCTGAGCAAAAGGATTTTCCTCCGCCGTGGCCGCAGGAACACCAGCAGCTTCCTGAGCGACAGTCGTCCTTGGAGACAGTCCCGTTTCCTCTGTGTCTCCATTGTTTCTGCTTCCTGTCACCTTTGATTCCACTGCTTATGTTCACTCCCAGCTTTATAAATAGCTCCAGCATCACGGCCAGGAGCGGCGCTGCTGAGGGGGACTGGTGGGACAGTCCAGCTGCAGCGCAGCGTTTTCAGTTTCCGCCCAGGAAAATGACCAAAGTTAGCATCAGCGTC
This sequence comes from Salarias fasciatus, assembly GCF_902148845.1. NCBI lineage: Eukaryota > Metazoa > Chordata > Actinopteri > Blenniiformes > Blenniidae > Salarias > Salarias fasciatus. The sequence goes on from NC_043756.1 coordinate 25,205,278, forward strand.
ACACATGATCACGGTGGCGTTGACACTCAGCCTATACATTTCTGATTTATTCCACGTGTGAATGAGGCCTGTGTCTCATCTTCAAATATCTGAGCCCGAGCTGTTGTGTTTTCACACCTGGAGCACCGCTGTTGTGAAAACAGACTCTGAAAATGCAATGACAGTTCAGCTCTGTGTGGCGATGGTGTCCTGGATGGATGCCTAAATTATCAGCAGCACAGAGACCCCGGATTTCCCCTCATTCATCCTCCATCCACTGGTGTATGCACACATTTATTGACTTAGATCTCAGTGCTGTGTCCAGCATTTCAGAAAACGTTTCTCTTTGTTGCACGGAGATGAAGAGCTTTGAAAAGTCAAAGTTTACTGTTTTCACTTGAAAACAGCCCTGAAGGACTGGGCATTCGGTGTTATTCTCAGCTGAGGTGGAGTGTAGCAGTGTTGCAATGACTCCTATTAGTTTGGAGGACAAGTTTCCTTGGTTCCTTCAAAATAAAGTCAGTTCCATTATTCCATTTTGTAGAAAACAAACTTTGAAAGTGGAAGATAGATTGACTGTTTTAAAATATCAAAACAATAATCAGAAGACAAAAGTTGAAATCTTGAGTGAAGACAGAAGATTCTAAGAGTAGTGTGGACAAAGAACATTCATTCAGTTCTGTGTATTACACTACAAAAAGCTCCTTTGTGTCAGATCAGTTTATTTCTTTCGGGCATGTGTGTCCAGATCAAACCTGGATTTGAACTGTATGGAAGCTGGATGTTTTTTTCAGGACTGCCGGGCAGGAGATCATGTTGAAAGGGTCCGGCAGGCGGAGCTGCTGTCTGGGACCCGTCGCCTCAGCTCTGCTGTGGTGAAGACAGAGAAACATGAGCTGTTAACTCAAACACTGCTGTGCTCCTCCCATCATGCTGCTGGTGCAAAAAAAATATTAGCAGACGTGTTTCAATCTATAGGAAGATTTAAAAAAACGACACAAAAAATATAGCTTATGTTGTTGGCATACAGAATAATTTGAGCCTGCTTTAATCTCAGTTAATTCAATGATCCATTCACCGCGATGCCAGGTGGTGTTGAAGACTGTGACGGAGGTGTTTGGAGTGTAATCCTCGTTGGTGCTTCACCCACTGTTGGTGGCAGCTCGCTATGCTCTGTGCCTTCAATAGACTGCTGTGTCTTTCCCTTTATGCCCACCTAAGATGTAGGAGCCACCCTCCCTCACCCACCCCCCCAAAGCAACCTGCAGGCGTCTGGCTTTCTATCCATGGTGACTATTTCAGACCATATCTGTGTTAGAATGAACCTCACTCACACTGTCGCTGTGTCCTGTCAGGTAGTTTAGTCCTAGTTTGTCTTTAGTATAATGGAGACATTGCTGTGGTTTGTCGATTGTTGAGCTGAACGTTGAAGATCAATATTTCTAAAAGCACATCTCTCTAGCTGTATCTGTACTGTAAGAGATGGAAGAAAGGAAATATTGAGATGGAGCAGCCACAGCAATGTCTCCACTTCAATCATTCACTGTCTGCGGACCTCTAGTTTTTTACTCGTCCTCTAGTTTTTCTGTCTGCGTTACAAAACGCGTTTGTACTTACTTTTATTCTTTGCTTGTCATATCAAAGACTTTCCTTTTCTGATACAATGTGCTGTGTAGTATAGTCACACCATCTGCCTTCATGGTCAAGTCATTTCTTTCTTCATCTGCAGTGAAATTCCATATATTGTTCGTCTGTTACAGGACATTTATTCAATCATACTTGAACATTACTAAAAAGGTGATAATTCGATTGAAGTTTCAGTAATTTTCCTGCCATCACTCACTAAAGACAAACCCAAATGAGAATTATGTAGGTTATCATCATGTTTGTTTGGGATAAAACTATTTACAACTGGTGGCTATGAAGGTTTTGTCAGTGTTTTAAGTTTCTGAGGACACTATAAAGGAATTAGTGAGAAGAAATTTCAAGAATAAATGTGAACAATGTAAAATGTTAACTAGAAAGTTGAAAAATCTGAAGAATGTGAAAATCACATGGAGAAACATATATATTATGATATGTTTATGAAGTGTTTTCTTAAACACATTAAAAACATAGAGCACGATTTAACTTCATAAGAAACCACTGATAAAGGTTTCTCAAAATGTCAATAAGTCGACACTGAAGCCAAGTTCTAGAGTCTAGTTGGTAATATCAGGAAAGAAATGCAGCTCTCTGTAATTAATCCAAAACATCAAGACAGGTTTAGCGGTGCCTCGTTGAGAATAAAGTTTCAAAATTCAGACGAATTCTTGAGCTAAAGTCAAAATTTTACAAATGAATTAAAAATATAAAGAATAAATTTGAAATGTTGAGTGGAAGCTCTGATAAACACAGGATGAAGACAGCAGTAATGTGACTAACCGTCATGCTCTCACTCCCATCCGAAATGGGATCACATGTGTTTTTCTGACCCTGTTAGCATGACTCCTGAACATGACTTCTTTTTTTTTCTGCATGATTCAGTAGCAGCTTTTGTTTCTGGAGATTTTTGCAGCAGAGGGTGGTTTCACATTCTGGCTTTCCCTTTCTGTTCTCAGCTGTAGATCAGCTGTCCAGTTTGAAAGTGTCATCAGGGAGCAGCGACGGAGCCGCCAAGCTGAATCCCGCCGGGTCTGATGAAGGACAAACAACAAGCACCGAGCCAGAGAACGCCGCTCATTCAGCACCAACCGATTCTGACTTTCAAATACCGATCACCAACATAGATGACATTCTGTCTGAAGTGAGCGTCTGCTGTGATACAGATGCACCCTTCAAAGCCACAAACAGAACTCTACCCGATGGCCCATCTGGACCTTCAACCCCACAAGCCTCAGCAGAAGGGTCAGGGATGGACGGTCTGGTCCAGTCCTGCCCCGTTCAACACTCCGCTTTGGATTCAGGAAGTGAAAAGGACAGCGTCCTCCAAGAAAAAGAAAACGGCTATTCTGTTTTGAATGGTTCAGATGAAGATGGGCCTGAAGCCTCCTCTAAACACATGTATCCAGCTGGAGACGACAGTGATTCAAACTGTGGCTCCTCCCCTGACGGCAGCCCGTTGGTCACTGACGCGGTCCATCACGCTGGACTGTCCTCAGATGAGGAGGAGGTGGAACTTTGCTCCCCTGATGCCCGATTTACTGCTGCTAGTGAACATTTAGAACAGGCAACACCAGACCAGCCTGTGAGTCTCGACCAGACCTTGTATTTATCACAGAGCATCCCCTCTGAAAACGCCCAACATCCTCTGTTACCAGAGGAACAGCCGCCATATCAGCCCTGCAATGGGACGGAACCTTTGTCAGTGGAGGGTTCTATTGGTACGACGGGTAAATCCGGTGTAGCATCCAACTCAAACGCCAGCGTACGCAGGAGTCGCTCTCCTCCAGAAACCCACAGTGTTGCTTTGAGAACCGTCTCGGGTGTCCAGGCAGATGCCTCACAGATGTCCCTTTCCCAGAAGAATCTGAGCACACATGCAGCAGGGTCTGCTTCGTTAGGTTCAAGCAGTGGATCTGACAAAAGTGCGTCAGCATCCCTGATCAACCAACAGAAGGTCTTGGAGTCCAGAACTTTTTTCAACCCTGGTGCAAGTTTTTTCCCAAAGGAAAGCGGTGGGCTGAAAGTCCTCGGCGGTTCAGACGGTACTGTGTGGAGCAGCAACGTCAAGATCCACATCGAAAATGCTTCCCCGAAACTCAAGGGCCTCAGTATCAAGAGCAAGAACAGAGCGCAGGAGGAGGTCCTCAGAGGACCCAGCAGGACTGACGGACTTGTCTCTTCAAACACCTCCAGCTGTTTGAAGCCCAGCAGTCAGTCGAACACCTGCCTTTCATTACCCAGGAGGCAAACTCCTGCTGAGCATGTTCCTCCAGAAACTGTACAGCCTGCTCATGAAAAAGACATCAGTTCAGGTTCCAGGACAGTGGCCAAACCGCAGCTGCCCGTTACTCAAAGAACATTTATCGAGGTTCGACTGTCGTCCTCGTGTGGATCGTCACCACCACTGACGAAGCACAGTGAACTCACCGTTTTAAAAAGTACTAAACACCCTCAGAGTGGTGTTGATGTGAAATTAGCATCGATGTCCGTGTCCGACAGAGCTAACGGTACGGTCAGAAGCTTAGTATTTAACTCACTTTCACCTCCTAAAGTGGCGTCTTCAACCTCAACTAACGGCTCTAAGGTGAATCCAGCGGTGGAGACGGGAGACGCCCTGAAGTCCAGCACGTCCAGACTGTATGTGAAGACGGTGGAAAGGCGCAGCCTCCCTTCTGACCCTGCCGGGTCTGCGACCTACAATCCCTTCTCTGTCCGTCATAAAATCAAATCTTTTGAAAACTTGGCCAACTTTGACAAACCTGTGGCTCGAAACAGTGACGTCCAGTCCTATGCTCTGGCATACAGGGCCTCGCTCAACCAGAGGATCGCCGGGTACATGGGCGTGGCCGGCTCGGCCGACTGCAGGGCACGGCAGAGGAGCTTTTGCTCTTATGTGGAGAATCTGAATCCTGCTGCATCCTGCTCACCTCTCCTTGATAAAGCCACTGAGACCCGAGCTGTAAAAGCTCCGGACGGGACTGCACCGCAGACACCTCCGGTTCTGCGGAGGAAGCACGGCAGGCTTCCACACAACAGGCTACGGCAGCTTAGGGCTCTCAGTATGCCCGAACTGGAGAAGCTGTGCACAGAGGACTTCACAGCAGGAAATAAGCTGCAGCCTGACTTACCGAAGAAAACCACGACCGAGAACTTCTCTCCCTCAGCAAACCTCATGAAATCCGAGGTGAACAGGGTGATCCGAGTCGGTGCCGGTCCTGAACAGGAGGCTTCTCAGGGAACACGGGACGCCCAGGGACAGCGGCCTGGCTGGTCTGTCAGGTGGGAGTTTTGTGATCATGATGTGATTAAAGCATTTAATGTAATCTCAGAATGTACCGATACGAGGATCAGACCTGATACTGCAGGCGGTGCTGCAGTATCGTTGCATCCCTAATATTTACTAATCTTTAGTGATTTGATGTAAAAGATATGGAGACTCGTCACCAGAAATGCTCTTATTCTACTGCTAGGAATGCTTTTCCTTGTTCTGCTTTTCCATGTCATTTGACTTGGCCTGTTTCCCAAAGTCTGAAGTCTTCTCATGTAAAAGATTTTGACGAAGGGTTATCTTCAAAAGACCATGATCTCATAAACAGATGGTTTATTTTCTCCAGTTTAAAGGAGCTGCGTGCGTTTCCGGTGAATCAGTGCAAGCTGCTCAGTCTTCTGTCCTCCCCGACTGCCAAGGCGTTCGTGTCGACCCTGCTGCAGGACACGCCTGCCCTTTCCCAGGTAACACCGCACTGCTGATTGGCTTTCCTTCACCAAAACACTTTCTGAAGTCTATACTTTACTCTTGAATGCCTTTTTTCCTGGGGTTTGCAGTGGCAAACATTCCAGGGTCCAGGGGCCTCATGTATTAAACATGGCGCAGGATACATACTATAAACCAAAAATGGCAAATAGTAAAAAAGTTTTTAAAAAAAGAATTGAACCGGCTGGCTTCAATTCTCCACTTTATCATCTGTGCTGTCAGGTTCTCCTGTGTCCAACTTCTCCATACACCAGGGGCTGTAGCGGAGCCAGAGTGGGGGCAAGGGGGCGGTGGCCCCAGGGCCCACAAGGTCGTAGGGCCCCGTTTCCTGTGATGTGTTCACATTTACTCGTAAATAAAATATTATAATAAAATGTGCAGTGTGTGCGAGAAGGTATGCACATATGATTGTGGGCTCAAATTTGCCAATTCTTACATTACGACTGTCCGTGAATGCATCAGAGCTGTAAGCCAGCGCTGATTGGCTGTGCGGCATGAACGAGTTTTTCTTTTGCAGTTGATCTGAACTCTTTAGAGGGAAGTTAAACAGTAAGCTAAACACTATGCTAGCTGGTAGCGGTACTACCAAAAACCTAACATCGGAGCCACTGGTGAGTCAGTGAAACCTTCAAAAATATTGTCTTTATCAGAATGCTGTGGTCTTAAACACCTGCCTGTTTGAATGTGCCTTGTGTTGCTCTCAACTATAAGAGACCGCCGAGTCTATTTTTTTCTAATATACGTGAATTCCAAAAGATATAGACAGCTGTGTCTATCTATCTGAATAGATTGTGTAATTTTAGACCAGATGTGTTCATTTTATATTTAAGCTGCATCAAAGATGGTACAGATTTAGCCCGTGACTTTTTATGAGCTTTCAGCACCACGGACAGCGGACGCTCGGAGACTGACAGCTGTCAGGCCGCATTTGTGTGTGTGTGTGTGTGTGTGTGTGTGTGTGTGTGTGTGTGTGTGTGTATTTGTTCTTCAGAATAACTTTGAGAACTAGTTTGTGACTTTATTCTGCTTTCTGAGGCATGTAGGTTTGCTTGGCTCAATAAAAGTGAGCATTAGTGTGTTGTTTGATGGTAGCATGAGGTATTGTTTGAATGGTAAAATTACTATCATAAGGGCCCATCGAGAATGCTCCGCCCCCTCTGTACTGAGACCCACGCTCCGCCTCTGACCAGGGGTCAAGTTGGCATAGCTGTAATTTTTTTAAAATACCAACCTTGGCGTAGGAAGTGGCGTATGCAAGCAACTGTGATAAATGTGGCTCCCGGTCTGGGATAGATGGCGACGCTGGACAATTTAATCGACGCTTTAAAAAAAATTCTTAAGTGGAGAAATGGTGAAGAAAAACTGAGGAGACGTTCAGAGAACTCGGCAAACAGAGATTATCGTCACAAAGACAATGAAGTCAAGTCTCCCATATGCAATACATGTTTTTATTTCAACTTTGATTTTATTACTCTGCCAAGCCATTAAATGCACTCAGCGCTGCCTCATTGCTCACAGAATCACACCTGGCTGTAGATGAAGCTCTGTGCTGCAGTGACCGCTGTGTCTCACCCTTGCAGGTGGACTCCACTCACCTTGTCCTTCTGGGTAAGGAAGAAGGCTCTGGCCTTGGTTTTAGTGTTGCTGGTGGAATCGACCTGGAGCAGAAGGAAATCACTGTAAGCACAGCGTTCACACTTTAAAGTTTAGACTGATGATGCCTCCAGATCAACCCTGTCATGTCACGCCTGTGTGCAGGTTCATCGAGTCTTCACCAAAGGCGCCGCTGGCCTCGAAGGCACAATCCACAGGGGCGACAGCATTTTGTCCATAAATGGCTCCAGCCTGGAGGGAAAGACCCACGGCAAAGCTGTGTCCTGCCTTCATCAAGCCAGACTGTCCAAGCAAGCTTTAGTGGTCATCCGGAGGAATAAAGACAGTGAAGTGGACAACTCTGAGCGACAAAATGCTGTCAGCCAGACACAAAGTCTGTCCTCTGCCCAAAAGACGGAGGCTGGAGCAGGTGAGGCACAATGTCTGATATCTGAGCACGAGGAGGACAGAAACTGCTTATTCATGCTGCTTGATTGTTGGAAATGAACAGAACAGGACAGAAACTAATATACAACTCGTGAAATATTTCAGAAGAAGTCACAAAATCCTCCTGCAAAGCTCAGTTTCAAATCTATTGTCAGTAAAGCTCAAATCTGACATAATATTAATCTGTCTTCTTTAACTCAACACATTTTAAGCTGTTCGAATGCTGTACTTTGACTTTTTTCAAAATTAGCATTTTAAAAAAGATGCAGTTGTCCGTGTGCCGAGGTTGAGAAGCAGTAACTTAAGTCATGTCCGACATTTACATTGATTTTCTGCTTGTGAATGTTTTACAGTGGTGGAGCTGAATCCAGACGGTGTTTTAATGGTGGACCTTCACAAGACCTCTGCTGGTTTGGGATTCAGCCTGGAAGGAGGGAAATCCTCCAGTCAGGGAGACAGACCTCTCACTGTGAAACGCATCTTTACAGGTGACTCTTGTAGTCCAGTGAAAAACCTGCTCGGGAAGCAACCACACTGCTTTAATGCTGACTCGCCTGTTTTTAGGATATATAGACAAGTTATTCCCCAAAATCAAGGGAGCTTCATGGCTGCTCATAAATGAATCTTTTCTGCCCCCTTGTGGGCATCAAGACACCTGCATGGAGTTTCTTTTTTTTTTCTTTCCTTCTTTCTGTCTGCGTGTCCTCAGTCTCAGTGGGAATTGTCTGTCATTTTCAGTTCATATTCACATCAGCCTGCCGTTCAAATCCTGAAGGCAATTGATTTGGTTTCTGGTTTCTTCTTTGTCAAGGCGGCGCTGCAGAGCTCTCTGGACTTATCCAAGTGGGAGATGAGGTCCTGTCTGTCAATGGCTGTTCTCTGGAGGGCCTTATGCACCACGATGCCTGGAAAATTATCAAAGCCACTAGTGAAGGGTCCAACCGCCTCGTCGTACGCAAGCGGAGCAACCTGACTGCAGTGACCAAAACACTTTCAACCACTTGAAAAGCTCTGCTGTGAACATGTCCTGCTATGGAGGGGATGAGCACGGACCAAGGAGGACAATCATTTACAGATTCTGGTTTATGGACTTTGGGATTTTGTGCTTAGTCTGTTAATATGTTTTGTTTCAATAGGTGGAATTGGACAGACAGTGATTATGGTGTACAAATATGAATTCATTTGAATCAGAAGTGCCGTTTGTTTACATTAAATTTTCTCTGGATCATAAAACAACAATATGGGTCTCATGTTTCTTTATAAACGTTTTCAGGATTTATCGGCAACGTCAACAGCAGCCGGACAACAGGACGAGTGAAGTCTGTGGTTAGGAGATTCTTTAATATTAATGAGAATAACAAAAGCAAGATGTACTGTAAATTATGTTCTGACAGATTATCAAGAGGAGGAGAAAGATAGTTGGTTCAACACCAGAAACTTAACCAGGAGAGATGCTTGGAGCAGCGGAGTAAGAACGAGTTTCAGGCTCACACACCATTGATGCTACATGCTGAAGAATATCAGACTCACACACTAGTGATGCTGTATGCTAAAGAGTTTCAGGCTCACACTCCAGTGAGATTAAAGTCTGACTGATACATTCATTAACGGCAAGCTAGAGCATGAGGCAGCAGACGGCGAGCTTGGCGTCAGCAACCTCACTGTGGAATTAAATCTCTCTTTGGTGTTTCATTTCACTTGGTTGCTGTTACCTTGAAAGACGGTGATCTGGAGCAGTACCCTTGGAAAAAGATGTAGTGGAGGTGACATTCACAGATGACACTGAGAGGATCTGGGTGAGAGCGGAGATCTGACGCATTGTGAAACTTTGGTCAAACATCTAAAGCGAAATGAGGACAGATTGAGGACCCAAACCGATTATTTCTGGCCTCAAATGTGACCGGGCCGACATATTGGTCAAGTCATGATTGTGAAACAACATCTTTTGAAATATATTTTATTAGGAAGTGAAAACAGATCCATACAAATATAAACCATGATGCAAAACAACATTTGCTCAGTTTCCCCCTATATAAGTAACACAAAAAATGTTGCACTTTTTGCCTCCTCCAGTCTACATAACACATACAGCTATTCATGTGCAATAGCACAGATCCCATTCTCCTGTATGTAGTCTGTTAATGGTACTGAAAATGTATACTATGCTACCTGCAAATTTTTTGCACAGTGCGTTTTCTTACTTTATACTTATTTATATTGTGACATTTCTATTTTGAGCTGCTGTATCAATGAATTTCCCCATCATAGGATCAACAAAATTTTATCTTATCTTATCTTATCTTATCTTATCTTATCTTATCTTAACTCTTAGCACAGAGGTAGCCACTACCCAGAACTTCATCAGGTAAGAAACAACAAAAACAAAATAAAAGGGAGCGAGAGAGAGCTGTCCATGGTACTGAAATAACACCTGCACACATTGACGAAGTAAACTGCTTGACACACAGAGTTAACATCGTGCTGTCCATGTTACTGGAACAACATCACATTTTTTAAGGACGTTGATTGAAACACACGCTTTGAAAAACCACAAACACATTCTGCAAATATTTACGAAGTACATGATTTGCCACACACTCACAGAGAGAATTAAACATATTGACCATGGTGCTTAAAAAGTGACTACACAATTGCTATGTACCACTGTCACACACACGCACGCACGTGCGCACACAGACAAAAACCCACACCTGCACACAAATTCACAAACACATTCATATACGCATACACACTCAAGTGTGTTTGCACACACCAAGAGACAGAGGATTAACATTGTGCTGTCATTGGTGCTGAAACAACATTACACACATTTTAAGCACATTGACTGCCACACACACACACACACACACACACACACACACACACACACACACACACACACACACACACACACACACACACACACACACACACACACACACAAGAATATAGGGTGAGAGTGAGAACGAGTCAGATACCAGAAAATCTGTAATTCCAAGGAAATTCCAGCAGGGGGCAATGATGTTTTCAAAAAGAGCATGACTTTCATTTAGAAATGAGTCCATATAAACATATTAAAGGCGCTATCCGCGATTTTAATTTAACCAGGACGAGAAAAATGCTTTTTATATCATGTACTATGAAGTCCATGCTATATTTCTGTGAAAAAAACATCAGTCATTGATCAGCGTGTTTTGGATATCTGGCCCGGCAAAGCGCTGCCTGAGGATGTAGCCTGACGACCTCTCTGCTCCACTGAGCAGCAGCAGCAGCAGCAGTGGGGGCGGGGCGGAGCGAGGCCGTCTTCAGCGCGTGCAAGACACCGGTAAACAGACCAGCATGGAAGCAGAAGGAGCAACAAGCTACTTTCTGCATTGATAATGTAGTGACAAGGTAAAATATGGTTTACCTGAGACGAAGTGGCCATTTATTTTGAACAAAAAAGAGTCTAAGTGGCTTCTGCTGTGTTTCCTCCGGAGGGTTGTGCACGCGTATGGGACGTGCATGTAGCATCGTGCACACTGATGAGTGGGAGCAGAGCGGAGGGGGAGTGGGAGGGTTTTCTCAATGTGAGGAACCAGTCAGAGAGCTCGGGGGCGGTGCCAACATTTCAAACGTCAGGGCTTAAAAATTGTGCAGAATCACGGATAGCTCCTTTAAATTCTGGTTTCAGATCGCCATGGGGAACACCGCGTTAGCTCCGCCCATCTTTAATATACTGTCAATAGAGCGAATATAGCGCTGTCCATGGTGCTGAAGTCACAGCCACACACATTGACCAAGTAATTTGCATGACATACAAACATACACACACACACACACACACACACACACACACACACACACACACACACACACACACACACACACACACACACACACAAGTAGTGAGAACGAGTCAGGCGCCAGAAAATCTGTAATTCCACGGAAATTCCAGCAGGGGGCAATGATGTTTTCAAAAAGAGCCTGACTCTCATTCAGAAATGAGTCCATATAACTGCTTTCAGATCGCTATGGGGAGCACCACGTTAGCTCCGCCCATCTTTAATATCCTGTCAATAGCGCAAATATAGCGCTGTCCATGGTGCTGAAGTCACAGCCACACACACTGACTAAGTAATTTGCTTGACACACAAACACACACACACACGCACGCTCAGTCTTGTATTTCTATCCTTGTGGGGACCGTCCATTGACTCCCATTCATGTCTAGCCCCTAACCCTGACCCTTACCCTAACCCTAACCCACACCACAACAAAGCCTAACCCTAAAGAAATGTTTTTGCACTTTTACTTTTTTCAGTAACAACAACATGGTCAAGAAAACACTGTTTCTCCTACTTAGGACCAGAAAAAGGTCCCCACAAGGCACGTCGTTTCACGTTTTGCTATCCTTGTGGGGACATTTGGCCCCGACAAGGATAGAATACAAGAACGCCCACACGCGCAGACACACACACACACACACACACACACACACACACACACACACACACACACACACACACACACACACACACACAGTGGCGGCACTGGGTCCTCTCCTGTGACCAGATTGGACAACCAACCTCGACACCAATGGATATGGACTGCATCGAGGTGAGTATCCCACCCACATGCTCACAGACACTCTGGAGACCATGGGCATCTGACACCATGCAAGTAGCTTATTACAAGTTTCTAAAGTGACACCGACACTAGACAAGACTGTATTGTGAAATGCTAATGGTCCGAATTATACTGAAGAAACGAAGTTAAGTTTGTGCACATGTTAACAGTGTCTGCATTGAAACAATGTGGTGTTAAGGTAACAAAGTGAGTAAGTTGGCTGTTTAAGTGTCTGATTGTAAAGGTTATGTTAATATTCACTGCAAGTGAACTTGTTGATTCAACTTGAGAAGCAATGTGGTTATTTCTACAGAAACTTT